>NW_023494802.1:34311200-34911200 GCF_904425465.1 Colossoma macropomum | reverse complement strand
GTGAGTTCAGCTTTTTTTATTATAAGGGTTTAAAATTACATTACGCATCTATTTGACTGGAAAGAAGACAGTTACAGCTTTCATATGACACCCACTTTTTGAATGCAGCTTATGAAATATGAAAGTTATGAAGAATATGACAAAGTGCATTTTGGAACCACCAGTGGCTAAGAGGCTACAAAGCTAGATCGACTTTATTAGGGTATGTAAATTGTGTAGGCTATAAATAGGGTTTTGGTTACTAAAAAGTTTCTCTTCAGGTTTCTTTCTACTAAAAGGTTCAGGTTTCAGCTGATGGATTGAATACAAACATCGGCATTCAAGCATCTAACTTTCTGACACTTCTAGCATTCAAATGAATATTTTTAATATTTTGACTTATTTCCCCATTTCTATCACATTAGGATGTTACATGTATTTAATGTGTTGTCTTTTTTTTGCTAAGCCAGAAGTTCTGAACATAAGTCAAAGCATC
The DNA here is from genome assembly GCF_904425465.1 of Colossoma macropomum. Classification (NCBI taxonomy): domain Eukaryota; kingdom Metazoa; phylum Chordata; class Actinopteri; order Characiformes; family Serrasalmidae; genus Colossoma; species Colossoma macropomum. The sequence goes on along the minus strand of NW_023494802.1, from coordinate 34,910,725 downwards.
ATGGGGTGCATAGCAACCACCTGGGATAGCACAGTAATGGCCTACCAACACTTTGCAACCGCCTGGGATACCATAGCAATGGCCTACCAACACCTGAGCAACCATGTGGGATACTAAAGCAATGGCCTATCAACACCTTAACAACCCCTGGATACCATAGCAACCTAGCAGCCTAGTAACTGCTTGTTTCAGCAAGCTATGAGTTAAAAATTAATATAAAATGACAAAATGACAACAAATGACTAAAGGTTAACAGCATACATCACCATTCAGAACTTTGTATTTGCTGCTCAAAAGCTTGGAATCAATGTTTACAATCATATAAAACCAATTTAGTTGCACAAAACTTTTTTGTTGTTCTTCTACCTATAGTGAATGCTTAAGGTGAGATCCAGGTGCACTTTTATTGCCCTCGGTTGGAGTGTACACTCTGTTCTGAGTGGTTTTATTGTGCTCTGTTGGAGTGTACTTACAGACTTGGGGTTGGGGTGGTAGCGGGTAGTGTCACACACCACGCTGTACCCAATCAGCCGGTCACCAGGGAACAGATAAGTCGTCCCCACTGGAGACAGTAACACCTCCTTCGTCTCAGGATAGAGCCATTCAATGGAGATGTCACTCAAAACAGGTGCCATGGATTTCTTCAAGCACTTAATCATCTGCAAGACCACAAACAAACAAATGGCTCAAATGGGGGTTTATACATCTTGTGTTTTCACACCAAGTGTACTACATATAATGAAGCTACACTACTGATATACTATATATACTATACTATACTATATATACTATATATATATATATACATGTCTGTGTGTGTTAAACTTAGCAATATGCACTTTAACAAATCAAGTAAATTTGTTAGCTATAGCCAAACAATATACTGTATATGCAACCAAACTGGTTTTACATTATAGAAAACAGTGACTGCAAACACCTAAATGGTAGTGTTGATGTACAATTAGCACTGACTCTTAGAGAGCAGAGGAAAAAGATCTGTGCTGTCTGGATTGACCATTTATTCTAATTTATGTTTTAACTAAGCAGAATGAAATGTTAATTGCTAATAGTTGTGGGGACTCCACAATTTATATCCAGGCTGTAATTGCACAGCAGTGACGTTCTGAATAGCCAGCTGTCACAGTGGAGGATAAACATGTCAGTGAGAATGAAAACCTTGGGCTGCAGTCTTTCTCCCTCTGCCAGGAACTCAGCGGTGCCTCTGGAAGCGGAGGAGAGACCCTCTATGAGCCGTCTGCACGCTCCCTGCCCTATTCCAAACGTGTAGCACCTGCAAAACATGCACATATACAGTAAACAGTAGCGGTGTAACTCTTACACCACCATCTCACAAAAATTACATTTGAATACTTCAGCAAACAATTATTTTAAAAAGGCATTAATTGAGATAGTAAGAAGTGAAACATATACAAAATCATCATTTATGGGGTATTTTCTATTGGGAAAATTGGGTCCCAAACCTTAATCCCTAAATTTGTGAAAATAATACTTACATTTTTTAAGGATTACATATAAAAATTCATTCAAAAAATGCTGTTCCACGTTTTCATGTCACTACCGAAACACAAAGAATTGTAGTCCATAGACAGAGCCTTATTTTAGCCACGCCCCTGCATTTTAGAGCAGGAAGTGAGGCTGCATAACTGTCCCTCATGGCCACATGGTAAAGTTAGAGCCCAATGTTTTGAGGTAAATGTGTCTCAAAGTCTAATCAGTGTGTAACATCAAGAATTGTCACTAACGAAACACATATTTTCTGCAATTAAGTAACCCTTTCTGTGTTTTAATGATTTTATGTGAGTACAGCTGTTCAAAGCTGTGTTTGCTAGTCATGTACAGGCTGGTGTTTTTGAATTTTGCCCAAAATTAGTCACTATCGAAACAGTCACTACTGAAACATTTGGTAAAGTTTTAGTAGTGGTGTGATAGTAATGTTAGTGATAAAATGGAATGTTCAGTCATTTCATTTAATAAAATAAACATAATTAAGGTATTAGGTCACTCAAAGTAAAAGGATTTTAGTCTAAAGTCAGTTAAAAGCTTGAAATGTGTGTTCAATTCTGACTTTGAACCATTTCAGTAGGATGATCCATATATACTGTACATTTGATGTTTTTAATCTATTCTAATATTGCAAAATGAATGCAGATCACTCTCAGTACAGCAGTAATACTGATATGGTGGCGGTTTGGCTTAGGCCGTTTTTGCACGTCAGTGTCACTGCTATGCTGAGAGTGGTCCACTACCCAAACAAGCCAACAACAAACTTGTGGTCATACACTGACAACTGACAAACGGATAGAGGATGGCCAACACAAATTGTGCATGAAAAAATATGTTTAACAGTAATATTCTAATAACAAAATGGATTTGCAAAGTACAGTCCTGTGCAAAGGTCAGAGGCCATCCCTTCATTTAATTTCCAGTCAAAAAGGTCATTAAGTACAAGTTATTCAAAAAGCAAAAAATATATATTTAACAAAAATTACACAAAAGCTCTAAAACAAAACATAATATTGTAATGTCCCGCTACTGGCTGGCGTGGCCACAGATACTCTGGAGGTGTGGCCATGCAGACAGCCACATGTGAAGGCTCATGGTAGGAGCGTGGGTTTAGGTTATGCGGATTGGTGGTCACTGTGAGAGTGAAGTGTACGGCAAGTGGTGACCTTTCACGTGAGTTCAGTTATATGTAGGTGCTTTTCTGCCCTTGTGGTTAATAAAGAGCACTTCTCATAGTGGATTCATGGCCTCTCCTGTGTCTTCCTCTATCCTGATACTACAATATCATTTTTTCAGTATTTATTGTACTCACGATTTACCTTTATTACAGCTTCCATTCTTTTCAGGAGACTTACTTCCAGTTTCTCAAAGAAATCTGCAGGGATATTTTTTCAAACTTCTAAAGTTCAGTCTTAGAAGTTGGTTGCATTTCCTGCTTCTCACGATCCAAGCAATCACAATTTCAAATTTAGACTAATCAGTCCATAAAACAGTTTAGTATTCTAGTACATATTTTTGTGGAGCTTGATTTTCTCCTCTCTCTCAAAGGTGACATCTTTAAGTACAGTTTATCTGATAGGGACAGTTTTGGTCTTCCAGGTTTTGCACAGTTGTTAGGACTCCCATTTTCTCTATATCTTTTAAGAATTATTTGAACTCCAGTTTTCTTCCTTATGTAAGTGGATCATCATATATCTCATCTACTCAAAATATCTCCTTTGTTCATTTTAGATGCTCTTGAGAAAGAAATTTGAAGGCAGCTGAGGTGAGCTTGGGTAGCTGCTTGTGTGGATATTAGTGTCTTTGAAGGGGAGCATGATGTCAGCGACTCCACTGGGAGCAGCAGGAGGACACAGCTGTAACTGCTTGATTTTAAGATTGGATGGATGCCTCTAAAAAAATGAATAACTTATTCTTTAATGGCTGTTTTGACTGAAAATTAAATAAAGAAAGAGTGGCACAGTGCTGCATATGTGTTTGTGGGTGAACAACAGCAAGATCAGGCCCAAATTGAAAACCTGATTAAAAAACAGAATCTCCCTGAGCTTCCTGATATCTCCCCGGACAATATCCGCTTCACTGCAGACTGTTGCTTTATCAATAGTGAAATTTGGCAAGTAGACCACTTTCATGAAGCCAAAAAAGATAATTAGTCATGTTTTCCCTCCATCACTACCCGTGCCAAGATAAAGAAGCCCTGACTTTTTTTTTTTAATCAGTAATCTCATTAGATTTGATGATGAAAATGTGGAGGCTTTGGACTGCTACCTCGGCCCTATCTGCTGCATCTGGGGTAGTTCATGCATACCAGATGAAGGCAAAGTGATTAAGGACTCAGCTCAACCTTTAGCATTGTCGCTAACATCCGCAGGACACATCAGAGCTGGAGATTCATTGCTGTTTGCTCAGTGTGCAGTTCCGCACACACTGGAAGTCTGGGCAGACTCTGCATGTTCCTAATGAAATCACTGACTGGCTTTCATCCTTTAAAAGGACAGAGCGTCCGATTTGCCTCCATCCAGCAGAGGAGAATTACTGACAAGAGGGCAGGTGTGGAAGGAGTGCTGATCATCTGAAAAGAGGAGTGCTACTGTAATGTTAATTGGTTGATTCAGTTGAATATAAGGACTAATCAAGAAGATTTCTCAAGCATGTGTAAACAAGTTTATTGGAAGAAAAAATACTCAGTTACTTTGAGTTAGTTTAGAGTCACCCTGTGATGAAAATTGGCCTTTTTCTCTTTGTTAGGACACCTTATCCAAAATAAAAGAAGCATAAACTTCAATACATCTTTTGCAAATGTGCCTATTTGCCTCCTACTGTGGTGCCAAAGTCTCCAGCGTGAGATGTTCTGGTTTAAAGACTAGACAAACTCCCTTCTGATGATGTATCTGGAAGGTGAGAGGAACCTTTGAAAAACTACCACAGCTTTGGGTTGGATGTTTGGAGGTGAGTTGTAATTTTTTAACAAAATTAGCGAGATAGCTACGGGACAATCTAGACATCTTACCTCAGTTTGGCTTCTTTTCTTAAAATGGTTTGGCTGAATATTGACTTCCAGTGTTTGTTAGCAATGTTAGCCTTGTAGCTTTGGGGTACATGGAAGATCATGTACTTTTTTTTGCCAAATTCTTAGACCACTGTAGTCATGCGTTGTTCTGTTCACTAAGCTACATGAAACTAAGGAGGGCTGTGGCTGTGCTCTGACGAGCTGAGCTGACTACCTTATCAAAATGTTCTACAGTAGCACATATTTACGGGTATACTCGTAAATAAAACCTCTAGGTGGAATATGTTGATAGGCTAAAACTCCTTATCAAAAATACTACCCGTGTTAAAACTACGAGGCTGAATTAAGCTTTTTTCGTAGCTTCTTGTCTGAATATTCCTGTTCCACCTTAAATGGTGCAGCAGCTGTGGCTAGCTAACACAAACATTAGCAAACGAGACAAAATACTGACCTGTCGGTTCTGTAAAACAGCAAAAATAAGTTAATGTTACTCGGCTGTGCAACGGAAATGGAGAAACCTCCTCATATCATGCCTTTCAACCCTCCATGAAGCTGAAGTCAGATTCTTTTTCGCCGGCTGCTTGTTCGAATTTCCCTGTTCCAGAACGTGACTGCTGCACCACTTAAGGTGGAACGGGAAAAGTCGCTGGCGAATGTCCTGAGAAAATGTCCTCAGAAAAATATTACCAGCATTAAAATAAAAATTATGATATTCTGAGAGCCTGAATCAGTTTATCAGGGGGTGATAACCTGCTTAAGGAGGCTGTCAGTCTAATGATGTGAATTCAGTGCGCAGTAGCTTTAGCTCACATGTAGCAATATTCATAATTCAACTCTTTAACGACCTCGTAATTCAAAGGATCCAGTGGTATTCGAGAGAAGAATGTTCACAGGACAAAACGTATCGGGTTCTGAACATTTTTATTTAACACAGGGGGCGATAGAGGCGATTTTTCGAAAACCCTATTTATTCTGGCTATAGAAAAATGGAGCTCAGACCCGGAGGTCCTAATATGGACATAAGAGCATGGTGCCAACTACAAAATGACGGCACGTCTACAGTGGTCAGTAAGGCATAACTGGCATAACTTTGAAACAGAACAGGACAGAATAGTTTAATACTTCATTAGAAATGAATTCAAGTAAAAATAAACCTATTATAATTTAATTGCACTCTCAAAAATCACTATTACATGTGAAAATGTACTCATGTACTGTAACATGAATAGTTAATTCACTGCTTTCCATCTCTGTAAGAAGGTGCAGGATTCATCATCTGTTAGTTCCACTCTCAATGATGAATAGTGCTCCATACTGAATAACACAAGATTATTTTAACCATCCTTTGTGAGCTGGACCATGATCTGATGTCGACTGTGTTGAACAAATAGCACCCTGTGTTATTTTGCTGCAATTCAGACATAAGTAATCTAGCCTAACCTTGCCTCTGAGAGCAGAAAAAGTGAGAAATAAAAAGAAAGGGCTCTGACTCCTGCTGTAATCTGATCTGACAGCGAGGAGATCAGTGGGTGACAAACTAACTTCCAGTAAGAGGTGTAAAAATCACAGCTCTGCAATATATCTTCACCTGCATGTGCAAGAAACATCTGTTTAGTTTGATCTGGAATGAACTACAGGCACAAACAATGCAGGTATGCATGCTATTACAATTCATATTAGATGAGTGCTCTCTCAAATGTGAGGAATATAGACGGGATCTACTGAATTAGTTCGGTTTCACAGTGAGAAAAGTATTTAGAAGAAACATGTAATTTTATGATCTATTTAAACTCAAGGCATTAATTGAGATAGTAATACGCTAAATATAATCAATTTATCACATCATTCACATCATTCACATCATTTATAGGGTACTTTTTATTGGGAGGTGTCTGTCCCAAACCCTAACCTCTAAATTTCAACTTGTGAAAATAATACTTACTTTTTTGTATTTATAATTTTATTTAAATATTTTTGTCTTTCCTAAAGATCTTTATAATTTCTTTTAAAGTGAACTTGAAAGACCTAGATTTATTATGAGTTAAATTTACATAAAAAGCTTCATTTAAAAATGCTTTTCCACATTTATCTTGTTATCTCAAGATAACAAAATTACCTTGAAATAACAAGGTACTTTTCTGGTTATCTTGAGGCAACAAAAGTTGTTATCTTAAGATAATGAGTTATTTTTCTTGTTATCTCAACATAACAAAATAATTATCTTGAAATAACGAGTGACTTGTCTTGTTACCTCAAAATAACAACATTGTTATCTTGAAATAATGAGCTACTTCTCTTATTATTTAAAGATAACAAAATTGTTATCTTGAAATAATGAGTTACGTATCTTGTTATCTCAGAAAATTCCAGAAAATGTTCCTCGTGGCCTCATGGTGAGCAGGTAGATCCCATAGGTTTGAAGTAAATGTGTCCCAAAGTCTAAAAATCAGTGTGTAACATTAAGACTTGTCACCACCAAAACATATATATTTTCCAATTGAGTAATTTTTTGTGTTTTAATGAAAAATATTATGATTTTATGTTGTACAACTATTTAAAGCTGTGTTTGCTAGTCATGTGCTGGCTAGCATTTGAGCTCTGCTAAAATTGTCATCACCAAAACAGTCACTACAGAAACATTTGGTAAAGCTTTGAAGGTGTTATTTTTGTATTAGTTGTGATAAAATGGAATGTTCAGTCATTCATTTTAGTAAAATAAACATAATTAAGGTATGAGGTCACTCATAACAAAAGGATTTTAGTTAAAAGTCCAAGTCAGTTAAAAGTCTGAAATGTATTTTCAACTCTGAACCAACAGCATGTACAGCCCTCATATAATCTGCCAAAAGAAGATATCCATGTAGGGGGCCCACCAAACATTTGTACCCAGGGGCTGATAACTTCATCATCCAGGCCTGCGTATCAGTCAGAAAAGCAACTATTTAACCAAAACAACTAACATATCTCCTGATATTGTGGACTAAAATTGATACTGTTGACAAATCTTCTACATCCGCTGAGCCCTCACACTCCTTTTTTAATTAACATTCTACATCAAAGTCAATATGTTCACTGCTATGACCACACAGTCAGGGACTTCATACCTGGAGAATCGAGCGTGACTGCGGACAAGTTCGATGACCTTCCCTGTGTTACTGACCGCTCCATCGGTCAGTAGAAAGAGCAGGCGAGGATGACCGCGCTGCACAGGCTGCCTCAGGATCCAGTTCAGTGGAGCCAGAAGGTTGGTGCCGCCCATGTCGGCCCGGATCTTCCTCATATATTCACAAGCCGCAGCTAAGCTTTCCTATAAAGGAAGTGAGGAGCAGCTAGCATGAACTAATTTGCGTAATGCTACATGGGCCTAATGTTCATTAATTACGAAAGGCATTAGCATTTCTGAGCGTATTTCAGCAGCGTAACTCAGACTTGAGGTCAAATCCATCAATTTAGAATCAGAAAATGTGAGTTCATGAGGTTAATTGAGTTAGTTAATTACTTAAAGTGATGGTTCAGGCCTCAAGATTGTTGCTAGTACTGATTTTAGCTATGCTAATGTACTTTTGTCCATTGTTGTAGATAACAGCATGTCATGCAGTGTCAGAAACCACATGAGTAAGTCTATTTGAGATTACGTAACAACTGCACACAGTTTGAGGCAGGCGTGTGATGATTTAGGCTGCAGTTTGCACAATGCTGAATGGTACACCGATCAGGCATAACATTATGACCACCTCCTTGTTTCTACGCTCATTGTCCATTTTATCAGCTCCACTTACTATATAGGTGCACTTTGTAGTTCTTCAATTACAGACTGTAGTCCATCTGTTTCTCTGCATACTTTGTTAGCCCCCTTTTACCCTGTTCTTCAGTGGTCAGGACCCCCATGGACCCTCACAGAGCATGTACTAATTGGGTGGTGGATCATTCTCAGCACTGCAGTAACACTGACGTGGTGGTGGTGTGTTAGTGTGTGTTGTGCTGGTACGAGTGGATCAGACACAGCAGTGCTGCTGGAGTTTTTAAACACTGTGTCCACTCACTGTTCACTCTATTAGACACTCCTACCTTGTCAGTCCACCTTGTACATGTAAAGTCAGAGACGATAGCTCATGTGCTGCTGTAGTGCTCTAGTCCTTCATCAGTGGTCACTGCTGTGTCTGATCCACTCAACACACAACACACACTAACACACCACCACCACCATATCAGTGTTACTGCAGTGCTGAGAATGATCCACCACCCAAATAGTACCTGCTCTGTGAGGGTCCCTGGGGGTCCTGACCACTGAAGAACAGGGTAAAAGGGGGCTAACAAAGTATGCAGAGAAACAGATGGACTACAGTCTGTAATTGAAGAACTACAAAGTGCACCTATATAGTAAGTGGAGCTGATAAAATGGACAATGAGCATAGAAACAAGGAGGTGGTCATAATGTTATGCCTGATCTGTGTATGTTTCCATTCATTGTTAGCTACATTAGCACTGTAGCAGCAGTTGCAAAACTAAAGAAGCAAAATCCAGACACCAACCATGTTTTGGCTGATCGATTACATTTGTAAAGTGTATTTTTGTCCAAACTATGAGAAATCTGCTCAGAAATACAGGTCAATAATGAACCAGTGAAGCTTGTCTTTATAGCTTGATTTGAAAGTACTAAAATGTATTTGGCCTTAAACATAATGTGAGTGTGAATTTGTAAAGCCTCTCTGTGCTGTTCTTTAGCACTGATGAAAACACTTCTGCTAATGAAAGCAGACCTGTTCTTATTCTGCTTGAGTATATGAGTCACTTCAGAAAAGGTAATGGCCAAATAACAGGTTTCAGCGTGAAACGTTATCTGAAACCACATTACAGGGACTTAAGCGAACAATTATACAGCCAATTTAAGTTCTCTGAATAAGTTTTGATGTTACATTCGATCAGGAATTTAACCCTGACCAATCAGCATTAAAGAGATACTTCACTTAACATGCCAATATTGTTAATAATGAATCAAAGGGAGTGAAGAGCAGCTAGCATGAACTAACTTGTATAATGCTACATGGGACTTCCTTTTTATTAACATTTTTTATGGAGGTTTTCCATTTTTGCCTTTATCTTATTTCTATCCTTACAGTATCCTACAAAGACCTAGAAACATTAAACATAAAATGGTACAGAAAACAAACATACAGTGAAAAAGTCAGAGACCATCCTTTGATTGATTTAATTTCCGGTCCAAATTGCCATTAAAAAGTTATTCACTTTCAATGGCATGAAAAAAGCAGAAAACACGTATTTGATAGAAAATTACACAGAAGCCTCAACAACGACATACACTTTTTTCAGTATTTAATGTGTCCACCCTTCCAGTCTTTTCACTTTCAGTTTTTCAAAGAAATCTGCAGGGATATTTTTCCACACCTCCAAAGTTCAGCCTTCGAAGTTGGTCGCATTTTCTGCTTAAGAAAGGAATTTCTAGAAGTTGTGTTTGGGTACTTGATTGTGTAAATGATAGATTTAAAATTATATTCAGTTCTTGAGGCTTCAGTGTAATTTGCTGTTAATTATATGTTTCTCATTTTTGACACTGAAAACTTGTAAACAACCTGTATGTAATGGCTATTTTTACTGTAATAAACTAAAGGGTGGTCTGACTTCTGCACAGTACTGTATATACATTGTAATGATGAATATACTTATAATTATGCTACATAAAATAAAATATGACCAACTGGCTATACAGCACTGAGGGAAGGTGTTATTTAGTAAACTATGCATATAATATAAATTACATCAAATGACATGTTTTGTTGATTTTCTAAGTGAAAATAAGTTACATATCCTCTACAGAGAACACACTTCTGCACATTTCAATGCAGAATTACTGTTTATTTGCTGAATTTAACATACTGGAAAAAAATTAGACATAAAATGTGGCCTGTACAAAAGTTATCACACATTTTCTATTGTGTATTTTTTTTTATTTCCAATAAAATTCTGTGAATAAATAGAAATTGTGCACTAAAAATGATATAAAATGACCATAATTAACTTCCTGTTAGATGATGTGTTGTCTTAAGCTCAATTAAAAAATCAACAAAACATTTCATTTGAACAAATGTTTGCATACGACTATAAAAAATGTAAACTATATTGCCTCAATAGAAATTACTGCCAAACACCATTAGAGTGACAAACTGAGAACAGGACAGGTCGGGGTGAATCGACTGCACTGTTGTGGCTCCTGGTGGGCGCTGTACCTCGTCATAGCTCTGGCTGGTTGCAAACAGTGTTTTGAACGTCGAGCCGAAGCCAATAATATTGAACAGGCAGGCGGGGAAGAGGCTTTTCAGAATCACCACCATGGCATCCTGGCAACACAGCAAAGAAATACAAGAGAATGAGGGAACAGCAGAGAGAGGAAGAAGTAAAAGCTGAATGGAGAGGGTACAAAAGGAGGCTGGAGGAGGACAGAGCAGAAGAGGACAGAGGAGGTCCTAAGAAAAGGTCAAACTAGAGCCCCTCTTTATACTGTCATACAAAAGAAAAAACATTCACCATTCATTTTATTAGAAACACACACCTTTTTCTTTCACTAACTGGCCACTACAAATTATGAGTTGTATGACTGTTTCAGGAATAGCAGATGGTCAAAAGTTGTGCATCAGTCACCAACAAAGAGGAGCTATAAGGTAGGGGGTTCTAGTATAGATGGCATTCGATATCAGGTATTGGTTTCAAGGATGATCTAGTTTGAACCAGGGGCATAGCAATGAAGGGGCATGGGGGGCCTAGGCCAACACACTTGTAAGCCAGGCTCTCTCAGATTTCTGACTGGTTAAAAAAGAAAGTCCTCCAATGTAAGGTCATCATGGGCGAAGGGGCTGTTTTGCTTGCATTCTCATGACTTTTTTTTACACTATTAATAAAAGAGACTAATAAAGCTCTTCTTACATCATCACATTTCCCAAACTGCTGCCTCTCATGCAAAAAGGCAAAGGCACTCGGATTATGGTAATGAGTTGGTAATTTTATAACAATTAAGCTATAATGAAGTAGGCAAGCTCATGGTCATCATCCTCACTGCAGCAATGTTGACCTAAATCACCAAAGTTTCTTCAAGGAATGACTTGAGATTGGTTTCACTTGGTTGTCACCAGCTCGATCCAGTGGCATAGCCAGAATTTCTATGGGGCACCAGCTAACAAGCGTTCATGTTGCGTATTTTGATTTCTTACCTTACCAAGTCCAAAAGTTTATTGTGTATAAAATTTGGTAGATTTCGTCTATTCAGACCCTACACCTGTTATACATAGCGGCCATTTTGCTGATCATTTGTGTTCTAGTAGCTCCAAAAAGGCACGTAGTGCTTGGACCCCGTTGATTGCGATTTGCAATGTAATTTATAGATGGTCACTAAGCTGTCATAGCTGTTACGACAGTCCCATAGAAATCAATTTCAGACAAAAACAAAGTGAAAGCTGATTGTTTTTGTTGCAGTGTTAATTCACACATATTAACCTTTTTTGCCAACTGTTATTAAAGAAAGAAGCTCAAACATGAGAAAGTGAAACCAACTTTGCTGCTCATGAAACATGGTTCTCGCCCAAAACCACATACATATATAGGGCACGATATGGATTTCATGGGCTCCACTCGTTTCGCTGTGGAACGTTTTTTTTTTTATCGAATTGAAAATTTTCAACTTTGGAAAGGCTCCGCTCGTCATGTGTTATTTTTCACAAGGTAACCAATCCAAAAAAAGGGCGGATCAAATTGAACCAGAGAGTGAACGCTGGGCAGTAAGACATTTTTGCTCACATTTAATATTCAAAAAATATTCAGCTCAAAGACAAATATTAACTCCAGCCTTTTTCTGATGGACGTATTGTGTTATTGTGTATATTGCAGGGGTGCACAACTCCAGTCCTGCAGGGCCTGTGTCCAGCAGAGTTTGCTCATTTACATGCTCAAACACACCGGATTAGACTTGTGTGTTAATTGTCAGGTTTAGTGGGTGTGTTTGAGCAGAGAAATCTCCAAATTGTGCTGGACACTGGCCTTCCAGGACTGGAGTTGTGCCCCCCTGGTATATTGCAATATCTGGTATCTAATTTTGGACATTACTGCGACAAATTCAATTGTCTTTTTGGCTTTCTACCCACAGTAAGAAGGATCTACTCTCAGAATAAGTGATTTTGGTTGCAGCGTTGGGTGCTAGACAAAAAAAAAGACAGACTATAGTGAAATTTGATGGGATATTTAAATTTCTATGTGTATAAATACTTGAAATGGTTGTTTTTCTTTAGTTTGTGAAAACAAAATGTTTGTTTTCTTTACAAAGGCAAAAAGGATATTTTAATGTAGAGAATAGATTTTGCCTTGAATTTTCTTAATAAAGTATTAAATTAATGCTTTCTTTATATTGTTTAGTCTGTAAATGTAGCAAATCACACACATAATGAAACTGTTTTTCTGTGAAAGTGAATTTCTAAAAGTGAACCTGTCTCAGACCTTTTCCACCTCCCTCCATCCCTGCCCATCCAGAGGGATAAACCTGGACGTCTGACATTTCTTTGGGGATGAAGTTATCTCCAAGGTCAGGCGTGTTTGTGGGGTGGGATGGGGGGGGTTGTTGGGTATCATTCTCATTAGGCTGACCTGCTCCTTTAAGGCAGGCTACTATGGTGGCAGTGCAGGAGCATCCTCAATCAAACCCAGAGTGAGTCATCGCTGCCTCCTGCGTCACGCGCCTGGCTTCAGCAAGCAGCACACACTCCGCAGCGTGTTTAACATTTGCTCCCAAACACTCACACACCCATCACCGCAACCAAAATCACTCATGCAGCCAGCGGCGTGCAGACCTCTTCAGCATCCCATGTTTCAATAAGTGGTGTCTGGTGTCTGCAGGACTTTATCGACCTGATTGTGGCTCAGTATCTCAGTACAGCCAAGCAACATGTCAATAGCATGCATTTTACTTACGAACTATGCTTTACATTAGCTGTTGAGGCATAGAATAAAAAAGGATTTAAAAGTTTTTGTGTAACAGTATTAGGGATGCATTGATACCGATAGTGGTATTGGGTATCGCCATGATACCATGCTCATTTACTTGTATTTAAAATGCACCAATACAAATATCTGATTCATCAGGTAGCTCTAAACAAATGACTCAAACTGGCATTGAACGAGGGTCTGCTTTCACAGCAAAGCGTAGCCGACGCTGTAGCAGTTGAACGCCAAATCGTTGGCCACTTTAAACATTTTACCAGGCATACAGGGCGCGATTTTAATCCGTTCCGTTCCACCAATACAAGTGGACACACATAGGTTAACAAAACTGAGGCAAAAAGTTCTTGCAGCACGAGAGTTTACTTTACTCTGTTTGACTGAGTAGAATTGCGAGGTATAAATGATAATAAGTTGATTTTTTTATATTGTCTTTGTAAAGTAGGCTGTGGATAGGTCATATTGTCCTATTGTGTACACCACTGCCTGCTTTTAGTTTCAGTGAATAGTCTGACACAAGTTAGCAACGCTGCTGTATCACAGTTTCTCAGCATGTTTGCTCAGTACTCAGGCGGATGTGGCTTTTGAATTAAGCAGTTTTATTGATAACTGTCCATAGACAGAGCTGTCTGTAGGGGCTGCGTTTCACATAGCATGTCAGTCTGACCAAGCGTCTTTGTACAGTGTGAGTATAAAATCGTAGGCTTTGTCCATACAAGACGGTCAATTCAAACGTGCAGTGTGAGTGACCAAAAAAAGGTGAAGGTTCTAAAACAAAAGCTTGCTAAAATTCACACAGTGTATGCCTGACTTTAGAGGACATTCAATTACAGCTCAAACAACCAGCCAAAAAGACTCCAACAAGACGTAAAACTTGATAAGTGGATGCTTTAGCCTCGGATGTGATTCCTACTTTCACTGTGCTACAGAGACTGTTGTCGAAAGAGACAGATGAGGAGCGGAGATCAAAACTACGAAATGTACTTTACTTACAGCTGAACAGAAGCACTTTTCTGATGTGCAACAAAACTGTTCTTGTGCACTGCAACACTACTTGATATAAGGCAACAAATGTAGCATAGCTAGCTAATGCACTTCATTTAAAATCAGCTGGATTTTAGTACTTTTACTGTTAAGGTACATTGCACTTATTTACACCAACAACTACTTAATTGTAAGTAACCCTGTGTTACTCATTATGACTTAAACATGTACATGTACTAGTACTCTGTCTGAAAAAAATGGTATTGATGCATCCCTAAAAATTATAGAATTTACTGGCAGTCATTTCTACAGTAATTTAGAGTGCTCATATTGTACTTTTGTCCATTTTCATAGATAATAGGTTGTCATACAGTGTCAGACACTGCATAGGTAAGTCTATTTGAGATGTCTTAACAACTTAACACTGTTTGAGGTGAATGATGATTTAGGCATGCATTTTGTACAATGCTAATTGTACATAAGGTTCCATTACTTGTTAGCTAAGTTAAACTCAGACACCAAACATCTCTCATCAGTCTGACTACATTTGGTGTACAGTGTGAATGTCATTTTTTGCCAGACTTTTCACTTAACAGGAGTTTATCCTCATAAGTATGATGACTCATTTATTATTGTGTCTTTAACAAAGAACCAAGCATGCCTTCAAAGTGACTTTATTTCTACATTACAAACAAAAAGACTGCTGCATTTCCATTTCTCTCGTATCAAGACTCTTTCATCTCCTACCTACTGCTTTTTTCCCCACTTACATTTCAATACAACTCTTACATCTTCTTACATCACTTGTGAGAACACATTTGCATGTTGCATGTGCTCTCACTGGCATTCTTCATTAGTTTCAGTATCTGTATCTATCTACGCTGTTTAAACATCATATAAGTCTTATTAAAATGCTAAACAGGTTCAGTTTTTTTCAGTTTGATTATGGTGGGGAAAGGTCATTATTCCTATAAAGGTATATACCCTGCTAATAAAACCTGCATGGCTGGTCACCAGCAAAAAACAGCATATGTTACGTTTCAGAACCCACCCACCAGAAGTTAAACTAGCTGTAAATTTGATTTATTCAATCGCATACATACTTTACAAAACTCTTTTAAAAAAATCAAAAACTCCAAAAAAGTAAACAACCATTGTGATTTTATGTGTCAGCGTGATTGCTTAACCATT
This sequence comes from Colossoma macropomum, assembly GCF_904425465.1. Taxonomy (NCBI): domain Eukaryota; kingdom Metazoa; phylum Chordata; class Actinopteri; order Characiformes; family Serrasalmidae; genus Colossoma; species Colossoma macropomum. The sequence continues at coordinate 34,895,019 of NW_023494802.1, read as the reverse complement.
TCCAGATGTGTCCTCAAGGGAAGCCCATATTTACAGTTACCATCCAATACCTAGACTGAATTTCAAATGGCTCCCTACTCCCTATGGGAGCCATAGGTCTTAAAATAATAGCTCTCAAACCCTAACAGTGCATAATATGTCTAATAAATAGCCACACAATTCATATTTCATATAGTCCACTATATAGGGAGCAGGGAGCCACTTGAGATTTAGTCCTAGTTTGTCTAATCAGTCCTTCGTTAAATTAAATCAGTTGTGCTACTGATGGACTAATCCATGCAATGAGTGGAGTGCAGTAAAGTCAGGACCCAAATCTATGTTCTTCAAGCAGCATCATTCTAGCCTACATAGACATAACTGGACTGGCAAAAACACTCTTACTGCAAAGATGAATTGTTTTGAATGATTCTCACAGCTGCCTGAAGCACATAAAATAATATACTTTTAGAAGTAAACTTGCGAGAAAAGAATCTAGTCTCTTCGTAAATCTGCTCTGCAGGTTTTACACAGTGAAACTTTCATGCAACTTGCCTGCAACCTAATTTCCATGTGTAATTTGACAGTCCCACGCTACACATTCGTTCACTCCACTAGTTAGCCAAATAAAACAGATTTTAGTCATCTGCGGTGGGGAATCAATCTATATATGAATATTACGTTGCATTTTTATTGTCTTTGCATGATTTTCCCAGCTGTCATTGTCGTTGTTTGAAATGGCTGTGTCAGAAACCAGGAAGAGAGCTTTCACAGCGCTACTACTTGTAAACATGCCTGACGAAGAAAACAGAGTATGAGTGAAAGGCTGACTACTGAAAAGAGAGAAACAAGTTTAAACAGCTTGTACTGATAGCCGGCTAGTTTTCCCAGCTGGTTACAGAAATGCTAGCTTCAAGAAACACTCATTTGTTTCTTGTTAGCCCTTACTTAACTGACAAAATAAAACTACTAACCTTACATAAGGAGGCAGTTAGGAGTATCTACTTTTCAAGTGTCCAAAAGATGCATTATCTGTGTTTTGATTGGCTGTTTTGTGAAACTTGTTTCACAAAGCTGACATGCTTTACATTATGTAATTCAGGTGCAATTTAGTTTCATGTAGATTTCAAGCAACTAAAGGTTTCACTGTGTAATCCCAGCCTAAGACTCATATCTGAGAGAGCAACATCCAGTGGCTGGTGCTGGCATGACAACACGTACTGGGCATTAGCCTATTAGCTGTTGCTGAGCCACTGTTGTATTTCTTTACCCTAATTTTGTAGCACTGCAGAAAAAGAAACTGTAACTGTGACACACACTACCACGCGGCTAACATGCTGGAGTTATTGCTGTGCTGAGAATCATCCACGACATATCATATCATATCATATCATATCATATTGAGTCAGCAGTGGTCCTATGGTGGCCCCTTTCTGCTAATAGAGGGTGGGTGATAAATTTTGCAGCAACAGATGGGGTACAGTCAGTAATAAACCTATAAAGAGCACCTATATTGTAGCTGTTTCTGATAAAATGGCCAATGTGTTTGAAAAATATTGAAATTAAATTTGGTACTGCTCACCGCTACGTCCTCAAACCTTCATATTACACCAGTCCCACAAACGACAAAGTCTGAAATGCACAGTGTTCGAAAGTCCTCACCTTAACCCGGCTAATGTTGACCCCACTCATGCTCCCGCTGCGGTCAATGAGGAAGATAAACTCTCCCTGGACTCTCCGCAGGTCAGATGTCATGGACTGCAGGTCCGGGCAGAAGTTCAGCATGACCACAGGGTTGTGGAGGATGTCCTTGTGGAGCCTCTTATGGATGATATCCACCTACACAGGAAACATGATGACCAATAGATAGATTTAGAGATGACCCTTGCCTTCTAGTAGCTGAAGCAGTGCTTAGCATGCATCCTGTTATACTGCTAGCATCTCTAAAATGCTAAAATGCCTTTTTTAATTCAAAGCAATTCTTGGGTTTATGTTTCTCATTGTTTAACAATGTGGTCCTAATTTTTTGAGTGCAAAAGAATGCCATAAGATTCACTTAAAAAAGGACCAGCCTATTAAATAATTCAATTCCTCCGAGCGCACAAAGTAGCAATTACCCTTTCAAGAGATTACGTTCTTTGTCAGTAAATTACATTTACGTGTTTATGTCTTCCAATGCTGCTGGAACCGGCGATATGAAATCCAGTTAAATGAATGTGCACAGGGTTAGCTATACTCCATTATTAATGGATCTCATATCCCAGCAAATTAGCACTCACTGTTACTCGCTCTCTCTAAAATTAAAATCTTTTGTGGTGATCTTTTTTTTTTCAAACTTTAATTGTTGGTGCAAACATGTCAGAAGAATAAAAAAGGTGCTTAAGCCCTCTTCTACCTCTCTGTAGGTAGAAACACCTAGACCACTCCACCGAAGACCTTGGGTGGTTTCCATAGAAACCCCTTTTCATTGCCCATCATTTTTGCAGCCGAATGTTCTCGGCCTCCTGTTGAGGAATAACGGTCACTTGAGGATCTAATTGCAACCTGCTTTTGTGCGAGTCTGGCAAGGAAAATACATCTACTCATACTTCTCTGTGAAATACATACGGTTTTTCAGATAAAATTGCAGAAAAGTGGGCCATAACTGGCAAACTTCATGAACGTTTCTCAAATTCATTCAGTTATAATATATTCTAACGTTAATTTTCTTAACAATGTAAGAAAAGGAAGTATGTTTTTTATATATTTTATATATTCATAATATATACATACTATATGGCCACTAGTGTGTGGACACCTGACCATCATACCTATATCAGCTTGACATCCCATTCCAAGACAATGGGTGTTAATATGGAGTTGGCCCCACCTTTGTGGCTATAACAGCCTCTGCTCTTCTAGGAAGGCATTCCACGAGGTTTTAGAGTGTGGGAATTTGTGCCCCTTCAGTCAAAAGAGCATTTCTAAGGTCAAGCACTGATGTTGGATGAGAAGGCCTGGCTCACAATCGATATTCCAGCTCATCCAAAAGGTGTTCAGTGGGGTTGAGGTCAGTGTTCTGTGCAGGACACTGGAGTTTCTCCATACCAAACTCATCATGTCTTTATGAACCTAACTTTGTTTACAGGGGCACAGTAATGCTGGAACAGGAAAAGGCTTTCCCCAAACTGTTGGCCCAAAGTTGGAAGCATACGCTTGTCTTAAATGTCTTTGTATGTTGTGGTCCAGAGTCCAGTAATGTCGTGCTTTACACCACTCCAGCCAAAGCCTTCATTGTGCATAGTGATCTCAGGTGTGTGAGCAGCTGCACTGTTCTTGTGCTGATGTTCCTTCTAGAAGCAGTTTGAAACTCTGTAGTGACTGATGAAACAGAAGATTTTTATGTGCTAGCACTCTGAGCATTCGTTCCATGGCTGTGCTGTTGTTGCTCCCAAATCCTTCTCAATAATAGCACTTACAGTTGACTGGGGCAGATCTAGCAGGGCAGAATCTATCCAAAAGTAAGGAAACTTTTGGTCAGTGAAGAAATTATACTTTATTTTGCCTTCAAATTTCTTGCTGACGGATGTTCTCTTTATATTCTTTGTAGAATATATTTTATGTTTAAAATTCTTGCCAATTACGCAAGTTTCCTTTCCACTATTTAATTTTTGAAGATATGATTCACATTTCCTTAGCAAAGCAAACATATTTATATATCTGCCATAATTTCCACAGTCTGCACTTCAGTGAAGCTGCAGAAAGTAGGTTCTAACGGGCAAACGATATGAAAGAACAATGCTGTGCTTGGTCTCTGTTCCTTTCAGAGTAGTGCTCTATTGGTTCATTATTCAACTCTCTTGAGTAATGAACTCATCAGATAAGCTACTAATTATCAGCCCATTATCAGCATACTACATCAAATAATCATCAGCTCATTATAGACATTAGGTTTGTTGCTTATTTCACTGCTATAAGTCATTTGTCAGCTTCACACATTCAGACTAGAGCTCTAAAGCCTAAGGTCCTATCCTGACCACCTGTGTCTCCATAACTCATTACTGCAGTTGCTGGACATAATGAATAGTTTGCCTCTTTCACCCCTTCCTCATCCTTTCTCTGTCCCCATCCTCTCTCTCTCTTACTTTCTTTTCATTGCTGGAGTCCTTCTTGGTGGCCTTTATGTAGTCACTCCTCCCCTTCAGATGTTCGTCATACTCCTCCAGTGTCATGTCCCCATCCTCAATCAGGACATGGGGCAGGTGCGGCTCTAGAGACAGCAAACAGGAAACTGGACTTCAGAGCAATGTCAGTATCTCTCATTAAACCGTGTACTCAACGGATCAACGTGATATATTAGCCAAAAATCTGATTTACACAATCCTCTTACTCAAATATAAAGGTCAAGACATGTTTGGTGTCTTAAGTTTTCACTAGAGCTTTGAGGCTAATGTAGCTAACTAATAATGGAAGCTTATGGCTATTAATTAGTTGTACAAACTGCAGGCCTAAACATTATGTCAATGTGATTGTTGGTGAAATTCTTGCTTTAAGAAATTATTACTTAAATGAAACCTAAAGTTGTAGCACCAATACCATAAGGGAAAATAGGTACTTTTACACTTCAAGAACTGCCGTCTTAAAGTGGAATTCATTTGCCTTTGAAAAATCCATTTATAGCCTGTTCAAATACTGGGCTGACTCCTGTTTCGCTTCAAACGATCAATGAGGATAAAACCAAGACCAAGCATCCCAACATGTTTCTACAATCCTGGTAAGTGTACACAGTTCTCACTGAGCACTCAGGAACACTCAGTTTAAAACAATTTTTTAAAGCGTACTAACTAATATATTTGAGTGTTTTATATTTAAATGATTTTATTTGATTTGTTGCTGTAGTGATAACACATAAAAGCTGAAGTCTAAACAGCTGAGATTTCCTGCTGCGTTATTACTGCCGCTTCCCAAACCAAGGCTGCCAACTCTCACGTACTGGCTGTGAGACTCACACATTTTGTTGTAATGTCACTATCTCATGCCACACTTGATATCTCCCACGGATTTTTTTATCTCTCTGCATTTTCACCGCATGGCACCGGTTCAGCTCAACTATGCTTGCCTTTTTTTGTTTTCCATTAGGGAAATCTAGCACCTGGTTCTATTTTTGGTATACCTCTGTTGAGGTTACAGGCACGCTGAGCTGATATCAAATGGTGTCATAAAAACGTTGAAGACTACTGATTGGTCGGAGAGAAACGCTAAATACAGGTTAGCGTACCCTCTTGCGTCGCCTTTGAGGATCATCTCGTCATGTGAACTCTGATGTAGTATTTCCCAAACTCTACTGTTTTTTCCAGCAGTATTTTGGCTTGTTGCCATCAGCCTCCTTTGAACAGAAGGAGGGCAGTTTCATGTGGCATCACTATGATGACTAGCTGCATTGAGGTGGATATCTTACTAAATCTGCAGTGGAAAACCTACTGAGCCCCGCTGGTGACATTCCATATAAATAAAAATAATGCATGGCTGTGACTTAGTAAGGCATGGAAACAAGATAGGCATGGGAATGAGATAATTAAGCCTTTGCCACAGCTTAATAAGGCATGATCTCATTCCAACATTTTACTAAGTCTTGGCCACGCGTTAGGATGCTGGCTACACCTTATTTTTATTTGTATAGGATGCCACCAGCAGTGCTCTGTAGAAAATTATGTAGCTGGTACCAAAAGTGAGTAGAGTCGAGTAGAGTCGAGTCGCACCATGCAGTGGAAAAGTGGTTAAAATGACCTTCCGATGGTTCTGAATGCTCATAAAGTCTCTCACTACTCCAGCTCTACTGATTAAAAACACTCTGGATGGGCAAGGGTCAAAAGAGCGAGAACACTGTCTCTGGAAGACAGATCACTTCTGTGGTGCGTGAATGTAACGTACTACACTCGTGTCTGAGAGAAGAGAAAAATCTTCGCTAAAGGCAAGACAAACGGCCCTAACTATCCAGACTTGAAGGAAAAAGGAACATTAAATAACTAACTTGGTCAGTAAGCTAAACATTATCAATAAAAAAATTATAAATAAAATGATAAGATCAAGAGCAGCATTCATGACCACACACAGCAGCTCAGTTTATGTGGTAAAATGAATGTGTTTCTATTTTACTTACAAGCTAAACAATTTTAGCTAATCAGGCTACTTTAACCCATTTTCACTGTGTAGCTGTTAGCTTTGAAATTAGTCCCTATCAGCTGCAACCAGGTGAGGAATTAGACTGCTGGTTACCGATAACACACTTTTTAACTTGTCTGTATTCTATATTCTCTGTAAGTGGACTGTATTCGGTCCTCATTAGAGTAGGATGACCAGGAGAGACAAATGATCAATACTGAACTAAGCAGAACTTGCCAGCTTTCAGTCTGTGATCCTCCAAAGGCTTAAATGTTGTCACTGCTCAATTCATTTTATGTGACAAAGCATTATTTTACGAATACGTTATGCCAAAATTATATTTGTATATATTATATTTTACTTAAAGTAATGGTTTAATTTTAAATGGATATATGTAGTGTTGATGTAGAAACAGGTCAGATTTGAATGTAGTTAAAGGTCTGATGACGAATCCAGGCCACCAACCTAGCTAATGGTCTCCACTCAGCATTTTCTGGAGAGTATATCTAAAATGTCCAAGTATCTTTTAATGTTTTTCGTGGTCATTCTGGACATAATTGAATACTATGAATTAGCTTCCATTACTTGCTAGCTACATAGCCTTATAGCTTCAGTGTTAAACTGAAAAAGCTAACTTTAGCTTTAACTGAGTGACCACATTTGGTTAAAGGGGAATTATGTAGAATTCCAAGCTTTAAGATGATCTTAAGGCTTTTGTGAATTCACGTTGGAACAGATCTTCCATGCTATGCTATTTCATGATCACAAGTGAGCACATCAGAATGGAGAGGCCAGACTGTAATTTCATGGAGAAGTGGTCATTAGATCATTGCTTTCTTAACCTGCGATCTGTTGTTGGTGCTTTTGCTTCATCAATCCATCAGCCAGTCAATACAGGTGACTTGAGTGATAAGAGAGTTGCAGAGCAGAGGAAAGAGGTGGAAAAAGCCTTCGGGGAGAGTTAGCATGTCATTATATGATAATATTAGCTCTATTATTAGCACTGCTCACACATGCTGGGGGGGCATGGGGAACAGGGAACAGATTGCTTGTGGCTGTCCATCTGTAGTCCACAGGCAAACAAGTTCATTCAGCAGCAAAGGATATGAATAATAATTGTTTCTTTCATGTTTTTTTTAGGCTAGGGCAGTCTATCTGAGAAGATGCAACCATTTAAAAGTCAACTCAATCTGATTCCAAGTGAGGGAATCGACAGTTGATTCCAAGAGTCAGTTTTTTACAGGTTATCTTCATGTGCTACCACCACAGTTGTTCTTCAGGGACACAAGATGCCAGTTTAATTATATGACCTTAGCAAGAGAGCTAATGCTAGCCAAGTTAACTTGTCTGTTGGGGGCTCACTAAACAGTACCTGATTTTTGTGTCAGCTTCAGGTGGTATAGGTGATTTAGCTCTGGCCAAGCTGACTCTAAGCCACTGTTTTCTTACAAATTTCACACTTTGTCCAAAGGAAAATAGACCCAGTCTAGTGATACGAGTGTTGTGGGAAGGATTTATTTTTCAGACTGGCCGTCTAGAGAGTGACGGCAGAATATGGCACTTATCATAAATGTGGTACAGTTTATGTCCCATTGCCTTTCTATCAGCGATAAAGTGACTGCTGTTGGTTTTTTTATTTCTGTGAAAAGTGAAGGGATCTGTACTTAAAATAAAATGATTAAATTAGCATTTAAATTATCATAAAAACAAATGTCTGTATTCACCTTTAATATGGTGATGTTGGGCTTCTCTATGAAATACATTCATTAAAATCTTCCAGTACAACTATCACTAAAATGTTATTTGGTTCATTTCTAAGCAATGAAATACTAAAATAATTATTTTTTAGTATATTCGTTTTAATAGTCATTTTAACCTGTCCCACATTTTATGCGCCACTCTGTTACCCAGACCTGTAAAAACCGAACATTCCAATTATTGTGAACATCTTGATTGACACTGATATGTCTATATATATTCATATATATAAATAGCTTGACCATTCAACCCTGTTACCAAAATTATTGTTAAGAAGAATATACATTTATATTTTTTTAATGTATGTAAATGATATTATTATTAGTAGTAGTTAATATGCAACATGCAAACCACTACTGAATGCTGCTTATTTTAGGCTAAATTTTTTAACCTTTAATTATTTTAAATGAAAATCAAATGGAAATGGCTTGAAACAAATAATTGAATGACTTCTGATCTGTGTTATATGCTATACTATACTTTATACTGTACTGCATTAATATCATCTCAATGGGAAATATGATCTCTGTGGTCAACCCTGTTACTCCCTGTTACCTAGGACTGAACCCTGTTATTCAGTAATTTTTAGTCTTAAACCATTTAATTTAGTAGGTCAATTTGTTAATAAGACACATTGGTTTAAATTACTAATAAAAAAATGGCACTATTTTTGAACTAGAACGAAAAAACTAAAGACTTTCAAGATATGAAATACAGAAAACACAAGAAAACTGTTTTTTTTTTTCATTTCTTTGAAAAGTTCTAAAGGCATTTAATAAACGTATGCATTTCACACAAAGCACCTCAACGATACAGAAAATCAGCTCTTTCTGCAAACTCCCAGCCCTAGTCAGCATGTGTTCCTCTTTTGTGCATTTGTGGGAAAAAACTGGACACAGCGGTTCACATAAAAGAACAGTATTTGATCAAAACACTACAATATTGTGACGTTTCCTGAGGAATGGTTTGGTGAAAAACCCAATTCATGTAATTTTCGCTTAGTTCAAATGTCAACCAGCCAAGACTTGTTTGGTGTCTTAAGTTAGGTTCTTTAGTTTTGCACTAAAGCTACGAGGCTTAGGTAGCTAACAAATAATGGAAGCTTATATCATCAAGGGATGTGCACAGGTACTCAAGTACTCAGTTAACTGTCGAGGTGCCAGTATTCAAGTACTGAATCACCAGAGAAAATTTACAGTTCAATTCAGAGAAACATGACAATTTTTTTCTCTTCATTGTGAGTATATTTGCTGAAACATGAGTGCCTGAATGTGAGCGCTTTGCCAAGTCCTCGCTATTAAAGACATGAATAAGACGGCAGAGATAGCATGGCTGTATCGCCAACTAGACTAGCTGCTCTAGCTGATGTTAGCTAGGTCCAGAAACCATGTAAATATATTTCTCTGACAAACAACATGTTGGCACATCATCCACTGAGGTGAGAATACCTTGTGTAGGAGACACCGAGTCCTCATCAGCATCCAACATGACGCTTGTTAGCTCTGTTAACTCATCAGCTCATCTTAAGAGACATGTCTTTTACTCATCCAACAGGAAATTTTCTATGTTTTTGTGCGACACCAGTGCCGTTACCTGCAAATGTAATCCTACAGCCCTACAAAGTTAACCTGCGGTTAACCAAAAATCCATTCATGAACACTTACAGATACTCGAATATCAAAGTCAGTCAGAATGCACATCCTGATATCCACCAATTAGCTTACCAAACCATGTTACATGCCCCTGAACCCCCACAGAAGGTCCCCTTCAATCCCCTGCATTAGATTTTTTTGTCCAACCATTTCTATAAATAACATTACAAAACTGGCTGCTACAGAAGCAATACTGTAAAATTTGCTGGGTTAAAAATGAAGCAGTGTGATTCGCTCAGATGAAAGAAAATGTGAGATGATAACTGTGGAATTCATGGGTCTGAAATCAAATAAAAAGGCTTGGCTCTCAGCAGGGGAACCTATTGGCCCTCCCGCACCATAACACACTCTGCTGGATTTGGTTGTGCTACGCTGGCTGCGAGTCAGTCTTGAGGAGGGGAGGTCGGAACAGGCAGATTCATTTCTCCCTTACTGCGACAAGAGATGGAGGTCAATACGAGCGAGTGCTGGGGGAGGAGAGCATAATAAAGGCAGAATGGAAGGCAGGAAAAAGCGAGCGGCCTCAGAGCTCGCAGCTGCCTGAAGATGTCTGCGCAGCAGCCCACACCAGGCAGCGGCGAGGGAGGATACGGAGCGGGGAATGATGTTTCAATAGTTTCTGATCTAATAAGCGGCCCACACTCAGCGGGGGTGTGCAGAAGCATTAAGAAGCATTAAGGGGAAGCCTTAAGGCTGGTTGGCTTCAAGAGGCTCTATTGTGCTGTTAACACACAGGTTAGAGAACAGAGTGTTTGTGTCTGTGTGTGTGTGTGTGTGCGTGTCCTCCTCAGCTTTGAGTGCCTGCAGAAAACCACCAACTGCCCAGCTCTATAATATCAGGATGGCTTGTGTGACCACAGGTGGTCAGGACTTTCTGAGTGTGGCGTGCACCAGGGTGTTGCAGCATGTGCGTCACACTGGGTTGAATACGGCTATAAAACCCATGAGCACAGTGTCTAGTTACGTGCATGTGGGCATTTGGGTGCCCATGGCATATGCTTGTTATGCCCACACAATCTGGTGAAACAAGTAACATTTCCATAAAATTAATAAGGCTGTCAAACAATTAAAATAATTAGTTTGTGTGGTCAATTATGATTCATCACATTTGTCTTATTTGCTCAAATTTGAACAAGAGATTTTTTCCATTTTAAAAGCAGTGCATTTTGTTTTAGCTAAATGAATGGCCAAAGTAAGCTTAATCAGAATGTATTTATTACTTTAAATAGTTCAATTTTCAACAATTTTCCTGTCTTCCCCCCAGTCTGTTACAATTAATCTCGACAATGGGGTAAGTTATAATGTTTGCAATGTAAGTTTATGATTTTTTTTGCAGTAGCCACTATTTATTTACAATTCAGCCAAAGGTCGAGTAAGTGCAAACATTACAACTTACCCCATGGGCAGGGTTAACAGTAACAGACTGGGGAGGTTAGTTGTAACAGTCACTAAAAAGTCTGGTAAATCAATGCAAAACACCATTTAATGTTGTCTGAACCAAGCAAGCAATCCAACCTAAATACAGTAAAAACATGCATTAAAATAAACATGATTAGTGAAAAGAGGCAGTTTGAAACAAATTCATTTTAATAACTACAAAGTAGAACAGCAAATATAAGCATAATATAAATTTAGAATGTACAGTAGTTTATTTATATGACATTCCTACAAGGGTTTTTTAACCTGCTCATAGGCCCTGGGTGTACATGTGGTCGTGGGCCCTAGGGGTGTAGTAACATACAGTACCAGAAACTGAAAACCTTTGTTTTTAAAGAAGATGCACTCAGCACAGCCGCCAGTCAACTTCTTCTGTCACTGCCATTCATCATTGCTCCATTACTGTACAAACGTAAGCCCAGAACCAAACCACTAAAAGCCATGGCCAGACAAGGTTGGAACACTGCACTGAGAAGGCAGTCGATTCCCTAACTAAGTCAAAATGATCTCCTTATTCGCCAGATTCTTTTTAAAATTTTATATTCCACCTTAACTGGTGCCACAGTTACATTCTGGCACCTGTAACTGCTGCACTATTTAAGGTGGAATGGAAAATTCAAATAAGCTGGCAAAAAAGAAGAAGCTGAGATGTACTAAGATGAGAAAACAACACAGGAAACTTAAAAAACCTAATCATTGAAGGCAAAAACATATTGCCATGGCAGGCGTGAAAAACATTTATAGTGCATTCATGTCTCTCCTTTGATGCACTGAAATAACATTAACATTAAATGTTTGTACCGACATTTTCACAATGCCCAGTTTAGCCTTTGTTGTAAAAGAGTACTGTAATTACTAAATTCACTGAAAACTAATGATAACAATGTTTCTTTCAGCTTGGCTGAGTAGAAATAACTCTACTTGATGGAATCTCACTATCAGAAGTCATCAGTTACATCTTTTAACCTTGACATATGAACACTGGCGTGCTCATAATGAACCGGAGGCCTGAAGCAATGGTGGATACGAACGGTAGCTGTGCAGTGACTGGAGGGTTGAGAAAATAAGGCAGAGCTTGGTGAAGAGCATAATTTTAATTTGCCATACAAAAGTGACAGCAATTTTTATTATCTTAAAAAAATCGCTTAATAAATTTTCTTTCCCTGTTTGATTGGGTGGGCCTGTGATCAATCTGGGTAGGCCCAGGTAGTCGGGGGAGAATTAATAAATCTTAAAAATTACCTGGGACCCTTAAGCTTCTGCGTAGGCAAGCATGCATCCTAGTACGTTTCTGGTAAAGCTCTGACTAAAACCTTGAAAAAATGAGCTGAATTCATATGGTGATACTGGCTTCTCTCATGTTTTCTCTGGAAGGCTTAGTTGGAACACTGTGTTGAAACTAACCCCACCGTGTGGAGGCTGTACTAGCTCGTACTAACTGGCTAACTCTCATTACAAGTTGTTGTTTACATGCTTCAAAATGGTGCTTAATTATAGCCATGAAGAAAGTTAATAAAATAAGTGTAAATTCTGTGACTTAAACAGTCAATTTAGTAATCTAAAAATACTCAAAAAGTAACTTTATGCGGCAAAAACATTCTGAAGGGTAAGGCCATAAATTCGCAGACAAGGTTGCTATGGGAATACAAAATGACAACAAGGTGGCCAACAAGATGACCACATTCTATTTGAGGTATATAAAATATGCATGCTGCATTTTGACCCCATAACAGGATTTGCCCCAATATTTCTCCAAATATGGTCACAAATATTTACTGTTTTTTGTAATTAACCTGGTAGCCTTTAACTTCTTGTTATACCAAATTGACAAAGAATCATTAGCGCGTTTGTATCAAAACTATTCTGAGAAGCTTTGTGTGGCCAAACTTTTGATAGGCAGTGCAGCAAAACCTCACAACAAACCCTCATAGCTGCTTTGAAAGCCTGCAGCAACATAGAACTCTCTGTAATATCACCAAAACAGAGGTGTGATGCCAGTAGACATATGATCTTCTAGTTTCTTTATCCTTTCAGAAAAGCATCCTTGATGTTGTTCTTGCTTCAGTACAAGAGACTGCAGTACAGAGTGAGAAAAAATAAGCGGACCAAGCGAGCCTCTTTCTCCTCTGGCAAGCAGAAGAAGAGTGTACTCTAAAACAAACAACACCATCTGTACGCCAAGATTGCAATCCCAAGCCATTTGTCTTTGCCATACTACTCTACGGCTGTGAAAGCTGGATCTTGTACAGTTGACATATCAAAACAGTGAAGCCTTCTGCAGCTCATCCTGAGCATAATATGATACAGTGTTCCAGAGATATAACTGCCAGAGCAAACTACAGCTATATTAAAACAGTCCTTCACTACTGATTACACTGAGCTGGCATGTCATGAGGATGCTGTAATATCAGATACTCTGAGAACTTCTAATTATGTGCAATTATACCATGGTCATATCAGGACAAGAATAAGATCCAGGCAGAACGTTCAGTACGCATGCCTTTAAACCACTCCATACAAGAGGGTCATCTACTCTCCATCTCACAGAGGCATCAGTGAGCCATGAATGATGTGCTGAAGTCTGAAGATGACCATTACTGTGGATGAATAAGCAGAAAAACATGACTATACCTGCTACCCCTGCTATACAACGTCCTGAAATCACATCCCAGGTTTATGACATTGAAAATGTGGATGTCATATTAGATTTTGAGCATTAATGGGGCCTGACATTTCAAACGAAACCTAAATATAGCATTACTATGTTCTTTATCCCACCACAAGTGTAGCTTGACAAAATTCTGTCCAAACCTGACCAAGAAAATTCTGTTTTAACTCGACTGGAGCCCAAAACAACTCTGTTAACTCGACTGTAGCCCAACAAAATTCTGTTAACTCAACTGTAGCCCAACAAAATTCTGTTAACTCAACTGTAGCCCAACAAAATGCTGTCTAAATCTGAGTGTAGCCTGACAAAATTCAGATCAGACTTTCAGAAACATTTTCTGCCTGAATTCAACCCAAACCATGGTAACAAATTTTGAATATATGCACATCTGTGGCCTGAAAATTCTAACTAAGCCCAAGTTTAGCCTGACAAATTTCTGTCTAAACCCTTTACTGTAGACTCACAAAATTGTGTCCCAACCCGAGCCCAGCCTGACCACCACTAAACCAAAGGTGGAACCAAAAGAAGGCAGAAAGGTTACCAGAAATGTGAGCATGAAATATGAACCCAATCCAAACTGGACAAATATCATATATATACATATATCTATATATATATATATATATATATATATATATATATGTATATATATATATATATGTGTATATATATATATATATATATACATATATATATATATATATACATAAAGATGTCTGAACCTGACTAAGCCTTATATGAATGGTATTCATTATATTTCAAGCTGTAATCAGACTATACAGTCACATCAACAGCCACTAAACCACTAAACCAGAACCATCTGTAGGTATAATAGACTAGCTTAACTGTGTATATGAGTTTGCGTGTATGTGTACATGTGTGTAAATGTCTATTTATGGGCGTACATGTTTCTGGTTTGTGTGTATGTGTGTGCTACACACCACTGGGGTAGATGAGGATCTCCACAGGACAGTCGTACGTGTATTTGTCTGCCAGGGTGACCAGTATGCTGGTAGCAGAGCGGGCAGATGGGTCAGCATCGGCCCGGATGGCATGAGAGGGGCTCTCCACTCCTGCACAAAACACACAGCCAAAGCATGTAACACCAGTAGCTGCACAGCGGCCTGGACATGAAGATACCACACCAAGGACATCAATTCACTGTCTTCAAAGAGCAAATACTGCAACGCAGTTATTACTAGTGATTAAAAACCTAAGCCTTAAATATGTATGAGGGAATCTGTATGTGAATGACAGATTTGACTATTCGTCTATCGAAATACACTTTATCATACATCCTATTCTGAAATATTGATTCTACGACATGGCATATCAAACAGAATGAGACATGATAAGAAAAAATGTGCCTTTTTCAGTCAGCATGTGGTGTGGATCAGTCTGCCAGCCAGCCAGCCTGTCTCTCTGTCTGTCTATCTATCTATCAGACAGAACCGAACAGAACTGGCAGTTAGTGTTCCAAGCACGTTCAGCTGTCCAATGACGTTTGGTTAGCAGCTGTTCGAAATGAGGCAGTGGCTAGTTTCACATGCCTTGAAGGAAGCTTGTGCTAGCTTTTACCCTCTTAGCGCTGGTGGTAATATTATGTGTTTGGGGGAGACCTAGCTAGTGGGTGGATTTGCACATGATCAAATTAGGGGAGAAAATTGGGTTAAATATGTTGGAAAATTGGGGTTCACATTTAAGACGTGTGCAGGGATGTTCCACAAAAGTTTTCTCTGAAAGAAAGAGAGAAGTTTGCCAAGAAGCTGCCTGTGTTAGCTACACACTGCAATGCTAGCTTTACCTGCCACACGGCTCCTTACTTTCTACTTATTTTGATTTGCATTGAATTTACATTAAGTTTAAAATAAATGCTGCCATGCTTTGGAGCCTCTGTTTGCTTCCATGTGACTCACTACAGTAAAAAAACCAAGCTACAGTGCGTATGACCATGGGGCAGTTAGCGCTAACCTGGAGAGAAAGTTCTTCTGATCCCCATCTACGGCTGGGAACAGGATCAGAAAAAGATGATGAATAATATTAAATAATATGTACATATAATGTTTTATTCACTTCTACTGTTCAAAGCATAATGGGGCCTTTAAAATGCTATAGCAGAATAAATTCCCACTGTCTCGGTTATGTGCAATTTACTAAGTAAAATTTGCTGTATCTTTCGTACAGCTTTAGTGTTAGCTGCGTGTTGTTAGCTGAATAATGAAAAAGCTGCTGTAACAACCAAAAATGAAAATACGCGCGTGAACATGGCATTCGAAATCTCTTGCATCCTGAAGTTCCTCCAGCAGCGAGTGCGATCACAATATAATCGAGAATCACAATTTTTTAAACTAGAAAATATTGTGCTAATTATTTTTAGATATCACCCAGGCCTAGTTAGAATCCATTGAAATCTATTATAATTTTTTTCATGTCACTACTGAAACGAAGAGTTTTAGTCCATAGGCGGAGTCTTATTTTAGCCACGTCCCTGCATTTTAGAGCAGGAAGTGAGACTGCATCCCTGTCCTTTATGGCCACAACGTGGGTAGTTAGATCCCACTGTTTTAAAGTCTGAAAAACGGTGTTTAACATTAAGAACTGTCACTACCATAAAATATTTTCTGGCAACTCTCTATGTATCTGTAGTATCTATGTCTGTCTCTCTGTGTGAATAACAGGTAGACTATGTAAGCTTCTGACCTGCCAACAGATACGGCCCTCTGATCTCCAGCTGAAAGTTGAACTCATAGTCGATGGAATTAATGGACTCCTCCTCCAACAGCCAGGCCAGACACAGCTGGCCGCTCAAGGCCATCTGCTCATGAGAACCCAGAGCACAGTGGTGTTTGTCTCTCCTGAGTCAAACAACAAGAAAATAAAACAAATCTCTGATCTCACTGCTTTATTCTTCTCAATATCAGCACAATACTTACAACATGACGTACTGTCCCCTTTAACTGGTAGAGATACATACAGGGCTTAGAATACAATTCAAAGGTTTGGAATCACTTATATTGATAATTTTTGTTAGTTTTATATACAGTAATAACATACATAGTGCAGACAAATATTATGATGACACAATACTTCAGGGTACTTTTAGAAACATCAAGAAGCTACTAAACAGTAAATAATTGTAATTATTTCTTTACAATAACTTTCAAACTACAAGGCACGATAATTAAAAAAAAAACTTAAAAACCAAAACTTCATTTCTGAAGTTATGCAGCTTTTCCAGTCAGTTGACAATCATCTACAGTACAGTTTTTGCCATTTTCCCACAAATTAATCCATAAGATTGCTGAAATGTCCAGAAGCGTTTGTGTCATGGCCATAGTGAAGCTAAAGCCTTGCTTTCCACAAAAGCTTGGTATTCTAAGCTTGGATAACTGATGTTAGAGCTGATTCCTCTTTATTTATGATGGCTTATGATGGCACTCATGAAGTTTGTGTACCACAACTGATGCATTATATGTTCTTTTTCCAAAAAAAAAATCCAGTTATTGTGGTGATGTGCCAGCACTGGGGTTGACAGGATACTATCGCTTGTTTCACTTATCCCAGTGCAAGCACAGGCTATGGATATAAACAAACTTGTGGATGCCGAACCAGTACTGTAACTGAAACCTACTGACCCAAAATGGCAGGTGGGCATCACTCTCCTTCTCAGGTGGGCCCAAGGTTTTATTACACAGTTCTATAACCTAAGAATAGCTCAGCCAGTTTGCAATGAAGTCCCTGTAGTTACTGTAGCCTTAGTATCTAATAAGCCTGGGATTTTAAGGGGTTGTTACATTTAGTTTAATTTATTTTCTTTAATACAATAATTTAATTACAAATGATATCAGCATAACAATTTCAGTGAAAAGTAGAATTTTTCATATTTACATGAATTTCAGAATTTCTCAGTATTTGGTTTACCCCACTTTTGCTTTAAAGACAGCATGCACTTGGTACTCCTGGCATAGACTCAATAAGTTTGTGTGAAAGCCTCTGATGAGGAAATCAAATCCATCCAAGAGTCAGAACAAAAGCTTCACTGGAAGCTCTAAGAAAACCTTTCGTACAAAAGCATTAATGTGGGCAGTGTTGTAAATTTGCTTCAATTTGAATACTGACCCAGAAATCTTCAGTTTAATTTTCATAACTTTTCTTTGTTTTACATTTTTCGAGATTTTAAACTTTCTGTTGTTTATTTCCAAGTTTAAATGAAAAAACAAACAGATTTTCAGTGTGGTCTCAGACTTTTGGACTCATTATAATGTATCTCTTAAAAGCTTCAAATAAAACATAGAACATCTTTTACAAGCTTCACATGCACACATTTAACGTTTAACAGCCCAGAAATGTTCACATGAATCAGAAGCTTAGCATAACTGCTAAAATCCCATTAGGGTGCTAGCAGAAATTCTGATAGTGCTAGCATTATCAAAGAGGTGTTTTCTTCTCGTTTTTGACTGAGTTTTTACATTTGTGGCCTGAAATGAAATGAAAAAGGCCTTAATCTCTAGGTTCCCTACTGCATGTGAACATTCTGCAGGGGGTGCTAGTGGAGGTGCTGAGTGATTTTCAGGAGGTGTTTCAGCAGCCCTTAGCAACCCCAGCACCATACCCGAGAAGTCAGTTTTCATTACAAGTGTGCACTGGTGGCTAAGAAATGACTAATGGAAAAGCGCTAGCTGCTGAAATGTCTCAAATGGCAAGAGGTAACTGGGGTCTTACTTCCTGCTTGTGCTTGGAGAGAAGGCCTGCTCCTCTTTAATGGAACGCTGGACCCTCGGGGTGCAGACAGGTGGTGAGGTGACCCGGATGCCTCCGTTTGGAAGGGTCGACAGCTCAGAAGACGTGCTGACCAGCACGTTAACGGTCTCCAGAGGGGGAATGACCCCCAGGTTCACCACAAGCACCCTCCGCTCCAAATCCTCGTCTAACAGCACCTGACCTGCAGCACAGTTGCAAATCCAATCAAGCCCCTGTCCAGACCTGGTAATCTACGTGTTCTGTTACCTTTGATGAGGAATGAAGTGGAGTCACTGCCACAGTGTCTTATACCAAGAGTTCTCAAGAAGGGATCGCATTATGCAGGTATTCATTAAGAAATGAAAGGCAAAACCTCCCTTTAGTTTAGCACTCATCTGCTAGTAGGGCTTATGATATTAATGACAGTCTTTTCAAATCAAGGACAACCACACAGAACATTCAGCAAGAGGCCAAAGCGCTAGTTGGAAATGAAAAATCCATTACATCAAAAGGTTTTACACCAAGGTGTGCTTCTTCACTTTTATACCAGAGCTACAAAGCTAATGTAACTCACATGTAATGCGGTTTCTGATACTGTAGGACATACAGGCCTGTGAAGAAGTAAGTACACCCCAGGAAAAGTGTACTTTTTGAACTTATTTTCACATCCAGGTATCTGATCTTCATTTAAACAATATTGATGGATTAACATGAAATAATTTAATAAGTGACAGTTGAAATAAACATGTTTGTCATTCTTCAAAAGGTTGGCCTTCAGAAAGAAGATTGTAGATGTCTATCTGGTTTCCAAAGTACTGGAAATCAATCATTCCACTGTCCGGAAGATGATCTACAAGAGGAGATAATTTAAAACCACAGCCAACTGGTCCAGGCCAGGCCGCCCCAGTGTTTCATGAACCCCAAAATTTCATGACAAGATCTACAATTAGCTCTTGCCACTGTTGTCAAAGTGCATGCATCTACAATTAAAAAGAGACTGCACAAATTTGACCTACATGTGAGGTGCACTATCAGCAAGCCTTTGCTGTCTAAAAAGAACATCCAGCAAGGGCAAGACTAAAGTTTGCTAATCAATATCTAGGCAAGGCTTGATACTTGATAGCTACATTAGCCTCATAATTCAAGTGCAAAACCAAAGAAGCAAACTTTAGACACCAAACATGGCTACATTTTGGGTAAATGGAACACTAAAGACTAAAGGAAAAGCATGAAGCCTCACCGCTCCCACTCTGTAGGGCTCCATTGGTGGCTGTGCAGCAGTCGAAGTAACAGTCATCGATTTTCGCCTTGTCTTTGATCTGCACTGTTATTATCTGAGTGGATATCATCGCCTCAAAGCCCACCACCACAGCGCCCTCCTCCAGGGGGTAAATAAAGATACCTTCAAGAAAGGGGACAAAAAACGATATATGACACAACCATAAAATGTTAATACATGTGCACAGAAATGCATCAGTATAAGGAAAATAAAAGGTAGTAGTTTAATGTCAATCAGCTGCTTAAAAAAGTTTTGTTATGACAAAGTGGGCTCTACTGCTGAATTCAATGGCGGGACTATTGATTCAGAAGTCGTTTTTTGTTGTCTGGATTTTTCTGTTCAATACAGGACCACATCTATTTGAAGAATACTGGGCTGTAGTATCATTTTGAGTGCTCCGACTGCTCTGTAACAATAGCTAATGTGCTGTGAAAGTTTTGGGAAATGCAGCCGTTTGTCTTGATTTCGTGAAGATGGCTGGTCTTTCTTGAAGATAATTGTCCTGCTTAGAAACTTCAATCTACACAGTGACTCCACCATGACTTTCTGCCTATGCCTGTTCTCTGGATTCACTCTGCCCTTTCACCTCTAAACCAGGGGTCTTCCATTCTAGGCCTGGAGGCCAGGTGTCCACCACAGTCCATAACAGGAGTGTTAGAGCAAGGAAATCATCAAACTTTGCTGGGAGTTGAAGACCCCTGCTCTAAACCACCTAGATCACAGATCTTCAGCTGACTCCAGCTTCTGGTCTGGATTTTGTAATCATTGGTATGTATGACACAAGGTGGCCAATCGGTTACACCAACAACTGTTCAATTAACTACCAGTGACTACAACAACTAGGACAGTGAACTGGATTCAAGGCATGGAATTGAAGACTTCTGATCTAGTCCTTGGTTCTCTGACATTTTCAGACCTGATAGAACAATGCTACAACAGAGCTGAGGAAAAGTAAATATACAGATCTCTGAGGAATCTGACCAACTATCCTGAGCTGTTCATTTCCTTTCCTTCTGCTGTCTCAGTGGCAAAAGCTGGATTTTCTTTCATTCCAAAATCAATGGTTGCATCTCAAACCCACATAAATTGTTGCCTTCCTCCTTCTCTCTGCTTAATCCCCCTCCTACTAACAATCGTCTCATGCTGCAATTGACTTCATGACATACTTCGAACAGAAGCGCGACATCCGCAATTCTTTCAATCATCCATCCAAGGCAGAGGCAACCCACACACATAACTCTAGCCTGACTCTGCTAACCTTCAAATCACTCACTGAGGATGAAGTGATGACTGTAATCCCTCTCACCATTATGCCTCAAGAAAGCCACCCTCAATCCAACAAATGCTGCAGACTACTGATCCACTTCACTCCTTCTATTAGTGTTCAAAACCACAGAACAGGCACCAGATTCCCACTGGCACATCTTCTCATCTCCAGAGGAACAACCTTCCCAACACTAACCAGACCAAATACAAGCCTTGGCTGGATTTTCAAAGCATTGTGGAGGTTGTTAATGATGGTCTTTTGACCCTTCTAAACCTGGAACCACTTTGTGATCATTATGCGATCTTCTCAATGCATCATGAGGCCTGGTGACAACAATGGCAAGAACTTATTGTTGTTTAATGTTATTTTTATGCTTTATGTATGTATATATATGTACATGTGACTGTCTGATTGTGTATGTTACTGACATATAAAAGTATAAAAAAGGGATAAACTGCAGAGAAATGGAAGCTTTATCAAAAGTTCTGCCAGGAAGACTCTAATGCTATGTCATTCATTCATTCATTACTCTTGACCAATCACGGGCCTACATTTTTCTTTAAAACGACGCGACTTGCATACCTATTCTGCTGCTTTCAGGTGCCTATGTTTTGACTTTTGATTTCTGGAGCAGCCACTTATGACCAAGACTTAGATGATAGGATGGCCCAAGTGGGTGACTGTCCTGTTTTGAGAATCCAGCTTTTGGACACTCCACGGAAGCCATTCAACTGTCAGTCACAGAAGCTCTTCACAAGCTCAGCCAGGAGGAAATCTATGTTCATGGTCCTCATTCTCCTTGACGTGTCAGCTGGCTCTGACACTGTCAACCACCAAAGCTTTGGAACTTAGGCAGCACAGCTCTGTATTTTTTCCCTTATGTTATGATCAATCCTACCAGACAGCCTGGAGCAGTTGTCTCGGTTCTGCAACGCCTCAAAGTTCCCCAGGGGTCAGTTCTTGGCCCACTTCTGTTCTCCCTGTATACAAAATAACTGGGAGCTGTGAGGAGCTCAAATGGCTACTCCATCTATGCTGATAATACTCTGCTCTACTTCTGTTCCTCTTCTCAAATCTCACAGAAGATATCGCTCCGCATCTGATATCTCTTTGTAGATGGAGACCCACTGCGTAAAACTGAGGCCCAGTAAGACAGGACTAAACTCCTTGCCTCTCTATTAGGATATCCAGCATATATGGCCAAAAATCTTGGAGTGTTTCCTGCAGATTCCTACCTCAGAACATCTGTAGAAAATTTCTCCTAATGACTGCGAATACATACTTGATTATTATAGTTCCCTGCTTTCTGATGTTCACTCACATGCAATTTCTTTCCGCAAAGCTCATCTGGTCCACAACTAATCTGGTCCACAACCTCCCGAAGTTTTCCTATGTAGCTCCTCTACTGAGATCATTTCACTGGCTCCACTGGAACCACATGGCTCCACAGTCAGTAGAGCACATTCTTATAAAATCCTGAGCACCACCATTAATCAAAATCTAAAATGGGACAGACACAGCACTGCAGTTATGAAGAAGCCCTACTGCTCTGCAGTGTGTGTATTTTCTGTGACAGCTCAAGAAATGTGAAATTCTGTACTGTCTGTTTAATGTCTATATGCAGTATATCTTAGTCTGTCTTGAGTTTGTTTGTCTGTGTTGACACCTGCACCAAGAGAAATTCCTTGTACGTCTGAATAAATATTCTGATATTTAAATATTTTGATTCTGGCTCCCTGTGATATTCAAGGCTTTAAAGAGCTCAGTTTCACACTGCCTCACCACCATGATTCAGAACTACACCTGCACATCAAATTCCAGTCAAAGTCACTCTGGATAAGGCCATCTACCAAATAAATAAATGTAAATGTTGATAAACATAAGGTACTAGTGACATTTCCAGGCCTACTCCTGTCCTTCTGAAGCACAGTGCACCAGATTCAGAAAAAAGATTAGTAGGCTGATAAGGCTTCTGATGCATTTTCTCAATTGCTTCTGTGGTCAAGAATAAGATTTAGGCCTTTACCTTTGAAAAAACATACTTTTTAAATACCAGTTGGGACTACAAAGTCTTCCTGGTAGTGGTGTCAAAGCCAACATGTTAATAATGCCATAAGGCAACAATAATTAAGGGCATACATTTTTTCAACAGCATTAACAATAATTTTTCTTAGGTTGACCCTAAACTGTCTGCAGTTCCACCCTGAAGCCCAGCTGTTCACAATTTATGTTGTTATGACTTTGCAACTGCAGACGTTGACTACAGTTAATACTGGGCTTCAACAAAGAGAGGTTTGGTACAGCTTGTTGAGTTGGCTTCACAATGCTAGCTTACTGTTCTTTGCTTTATAATTCTACCATTTTCACGAACCAAACTTTGAAGGATCGTAGTGCTTGTATGAGTATAGTAATAAGTTTTTCATTTTTTTCCTATTGGAAATGAATAGAAAAATGTTGAGAAAATTCAAATCTAACTGCCCCAAGTTATATCACAAGGGACATCTCTCAAACTGGCCCTCATAGATGCTACATACAGATACATATACATACTAGCATCTGTATACACACAAATTAGTAACCACCTGGGATATTAAAGCAAAGGCCTAGCAACATCACAGCAACCACCTGGGATAACATAGCAAAGGCCAAGCAAAACCTTAGCAATCACTTGGAATACCATGGTAATAGCTTAACATCACAATAGCAATTACCTTGGATGCTATAGCAATGCTGTAGTAACGCCTTAGCAACCACCTGGGATAATATAGTAGAGGTCAAGCAAAACTTTAGCAATCTCCTGGAATACTATAGCAATGGCTTAGCATCACCTTGGCAATCACTTGGTACGCTATAGCAATGCCATATGCCTGCTTAGCAAGCAGCACCTGGGACACCATAGCATTGACCTAGCAACACCTTAGCAACTACCTGGGATACCATAGCCAAACCCTAGCAACCACCTAGAATTTCATAGCAATTGCTTTGTCATGCCAACTTAAAGTTCACTCACAAACTTTCCTCTTCTAGTTGTATTACTATTATTTGTATTTATTCTATTATTCTAAAATCAGTTTTTCTAAGCAAATAAACACTTACTGTCCAATTAAATAGCTTTTAACTGTAATTTTCTCAGGTGTCTAAAGGTTTTTGAACAGATCTGTATATGTGGTACATGTGGTGTTCTGTATGTGTGTGTGCCACAGGCTAATGTTGAAATGCTAGCATGGGTGACAGCGCTGAGCTCTCCCCAGATGGAAGGAAGGTGGCAGAGGAATGTCTTCCGTCTGCCATGAACGTCTTTGTGGCTCCTCGGGGTGCTGCTCAGGCTATGCTTGCTCATTCATGTGTGTCTTAAAGTGACTGTGTGTCAGTCAGAGGATTGAGACTCAAAGTGTATGAAGAAAGCACAGCTTGGTCCTCAAAGGATGTGTTGGTAACAGTAGACCCATCCCAATTCCAATTAACTTGTGTTGTTGAAAGGAATTAATACTGTAATATGTATCATAAAGTAACATTCAAATAATATAAGAACATAATTACAGAGGATATGTAACAAAGCAGTAATGTTATCTGATAATACACAGTGCAAGAACATTGAGATTCAATACAGGTTCTCCTATGATATTTTAAGCCTGGAACCCTGAGGGCCTGCTTGGCCTTCAGAGAAAGCCTAGTGGTTTCTGGGAACCAAAAAATATGTTCTTTTTACTTTATCATCATGCATGTTGCATTTAAACTCCTCAAGTGATACTCTTATTACTTTGTTAAGTTTTGGTTGGAAACTTAAAATGGCAAAAGGAAAACTGTCCAAACAGAATTGCACTGGCATCTTCCTAGACACAGCTCACAGGCTTTCCACTGGTTAGGCCTTTAGGAGCTGGACTGACGCATCAGATTAACTGCCAAAGTAATTAAGAAGTGACAGCGCAATCAATGCTTTACAGTGAGTGGGACCAAATTTCGTAAGAATAAAGGTCATTCTAGGCCAGAGGTATTCAAACGTTTTCTCCTGAGGTTCCTTTTCCAGTTTTTTGAGAACTTGGGACCCCCTAAGCTAAAACAAACGTGTCAATGTACAAACTACTGCAGCACATGTGTAAATCAGGTCAAATCATCCAATTTGTCCAGAACTTTTATAGTAAATAAAATAAAAAGCAGCAGGGCAATAAGAGCTACATAAAAAACAGTATTATGACAGGGTTGTTTAAATATTTACTTTTTGCAATTTTCTATCTCAATTCTTATCCATGCCCCCCAGCAATACCTCTGCCTTAGACCATTACTGACTGTGAATATGAGCTGTAGTCTAATCAGGTTTCAGTCAGTTGTTAGAAATAGAAAACAGTGGCAGCTCTATGAGTTCTTTACTGAAAGAGTCACTGCTATAGTGTAATGTATATCGTTGCTGTCATGCAAAAACCTTGTATCTCCACTTTTGTTGTTTTTTCTTTTCTACATAATTTGAAAACTCCAGTTAAAATTTCATAATGAATCGACCTGCAGAAATGGTCCAAAAAAATCTCAGAAAGTTTGCTCCTACAGTTACCATTTCGGAGATATGAGGTTTTGTTCCAACAGCAGTGACATGTTACTGTCTGCTGCAAGCTTTAATTTAAACAAAGAAACATGTAATGTCTTTTACAGGTTTCAAATGTCTTTGTTTAATCTAGAACAACAAAAGATGTTCAGGTTCAAGCATTAGTTCACCACTGCAATACTTTAAGAAATCACACAGGGGCATTAGAAAAATTGAGAAATTGTCATAGACGTGTTTTTTTTTTGTTTAACTGAATTTTGACATTTACCCAAACTAAAAGCCTAGTTCTAATATTTACACTTCGCCACTGAATATTTTGATATTCAGCAAGTGTTTGTAACTCCAGCCCTTTAGGGATCCATGTACTGTACAGTTCAGCATTGTCTACAAATAATGTGCACTGTATGTGCCACCCAGCACTGGACCCTGAGAACCATGGTGTGGTCATTTGGACAGGAGGAGAGGTAAGGAGTAACTTAACCATAAATTATCCAGCAAAACTGAGAAAACCTGCTTTGCGGAGTGACTCCCAAATGCTGCGCCATGTTAGCTCAGTTCTTGAGACTCTCACCTTCAATGGGGTGGTCCTCTATGTTTTCATATGTCATGGAGGCCGTCATGGCCAGTGTGTAACCCCGGACACAGGAAGTGATGTCGGAGACGCTGAGCGGCAGGGCGCTACGCTTGGCCTTGTTGATCAGGCCTGGCATGGTTGCAGACTGGCAGGACTTCTGGCACAAACACAGCTGCGGTGGGCAAAGTCTCTGAAAACACAGACCACCAACAAAGACCCAGTCAAATACACTTACTTATATCACAGAGTCACTTCAATTATATATGTCAACACACTTACCATATCAATGGATTATATAGTCAATTATATTACACAGAATCATGAATGATATAAAAACATTAAAAGTATCCAAAAAGTATTACAAATATATTTCATATTAATTTAATTAGCATTTGGAAAAGGCATCAAGAAGCAGGTGATGAACAATATAATTACCTATGTATGTATAAAGTCACTTTGCTGGATACTAATCAATTATAATTTCATTCTCAATGCTATACAGCCATTGCTAGAGTCAATGGGCCTGCAGCATGTTGGGCTGGATACTGTGAGTGTAATCCATTATTTGCTTATCATAACTGGCTCTCATACTGTGGATTGACATTACATGAAGCTGAAGATAGCTTCTTATTCTCATTTCCAGTTCCACCTTAAATGATGTAGCAGTTACATTGAGATGCCTGTACAGGCTCTAGCATGTAACTGCTGCACTATTTAAGGTGGAACAGAAATTTGAAGAACAGAAGCTAACATCAGAGATTAGCACATCATATGGAATGACGATGTCATAATGTCATAATTTTCATACGTCAATCATGTGAAGATTGACTAAAACTGCAAAAAGCAAAAATGGCACCAAGAAGACAAGAATGAAAAAGCTACTTAAAGAGGAAAAGGACATATCCGAGCAGGTGGGCAGTGAAAATTTTAACTTAGATAGTGATCATTGCTTTGTAGCATACTGATCGTTATGACTATGTCAAATTTAAGATGTAGCCAGTTTTTATTTTATCACAAGCTGACCACCTTGGTTATCTCCGTGTTGCATAGAAATATTAAATAAGAGTAAGACACAAAGATGAAAATGCGCAGATCTTTTAAAAAGTTACTTTGCTCGAAGGCAGGGCTGTGTGGGTGAGTGTGGCAGGAGAAATCATATAAGTCGAAGTCTGAAAACAAGTCACCACTCCAGCCCTGTATACAGCTTTCTCTGTCACGTCAGAAACAGCAAAGAAAAACAAGCAAAAAAATGGGACTCCTAACAACTGTGTAAGGCCTGGTAGACCACCAAAACTGCCCCCATCAGATAAATAGTACTAAATGCTTTCATCTTTGAGAGAAAGGAGAAAATCAAGCTTCACTCTCTTTAGATCTGAAAAAATCCACAGGTGTTTCTGTCCATGCTTCCACTGTGAGAAGACAACTCAACACTATGGGTCTGAAAGGATGGGTAGCTGTCAAGAAGCCCTTACTGAGAAAAGGAAATAGTCAAAAAAAGAAGAATATTTGCAAATAAGACAAAGAAGCTGCTGGTGAAAACAATGGACTGTCCACCCCAGAGTCCAGACCTCAACATCACTGAATGTGTTTGGGATTTCTTGGATTGTGAGAAACAGAGAAAGTGACCAACTTCTAAGACTGAACTTTAGAGGTGTGGAAAAATATCCCAGCAGATTTCTTTAAACTAAAGGAAATTTCCTGAAAAAAGAATGGAAGCTGTAACAAAGTCAAAGGGCGGAAACACCAAATACTGAAAAATGTGATAAGTACTTGCTTTTGTGTACATTTCACTGAAAAATAAATAACTTAATGGTTTAATGGCAAATACATTTATGTATATACAACAATATTAAAACAAATTCTAAAGATTTGAGCTACAGTGTATATGAGGTTTCGCATTATAGCTCAGATGTAGCAGTGAGGCAATATCTTTTTTTAATCTTTTTTAATTGTACATAATCCCAAGAGTTTATCCAAGGCTGTAACTAAAGCACCATTGCTTTCCTAAGGCTAGATCCAGACACATAGTCAAACCTGACTTTTTGCATGCATCAGATGCATATCTAGTCTTTTTATTCCCAGTCAAAACAGCTCTCACAATCATGTCTAATCAGAACTATCCCAACTGGACCACATTCACC
This sequence comes from Colossoma macropomum, assembly GCF_904425465.1. Taxonomy (NCBI): domain Eukaryota; kingdom Metazoa; phylum Chordata; class Actinopteri; order Characiformes; family Serrasalmidae; genus Colossoma; species Colossoma macropomum. The sequence continues at coordinate 34,866,849 of NW_023494802.1, read as the reverse complement.
TGCAGACATTTCAACAAATAGTCATAAATCCATAATAAAGGGATAGTTTGGTGGAAAAAATTGTATTTACACCATTTTCCCCTCAGCCAAATGGGGAATGGGGTCAAACGCCTTAAAAAGTATGGCTCTTCAATAAAGATGATGGTTCTATGTATAACCATGACCACTCAAAGAACCATTTGCATGCTTTAATGGTTCTTTACATGGGTTGTATATAGCACCAAAAATGGTTGTTGCATTGTTGCAAGCTTGACATCGTAACAATAGCAGAACCCTTTTTGGTGCTACATAGAACCATTCTCAAGAAGGTGCTATGTAGAACCATATACAACATATTCTCCATCAATCTCAAGAACCATTTCACCATGCAAAGAACCCTTTAAGCATGCAAGTGGTTCTTTGAGTGGTTATGGCTCTATATAGAATCATTGTCTTTACCAAGGAACCCTTGAAGAACCATCTTTTTTAAGAGTGTAGCTGATCAGCCAAGAAATGTTTGATGTTGATAGTCTGCTTCTTATTGGAGCTACAAGGCTAATGCAGCTAACAGGTAATGGAAGCTTACAGCTGTCTGCATACCTAAATCGTCACACTCTGGCCTCACACTGTTCAGTAATATCATTATTTGTCAACTTCCGTTATTTGTTAGCTAAATTAGCCTTGTAGCTCCAGCGCAAAACTAAAGAAGCAAACTTCAGACACCAAACGTATCGGCTAATGAACTAAGACGAGTATTTCGCCCTGCTGTCTAATGTTCTACTGTTAAAGCTGGCGAGACGAGGCCGACCCACACTTCATTCATGTTCAGCCTTTCTTATTTTCTTGTTCTCCAATCATGCATCATTCATAACCATTCTGTGATGTGAAATTCAGAACCCCACAGGCATGCTGGGAGATTTCTGGCACACCAAACGTCGACTCCACTCGCCCATCGCAAACTTCTAAGAAAGCAGCTCCATCAAAGTGAATCAGATTTTCCTGCGCATCAAAAGAGCCATATGGCACACTGATACAGGCAGACAGAACGAAACAGTCGGGTGTCACTACAGTTAAAGTCCACTTTTTGCATCACTGTTATGTTGTGACCCATTTCCATGGTCAGAAAAATAGGCAGATCCCAGCCAAAGTACAGTCCCAGCCAAAGGTTTGGACATGAAAGGTTTTCCTCATTTTCACTCATTTTTACATTTTACAATAATAGTGGACAGCAAAACTATCTTGGCATCCTCTCAAGCTAGATGCTGGATGCTTTTCAAATGGTTCCACATACTCTGAGACCTTGTTGGTTGTTGAAGACTATTTGTTGGGTGGCATTTCAAAAAGAACTCAAAGGGCCCATGTCTTTTTTTTTATTATTATTTTTGACCTTACGACATTTGTTTGATTCATGCATTGGAACCAGCCATAATTCATTTTTACATGACCATTTTCCAACCTCTGTTAGATTTAAACAAGCTGTGTTTGTTATTGTGCCTTTAATGCCAATGTATGTTTTGATTGGCTGTCCTGTATTGCGCAGTCCAGGCTGAAACACTCCTTATATGTCAACGTAAATGGGAGGGGCTAAACTGCTGCAGGCTGAATAGATATACAGACGGGGACAAAATTGTTGGTGCCCTTACACAGAAAAAGAAGAGCACACAATTTTCTTTGAAAAAGCTTGCAACTGACAAAAGTAATTGGGATACATCATTATTTATTCCATATTTGAAAACAGACTTTGCAATAAAATATTTTTGAATTTTTTAAATAATAAAACGACAAAAATGATGGAACCCTCAGCCTAATACTTTTTGCGCAAGCTTTAGAGGCAATCATTGCAAATTTGCAATTTCTGTAGCTCTCAGTGAAACTTCTGCACTGGTTTGGTCCACTATTCCTAAGCAAACTGCTCCAGGTTTCAAGGGCGCCTTCTCCAGACTGCATGTTTCCATAGATGTTCAATAGGATTCAGATCAGGGTTCACAGAAAGCCACTTCAGAATAGTCCAATGTTTTGTTCTTATGCACTCTTGGGTGCTTTTAGCTGTGTGTTTAGGATCATTATCACAGTGGAGTTATTATGAACTTTGATAGAGTTTTCTGACACTGGGCAGTACGTTTTGCTCCAGATAGTCTTGAGGTTTCATTGTGACTTGCACAAATTCAAGGCACCCCATGCCAGATGCAGCAAAGCAGCCCCAAAACATAACTGAGGTCTTTTCTTTGAAAACTTGCTTTCATCTATGAACATAGAGCTGATGTGACTTGTCAAAAAGCTCCAGTTTTGACCCATCTGTCCAAAGCACATCCTCCCAGAAGCATTGTGGCTCATCAATATGTATTTTAGCAAATTCCACTCTGGCTTTTTTATGTTTCTCTTTCAACAGTGGAGTCCTCCTGGGTCTTCTTCCATGGAGCACACTGTCACTTAAAACGACAGACGGTGCGATCAGGCACTGACGTACCTTGACCTTGGAGTTCAACTTGTATCTCTTAGGAAGTTTGTAAGTTTACTTTAGCTCTTTATCTACTATTCACACTATTCTGTTCAATCTGGGGTCAATTTTCATCTTGCAGCCACATCCAGGGAGGTTAGCTACAGTCCCATGGACCTTAAACTTCTTAATAGTATTTTCAACTGTAGTCAAAGGAACATCAAGCTGTTTGGACATGGTCTTATTGCCTTTACCTTCAACATGCTTGTATATATATTTTTTGATCTCCTCAGACAACTCTCTCCTTTCTTTCTCTGGTCCATGTTTAGTGTGGTGCACACAATGACACCAAGCAGCAGAGCGACTACTTTTCTCCATTTAAACAGACGGAATGACTGATTATAAGATTGAAGACGTGTGATACAAGGCATGCAGGTATACATGATACACCTGCTTTTAATTTCATCATTTTTCAGGAGGAATGAAGCCTTGTTTCAATGAGCTGTAAAGCTACCAACAAATTTGTCCATGTCTGTATGCAATATAAGATAAACAAGCTACAGATTTTGCAGCTTGGTTTCCATTTGTTACTCCATGATACAGACCCCTTAAAATGTTTGCTTAGGAAATAAATGAATACATAGGCATCAAGTTTACCTTCTGAAATATTACCCTAACATTTCATTTTTGTTGTGGGGATGTGGATTTGGAGCGTTCCCTGAACATCTAAAATGTCTAGTTCTCTTAATGTTCCCAGAACGTTGTTCTTAAGTTGGAGGTCCTGGGAACATTAGGAGAACTACACATTTTATATCAAGATTCCAAAACAAGATTCCAATGAGGTTAAAATGTCTTCTAACTTCTAAATTCTTTTTAAAAAAATTTTTGGAACATAAAGGAAACCTGATATTTTGAACACTCTGGGACCATTCCAAATCAACATTTCCACAACCATAATGGAACGCTAAGGAAATATTTTTAGGATGTGAATTTATTAGCTGGAATAATTATGCCCCATCAATCTCGATAAAAAAAAAGTTAAAAGAACATTCATATAACATCAAACATAAAACGCTTTATATTAACATTGTGGGACCTCTTATCAAGGCTATGTAACATTATTAGAATGTTTCATCAATGTGATGGCATGATATGGCAGCATACTGGAATTGGTAAGATATTCTATTGTTAACCAAAAAAGTAGGTAGTCCAGCACAAGAGCTACTAAATATCCTAGTTTAAAATTAAATTCAAATTTGGTTTAAAATGATTCCTGGCTGACTGAAAATTCTGTGCTCATTGAACATTCAGTAGTAAGTTAACGTTCCAACACCCAGACTCAGAAGAAGTCATCGCCATCATTTCTCAGCCAGTATGTGGGCCAGATGAAAGTGGTAAGTGTGGGCCAAAACTGGGCCATCCCTTGTTTACTATCTGGGTGGCAGTTGTATGCAAAAGTTTGAATACTTCAAGTAAAGTGACATGTTTTGTAAGTTTTGTAACTTAAGCTCTACAGAGAAACCTAAATATGACATTTTCTGCAAATTTTAGTGCACAGTTTTTGTTTATTTGCTGAATTTATAACACATAAAATATAAAATGCGCCATAATTTTTGCACTAGACACATTTATGTTTTATTTATGTTTTTCCAAACAAGTTAAATTCAACAAGCATCGTAGGCTTTTTACATACTAAGGCTCATTATTCAGTAATTGCAGGGACTTCTTAGGTTATAGAAGTGTGTAATTAAACTTTGGGCCTGCTGGTGGGCCCTGGCCATTTAAGGGGTTGAAATATGCAGAAGTGTGTCCTCTGTAGAGGAAGTGTCAACTTATTTACACTCAGAAAATCAACAAAACATGTCGTTTGACCAGAGGCGGGTGCCAAAACTTTTGCACACAACTAGCCATGGGATGGATCTCTGTGAGCTGGCAACTTCGATTATGTGTGTCCAGACCTTTGACTGGTTCTGTAAATAAGAAGCGGTTCCACAGCTCTGTGAATACACGAAGCTTGGCAACAACATCTTGTGAAAGTGAATGGAACGACTTCATGGTGAGCGCATGGAGAAAGAATGGGAGCCACTAATAGCCTTCCTCCTCTATCTCTGCACTTCCTGTGAAGATGGCCTTTGGACTTGATTATACGCAGCAAGGATTTATAGCTAATCACTGTCCCAGAACAAGGAAAGACATTACAGCTGAAGATTAAACATCACTCTGAGCAGAGCAACAACAGGACCATTCATCCAGCAGAGCCATCCATAACTCAGAGACAGAGGAAACGCTGTTTCATTAGGCAGGAGCATTCTGCTGTGTTGTGACAATGAGAGTGGACAGACGCAGTGCATTAACCCTCTTCCCAGCCAGCCCGTGCCAAGACTGCCATCATGTGTCCAGAGGTACGGCTGCTCTAAACAGGTTTCTCCTAATCTGATTGTAGCCTTGTGGAAGAAACGACACAGTGGTCAGGTTGAGTGGACGGTAACTCATTTATCAGGGTGAGTGCGGTGGACGAGGACCGGGAGAGCGGACAAAAAAAAACCTAAATGGTCCCAGACGTCTTAACTTGTGAATTCAAGCTGGTAAAGAAGATAAACAGGCCCGGTATTTTGCCCTGCATGCATGCAAAAGTTTGTGCACCCCTGATCAAATGATACTTTGCTGACTTTCTTAGTGAAAATATAGAATGTTTTGAAGTAATTTTACTTAGAAAATCAACAAAACATGTAATCCGACTATACCCAAGTGTCAGCTAAAGGGGTATAAAGCCCCCCGGCATTGGGCTGTGGAGCAGTGGAACCGTGTTCTCTGTAGTGATGGAGCTCCATCCATTACCTTTGGCATGAGCTAGAGTGATCCAGAACTGATCATCCAACATCAGTACCTGACCTCACTTATGCTCTTGTGGCTGAATGCAACCAAATCCTCATAGCAATATTCCAACATCTAGTGTAAAGGCTTCTGAGAAGAGTAGAGGCTGTTACTGTTATTGAAACCAGAAGAAACGTTGGATATGTGTAGTAACCTCCTTGTCTTTCACGCTCAGCTTTTCCTTTCTTATAATCCCATCAGCCATCATTCGTTAAGATTCTGACATGAACTTCGGAGCCCCACCCACTCTGCAAATTCAATTATATCATCTCCGTGATGAGATTCATTTTTAATGCTTTCCGTGTTTAAACTTGTCTCATGTATCTCAGAATCCAGAGAGAAAAAAAATTCTCCCTCACTCCCATGAGAATTAGATGGCCGAATCGCCCATGAGGCCTGGAGGGAGAAGCTAATGAGGGAGCGCTGGCTGTAACGGTCAATTTTTTTGCCATGCCTTCAAGGTAGATGCGCTTGTCATTACATATTCATACATTTGCTGTGACGTCACTCTCTGTGTTTTTTAAGGCGGCATTCAAAACTGTATATTACCATACAAATAGTATGTAAAAATAGCACACCACCATTAGCAGCATGTTCAGTAGCACAGAACATATACTATAGGATAGCATAATATAGTACAGCATAGCATAGCATGGTTATGTATAAGTATAATGTATATAGTATGGTATTGTATAGCATAGTGTTGTGTTACTCGGTATAGTATAGTATAATATAGTGTTATATTATACAGTGTAGTATAGTATAGTATAGTATAGTGTTGTATTATACAGATAGGATCGTATAATATAGTGTTGTATTATACAGTATAGTATAGTATAATATAGTATAGTATAGTATAGTATAGTGTTGTATTATACAGTATAGCATAGTGTTGTATAATACAGCATTGTATAGTATAGTGTTGTATTATACAGTATAGCATAGTATAATATAGTATAGTCTTGTATTATACAGTACAGTACAGTATAGTATAATATAGTATAGTGTTGTATTATATAGTATAGTATAGTGTTGTATTATACAGTATAGCATAGTACATAGTTTTAAATGCAGTCCTAGAGTTAAGCTGTAGATGTTGCAGTGCAAATGAAAGACACTGAAATCGTCTATTCTTTTCATGTATTTCACAGTCCTTTTAAAGGAGAATTCCACAATTTTTTCAAAATTTCTGTAAAATGAAATGTAGTAGAATGTTGAAGAAAAAGCTCCATTCTATAGAGAAACAGAATTGTTCACAGTGGTGGTGATAGGAACCAGACATCTCAGGAGTTTAATGCATTAAAGCCTCTCTTTCCTCAAAGAAAGTTATTAAATAAACTGGTTATCAATATGTTGCCTGATGCCTAAGACACTGTTTTACGATAGTTTCCAGAAAAGATTTTGGCTTAAAACATATTTTTAAAATCCATTTATACAGAGGGTTTTGAGATATTTTTTCAGAAGTACCACTATTTTATCATTATCAACATCACATATAAAACTTAGAAGATATGTAGGGTCACTGGTCATTTTGGATAGTAAATAAAATGGTTGCCATTGCATTGTGAACATTGGGACACCTGGTTCCTATCATGACCACTCTAAAGATATTGCTAACTTTCTCTACAGTGTAGCATGAATTTGTTTTTAACCTCAACTATTGAAGCGTGCAGAATATTGTGAAAAAAGGGGAATTCTCCTCTACGAGGAAAAGGATTATTTAGATAAGTAATGATGAACCTCATAATAAGTCATTTTAATCATTTAACACCTTAAAACTACTATAATTGCTTCAGTCAATTCAGTCAATGAATACACACTGCACATCAGACGTAGAGTGTAGCTCAGCATAGCGTTGTTTAGCAGAGTGCAGCACAGAACACATCACAGTGAGAGCGCTAATAAACATCAAAATCAAGTTCATTTTACACTCTACTCATAAATAGTTAGTGAAATAAAACTATCAACATCATTTACTGAATTTATCACATTTCAGATCAGCTGACTAGCTCTTCACAAATCCAGTGTTTTCAAGATAAAAGAAATGAGGTGAAAAAACTAGGCTAGTAATATTAGCTGAGGTAACAGAGCATTAGCGTTCTTCTGTTTATCTTAAAGATTTTACCTTAATTGCCTTTCTTGTTGGAAATTTCCAGACATGTCACATACTGGCATTTTTTGTAGTCATGTTCTGGCTTTGATTTAATGTAGTAATAGTAAAATGCAGAGTGGCACTCAGAGAAATTGTGTTGGAAGTCACTAACTAGTGGCTCACATCAGTGCCCAATGTCAGCGGCGGCTAATAACGTTATCTGAGGTAACAAACCATCAGCACTTGTCTGTTCATCTAAAAGATTTTAGAGTGACTGCCTTTCTTGGGGTAAATTTCAAGCTACCAGCAATTTCTAGGATCTCATTCTGGGTTTTATTTAAGGCAGTAAGAGTAAAATGCTAAGTAGCGGTCAGAAAAATTGAACAATGAGTGCATTTACATGCACTTAATAATGCAATGTTCATCAGCTTTTGGCAGTTATTTGATTATTCAAGAGGTCATGTAAACAGTATGCTCCGATTTCTCTGATTGGATTAAGGCCTAGAAATCCAATTAGAAAATCCAGGTTTCTCAGTGTATGCATACCCTTACTCTGATTTCTTTCAGATTTCTCATTCTGTACATGTGTGTAAACAAACATTCTCTTGGAAACAGCCAGCAGAGTTTAACAAAATGAAGAACTTGAATATTTTTTATCCTCTAGATGACGTAGATTAACATTTTCTGCTAAAGTGATTCGATGTTTTTGAAAAAATGAGATTTACGTTACGTTCACATCGCATCTTATTCTGGGAGTTTTTCGGCCGGTTGCAAAGCAGAAATCTGATTACAGCCTGACTCATGTAGACCAGGAGTTTTCCCATTATCTGATTACCCAAGCACATGTCAACACATTGAATGGGTAACTGACGAAATCTGATTTTCTGCAGTTATCGGATTACTAAGCACATGAAAACGCACTCAGTGTTGGAAGTCACTGGTTAGCGGTGCAATGTATGCACTTTCATCACGAACAGTGGTTCTGAATTTTTGGACCCTGTGGTGAGTCCGGTTGGTGCTGGCCTGGACAAGTTTAATTAAGACTAATGCGAAGATTTTCAACCATATTTTAAAGGATAAAAAGTAAATATTCATTGCACTCTTCTTGGAATTAGAAATCCCCTGTTATAACATGGCCATGGACAAAAAGGCTACTTAGATTAACCCTCTAATAGAGAAGGAGTTGGACAATCATTGAATTTCCTCTTTCTATTTACATAATACCACTTTTAAAAGTATCAGCACATATCAGTAGGTATCAGGATAGGCAGCCTTTTGTATTCCTCAGTATCAGATCATGAAGACAGTCAGCGGTATCGTCCGTCCCTGCTCATCACAGCAGTCTGGATCGGAAGCGTTACAGAGCATCAGAAATAAACACCCCCGCTGCCTGCTTCCATTCATGCTGGGAGACGGGCAACACCGCAGGAGGCGTCACGGACACGGCAGCCACCTGTTGATACATGCAGCTCTGCTGCTGCTGTGTACACATCACCACCCGGTTACTTTGCTCTCTGATCAATCCTGCTGTGGTTTGCATGTGCAAGAATGTGCAAGAATCATGCCAGCAAAGCTGACCGGCTTGTCAGATTTCTGAGCGACATTAGTGGTCATTTTGACATCTGTGCATGCTCTACCTGCCCACTTCTTCACACTTTTCCCAGCAAAGAGCCAAAAGACATACAAGAACAGACAACTGTAGTTCAGAATAATAACCACAGACTTTGGAAAAATCTGAAAAGCGATGATCTTACCTTACATTTGGGTCAGTTAAGCTGTTGCTGGTCACTTCTCTTCTGATACTCGCAAGGAGCAGCATGAAAAGCAGCCCCTCTCTCTCTTTCTCTCTCTGTCTACCTCTCTCTCTCTCAGCGCTGTCCGTGTGAATGGCGTAGAGGAAACATCAGCTTGTCACAGGTGGCTGAAACTCTAAATTGAAGCACTCTAGCGCTCGCTGATGGACAAAACATCGGAGAGGGAGAGAAAGAGGGAGGGAGGGAAGGAGGGAGGGAGAGTGCGTGTGCGAGTGAGAAAGCAGCAGCTGCAGGCTAACACTAATGCAGTCAGTCGGCACAGCAACATGTGGTTATAAAAAGTAGCCCAGTCTGGCGCTGATGCTGCTGCTGATGCTGCTATGGCTGGAGTTGGGGGCATGATGGTGGGAGGAGAGAGGGACGAGCATCCGTCCATCCGTCCATCCATCCACGACTCCTCCAGCCCACCCCCAATCCCCCCCACCACCACTTCCCTCCCCCTCCAACCCCTCCACCCCTCCCCTAACCTCAATCAGTGACGATGGAGCCTATTCATGTGTCCTTTTTGATAGCCGTTCGGGAGGTGTGTGGTGGTGGGGGGGGCACTGGGGGGCTCTAAATGAAATGCAGCAGCATGTATGGAGAAAGAAAGAGAGCGATGAGCGCCGATAGAGGAAAACATAAACATAAAGCACGCCTGGATCTGGCCTCCAAAGACAGCCAAGCTATCTTTTATCTGATCTCTCTCGCCCTCTCTCTCTCTCTCTCGCTGATTGCTGAGCCCCAAACGTCCACTTTCATGATTTTCATGTGGTGGTTTTCTTCTCCTCTCTCTCCCTAATTTCTCTCTCTCTCTCTTTTCTCACTCTCTCTCTCCCTCCCCTCTCTTTCTTCCTTCCTTTTCTCCTTTTCCTCCCCCTCTCCTTCCCTCTCTGTCTCTGTCTGTCACACTCACACACCATTTCCCTCTCTCTCCCCCTTTTGTTTATCTCTCTTTCTCTCTCTCTCTCCTTTCCCTTTCTTTTTCTCCCCATTCTTCCCTCTCTCTCTCTTTCTCTGTTTTTTCTCCTTTCTTTCTCCCTCTTCTCTTTGTCTTTGTCTATCACCCCTCTGTCTCTCTTCCTTCTTTCCAGTCTCCCTATCTTCCTCTCTCCATCCCTTTTTTCTCACTCCATTTCCCTCTCTTTTCTCAGTCTTTGGCCCTCTCCTCCCATTATTTCTCTCTTCACCCCCTTCTCTTTCTCTTTATTCCTTTTCTCTCACTCTCCATTTCCCTCTTTTTTTCACTCTTTTCTCCTTCTTTTTCTGCTCTTTCTCACTTTCTCTTTCTCTCACCCCCTTTATCTTTTGTCTTTTCGTTTTCTTCTACTTCTGTCTCCTTCACTCTCTCTCTTCCTTCCCATTCTCTCTCTCCCCTTCTCTATATCTCTCACCATTTCCCTCTCTTTTCTTATTCTTTTGCTCTCTCTCTCCCCCACCTTTGTATTTATCGCTTCTCCTTTTTGTCACTTTATCCGATATTTCTCTCCTTTTCTTCTGTCTCTCTTTTTCTTGTCTCTCTATCTTTCCCATTCTCTATTCCCTTCTCTCCATCTCTTTTTCTCCCCCTTCATTTTTCTCTATGTCTCTCTTTTCCTCTCCCTCTCTTCCTCTTTCATCACAAATTCTTTCCTTCCTTTATCCTCTTCTCCACCTCTTCTCTTTTTCTCTCACTCTCTCCACCATTTTCCTCTTTTCTCATTCTTAATCTCTCAACCCTCTGTTTCTCTCTCAATATCCCCCTTCCTTTCTTTTTCTTTGTTTTTCCCTGTCTCTCTCTCTCATTCTCTCATCCCCCCCGTTTCTCCCTTCTTGTTTCCTCTTTCTACCTTTTCTCTCTCCCTCCCTCATCCTCCCCCTTCTCTATCACTCCATTATTTCTGTCTCTCTTTTGCTCTCTATTCCCCTTTCTATTTCTCTCCCTTTCCCCCTGTCTCTCTCTCTCTCTCTTTATCCTTCTTCTTTTTCTTTCCTTTTTTATGTCGTCCTCCCCTTCTTTCTCTCTATTTCAGTCTCTTTTCTCAATCTAATGCTCTTTCTCTCTCCCTCTTTCTATTTGTCTTTGTTCCCCTCTTCTTCTCTATAGCCCCCTTTTTCTTTTTGCTCCCTTTCTCTGTCTTTCTCCTCCCTCTCCCTCCTTTTCTCTCTCCCTCTTGTTTCTAGCTATTTCTCCCTCCCTTCTCTCTCCCTTTCTCTCTCATTCTCTCTCTACTTCCCACTCTCTCATTTTCTCTTTACCCATTCTCTTTCTCCCACCCCCTCTTTCTCTTTCTTCCCCTTCTCTCTCTCTGTCTCCCCCTCTGTCTCTCTCCCTCTCTCTGCCACCCTTTCTTTCCTTCTCTCCTCTTCCCCCTTGTCTCTCTCTCTCTATCTCCCTGTTCTGTCTTCCTGTCTGTCTCTCTCTCTCTCTCTCTCTCTCTGCCCCCGTCTCTCTCTCTATCTGCATTTTTGCGACTGTCTGATTCGTCTGTTTTTGCAGAGGAGGTAACCATGACAATCAATATGGAGCCTCTAGAGCTTCTTAAAGACAACAGGTTGAGGTGTGTGTGTGTGTGTGGTGTGTGTGTGTGCGTGTGTGTGTGTGTGTGAGTGAGGTAGGAGGTTTGGCTTATCTCGGATTCACAATTCAATTAAATGTTTCTCTTCCTCCTCACCCCCTTTCACTTTCTCTCTCTCTCTCTCTCTCTTTCAGTCTCTCTCTTTCAGTCTCTATCTCTCTCTCTTTCTCTCTGTTTATGTCTACTTCTAACATCACATCCTTTTTTTACAATAATGTTCGATATCTTTGAATAACGTGCATTAAGGAGTCTCGCTGCGTTTTATCATCAGTGATAAACGTCTTCATCAGATCCTGAGATCATTATCAGAACGAGGACAGCAGTCCTACCTGCAGAAACGCTGCAGTGATAAAGCTCCTTTCCCTTTTCAGCAAATTAGAGATCCTCACCTGTGACTGTGATTTGATGCAGAACAGCACTTGTCAGTGTCCTTTTATCAGTCTCTCAGGAAACATCTGAATCATTTTAGAGGAGGCTGACTGATCAGGGCCAAACAGAACAGCACAGAACAATCCAGAACTCATAGGCTCAGAGCAGGGAGGCCTACCATTATTATTAGACCAGTTCTACAGAAAAAAACATAAGAATGAAGCTCTGAAAGGCAGCCAAGCTGTGAAAAGTGATGGTAATGCTTAGATTTCTCACAATACATTTTCAAAACCTATATATTACAATTTGTGGTAAAAACAAGATCATAACAAGATTACACACACATTAACAAGAGCACAGGTTAACATTAACCCAAGAACCAGTGCAACACTCCCTTATAAAGCTTGTGGTCACTCTTTACAAGCACATTTACCCCAAAGAAAACATCAACTAAAATCAGACAGCTGAGCGATGCACATAAAAAAGAAGACAAGCAGCCAAATTAAAAACCGAAGCCATCAAGCAAGCTAAAGCACACTGCCAGAGCAGGCGTCGAAAATGACTTTTTTCATTTATATCTTACCTTTGAAGTAAACAGTTCTCAGACCTTCGGCTGACATTTTTATTTGCCTTTTAAGATGGACGTCCTCTACTCTGTCAGAGTTTCAGGCCATTCAGATCCATCAGGCACATCTTTTGTACATCTGGAGCTTCACATTCAAAGTACATTCACAGGAATGCTAGCTCTGTGTAAAAAGTCCTTAAAGATTGTGTATTATTTTGCACGTGCCCATATCCACTTTATTGTTTTTTGTGACTGCTGTATTATGAGATTATGGTCATCACGTCCAGTTGGGGAGCAGAAGTGTCATTTATTCCTGTTTTGGCTAAGTTAAGGCCTCAGCAGACGATGTTTGCTTGGCTTCAGCGAACAATATGATGTAATTGCGGAGAAAATGAACAACCGCAGACGTCGCGTGGAGGATTCGTTCGCCGTGTCGCTCACATGGCAGCTGGGCGAACTCCGTGGACTAAGACGTTACATGACAAAGCCTCTGATTGGTCGGTAAAAAAGAGGCGTGCCATTAAACAAAGCTTCGGCTCTGGCGGACACACTAATATTTCACTGTGAAACGCGCATTTGTTAAATAAACAATGAATACCTCCTAAATGTAAGATATTAAGTCTATTACTCTGTAGTACTAACCAGTACTAAGCACCAAAACATACAGGTAATCTTTTATTTAGGTTCACAAGAGGACGAGGCTGAAGTTGGCTTTCTGTTCACCAGCTTCTTGTTCGAATTTTCCCGTTCCACCTTAAATGGTGGCAGTATTCTGAACTCAAATGTCGCCATAGTTAGAACAGTGAAAGAATTGTTTTCCAGCAGTCGTGAAACTTATCATAAAATGTCATAGCGATGTGGAGTGTCCACGACACGAAACCGCAGAAAGTATGCGAGGTTGTAAGCTCGTGAAGGCGCTTCGCACAACCCTCGAGAATTTAGTTTTGCAAGAAGTGTGCTGAGGCCTTTAGAGAATTTTGTAGCGAATAGAATTGCGACTCAGTAATGTCTTTCAGGTTTGTCGAACGCCAGAGGGCGCTCCCGAGTGAGCCCAAAATGAATGGGTTAATATGAAGCATTTGAGCAGAATCATAGTTTGTAAATGCTTCAACATTTTTACGCAGAAGAATGTATTCATTTCCTGAACACAGAGCAACATAAAACATTTTAACACTGCTATTACATTTTAACTGCTTTTGCATTCCAGTTATAGGACTTTATAACGGTGCCTCATGTACGTTCAAGACAATAAACATGAACCACTTCACTCAGCCATTGAGCTGATTAGCTTGGCAACCAATCAGCACTCAGTAGCAGTAATGCTAACCAATCAGCACTCAGTAGCAGTAATGCCAACCAATCAGTACTCAGTAGCACTAATGCTAACTAATTAGCTCTCAGTAGCAGTAATGCCAACCAATCAGCACTCAGCAGCAATAATGCTAACTAAGTAGCTCTTAGTAGCAATAATGTCAACCAATCAGTACTCAGTAGCAATAATGCCAACCAATCAGTACTCAGCAGCAGTAATGCTAACTAATTAGCTCTCAGTAGCAGTAATGCCAACCAATCAGTACTCAGCAGCAGTAATGCTAACTAATTAGCTCTCAGTAGCAGTAATGCCAACCAATCAGCACTCAGTAGCAGTAATGTCAACCAATCAGTACTCAGTAGCAGTAATGCCAACTAATCAGTACTCAGTAGCAGTAATGCTAACTAATTAGCTCTCAGTAGCAGTAATGTCAACCAATCAGTACTCAGTAGCAGTAATGCTAACTAATTAGCTCTCAGTAGCAGTAATGCCAACCAATCAGCACTCAGTAGCAGTAATGCTAACTAATTAGCTCTCAGTAGCAGTAATGTCAACCAATCAGTACTCAGTAGCAGTAATGCTAACTAATTAGCTCTTAGTAGCAGTAATGTCAACCAATCAGTACTCAGTAGCAATAATGTCAACCAATCAGTACTCAGTAGCAGTAATGCTAACTAATTAGCTCTCAGAAGCAGTAATGTCAACCAATCAGTACTCAGTAGCAGTAATGCCAACCAATCAGTACTCAGTAGCAGTAATGCCAACCAATCAGTACTCAGCAGCAGTAATGCCAGCATCTACTGCCCAAACCTGTTTGCTGTAGAAAAACAGAAAAATACAGGTAAGTTTTCTTTACTTATTCAGTGAAATACATCCATGTACCTTCCAAAATTAAAGAAAGGTTCTGGTCAACTGGTTCAAAACTATTGTAGTTTCGAACCTGCTGTATCATTTAAGGAGGAATGGAAAATTCAAACAAGTAACCGGCGAAAATCTTTGTGGCACCCTGACGACGCCCACCTTACGTCTGGGAAAGCAAACACACCGGACAGTTCTGGAGTCATTTTACAAACATTTCAGAAAGTAGAAAACAACCTTCGAAGTAATCACAGAATCATGTGACTTACAGCTTGATACGCCATTGTTTATCCAAAAAACTCTTTTCAATCGCTCATTTTTGCATCTCAGCTTTGGCAATATTCTAACTTTTCCTCCTCGTCCTAGCATAAAATCTTTGCAATATTTGGGTGATTGTTTCAAATTTCAGGCTTTTTCCATACTTTGTGTTTTTTGGAGTTTTTAAAATTCACAAAAAACTACTGGATGGAAAACCTGCTAATGATGCACACAAAAGCTCTCTGCGTGTTAACAGCGCCCCCTGTGGATGATCTTTAGCACGCTAAACGTCAGGGTCTCCACGAAGTGCTTCACATCTAAAAGTGCAAGGAAATCTCACAAATTCTATAACTCTAAATTCTCTTTTTACTGTGCGTGTAAAACTTTTATCCGGTTACCTTTTATGTTTTATCTGAATGTGTTTATGCTTTAGGCCTACAGTGCTGGAGATATGAACCAGGGGCTGCGATGTTTACAACACAAATATTGCCATTTTATTTACTATCCAAAACAACCAATGAACCTACATGCGTCTTCTGAGTTTTTATAAGTAATGTTTATGATGATAAAATAGTTCTAAATCTGTAGGTTCACTGGTCGTTTTGGATAGTAAATAAAAAGGATATATTTGCTCTCTGTGTGTTCATCACAACCCCTGGTTCCTATCACCACCACTGTAAAGGAATCTGAGTCACTGAGTTTCTCTGCAAATGAACCATTTCACATCAAACCACTCTGAATGGCTTTGTTTACTCCTCAACCATTGGTCAACGCAGAGAACTTGAAAAAATGGTGGAACTACGCTTTAACGACGCATACGGACAGTTTATAACGCACATTGGGGTGATTTTGACAGGTAGGAACCAAGATCTGTTTACTGAAACCCTCCCGGCCAGCTGAAGCAGGAGCACGTGCCCGTTAGACGGCGAAGCCGAAGCCGGTGAAAGTGGATGAAAGTGCTCTGAAAAAGTAGTCGAAGTTGTGTATTAAGTGGTCAGAGATAACAGAAGGCTATGGCTACCGACTCGTGGGCTCTGGCCGTGGATGAACAAGAAGCCGCCTCCAAGTCGGTGAGAGAGTCGTTAACTCCTATTGCATCATGCGCTTAGTGCTAACAGGTTAGCTGAGGCAGGAGCTCGGGCTGCGTCCCAACCTGCGTGCTTGAGCACTAGGTTAACTAGGACGCTTGACTAGTGCTGTTCTTTACTATATGAGTTCTAAAAAGCTTAATAAGTGTACGTGACAGTCCTGTTCTAACTTAGCTCGGGCGCAGAATTGTACACATTAGTTTAAGCGTTCTAGCTGGGTTGTGAATAAGTGCGCATATTCACCAGAATCGACTTAACTTAGCACTCTAGTAATGTTTTGTAGGCTAATAATGTCCTCACTGAGAAATTAGCATTGCGGGTTTAAGGGGAACTGGCTGTACATCTAAACAGGCTGGGGATTAATGTCATGTAGATAACTAAGAGGCTGATTTGCCTTCGCATTCTCCGTCCTCTTATTGGAAATTTCCGTTCCACCTTAAATAATGCCACCGTTACATTCTGGCCCATATGACGCCTCTATTAGACTGCTGCATTATTTAAGGTAGAACGGAAAATTCCAATAAGGAGCCAATTTCAGCCTCGACAGAAAAGTGAGCTTTATTATTATACCACAGTCATATAACGTTATGTCTCAAGGCTGTGTCTCCAACACACACAAACTAGCTACACATAAAAGCTGTTATTGCCCTGTGAAGCATGAGTCATGATGACCCAGCAGGCAGAGCAGTACAGAATAGCCTGCTTTAATAAGGCTTTACTCTCCCCTTCTGAAAACAGATTGGAGCCCTGCGGATTAGAGAAAGACGAGTCATACCGAGAGCCGAGGCCAATGGTAATCAGGTTTTGTGTATTGCACATATATTTAGGTAGTATTTTATGATGTGACAGTAATATCAATAAAGCAGTCGTAATAACTGCAGCGTCTTGGTGCAGTATACCTTATATGTGAGGTTTTTCTCTTGTGCAGGAATGGCAAAACCTAGCGAGGATGGTGACAAATCTGATGAAGAGGAAAAAGGTGGGTGATTGCTTATTGTATGATGATTAGTTTTTGTGACGTACAGATGTATTGCTATGAAAAGCAATGAGTAGTAAATCCAAAGCCTTATATTTGTAAAAAGCTTATTTTAAATGTACAGTACTGTGACGACAACTCAGCGCTATGAGTCTGAAAGGATGTGTAGCTGTCAAGAAGCCTTTACTGAGAAAAGAAAATAGACAAATAAATCAGAAAATGTAACCAACTTCTAAACTGAACTTTGAAAGTGCAGAAAAATATCCCTGCAGATTTCTGTGGAGTTCTGTCCCAAAAGGAATATGTAATAAAAGCACAAGGTGGACACCTCTGTTAAATATGTTTTCTGTTTTTTCCTGATGCTGAAAAATTAATAATTTGAGTGGAAATTAAATAAATGAAAAGTGTTCTTTTGTTTAGTACTGTATACTGTGCCTTATTTTATCTGAAAACGAAGCTCATAGGTACCTCCTCTTTGGGCTGCCCAAAGTTGGATTTAGCATGCCAGAAATTTACCCTAAACCTAAACATAATTTTATGCTGTATATATATTAAATACTTATTTTCTATTTAAAAGCTGTGTTCTTAACACAGTATTTAATAACAAAATACAGCATATTGTTATAAATAAATATAGAGAAAAAAAACATTTGAAACCTACCTGTCTTCTTTATTTGTTGACTGTTTTGCTTTTTTGGCCCTCAGTCTTCCACACACATCACACTTGGCAGGTTTGGGACCACACACATCAATTATGTTATGTATTAATGTGCCAGGTTTTCAACATTTTATCAAAGCAGAAAGCCACTTGAGGCCCTGCATTTTACAGTGATTTCACCCGTCTTTGTGTTGTGGGAAAACCACGGTAACACACAATCTCTCATAGCTGACTGCTTTAGAATGTCACAAGACAGATCAAACAACACATACGGTGTGGCGAAACAAATATTCAGACATACAGTGCATATACTTCAAATATACACACAGTCTTTTATAGTCTTTTGTAAACTCTGTTTTGTAATCTTTTATAGATTGTTTGTTTCTCCTCAAATATGATTTTGTACTTCTAAATATGTGTTCATAAGCAAAAACAAAAACATTTAAAAAAACAAAAAGAAATTAATGGGGACAGTTGACAGAAATGCACGTCTAAAGTTATTTAGACAAATCAGAACTCTTTTGGAACAATGAGCTCGTCACGTGAAACAACAATCGAAATTTTTGGTAATAATTCATCTTGTTGTGTGGAGAAAAAGGGTTTGATTCCAAGAACCACATACCCACAGTGACATACGAAGGTGGAAGCATCACGATATGAGGCTACTTCTCTGCAGCAGTACTGGGGAATTACTCGTCATCAAGGGTGGTATTGCAAAAAAATAATATTACGATACTTCAAGAACTTTTCATGATGCACAATATACCACTGTTTTTTTTTGTTTTTGTTTTTTTAACATTTGATAAGTTGGAACAGATAAAAAATATACATATAACATCTAAAAAGCAATGCTATCAGTAACAATGAATACAATGATTTGTATTCATTGTTTCACTTTATTTCAATTCCAATTAAAGAGCACTAATTATGCACTTTTTGTAATAAAATATGCAGCTAGTCAGTGTTTTTAAGTACTGATGATGTCCAAAATATACTCAAAGAAGTGTATTGTGATGTGTTGTGACGTAATGCATCACGATACCAATAAATATAGTCATACTGTCCAGCCCTCCTTCAGGGGGACCCTCAGAACTTTGGGGAATTGGAGGTGGTTTGCTGAGAGGAATGGACAAAAACTGGACCACAGTGCTGCAAAAAGCTAATTACTTCTTACCATAGACGTCTCAAAGCTGTAATTGCCAACAACAGCTTTCTAACAACGTAATAATATTTTTTTACTTTATGGCGTAAAATTTTTTTAGATGTATATTTGTTTTTGCTTATGAATATCTACTTTTTGTTTATAATTATAAGCGCAAAGTCAAAAGGCATTATAATTGTAAAGTTGAAGTGGATATATGCAGCTCATTGTCTCCTCCCCAGTGAGTGCTGGGATAGGCTCCAGCACCCCCCGCAACCCAGGAGGATAAGCGGTTTAGATGATGAATGAATACACCAATCATGCATAACATTATGACCACTTCCTTGTTTCTACGCTCATTGTCCATTTTATCAGCTCCACTTACTATATAGGTGCACTTTGTAGTTCTACAGTTACAGACTGTAGTCCATCTGTTTCTCTGCATACTTTGTTACCCCCTTTTTTACCCTGTTCTTCAGTGGTCAGGACCCCCATGGGTCCTGGGAGGTGGACTATTCTCAACTCCAGCAGCACTGCTGTGTCTGATCCACTCTGACCAGCGCAACACACACTAACACACCACCAGTCAGTGTTACTGCACTGCTGAGAATGATCCACCTCCCAAATAGTACCTGCTCTGTGAGGGTCCATGGGGGTCCTGGCCAGTGAAGAACAGGGTAAAAGGGGGCTATGCAGAGAAACAGATGGACTACAGTCTGTAATTGTAGAACTACAAAGTGCACCTATATAGTAAGTGGAGTTGATAAAATGGACAATGAGCGTAGAAACAAGGAGGTGGTCATAATGTTATGCCTGATCAGTGTATGTGAAGTGGAAGTGTATTAAATATTAAATAACAAAAACAAAAGTGTTCCCCCTCCCTGTACATAAAACCAGTGAGCTCAGTTATAGCACAGTACAGTGTGGTTTAGAGAGTTTGTTATCCCAATTATTGTCGCCAAATGTGTGTCATAAAATCAGTGTTTTTTTTCCCCTCTGCTTCTCTGTTGTTTACGTCTTTTGGTTTAATGTCAAATATGTGTGAGGACTTTGTGCAGGCAGAGGGAACTGAACTATAAATATAAACACACCCTTAGGGGCTACATCTACAGGAGCAGATGATTTGGGCTATTTTTCCCCATTTTTTTTTTAACATGTCCGTGTCAGGGCTAGGGCAGCATGATCTGTTGTTTATTCTGTGCATCTTGGCCAACTTCCAGATGAGTTTCTTGTGGGCGTTTTCATGCATCAGGATGGTCACATAATCTGATAAACATAGTAATTCTGGTCAGAGCAATTGTGATTGATTCATTAAGGGTTTGTCACTGTGTTGTATGATTGCAGTGTGCAGCTGCATAATCTTGCTCATGGTAAACTTGTCTGTATCGAGCAGCCCTGGCAGGGCTACCACTTCAGGTTCATATTGTTTTAATGAGGTTTCATGGATTTGTGTTGTTGCATTCTAGAGGACAGAGCTGCACAGTCACTCCTCAATAAATTAATCAGAAGCAATCTTGTCAACAACACAAACCAAGTGGAGGTTCTTCAGAGAGATCCAAATTCACCTCTGTACTCAGTCAAGACGTTTGAAGAGCTGCGACTGTAAGTACCAATTTAGACATACCTTACAGAATCAGAGTATGTTATAGCTCATGCTGTTATGTCACCTACTGTTTTTGAAGTGAAAGAAATGTCCTTGAGTATGATGTGTGTGTATATCAGCAGCAGACTGATGTTTAGATCTGTCTGATATTTCAAACAGGTTTGATGTATTTATTGTACGACAGAACAGCAGAGTGTTTAGACAGTTCTGGGCTACTGGGCTAAAATGCCTGTTTTATTAATTTTGCTGCATTTATAAGCTTACAGGAATTGTTATATTTTTCTGTAATGTGAATCCAGGTGAGTCCTGGTGTCCCAACTTATGCATTTTAGAAATGTCTTTGTCTGCATCTACAGTGCCCTCAACAAATATTGGCATCCTGGTAAACATGAGGCTTTTTTACAGGCTGTAATGTAAAACATTCTTTATTGTTTATGCTTTTGATCTTTCATTCAAAATGTTAACAAAAATCTAACTTTTATTTGAAGTACAATAATTGGAAAAAACAATACAATCTTATCAGAAAATAAATATTGTTGGCACCCCTTCATTTAATACTTTGTGCTGCCTCCATTTGCAAAGATAACAGCTCTGATTCTTCTCCTATAACGCTTAATAAGGCTGAAGAACACATGGCAAAGGATCTGAGACCGTTCTTCCATACAGGACCTCTCCAGATCCTTTAGATTCTGAGGTCCACACTCTTCAGCTCTGTGGTGTTTGGGTCAGGGGATTTGGGTGGTCATTGCCAAACATTCATTCTGTGGTTAGTGAACTATTTATCTCTTGATTTTGAGGCGTTCTTTGGATTAGTGTCCTGCTGGAAGATCCAAACTATGGCCCAGTTTAAGCTTCCTTGCTGAGGCAAGGAATATTTTAAATGAAAGATTAATAGGATAAGTAGTTAAGAATATTTTTTACAGCTTATTTTGCCAGTATTTGTGTAGGGCACTGTGTATGTCTATATATTCACTTACCTTTCACTGTCATCCATCACAGGAAACCACCGCTTCTCCAAGGCGTGTATGGAATGGGCTTCAACAGACCCTCCAAAATCCAGGAAAATGCCCTGCCTATGATGCTGGCAGAACCGTGAGTTTCTCCTTATAACATTCAGGTCTGATCAGGAAGATCTTCATAACAGGGTAGAACCAATATGAAAATGTTGTCACCAATATCATTTTAAAGAACTTAAAAATACAGACAACCTATCATATTGAACACTAGGCTTATCATTTAATATGATCAAAAGTTACACAGAATACAGTAGTTTAGTTAAACAGTGCTTTACTGACTGATATGGTTGTACCAACTGTTATTATACAAATAACTGTTTTTTGTAGCAGTATTGAAAAATTGTAACTTACCTCAAATCACAAAACAAACAGCTACTATCTTGTTATCTTGATTGGAAGCACTGCTTCCGTGTTTTTATGTGATGGACATGCAAGGTTCAATATTCATGAAACAAGTTATTGGTGCCCTTTAATGCCAAAGCAAATAGCTCTACACTGCTTTGAGGAAAAATAGCATTTTTCATCATGTTACACCTGGCAGTAAATTGTGGTATGTCTGACTGCCATCCAGAATATACTATACGTCCAAAAGTTTGTAGACACCTGCTCGTCTAATGCTTCTTCTAAAATTAAGGGAATTAATAGGGGGTCTGTCTCCTCTTTGCTGCAGCAACAGCCTCTACTCTTCTAGGAAGGCTTTACACCATATTTCGAAACATTGCTGTGAGGATTTGATTGCATGCAGCTGCAAGAACATTAGTGAGGTCAGATGTTGATGATAGATCTCCATCACTCCAGAGAACTGCTCCACAGCCCAGTCTTGGGGGGCTTTCTACCCCTTTTCTACCTCTTTTTACCCCTTTAGCCAATGCTTGGATTAAGCTTGGTCACTTTAGGCTCATGTGTGGCTGTTCTGCATCACATTCTATTTCCAATGCTTTTCCATAATGATTTTACAAGCTATGTATGCCCAGTTGAGCACCTGTGTCAGGAGTGGGTGTACCTTTTGGAAATAAAGTGTTGACTGTGATGTATTTATATAACATTTAAAGAGACATTATCATGGACTTTTGCACAGATGCCAATAAATCAACGGAATCTTTTCATTTAATGGTTTTATTAGAAAAATGTATATCTGTCAAGGCATTCTCTATAATGATCAACAACCAAGAGCAGTAAAAACATCACCTACAGCAGTAAAAGTTTTTTATCCTCAGCATGGCTTCTTCTCCATTATCCTCTCTTTAGCTGGTGTGTTTCAATTGATTGCAGACCCCAGAACCTGATTGCCCAGTCTCAGTCCGGCACGGGCAAAACTGCTGCCTTTGTGTTGGCCATGCTGAGCCACGTCGACCCCACAAACAAGTGGACACAGGTGAGCAGTACTGTAGGATCATGTGGATTGAATTTTGATTGGTGGTCTTTACTAGAGATGTCCCCGACAAATGTTTTTTTTTCAGTCAGCTAGAAGGCCTGACTTGGAATCACCTAGTGCACCCGCATGGGGGATTTGTTTACGTTCTATGAGCCAATTAACAAGCCCTGCCTGCATTGAAGTGGGTGTGCCAACACCCTCGTCCCAACAGCGAGTGTTGAAATATAGTATTGCATTACAAAGCCTTCAGGATGTTGACAATGGAAGCATGAAGTCTGCACATCAAGTCAAAGTGTAAACAAACTACAGTTTATTTGCGTGAGTTTTGAACTACAAATTGGAAATGTGTCTTCAGTGAAAATCATTTTTTTAAGAAAGTTTAACTGCACATTCTGTATAACGCATTTTAATGCAATATTGGTATACAGAAAATTAAAAAAACTTCCAGCACTCTAGCAGTATCCCTAGTTTCTCCTCATCTGTTTTGACGAAAGGCGGCTGGCTTAACAGGTGTTCTTTTGTTAGCTGGAACGTAAGTGACGTTTTGAAAATAAACACAGGGCATCCGCATCATGCTCTGACGCTCGTGGCTGGTGTAAACAGCTTTGTTGATTATAATGGAAGCGTTCTGGTTTTGTTGTTGTCACTCACTTGCGTCACTATTAGGAAAGGTGTTAGAGCACAAAAACACTGAAGGACTATTAGTAAACAAGGGTTTTCTCTACGACAGGGCTGATTTATACTACTGCAAAGATAAATTTATTGCAGCACAGAGAAGGGGTTCATGGGTAAGCGTAGCTCACAGAGACCGCAACTGCAGAGCTGTGCGTCAAGAAAACACTGATTGACAGTCCTTGAACACTGGAAGTGGAACGAGACCCAAACGATACTCAATCTGACCCAGAACTAGTGCAAAATCAAAATGAACGACTTAAAATGTGCAGATCAAGGGTGTTCCAGGACCATGATTGAGAACCATACATATAATTGAAGATTAGTTCCTGTCTGAGTTGGTCTGAACTGCTTAACCAATAAACCAGAGTTGTACAGTACACTAATATTTGTATTGTGCTTAAAGCTGACCTGTATGTTTTGGTGCTGTGTTTCTCCGTTCCAGTGTTTGTGCATTTCTCCAACCTATGAGCTCGCCCTGCAGACAGGCAAAGTGGTGGAGCAGATGGGGAAGTTCTACCCTGAAGTGAAACTGGCGTACGCCGTTCGAGGCAATAAAAGTAAGGAGTTCGATGCTATACAAGCAGCACTAATTTTCACAGAGGTATTCCACAACCTGTGAACCTGAAATACATGTGTAACATCCTCTACCTTTGCTCAGTGGAGCGAGGCAGTAAGATCCAGGAGCAAATAGTTATCGGTACTCCTGGCACCGTGCTGGATTGGTTCCTGAAACTCAAGCTAATGGACCCCAAGAAGATTCGAGTGTTTGTGCTGGACGAGGCTGACGTTATGATAGCCACACAGGGCCATCAGGACCAGAGCATCCGCATTCAGAGGTGAGCGAGGCTTCAGTTTTAGGGGAACAGGCATATGTGGGAGTTTTCCTGAAAGGACTTTAATCAGTCTTTTATAGTTAAAAGAATGGTTTGGCAAAAAATCTCATTTACACAATTCACACATGTCTGGTGTCCTTTAGTTTTGCACTGGAACTGTAAGGCTAATGTTATTAGCAAGTAATACATGTTATGGAAACTTAATTAACTCATACATGCCTCATATAACATTAATTAATAAGTATTGTCTAAAATAACTTGAAGTGGTTTCTAAAAAGTGTATGACATACCGTCCTCTATAAAAACTGACAAAATTCAGGCATACAAATACCTGCATTATCATTGTACGAGTATAATGAGATTCAGTGTGCGCATCACTTTGCTAAGCAACATATGGTTACCTGTTTTTAGAAGTAACTGTATGTTACACCTTATTTGTGTTTTAGGGTCAATTTCCTGGACATGGATTAAGCCTAATCTTAGACTAAATTTCAGTGCCAGTCTGGGTCTGGGAAACCAGCCCTTAACATTTCACTGACTAAAGCGTCTGTTCTGTCCTTGTTCTGCAGGATGCTGCCCAAAGACTGCCAAATGCTGCTCTTCTCTGCTACCTTTGAGGACTCAGTGTGGAAGTTCGCTGAGCGGATCGTTCCAGATCCCAACGTAATCAAACTGAAAAGGGAGGAGGAAACCCTGGACACCATTAAGCAGTATTATGTGCTCTGCAATAATAAAGAGGACAAGTTTTCTGCACTCTGTAACATCTATGGGGCAATCACCATCGCACAGGCTATGATCTTCTGCCATGTGAGTCTGACCTTGCCATCTTGATTACTGCCTGTTTTGTAGTTGTACTGATGTAGTCCGTATAAGGATAAGTAATTCAGTTATTCTCTGGATTAAGCCTTAGTAAATCACATACAGGAGGGCAGTATGGTGCTAAGTTGTGTTTACCGTGATACATTATGTCACAGTATGCTTTTCTGAGGAAGTCATGGGTACGCTTAGTACTTTGAGAACAATGAACAACTGCACATATTGAGATCAATGATAGTTATAACAGCTGCATAAACTGCATAGTAACAAAGACAGTGATTGGATGTTATCCCATTATGACATCATCTTATTTATATTAACCGTATTATAACAACTGTTTGTTTTTTTTTCCCTGTTCCTTTTTAATTAATTTACTTTTTCAAATGGTGAATAAAATAAAAAGTTAAATATACTCCTATTTTTCATAACTTTTGAGTTATTGGCACTATGGTTTGCTGGTGCATTTTGCTATTCCAACTTGTCTGCAAATTTAAAAAATCTTAATATAGTCATATGTCATGTATAGTTGAAGTGATGTTATTTTTTTGCCGTATTGCTCACCTTGCACGTCATTTTGTGTTCTTGCTTTAGACTCGAAAGATAGCAGCCTGGCTGGCAGGGCAAATGTCTAAAGAAGGCCACCAGGTGGCACTGCTGAGTGGTGAAATGGTGATCGAGCAAAGAGCGGCTGTCATTGAACGCTTCAGAGAAGGCAAAGAGAAAGTGCTGATAACCACTAATGTGTGTGCAAGAGGCAAGTTCACCAACACCTGTTCACTGTGCTGCAAGGTTGTTTGAAATGTTTATAGTGTTATTTTCCCCCATGATTTCCCAGTAGTTACTAGGAAACAAGTTAGCAGTTGTTACTATTACTGCCATCCGGCATTTGTATAGGATTTGCTAATTAAATTCTGTACAGTACCTTGAACCATGTTTTGCATTTGTGTAATGTACAAATCAGAAGATTTTCACAAGGTCCCAAATACTTCCTCAAAGTAATTCATTGATGTTCTACTTAATACTGTTTCTGGTGGTCATCAGGCATCGATGTGGAGCAGGTTTCTGTGGTGATCAACTTTGATCTGCCACTGGATAAAGATGGAAACCCAGACAATGAGACATACCTCCACAGGATCGGCAGGACAGGGCGCTTCGGCAAACGAGGACTGGCCATCAACATGGTGGACAGTGACCACAGCATGGATGTTCTCAAAGCAATTGAGAAGCATTTCAGTAAGTCACTTCATTCCCATAAATAGATTTTTTTGCCATAATTGATTTTCTCTACCAACTGAGTATTAATTTTCACTTTGGCTAAACTACTGAATTTGGTTCCTTTGATTTTGCTAAATCCATAAATGTGCTCATCTTGTACTGATCATTGTCTGTTTTCCACAGATAAGAAAATATTGAAGCTGGATACAGATGATCTTGACGAAATTGAAAAAATTGCCAACTGAGGTGATGACGAGCCCCAAACACACTCCACAACAATACTGTCATTTATATAGTTACCTCATCAAGCATCTTCCATTTGACCAAGCTTCTTTAGGGCTCTGTTTTATTTTGGGCTAAAAACATGTTTACATTAAATGCAATTAGGTTACCTAACCTTTAACAAGAAATTTTAAACTTGAGCTTACTTTTTGCCAAATAGACTTGATTCTTAGCTGATAGTTGCTAAGTTTGAATTTTGTGTATGGGTTACGCACTTTTTTTTCCTGTGTTCTACTGTGAAAATGATTAGATTCCCTTTTGGTTTCTAATAATTATGGTTGAGTGAAGTATATAAGCTATCATAAGTAGGTAAATTGTATAAGAGGATAGGTAACAGTGTGCCTAAAGTCCTTGAAAAGGACTAAAAATATATAAATAGATGTGCTGCAAAAAGCACATAGACACCAAAAAGCCAAACAAGGCAATCATATCAAAATGTAGCGGAGATTTTGCACTTTAGGTGACCACTTTATCGAGGAACCAAGCAGGCAAGTAAAATGTTCCAAAAACACTAGCATTCCTCAAAAGTACTGTGATCTTACAAAAACACTCCTTAAGTGTAAAGTTAACACTTTACTGTAGGGTACTGTTCATAACCTACATAAGCTTGTCATGACAACTGACATAATCCTACATAAATGTTTATAAATGCTTATTCCAATAGGCATCATTCGCTATATAAAGGATGCATTTGCCAATTTTGATTAAAGCTAGCTAAAGTACCATATATGACAGAAATGCCATTCGGAATAAGCATTCATAAACATTTACGTAGGGTTATGACAGGCTTTTGTAGGTGTCATGTAGCCTCATGAGCAGTATCCTACAGTACAGTGTTACCAGCGTACATATTGTGGAAACACACAAGAACGTTTAGTACTTGTAACCCACAGTTTTTGGTGGGGTTTCATCTCACGATTTCAAGAAGGCTACAGTGAAGAATTAAAAAGTTATGTTTAATTTTTGTTCAGATGACCAGAAGTTGTTTTGAATGAAAAGTTGCATTCTGCGAAGTTTTGTTTCCTGAAACACTAGAGAGTGTGTTCTGTTCTGAGGCTAAAGTCTAGCACTTTTACTGAATAAAATAGCTGATATACAAACATACTTGAATCGTTAGGAATAACTACATTTGTTTGATGGAAAGGAAAGCAACAATTTTATTTAGCTGTGTTAGTGAATATGCACTTTGGTTTGTTTGAGAATGCTGTGTTTGGATATGAGTGAATTTAATGAGTTAAAGATTAGCTGGAAAATATTTAATAGCAGCACTTGTTTTGTTTTCTGCTCTTCTGCTGCATTTATTGTTTTAGAGTTGCTTCTTGATATATGCAATAAAAATCCCAACCACAATCTTTCATGGCATTTTACTGACATTTACACTGTATGTAAGCATGTTTGTAGTATGGATTCATTACTTATGATTCCATGATGTTATGTTATGATTATGTTATAATAGGTTAGTTCTGGTTCAGAAATGTCTGGGTTCTGCTATTACCCTGGAAATAGTCTGTTGAAAGCCAAAATTTCTGAATGGTTTAATTTAAAGATATAAACACAGTCATTCAGAGTAGTTGGACGCAAAATACTGTTGATGCCATTTTAGAGAATTTTAGAGGGAAGTCAAGACTTTCTCACAGTGGTGGTGATAGTAACCAGATGTCCAAATGCCTCAAAAACCTACCTCAATGGAAGTTCTTACACAAACTGATTATGAATATGCCGTCTGGTGCCTTTGACACTGTTTCACACCAGTTTTGAGATAATATTTTGGCCTAAAACTTAGTTTTTTCATTCATTCATGGTGTAGAGGTACCTGCAGGGTGCTACAGGGCAAAATAGTACCCAAAGATTGTGTGTTTTCTGATTCACTACTACATCGGCAGTATTAATATTCTACAAAAAATTGGTTGTTTTGGAATGTAAATTAAATTATATTTGCACTGTGGACAAAGTATCACCAACATTGTTAAAAAGCAGAAAATAAGCCAGAATATTTCTCTACATTGCAGTCTTATCTGTTAAGCAATGATATCTGAAAAAGAAAAGGTAATTAGTTTCATCATTTTAACAACAGAAGATGAATAATAGGAGAAGAATATGAATAACCACTGACCAGATTACTAAAGGCAGATGGTGCCTTCTTGATTTTATGAGGCTTTGTGTCAGAGCTGGCAACTAAAGGGACTGGCCTAAAGTTAAGTGGTGTTGTAGACGTTTCAAATATCGTCAAATATTATGTTTACAAATATTTATTTAAAATAATCTTTACTAGTTCACATTATTGTTCCATTAATAAAGCTCTAATAATTACAATAATCATCATTAAACAAAAGTGGTTTTAGAGTCGATTTCCCGGTTCTAGACTACACAACATTCTGAATGGAGATTGTCCATTGAAAGGAAGGTGCAGTCCAGGATAAGGCTGTCTAGGAAGCCGACCCTTAAAATGAGTAACTTGGAACACTTAAAACCATCAGTAGTCCACTGTACTGTCTTCAAGGCTGATGCATAAAACTGACTTATTGAAGATCCCACATTGAGACAGGCTCATGGTGAGATTGGTGAAGGTCCGCCGAGGGACCTCCATGGTCTCAATTACTGCATCTTCGTACCGCTCTCCGGATTCGGCCTCGGCAGCGGCTACGACAGCCTGAAGCGTGTCTGTGGGCTGGAAGTGCCACTTGAACCTTTGACCGCATGGAGTTCGAATTGCAAGCAGCAGCTGCGCGTCACCATCAACAGCTACATCTGTTCTGCTCTCTGAGTGTCCAGGCATCACCCTCCCTGTGTTAGGATCAAACTGGACCGTAGACACAATCTCCATCTCTGGGTCACTTTTGGAAGCAGTCCAAGAACAGAAATGGGAGATATGTTGCTCTCTCTGGAGCTGATGGTGGTCACGAAGGCTGCTGTCGGACAGACTGAGCCTTGAGACCTTTTCTTCCACACCTCTGGCCGATAAATCTCCTGGCCTTTTCTCGATGGAAGGGAGGACCTTGTATTTGTTGAGGGAGAGGACCGGAACATCTGGGGGTCTTTCGAAGATTTCAGGGCGAACATCTGCACTTGGCCTGCTGCTCTGTCTGGGGACGGTGTGGGTGGGAATCACGGTGGACGCAGGAGGAGGGGGAGGATGGGGGGAAAACATGTGGCTCTGTTGAACACCTTCATCCACAGCCTGAGTCACCCTGACTCTAGTGCGGCCTTTAGAGGATTTTGGTCTCGTCATATGCATGTTTCCCTCTATGAACAGGATTACAATGACTTATTACATGTCTACTCCTTAAATACACCTTAAGTCCGCTTCTCGGACACAGATTGAGCCTAGTCCTGGACTACACAGCATTTTAAATGGAGATTCTCCATTGAAAGGAAAATGCAGTCCAAGACTAGACTTAATCCCTGCCTGGGAAACTGACCTTATATATCCAAAGGTTTGTAGACACCTGCTCATTCAGTGTTTCTTCTGAAATCAAGAGAATTTATAGGGAGTTTGTTCCTGCTTTGCTGCAGTAACAGCCTCTGCTTTTCTGGAAAGACTTTACACTAGATGTTGGAACACTGCTGTAAGGATTTGATTGCATTCAGCCACATGAATAAGGTCAAGTGCAGCAAAAAGCTAATATTTTCATTTTTTATTGTAATTCTCATTACTAATATTTATCTTTTTTGCCTTTTTAATTAGAAAAAATAGGGTTTCTATTACTTTTAACTGCTGAATCCTTTAACTGCAACATTTTCCTTCTAAACTAAAGACGTGAACCAACCCGATGTGTGGAACTAGTAAAAAGAAATCATCATTGGCTTTCAATGTGTTGTAGTAATGGGATAAAATGGCAAAGTGCTATATTTTGATAAATATAGGCTTTATGAATATTTATGTAATTAATCTTAAAAATGCTTAGTGTAACAACAGTGTACAGATCAGGAACACATTTATCTTGAAAACTTGCTGTGTTGCAGCAATGAGAATCTGGTCACTTAAATTGGAAACTGTTACTAAAAATCCATTAAAATAAATGAAATCATTCAGGTTTACTTTTGATTATTCAACCAAGCAGCACTGTTTTATAGTAAGTGAATTACAATTACAGGGGGATGTCTGGATACTTTTGGACATATAGTGTATGAATAAAGTATTAATGATTAAGATACGGAAAAAAGAAACAAAGAAATCCGCAAGTAACGTAAATCACTTAAAGGGGAATTCCATCCATCTTTCAAACTTTTTTGCATAATTCTTTCGTTGCAATGTAAACAAAGTCAGAGTGGTTTGATGTAAAATGGTTTGTTGTAGTGAAAGTTCTTGACTCAACCAGGGGTCGCCATGTCTACAACACTAATATAGCCGTTTTATTTACTATCCAAAACCATTAGCTAGTGAGAATACACGTGTTTATGCTGGTAAAATAGTGGAAAATCTGAAAGAATCATTTTTGTGAGGGAGGACTATTTTGCCTTACAACAGGACGTTTTAGGCCGAAACTTCATCACAAAAATATCCTAAAACAATTTCTCAGGCGTCAGGCAGCGTGTTCATAACCATTTTGTGTAATAACTCTGTGAGGGCTTTTAGAGGCTTTAAACTCCTTAGTCTTGCTCCTATCACCACCACTGTAAACAGTTCTGGCTGAAAATTTCTCTAGAACAGAACATTTCACACCAAACCACTCAGAATGACTGTTTACATCTCAATCCTTTTAATGATGTTCAAATTTCGAAAAACCGGTGGGGTTCCCCTTTAGCGGTGTCTCCTAAAGTGTTGCCGGCTGTGCTCTGTAACGGTAACGGTCATTTTTCTTTAACTGTTAAAAGTTAAAGTTAGTTAAAGTGTCCAAACAGTCGGCCACTCAAGAAGATCATTTGTAGTTTAGGCTTTTATTTAACAAATAAACCTTGCTTACTTACCCAACTAACATCCTGCTTTTTAATGTTATCTACATACTCTGAATGTTAAAGACTGGTGGCTAAAACTCTTGAGCTCTCTGCTGTTTTATTAGCTTGATAAGCTAACGCTAGCTCGCTAACAAGTTTTCAGCGCAGGCGTTAATATGAACATTAAGACAGGATGTAGTTTAGAATAAGCTGAGTTTCAGAAGAGTTAACTGAATGGGGAAGCTTTCCACGAAATATTTCCAAAGTAAATGTTACCTTTACTCAGCCTGTTTTGTCCGTTTCATTTCGCGTGGAGACATTTTCACCCGCGTCGCTCTCCAGTTGCCAACATAGCCACGTTGCCTTGGCAACGCCTCAGCGGCTTAAACGGTGGAGCTCTGAGAGGCCTGTCCAGTCTTGCAGTCAGTCAGTCCACCTGCACTGCACACTGTCATGTCCAGATAGCACAGTTTAGGGCCAGTTCTGGCTTTCCTACATCAGTGTTGGTTGACTACCAGGCAGATGTTAGATGCACAGGCCAGAATAGGGCCAGACAGTTTTATACAGTTTGGCCTTGTTTCTAAATTTGTGGGCCAATTCTGGCTTGAATGTTGTGGACCAGATTTGGACCACATCCATTAGCTCTGCTGAATTTACGGCATGTAGGCCAGATCTGGGGTGAGGACCCGGATGTACACTGGGCCAGACCAAACCCAAGGATGTGGGCCAGACAAATTTTGGTAACTGAAGTTTTCTTTCACACCTAATTCAGCTCAGGAATGATTTGATCACTAGCTAACAGGTGCATCATGTGAAAAAAGATGGATAATAAAGTAGATATCAGTGTCGTATTAATATCACTGATTTCTACAAAACATGACGTGCTCAGTGATGGTTGATATAATAGTAATAATAATAATAATAATAATAATAATCTCCTTGATTTATGATATTGCCTAACAAATTCACCAACATTCATACTACTACTACTAATAATAATAATAATACACACACACACACACACATCCTCTAAGCTGCTCATCTCTCTGGGTCGCGGGCGGGAGCTGGAGAATAATAATAATAATAAAAAGCATTTAGTATTTACAGCATTTTATCTGCTGTTTAACTAAAATGTAACATATATTTTTTCTTTTATTAATTGACGGAGGAAAGCCAACAAATCTGTTATTTATGATTGCTATTGTAAGAATTTTGTAAATTTCTATTAATATCGTGTGTAGTACAAAAATGTGTAAAAATATAAACTTATTTAAGAATGTATATGTGAAAATATAAACTTATAAATCATTTGTCAATAAATGATATTCCAAACTTTTACTACTGACTGTCTGTCCTTCTTGATTAATCTTTCATGTTAGCTCCTAACTTTTTATTGTTTGAAAACTCAAATGTGAAGCGTAAATTACACATTTATTTAATAAGCTGTCATTTATTACTCATTACTGTCATAATTTAAACTATTTTGGCAATTCTAAGCCCTGATCTCCAGCCAACATCAGGCCAACATAGGCCACCATCTAACATCTGTTGCCAGCCAACATCGGGCCAACGTAGGCCTGCCAGCCAAAATCTTGTGATTTATCAATGTATAAATGTAAGCATTGCTGTTGAGCCAACGTTGGGCCAATATATTGCCATCTGGGCTTTCTCCAAAGGAGAAAAGATTAACTTTACAAAAGCATCTGAATGTAGGAAGTTGTGGAGACAGTAAAGTGTGAGGTCTCCTTCTGCACTAACAGGCTGCTGATACAATTGTGACATGTAGAATGGAACTATATAAGAAAATAATCACTTCTCTCATACGCCAGGAGCCACATACAGCACTCAGCATCTTTTCTGGTACCTTTTTTCACTATTATTTCCTGTTAACCTGTATCTTGGGTCATCTCAAGCTGATAATGAGCAACTCCAAGTAGAGGTCGCTGTTCTGGGGGACCCAAAACCCCCCTTTTTGGGATAAGTTTCTGGACAAATTCTGTAAATTCAAATAATGAGGCACTACAATGGCATAAATAGTCATAGAGGCAAAGTACCCTGAAACAAAGGGGAAGGTGGGAAAATAAGATTCATGGTTTTACTGTCATTCATTTTCAAAGTATGATGTACAATGTCCCCAAAAAAAACTCACTGTCTGCAAATTCTGACCAGGGGTGCCAAAACCTTTGCATACAACTGTATACCAGGAGGAATGAATGAGATTAAGATAGAACATTTAGTATGTTTCTGTTCTCTGCTAAGTGGCACAGCCAGTCTGTAACTGTGCTATTTTTCCTACAACATCATTAAATCTTCCAAAAGAAGTGTATGGTTTGATTATATGGTCATTTTATTTTCTCCTTGGTCAGCTGTGTAGCACAAATGCCCGTTTCTCCAACATTCACTTATTACATACAGGAAAAGACACATAAACAACAGGATCATAGTGTAAAGACTGTAAATATGTGCAGTATTACATCAGAACGTCCAATAAAATTTGTTTTCCTAGTGTAATATTGAAAATGTGATAATAATCTAATACATATTCTTAACCTTTACAATATGTAACACACACATATTACCCAGTATGTAATACATTATGGCTATATGTTTACTAAACACCACAGAATATTATGGAAATTGCATTCAATATGTCCCTTTCAACCAAAAATAAATACATACAGTGACTATTTTTAATATTCAACCTTGGTCACTTACCAGTGTTACTGAAAAGTTAAAATAAGCATGAATGACTAGCTGGCCCCATTATTAAAGGGGAATTCCATCAAATTTTCAAAATTTCTGCATAATTCAGTCACTGATATGTAAAGCCGATCAGGGTGGTTTGATGTGACTTGGTGCATCGTAGAAAAACTTAACTTTTTTTTTAATTATCCATTGCCTCAAAGTTAAAATGGTGGTGATGGGAGCCAGAACATGATTGTGTTTTATGTATTCCTTGTGCACTATTGTGGCGGACACATCCTGCATATATTTAAAAAAATATGTTTTCTGAACCTAAACCTTATCTCAGAACTATCGTAAACTGATGCCTCAGGCATCAGGCAACATATCCATACACGTTTTGTATAAGAGCTTTATGTGAGGTAGCTTTTAGAGGCATTTTTAAACATTTCAACGCAACTCAATAGTTGAGATGTGAACAATGGCATTCAGAGTTATTTAATATGAAATAGTTAACTGTAAAGAAACTTAGCAAGTCAGATTTCTTTACAGTGGTGATGATAGGAACCAGGGGTCATAATGTCTATGATGCAAATTTTGCCGTTTTATTTACGGTCCAAAATGACTGGTGAACAGTACACAAGTCTTTTGAGTTTTTATATGTAATGTTGTTGATAGTAAAATAGTGGTAAATCTGAAAAACATTTCTTTGGGGACTATTTTGCTTCACAATGCCCTGCATGTATCTCTCCACCATAAATGAATTTTAAAAAACATGTTAAAACAAAAACGAATTGCAAAACAGTTTCTCAGAGCATATTAATAACGCTTTGTGTAATAAAGTCCTGTGAGGTAGCTTTTAGAGGTATTAAACTCTTTGGATGTCTGGTTCCTATCACCACCACTGTTTCTCTAGAACAAAGCATTTCATATTTTACCATTCTGGATGACTTGTTTGCATTTTATTGATTAATTTATGCAGAAAGTGGAAATTACCTTAACCACTTTAGACATTTGGCTCCTCTCACCACCACTGTGAACAAGTTGGTAAGTTTCTCTAGCCTATATCTTGAGCCGTCAATATGGCCCAAGATATAGGCTACGACTGAAGAATGCAGTGTTTATATTTCTCTTTTGAATATTTGTCATAATTCCCCATTAAGCAACTATGTCATATAGCAGCGAATCATAAATGTCCTCCATCCATCAGTTTCTTCTGGCCTGCTAAATGTTAAATGATGTAAATAGCCTTTGATCAACAAACACAAGCCAGCATTTCACATCCTGAAAGCTTCACAACATAACAATCATATGTAACAGAGAGACTTGTAAAAACATTATGCCCTCATCCACATAACTGTTGCTCTGTAAAGCTTCTGGAAAATGCAGAAAACAGAAGTGAAGCAGATATCAGAGCTTCCGATCAGTGATGTCTTTCTCACACATTCTAGGGTAACTCCAGCAGGTTGTTCTTTGCATACAAGTCCTCTGTAATCTGATACACTTCAGAGATGAGGGGCAAAGCTTCTCCCAACAGGTTGACCACCTCCTGGTGGCTGCCCGCATTCATCACTTCGAAGAAGGCATCCCGTCCAGGAAGGGCACAGAACGCCATCCCAGCGGCTTTCCGGATGATCCAGGCATGGTGCTGGGCCAGGGATTCATTGTAGGCCTCTGAGCACATCACGGAGGTTTTGCTCTCCTCTGTGCTGGTGCGCAAACGCTCCAGGAAGAGCTCGAGCCACAGGAGGGCACGATGCAGCCTCAGGAGGGTGCGGCAGCCCGATTCCGGGTGGTTGGCCCTTTTGGTGAGGTCCACCAGCTCGTTGTCCAGCTCGAACTTTACCATAGACTGGATAGTAAGGTAATGAGACCCATTCTCGCTTGCCAGGAAGTTCTCCAGGATCTGAATTTTGTTGACTGCATCCTTGGAGATGAAGGAGAACACGGTTCCCAGGCTATTCATGAAGCTGGTGGAGGAAAGAAAACGTCTGAATCAGCTAACAGGGAAAACAACATTTTGGCATAGCATAGTTTCCCAATCTTCTGAAGAATATTCTAGATCTGCTAGACATGCATCTCTAGCTAGATACTTTATTAGTACCACGTATCTAGTTCCATCTTGGTAGTATAGCCTAAGGTTACAGGCTGTTGCTCATCTGTTGATGCACATACTGCGTTAGCCATTATCACAATAGTTAAGTCGTAGCCATGACTGGGTGCGGTGTGAGGACGAGATAATTAAGGCATGGCCACGACTTAGTAAGGTGTGGGAATAAGATAGTTAAGGACTGACCCCGACTTAGTGAGGTATGGGATCAAGATAGATAAGCCTAAGCTACAACTTAGTAAGGTGTGGGAACAAGATATTTAAGGACAGACCCTGACTTAGTGAGGTGTCTGAATAAGATAGTTAAGGCCTGGCCATGACTTAGTTAATTAAGTAGTATCCACAACTCCATAAGGTGTGGGAACAAGATAGGTAAAGCCTGGCCATGACTTAGTGAGGTGTGAGAACGAGATAGTTAAGTAAGTAGTATCCACAACTCCATAAGGTGTGGGAACAAGATAGGTAAGGCCTGGCCATGACTTAGTGAGGTGTGAGAATGAGATAGGTAAGGCCTGGCCATAACTTAGGGAGGTGTGAGAATGAGATAGTTAAGCATAAGCCACAACTTAGTGAGGTGTGGGAACGAGATAATTAGGTTGTAGCCACGACATAGTGAGGTGTGGGAACAAGAGAGTTAAGACCTGGCCCCAACAGTGAGATGTGGGAGCAAGATAGTTAAGTCATAGTCACAAATTAGTAAGGTGTGGAAACAAGATAGTTAGGTCCTGGCCACAACGTAGTGAGGAGTGGGAACAGGATAGTTAAGCTGTAGTCACACATAGTAAGGTGTGGCAAGGAGACAGCTAAGGAGTGGCCATGACTTAGTAAGGTGTGGTAAAAAGATAGTTAAGTCATAGCCATGACTTAATAACGTGTGTGAACAAAATAGTTAAGGTAAGGCTATGACGTAGTGAGGTGTGAGAACGAAATAGTTAAGTCGTAGCCACAACTTAGAGGGACGTGGGAACGTAAAGTGGTCAGAGAGTGAAAGGTTAGATGTTTCTAATACAGTGGATAATGAGTGTATGGCAAAGTATACACAGTCTGTAACCTGATGATATACTTTTATATTGTAGCTCTCATCTCATTCCCATGTCAGTAAACTGACAGACATATAAACACTGACGAACCAAAGAACGGTGTATCACTTACCTCACAAGCTCTCTCCATCCTGCTATGTAATACTTGATGTAGACTTCCTTGTTGTCACTGAGAGAAGACTTAAACGTCTCTAACACATTCTGGAGACTAAAGGAACCTGCCATTTCTAGTTATTCTAGTTATAAACTAGCTAATAAGTATGTAAATCGACAACGAGTATGAATACGAAAAGAACAAGCACAATATCTCACACTTAAGAGTTCACAAACAAGCAGACAAACAGAAAATCATATCAATTCAATTAGCTAACCTAGATAACCACTGTACGAAGCGTTACCGGTGTCACCTCGCTGGCGGTGTTCCATTACAAGCGCTTGTACACTAACTGGCACGCCTAGTTAGCGCGTAGAATTCTGCCAGCACAAGCAGATGTCTAAATAGCGCACTGCGCACTAGAAAAGAGCGCATATTGGAACACCGCCGCTGGGTCGGTCCAGCGAAATCTTCCGGCTACGGGATTTGTTTTCTATTTTTTTAAGCGCAAATCCGGCAGTTTCACCAATAGAGAAGAGTCGTGGAGTCACGTGTTCAGTTTTCTGGCGGGCGATTGGATGGCGGTCTGTCGACCAATCGGATTGTGGAGTTTTTTCACGATGTCCGCTGCGTTTTACTTTTGAGACTTTTATGTTGTACTAATATAAATTATACTTTATTGAGTTTATCAAGCAGCTCTGTTTTAAGAACACCAAACCAGAATAGGAGACAAAACTCAACTCTGAAATGTAGCGAGGTGACTGGAGATGTAGCGAGAAGGTTTCCATTATTAGCCAGCTAAGTTAGCCAGGTTAGCTAACGAGTTCCAAAATAAAACATTGATTTCATGATTCCTGCGCATCATAAACTGCTCTTAAAATTTCAGCATGCCGGACATAAAAGTAACGCCGCTAGGTAAGAAGCATCTGCCTGTAACGCACCTGTCTCATTCTCGTGCTAGCTAATGCTACATGGTTCTTCACGGGTTCTTTAGTAAAGACAGTGGTTCTCTGTAGCATCATTAACACTCAAAGAGCCATCTGTGTGCTTAAATGGTTCTTTGCATGGTGAAATGGTCCCTCGGATTGGTGGAGAATGTGTCATATATGGTTCTATATGGAACCTGATTGAAAATGGTTCTATTTAGCACCAAAACAGCGTTCTGCTATTGACACAAGTGCTATAGAGGACCATATGCAACTCATTCTCCATCAATCTGCAGAACGATTTCGCCATATAAAGAACCATTTAAGCATGAAAATGGTTCTTTAAGTTTTCATGGTTCTGTATAGCTTAGAACCATTGTCTTTCCCAAAGAGCCCTTGAAGAACTTGAAGAACCATCTTCTTTAACAGTATATTGATCTATAATGCACAGCTCACATGTACTATCGATATAAGTGTTTGGTTTCTTACCTGATTAATATTATACTGAGTGCGTATTAATATGTTTATAATATTTATATTTGTGTCTCTTCTCTCAGGCGCTGGACAAGACGTTGGGCGCAGCTGCATTCTGGTTTCTATTGGAGGCAAAAACATAATGCTCGACTGTGGGATGCATATGGGCTACAATGATGATGTAAGTTAGGTTGTTGTTGCTCTTCAGATCATAATCTTAGTACACTTTATTGTGTGTTAATGAGGATCTGTGAACTTGAACAGTATAAACAGATGATTTCAGTCACGACTCATTTATTCTATTCTTTTTTTCCCCTTGCTAGAGACGTTTTCCAGACTTCTCCTACATCACCCAGAATGGACGCCTCACAGATTTTTTGGATTGTGTTATCATAAGGTTTGTTCAGGAAATGATTCTCCTTCTACATTGATCCAATCATGACAGATCTGGAATGATGTGGATGAATCAGTAAATCATTCCAGGCTTTTCTTTATTCACATTAGAAATGAAGTCTTTTCACAGACGAGCGTTCTCATTGTGAATATGAGCTTACTGAATTAGGGGCTTCTGAATGCTTCTCGTCTCATCCCGCACAGCCATTTGGACCAAGACTAGCCCAGATAAATACCCAGCTAGGCTAGCCTAGAAAAAAAACAACAACAAGACACGCATGGTGTAATTTCACTTCTTAGACAGTATTGTATAAAGGTCAGAGACCACCCTTCATTTATTTAAATTCCAGGCAGAACAGCCATTGAGTACAAGTTATTCATTTTTTACGAGATGTTTCTGAGGAGATTAGATATAAGATAATGCATTTACATAAGGAAGGAAATGAAGTGCAAAACAGGAGTTTCCAAAACTGAAGTTCAAAAAATAATGAAAAAAATGGGACTAAAAAGACCTGATAGACCACCAAAACTGTCCTCATCAGCTAAACAGTTCTTAAATCTTTAATCTCTGAGAGAGAGGAGAAAATCAAGCTCCACTCTTGCTTCAGATCTGAAAAAATCCACAAGTGTTTCTGTCCATCCTTCCACTGTGAGAAGACAACAATGGACTGACCACTCCAGAGTCCAGACCTCAACACCACTAAATGTGAGAAGATCTTAATCTGTATTAAAAGCAAAGACTGGACACACTCCATGCTAAAATATTTGGTGGTATATTAGGTTGTTGAAGCTTCTCTGTAACTTTCTGTTAAACATGTTTTCTGTTTTTTTTTTCTTGTCTCTGAAAAGTAATCATTTGTGTTTAATGGTCTTTCTGTCTGGCAGTGGAGTGAATGAAAAGGTGGTCTCGAGGGCAGATTTGAGTGAAATATCTAATTGTGATTTTTCTGACTGATATTGTGACTGCCATTTAAATTACATTATTTAATATAATTTGAGGTCCAGGCCTGTTTTTTGGCCAAGAAGAGCAGCATATCTACTTGTTCTGCTTTGCTGCTTGAGCACTGAACATAGTGTGCCAGACGTCCACTTATTCATAGTTGTATTGTCTTGTACACAGCATATGGGGGTTGGTTGCTTCTGATTGGTCTACAGACAGTTCACAAGATCTCTGTTATTGTGTAAAATTTCCCCATTTAGAACTTGTTAAGACAGCATTGTTAATAATGTAAGCCGTAATAAAAATTGCAGCTCCAGTGATTTAAAAATTGCACTCTTTCAAATTGCACTTTCAATATAAGGACGATTAATCTGGTGGTCTCTGACTTTTGAATTACTATATAATCCTGGTAGTTATTCCATTTAATATCACTATGTAGCATAAATCATTTTTGCTCAGTTCTTCTATTAATATTTAAATTGGGGCAAATTTAGTAAAGAGGCTAATTAAAAATAGCTTTTGGTTGTTAACATTAACTCACCAGGATTCGTGATCTGTCATCAGTTCAGTTCATCAGCCAGTCCATGGCTGTTCAGAATTCCTAGTGGTTGTCTGGTAGGTATGTGGTGAAAAGGATCTTCCTCAATTGGAGATGTCTGAATTCCTCCTATCTCAGCCATTTCCATCTGGACCACTGCGGTGCTCTTCCCTACATGAGTGAGATGGTGGGCTATGATGGACCCATCTACATGACGCATCCCACAAAGGCCATCTGTCCCATCCTGCTGGAGGACTTCCGCAAAATCACAGTGGACAAAAAGGGCGAGACCAACTTCTTCACCTCGCAAATGATCAAAGACTGCATGAAGAAAGTGGTGCCGCTGAACCTCCATCAGACTGTTCAGGTGGGTTTCAGCAAGCACAGAGTTAAAATGACAGTTCAGTTAAAAATGAAATCTCCACAGTAGTTATTAAATGCCTTTACCCCAAATGTAGTACATCAGCCAGAACATTTTTGGTGTCCGAAGTTTGTAGCATTTCATCACATATTTACCTCAAGCTTTATCAAGTTGTTGAAGACCCCATATCATCCTTGCTTGTCTTAAATAAATGAGTTTGATGTGGTATGTAAACACTGGTAATGTTTCAAAGTGTACTGTTTACTCCCCAGTCCACACAGTCAGTAGATGGAAGTTAAGCTGGAAAACAGAATTGTTTTTATGACGTCACAAAACCCAGTTTACGTATATCCACCTGTTCAACTATCTGCAGTTTAGTCCTGCACACTCTTGTTGAAGGGCTTCAGTCTGGACTGCTTTTTGAATACGGGAATACAGGAAGGCCAACCAGAGGTCTTTTACATGTGTCAGACTTAAGGGCACAGCAACAAAAACAGCCTGTTAAACTTTAAGGGATAAAGAGAGGCTGGAAAATGATCATGTAAAACTGAGAACTGTTTTTGGTCTGTTAAGCCACACAAACATCATAAGTGGACCTCAGGAAAAAAAAATGGAATGCAAGAAAAATGTAGGATATGGGCCCTTTAAGTCTCTAATAGACTTGCTTTTGTAGTTTCTGACACTGTATGATATTTTGTTATCTATAAATATTAACAGAAGTATGTTGCCTGGCTAAAAGCAGTAGCAGAGGCCATCTTGACCATTCTTTTGTCCATTTCTGATCATTTTAATGTGCATTTTGTACAATGTTAATTGGTGAATATAAGCTTCCATTACTTGTTAGCTTCATTAGCTTCATAGTCCCAGTGCTAAACTAAAAAAGCAAACATCGGATCCCGACCGTGTCTTGATGAAAATCTGTGTAAATTTGATATTTTATCAAACTATCTCTTTAACATTCTGACAGTGTACTTCCACCATTGACAAATTGACAAATAATTATTTCACGATATTTTACTCCCTAAATTCTGAAAAACAGCCCTAAATCTATATGATTAAAAATCACAGCAAAAGAGATTATATTTTAGATATAAACCCGTGTTTTTTTTTTTACCTCTGTCTCTCTATTTAGGTGGACGACGAGCTTGAGATCAAAGCGTACTATGCAGGTCATGTGC
This sequence comes from Colossoma macropomum, assembly GCF_904425465.1. Lineage (NCBI taxonomy): Eukaryota > Metazoa > Chordata > Actinopteri > Characiformes > Serrasalmidae > Colossoma > Colossoma macropomum. The sequence goes on along the minus strand of NW_023494802.1, from coordinate 34,824,465 downwards.
TCGGGGGCAGCCATGGTGCTAATTAAAGTTGGCTCAGAGTCTGTTGTTTATACAGTGAGTATTATATCATGATATGAAAATGAATTTTACATGCTCACATGTAAAATGCTGTGTTTATTTTATTCAGGGACACGTTGGGGTACTTATGTTTCCAAAAGTTGGACGTGGGATTTTTATTATGCTGTGATATATGTGATTTGTTGTACTTTTTAATATATGTGAAGGTTAGAGCTGGGAGTGGATGACTGCAATTTGTTGAAAGTATGTAATTTTGTAACATTATGACTATAATTATGTAACATTTTGACCTGTATAAATGTCTTTATACAGGGCGATTATAACATGACACCAGACAGACACTTAGGGTGAGTATTACTTTTATTTTCAAACTATTGTTTATGCTAGATGAAACTGTTTAAATATAAGCCTTTAGATTTAATGTAATCTATTCCTCCATTGTTCTGTAGCGCTGCTTGGATTGATAAATGTCGTCCAGATATTCTGATCTCGGAGTCCACCTACGCCACCACAATCCGCGACTCTAAGCGGTGCAGAGAAAGAGACTTCTTGAAGAAAGTCCATGAAACCATCGAGAGAGGAGGGAAGGTGAGAATAGAAACTTCATTACTAGTGTAGGATACTTTTTGTAGTAACAACCAAAAAAAATGTCATTCAGTAATGAATTTCAGTAGTAGTAGTCAGTCCCAACAGTATCAGTGAGCCAAAAAGCATCATCTTGTTACAAAATCTAGACTGCTGATTGGCTGTCTAAATTATATTGCTTATGCATGTTATTAAAGAGTAATTAAGCAAATTTTGGAAATTTCTGTATAATTCAGTCATCAGAGATACAAACAAAGTCATTCAGAGTGATTTGATGTGAAATGGTTCTTTGTAGAGAAACTTACACACTCAGATTTCTTTACAGTGGCGGTGAAACCAGAGGTCACAGTGTCTTTCTTTCGTCGTTTCCTTTAATATCCAAAATGACCAGTGAACTTACATGTCATCTGAGTTTCTATATGTAATGTTGAGAGACATTAAGTGCCTCAGATTTATCACCTGTCGCCACCACTGTAAACGGAGAGGGGTCGTCCGATATGGCACAAATATTATATCATGATACTTCAAGACATTTTCATGATACACAGTATAAATCATAATATTTCGTATTTCTGTGGTTTAATAAGTTGGAACAGACAAAAAAGAACTTGTAGTGCCCCATAATATTTTTATTCAGAGTCTCAAAAACTGCAGTGCACTAAATCCAATTAAACAGGGCTAATTATACTTTGCAATGAAACATGCAGTTGGGAAGTGTTTTTAAGTACTAATGATATCCACATTGTGCTCAGTGTTGCCACATGATTTACCATGATAACGATAATATATCGTCATATTGCCCACCCCTAAAATGGAGCATTTCACATTACTTTATTTGCATTTTAACCATTTAACTCTGCAGAAAATTCCCCTTTAACATTGGCACTGTAATCTGTTGCAGTCAGTAAATATGTCAACTTTCAGGCTCTTCCAGCTGGTTTAAATGTCCTTTTTTGTATAATTTAAAAGAAAGTATAAATCTGTATTGAAGTCAAACTATTAAAATTGGTATCAGTATTTAAAAGTTTTGACGATAGCCCTATTCTGTACAGTGATTGCATGTTTGTTGTCAAATTACACAAGATGTGCTTTACCTTGCGGAGGTGTTCTATATAACATTATCATTATTGAGACACATCACCCCACAATTCACTTTCCTGAGTGCACTTTGAGTATCGTTAGTATTTTTAAAATAATATGATAAAAAAGAGATTTAGACTAAATATAGAGAGCTTACAAACAACAACAAGCAGATTTCAGCCCATTAATTCATTCTTATATTAACTAATTGAATTGTGGTGTCCATGCGCTGCTGCGAGTCACCTGGTAAAGCCTTAAATAATAATGATTTCATAAAAGTTTTTCAGACCACATCATATGTCTTTGTGTATTAACATCACGCGCACTCAAAAAGACTCAAAAAGAAGGCCCGGCTCGATGTTAGGTCTTAAATGTACTGCAGATATGAAGATATGATGACAGTAGTAGCTCATTTCTAACACGCTTGCAATTTGTTACATCTTTGTAAAAAAAATCATGTTTTTCATAGCCTTTTTAAAAAATGTTGCACTACGTTGCTGTGGATTTAGTATAACTTGTTCATAAACTTCACAGGAAAAAAAAACTTCATATGAATATTTTGATACATATTGTGTATTGTGGAACAAGTATTGTGATTTTATATTTTTATTGTTTTTATTATTATTTCTTGCCACATCGCCCACCCTCACTTTAAATTTCTGTTTGTGTCCACAGGTCCTCATTCCGGTTTTTGCCTTGGGGAGAGCGCAGGAGCTTTGCATTCTTCTGGAAACGTTCTGGTATGCCCTGAAAGGTTCCATTTTTTGTTGTTTTTTTTTGTTTTTGTTTTTGTTTGTTTTATTTTATTTATTTATTTATTATGACAGGAAGGTCGCCGGTTCGATCCTGTGAGCCGACAGTACGTGACTGAAGTGCCCTTGACATTTGACTTGACATTTGACTTAAGTTCTCTTATTAATGTAAATATGCTGCCCCCATATATACCTGTAAAACTTTTCAGTTTTGGTTTGTACAGTGGTTATATTAGCTTAATTTTGTATTTTGTATTCTTTTAACATCAAATGATGATCAGCGAACAAACTTCCTGAGCACACAAGCAAGAAAACATTATCTGAGTTGAGATTTTTCATTTTGTCATATAAACATAGCTCCTCTTCTAAGATTTTATGTGCAAAAAGAACAGTTTACATGGCAAGATATTTGTTGTCTTTAACAGGGAAAGAATGAATTTGAAAGCACCCATATACTTCTCCACCGGCCTGACGGAGAAAGCCAACCACTACTACAAACTCTTCATTACCTGGACCAATCAAAAGATCCGCAAGACCTTCGTCCAAAGGAACATGTTTGAGTTCAAGCACATCAAGGCATTTGATCGCTCCTATGCAGACAACCCAGGACCAATGGTAGGCTTTCATCATGTCTACAGCAGAATGAAGCTACTCTGTTACTGTTTCAGCTGATTTCATAGCAAAATGAGCAAGAACTGGTTAGAAAGGTCATCATGCAGTTGCAGTGAAACAAGACAATCATTATTTTCATTGTTTTTATTGCACATACTATAGAGCAGAGGGCTTCAAATTCCACCTTGAATCCAGTTTTTGGGCTGGATTTTGTAGTTACAGGTTGGTATTACATGACGTGGCCAATCAGTTATATCAGCAGTTCAGTTAACCAGCAGTGAAAGCAAAATTGAGGACAGGAAAGGTCAGAATTTGAAAACCTCTGCTGTAGAGTGTTCCATTTTATCCACTGTAGAGCCAGATTGATATTATCGGTTTGGCTGATAATATTGGCTGATATTTATGACTTGTGATTTTATCAGTATCAGTAAAAATATTGATGGTAATGCACTGATAATTATCAACTATCATCATGATTCTGTCTCAGTCTTCATGATGGGGTGAAACCTTTGACAGTTGTGCCACTGGGAACCCCAGTGAATCACCTATGTTCAGCTATGTCTTTGCAAAGCAGGCTAAACTGGTGAATTAAAAAAAATGGTATAATGTTAAAATAACAAACATAAAGGCAGAAATAAAATAAAAAGTAGCCAGAACCTTTAATATGAAGGCACTGTGTTATAATCTTCTTAGTATAAATAAAAAAAAATAAAAATAATAATAATAATAGCACTGTTTACTTTAATTAAATTTAAATTAAAATGTTAAAAAAAATGAATATAAAATTATGACGTGCGATTTTTCGCTACTTAAAATCAGTATCTTTATCAGCCACAAAAATTTCAAATCAGTCAGGCACTAATTTATTGGGATCCATTATTGTGTTAATAATGTATTCATCAGTGTTGCTGCTGTACAATTACATGTTTTATTGAATTTAGCAACTTAAAAATTGTATTTATCTGTAAATTTGTGTGCAATTTCTTTTTTGCTAATTGGTGCCCAAACCTTTGCAAACAAATATATAATCATTGTGGGTTTGTGTGTATTAGGTGGTGTTTGCCACTCCAGGAATGTTACACGCAGGCCAGTCTTTACAGATATTCAAGAAGTGGGCTGGCAATGAAAAGAACATGGTAAGTGATTATTAATATTATAGTCCAGTTACGGTTTTAACACTTACACTGCAGGCTCATTTGAGTTGGATGGCAGCAATGTTTTGTACTAACATTACATGTGTTTTTATTTATTATGCAATATATTGTGTTGTTTTGTTTTCTTTTTGTATCTGTGCTCTTTATTGACCATATTGGGCTCATAGATTTGGGTTTGACAGAAGAGTTTTTCCATGTTTATTCAGTTGGTCATGGTTTTGTTATGCCTTATAATGCATCTGTTATGCAAGTAAGGCTTGGAAAATGACAGCTATGTTGTGTCTGTTTTTTCTCCAGGTCATTATGCCAGGGTACTGTGTGCAAGGAACAGTGGGTCACAAGATTCTGAATGGTCAGAAGAAGCTTGAGATGGAGGGAAGAGCCACGGTAATGATGACTGTCCCCACTAGAGGGCAGCAAAGAGCTTGTACTAATGTTGTGGGCATTTTCCTTTCCTTGTCTGTTGGTGAATGTCAGATTAAAAGAAGGCGTTTTGCTCATCTCAGTACATGCTTCTGTTTTTTGGCAATTCCCTGCCAAGTCAGCAGACCTATGCTGCCTAGAATTCTATATAAATATTTCCAGTTACAGCAAATTTTTGCTTACAGATGTCTGAATAAACAAACTAACAAAAGTAATTAGTTACACAGACTATCTTCAATAATTAGTCCAGGCAACTAATTAGATAATATAAGATGCTTCAAATATATTTGGATAAGCTGGTTTCTTTTTAAGATACTTAATAATTGAATGAATTTTAAAATTCTATGGCTATTGGCAGTTGTTCTTAAAGTTTCTATTTTTAACTAAGTTGAATGAAAAATGAAACTTAATTTGAAAAGGCATGGACCTCTTATGTTGAGACCTTGAATTTATGATTTGTGCATTCTGCAGTGGTGCTGGCACTTAACAATTCCACTTTTGACAAGTGCCACAGACTCTGAACAGGTGACACATCAGTTTCGAACTCGAAACGAACAGAAAAATGCACAGTTCCCTGTTCATTCTTTTATTGTCAACATTACATCGTTGACACTTCGCTACTCAGACAAGGAGTAGTAAATGAAATAAAACAATACTAAAATATGTGAAATTATTCATTTCTGATCTGACATCTCGCCCTGGAGTTAGTATTTGTTACAGTTGGCTGCCTTTGGCTAAACTTATTTACCTATCAGATTGGATCGCACTGTTGCTACAGAAGCTCTGCTGGTTTTGTTGAGGAAAACAGATGCTGAAATACAACCAATTTTTTTTTCATGTACGTTGATCTGCTTTGCTGCAGAATTTTTCAAGTACTCAGTTCAGTCTACTGAGTATTACAGGAAATGACCTTACCTCTGTTTCGTTGCATTCTTTTTTTAGCGTTTATTTTGATTGATTTGGTTTTTGTGTTTTTCAGCTGGAGGTGAAACTGCAGGTGGAGTACATGTCCTTCAGTGCCCATGCGGACGCTAAGGGCATCATGCAGCTGATTCGCATGGCTGAGCCACGCAACATGCTGCTGGTGCACGGAGAGGCCAAGAAGATGGAGTTCCTCAAAGACAAGATTGAGCAGGAGTTCAGTGAGTGTTCAGTGTATGTCAGTATTTGTCAGATAGTCATGCAGTGAAAAAAAGAAGAACCATAGTTTGGACTAAAATGCCTGACATAGAAACTAAAATATAGTAAAAAAAAAAACAATACATACAGTGACATGCTTACAGGCACAGACATAAATGTTGGGTTGAAGTGCTCTTAAGTGTTTGTTGTCTCTCCATCCTCACACCTGCAGATATCAGCTGCTATATGCCAGCTAATGGAGAGACCACCACAGTGACAACCAACCCGAGTGTGCCGGTGGACATCTCTCTCAACCTGCTGAAGAGGGAGATGGCCCTTGGAGGTGTGTACTCAACACAGCACTGTATCACACTGACAGCCAAGCTTGCTAACTGCTCAGCATGAAACGGTGGTACACATGCACAAACAGCAGTGCACAACAGTGATAGACTGGGTGGAGATCTGGAGCCGTAAGACAGAAACGCCCTTTCTTTTGTCCTTAGTTAAGATCTGATGAGGTCAAGAGAAGATTTTGCACAAATTCGTAATACAGAAGCAAATCTTATCTTAGTTTAGGAATTTTATCCTACAGCATCTTAAGTTAGGAAATCTTAATGTACTCAGTCAACAATCATCTGTCTGTTACCAAGCAAACAATGCTATGCGCATAGCTAATATGTGAACACGTAGTCAAAATAATGTTAAAAATTTTAGTTTAAAAAAAAGGTCAATAAACTGGAAGTTAAGAATATTGGGCCTCTTTCACCGATAGCTTCCTAAGTTTGTTCATAAAACTGCTCTTAAGAAAGGTCCTAAAAGAAAGCCTACACCAAATTCATGATGTGTTCATAAACCACAAAATGGTTCCCACCTTTGTGCTCTTGAGTGTGTGTAGATTGTTTTTACTTAAGAGCAAAACGCTGGTGAATGGCAGAATCTTCGTGAAAACTGCCTAAGTGGGTTTGAGGAAGAAATTTCTTTGTAAGAATGGTTGGTGAATGAGGCCCACTGTGACAGTATGCTATGCTGTTTGTTGGTGTTACCGCTTCCCAGTTTCAATTCCTAAAGCTTTCGGTGACTCGTGAGCCGCGCTAACATTCTTCCTCCTAGTAAACAGCCACACGTTCAACTTAGCTTCCTCATTGTTCACTATCATCACTGCAATATTGTATTCGATGAATTTTTATGTACATTAATGCATGAAAGTAATAAGGGGGGGGCGGTGGAGACGGTGTGTCTGCAGTGTCTGGGATTTTTAAAAGGCAGAGTTAGGAAAAAACATCTCTGAAAATTTTGCAATATAGATAAGTGACTTCATTATGCAAGTTACAGTGAATTTGTTATGCTGCCTGTCACAGTTGTGTAAAAATGATAGAAACTGACAGACTGAAGTCAGGACATCGCTGGGGTTTTGGAAATTTTGTCTAGTCAGGATGTTTAACACTGTTTTCTTATCTGGAGTTAGGATAAGATTATGAACTGAAGAGTTGTTGTTCTGTAACAGCTTCTGTCCTAAATTCAGTGCTAACTAAAGTTTTATGTTGACTAAACAGATGAGATTTCAGAGTTTGGAAGTTTCTGTAATACCACCCCAGCATGTTTGCCATAGCATATCATTTACATCATTTGAAATTCTCAGTGATGAATCTTGTAGTGCGACCTCCTAGCAAGAGCAGTGAGGAGCAGTAGCTAACGAGAGCAGGAAAAAACTCTCAAGCAAGTGGGAAGCAAACAACCAAATCTAAACCTAATTCTAACCTTAAAGCTGCACCAAGGAAGTGTTTTTTTGTTAAAATTGAAGGAAGTAGCATTACTAAGTCACAAGAAAAGTTAAACATGCTGAAATATGTTGTCCGTGAGCTGCTGCGATTAAAATATGATGATAGTAGTAGATAATTCACTTACATCCTCTGAAGACACAGCCTTCACCAAGTTTTGGCTGAGTTCTCTTTGAACACTCAACACGCTCGCAATCATCAGATTCATCTGTTTTGGAGAAGGGTTTCAATACAACCCACATGACGTGTTTTGTGTGCAATTACACATTTTCACCAGAGAGGCCTCCAAATCCCCAGAAGTTACATTTTGTAGCTTTACCGTCCACTGAAAATGTAAAACTCAATCCTAAACCTGACCCTAACCCCTTTCTCCGGATAGTTTAACAATTAAAACATCTATGGATATCTTTTCACATAATTCATAAAATACAAGCTGCTATTTAAACATTAACTTACACATCATCACTGCTGGATGTGTGTGTGCATGTGTGTGTGTGTATATGTATATATATATATATATGTATATGTGTATATATAATGTATGTGTGTATGTATGTATGTATGCTTTTTACTTGTGCTAGGTCCGTTACCCGACCCTAAGAAGCCTCGCACCATGCATGGAACTTTGATCATGAAAGACAATGTAAGTCAGTCTGCTTCATATTCAGTTTACGTGGGTAATGGCTTTTGGTCTCAGTCTCATGATATTGGTATTAATATGCACTTTGTTCCACTTTACATAGAGTCTGAGGCTGGTTTCTCCAGAGCAGGCTCTAAAGGAGTTAGGTCTTTCTGAACATCAGCTGCGGTTCACCTGCCGCGTGCATCTGCAAGACCCTCACAGTGACTCGGACACACTCGCCCGCATCTACAGCCACCTCAAAAGGTCCTCACACATTCACCTATATCTTCAACCCACTCAAGACAACTCACACTTTAATACATGATTCAGTCACCTTCGCCAAAAAATCAGATTCACAGAATTTTCCCCCCTCATAGCACTAATTAGCGCTGTGGAAACTGCAGCCTTAACTGTCACACATTTACCTCAAACCACGTCAAGTTCATAATCTGAAATACACTTGCTTATGTGGTTTCCGACACAGTATGGAATATTGTTATCTACAAAAAATGAGCAAACAGAATTGCAAAATTGAGGCTTCAAGGTGGCCGCGTGAACCCAACGAGCTCGGTACTGGGCTCAAAAACAAAAAGCCACTGATTTAAATCTGCTGCTAGACGAGTGGCACTCCATACACACCATATCTCCGTTGACAACAGTAGAATCATTTTAGTGTGCTATTTCTTTCTAACAGTGTACAAAAGATGTGCGAGTCTTCCTTTCTTGTTGGATGCACTGTGGGTTTTTTCCAAGCGAGTGTGTGAGCAGTTCAAATTAGTAAGCGCTTATTCATTTTGCTGCTGTCGGAACAGAACCTTGTATCTCCATTTTTGCTATTTTTCAGTTTGTGACATAATTTGAAAATGCTTGTTGCCCTTTACGTTGTGTCTTAAAGTCTGGTTCCATTGACTTAAATTAAAAGTAAAGTATGTTTTTTTTCCTTCTCCTGTGAAGTCGCCTTATTGGAGATACTAGGTCTTGTTCCGGCAGCAGCAATTTGTTTATCAGATTAACAATAAAGCACAACTGATTCGTGACAAGTAGTCCTTTTCATGTGTTTTTCTTATTTAAAATACTAGTTAGCAGTGGTGGATGAAGTACACAAATCAAGTAGAGATACCCAAGATAAAATATTACTCCAGTAACAGTAGAAGTCCTCCATTAACACCTCCACTTGAGTAAACGTACAAAAGAGGTCGACAGAGGTTCCGTTTTGAGTGTACGCTGTGCGTGTTTGGCTGCCGCTACTCGCCAGTGTTTTTGTTTTTCCTGTGTTTCACTTTTTCTTTCCCTTTGTGGGAGTTTTGGTACAGACACTCTCCACTATCAACTCTATTTTCTACTTGCAAGTTGAATCTTGCTTTGGACAATGCCTATGACACACCTGCTTCTCACCTGCGAGCCCTTTTCCTCTTCTCCTGCACCGTGACTGCATCTGTGGTGAGTGTGTCTCTACCCCCTTGGTTCATTGCTGTTGCCAGTTTGTTCTGTGGTAAGTCGCAGCATTTCTGCTCGTGCTTCTCACAGTCTTAGCTGGGTGGTGTAGTGGGTTTTGGTTGGCTAACGTTCGTGGTCTGAGCTCTGGCATTTTCACTATCTCTTCTGTTAGGTCCACGGCCGGTGTCCAGAGTTTTTGTTTTTGGCCTAGAGTCGTGCTGTGCATTTTTGTTTTTTACGCTCTGGCAATGTTTAAATACTCCCGGACTGATCTTAAACACCTCGACTGTCATGCCCGCTTGGATTCTGCGTCATATAATCTCTGCCAGACACTTGGAATTGCTCAACGCCCACGTTATATCCACCGTTCAAAAAGAGGACCCTCGTTTAGTTATGGCTGTGATGGCTGTGATGGCTCTGATGCGCGGATCCTGACTATATGAACATATATAATCGTGCTCGCCGGCGTGACACTAAAGCTTAACCTCGCCCAGCTTAACGCACTCCCAAACCTGCTGCAAGCTTCTTGTCTGAATGTAATGAACTCCCCACAATCATCTCGTCTCTTTGCTCTGCCGTAATTGTGCTTGGTGACTTCAATATCCATGTTGATACTGAATGCTCTTTCACATCTGAGTTCATTTCAGTTTTAGAGTGTTTTAACTTGATGCAGCATGTTGATTTTCCAACTCACACTCATGGTCATACTCTTGATTTACTCTGTTCTACTGGTTTGAATGATATCTCTGTCTCTGGTTCAGTCTCTGGTATCTCTGACCATAAGCTCATTGAATGTAGTTTTCATATTTCTACTCCTCCCCCCTCCGAGAAAATCTCTGTTGTCTATCATGATATTAGGTGTGTCAGTCACAATCTGTTTGCTGCTTCTCTTCAGTCTTCAGCCCTGTCTGACCTACATAACCTATCATCCCCTGAAAGTATGGTTTCCCTTTATAATGATACTGTCTCCGGATTGCTTAATGATTTAGCCCCTTTTAAGAATAGACAAAAAAACTGCCACCCGCTCGTGTCCTTGGTTCACCCCTGAACTAAGGGTACTGAAGGCCATTGGTCGGCGTCTTGAGCGCCTTTATAAAAAAAAACTGCCCTTAGTGTCCACTCTCTACTTTATAGCCAACTCATCCACAAGTATAGAGATGCCCTTAATACTGCCCGTTCCAACTACTACTCCTCCATCATAAATAATGCGAAGTCTAGGCCGAAAACACTCTTTCGAACTGTTAACAAACTCCTCCATCCTCCTGTGTCAGTGTGCCCCCATTCAGCTGAGCAATGTCAGGCTTTTCTTCATTCTTTTGAAAAGAAAATTGATCAGATCTATAGTTTCTTTCCTTCTGCTTCTCGGTCATTCACCCTTACTGATTTTCCTACTTTGTACACAAAGCTAACTTGTTTCACACCTGTTGACTCCTTTTGTGTCTCTGAACTCATCACTAAGTCTAATGATTCCTCCTGTCAGCTTGACCCTGCCCCCACCCCTCTACTCAAGGCCTGTTCATCTGTAATCAACACTCCAATTGCTACAGTGATAAACTGATGTCTCTCTTCTGGTTTGGTTCCTACTGCCCTTAAAACTGCTGCAGTTACTCCTATACTTAAGAAACCTGAATTGGACCCGACTTCTCTTTCTAATTACAGACCCATCTCACACCTTCCATTTTTAGCTAAAGTAATGGAAAGAGTGGTTGCTTCCCAACTCCAGACATTTCTCAGTGATAATGCCCTCTATCAGCCATTTCAGTCTGGTTTCCATACTCACCACAGCACTGAGACAGCTCTTTTGCGAGTAGTTAATGATCTTCTCCGGTCTGCTGACAGTGGTTCTCTCAGTATTCTCCTTCTCCTCGACTTAAGTGCAGCATTCGATACTGTTAATCATGATGTTCTCATTTCTCGTCTTTTCTCTATTGGTATCACTGACACAGCCTTACAGTGGTTCAGGTCGTATTTTACAGACAGACAGCAGTTTATCACACTAGGTCCACACAAGTCCTCCACCTCTCCTCTTACATGTGGTGTCCCTCAGGGCTCAGTTCTTGGACCCCTACTTTTCTTAATCTACATCTCACCCCTTGGCCAGATCATTCGTAGCCATGGCCTTAACTTTCACTGTTATGCTGATGATATTCAGTTATATCTCAGTACGCACACACCCTCAGATTCCCCTCCCAGTACACTAATCGATTGTATTTCTGATTTAAAGCTCTGGATGCACAATAACTTTCTCATGCTAAACACTGATAAAACTGAAGTCTTACTGGTTGGCCCTAAACTTTTACTATCAAAATCATCCAGTTTTTTCAGTTAGTGTTGATGGCCTGCTCGTTAAGCCCGCACCTGTTGTTAGAATTCTTGGTGTTTTACTTGACCCATCACTTAATTTTGATCTGCATATCAAGTTCCTCACTAAGACTGCATTCTTTCATTTACGTAACATTTGCTCGTCTTCGCCCGTTCCTGACCGATAATGATGCAAAAACTTTGGTTCATACCTTCATTGTGTCCCGTATTGATTACTGTAACTCCCTCTTTGTTGGTCTCCCTGTAAAGTCTGTACAAAAGCTACAGTACATTCAGAAATCTGCAGCTAGAGTTCTCACCCATACTAAGCATTCAGCTCACATCACTCCCATTCTATCTCAGCTACTCTGGCTACCGGTCCCGTCCCGTATAAAGTTTACTCACTTTCAAAGCCCTGTATAAGCCTCCCCCCTACCTCAGAGAATTGCTGACCTCTTACACTCCCTCTCGCTCTCTCAGGTCTTCTTGTAATAACTTACTTGCTGTCCCATGCACCAGACTTTCCACTTTGGGAAGGAGGTCCTTCAGTGCCATGGCCCCCAAACTCTGGAATTCTCTTCCTCAATCCCTCCGGGACTGCTCTTCTTTCTCCTCCTTCAAATCTGACTTACAGACTTTTCTCTTTAATCAGCATTTTCTATCTCCTCCACTGCTTAGTTGTTTTTTTTGTTTGTTTGTTTTTTTTTGTTTGCCCATGCTATGTGAAGCGACCTTGGATTTGTGAAAGGTGCTATATAAATGTAACTTATTATTATTATTATTATTATTATTATTATTATAAAAGCACTAAAAAATTAATTATGACTAAAAGATTATGATTAATGATGTCCCATTAAATGTTTCTGTAAGGTTTAGTGCAGAGTTTATTTGCACAGTCTAACACACTGAATAATAGTAAACATAATAAGTTTATAATAAATAAATGTTAAAATCAGCAAATAAACAGTAACTGTGCATTAAAAGGTGTAGAAGTGTGTCCTCTGTGGAGGATGTATTAAGTACTTAAACAAAACATGTAATTTGACCAGGGGTGACTGTACAAGAGGTTTTTGTTGAATTTGCTTGTCCCCTGCATGTATGAATATAGTTGCTGTTGTTCTGTTTGTGCAGCACTAATTGCAGTCTTTTCTGTTTTGAACTAACTGCAGATTAGATTATCATACAAAAGATAGTATAAAGGCAATACAAAGAATCACATGATAAATAATAATTTACATAATATTGCTACTAATGCACTATTATCACAGTATTCTAAATTATCAATGATTGGCTATTGCTACTACCATGCCCAGATCATCAAGTTGATGGTCCCTGGGCACAAATGTATGGTGACCCCCTACATGGCATTTTCTGGTGGTCAGGGAATTTTTTATGACATCACAGCAGGTTACGTGAGCGCTGTGTAGCAACACAATGAAAGCAAACTAACTACAGTGTTGGGTGCGTCACCATGATATTTAATATCTACTTTAATGGCATTGCCACCTCCACTGTTGACTGCGAAGTGTATTTATATACTGATGACACCATTCTGCACTGCTTGGCTAACTATGCTGGTGTTGGAAAAACTTCAGTATGTTTCACGGTTGACAATTATAGGTCAGTCCTAAGTGTAGAGGAAACTTAAGTTATGCTGTTTTCCAGAGCCTCTAACATTGATTTTTAACACTTTTAAGAACACAACCCTGAAGGGATCTGACGTTGAAGAAGTCAGTGAATATAAATACTTTGGCTTATGGCTGGACGACAAACACACTTTTAAATATCACATTAAGAAGCTCGCATGTAAACTGAAGCAAAAAGTTGGCTGTATTGAAACAAAATGTATTTCCCAATGACCACAAGGAGAAAGACTGTCAAAGTAGCACTATTGTCTTTTCTGGATTATGGTGATGTGATTTACAGATATGCATCTGTAACTACTCTCAAATCTGTAGACTCTGTAAACCACTCTGCTTTAAGATTCATTACTGGTGACCCCTCCAACACCCATCACTGTGTACTGTATGAAAAGGTTGGCTGGTCGTCTCTAGCCGGGTGTCGGGAGACACGCTGGCTTCTTTTTATCTATGAAGATCTTCCTGGCCATGTGCCGTACATCACAGACATGCTCAGTGTAAATAATGCACTTTATCAGACTCATTCCAGTGACTGGATCTGCTTTTAGCTGCCCCAGTGAGCTGGAATTCATTACAGGAATCTTTTAAAGCTTCACTCGCTGGTGTCACATCAACATTCTAAACCTTTAGTCTCTATAGTCTCTAACCACTCTGTAACTGTTTTATTTGATTTTAGTTCAATCTTTATATGATTTGGTGTGTTTTAGTTATTGTTTTACATTTACCATTCTTTTATTTATTATATTGTCAATGTTTATATCATTTTATCCTCATCATTTATTATTTTATATACGTATATATATATATATATATATATATATATATATATATATAATTTTTTTTTTCTAACTTCTCAACTCCTATTTCTTTAATCCCTGATTTTTGCATAGGCCTTAATGTACACCCTTAATGTAAATGAGGTCACCCTTAATGTACTCCGAATTGATTAATTTATTGAGGTTATAGCCTACTGCTGACATCAGTACAGTCATCGTCCTACATATAATACGCTCTTGTGGTAAAATCATAACAAGATCATTCTTCAGTGAAGACATCAGTTAAAATCGGACAGCTGATGCACATAACAAAGATGAATAAAACAACACCAGTAAACTTAAAAAAACAAAACCATCAGGCAGGCTAAAGCGTACTGCCGCTGCAGGAGTGAATTTTATTTATTTTTTTTTCACTTGTATATTTCCTTTGAAGTAGACAGATCACAGTCAACAACGCCTCCAGGCACATCTTGTATATCTGGTACTTCAAAATCAAAGTACATTAATAGAAACACTAGCTCAGAGTTTAAGAAAGTTTGACCAAAGTAATGGAGGATAGTGGAACATTTACTAAGCAGTGATTAAGACTGAAATTAGTTCATTTTTTTCCACTGTGCTGCTGTGAGTCAAAAGAGCTGTTTAAGTTTTGTCATAATTGCTTGTGGGGGCCCCCTAATGGCTCGGACCACTGTGCATGTACCCATAAAACCGACTGGATGATCTGGGCCCGACCGCTACTGTTTTTGTCTATTTTTATGGTCGTACAATGTCAGAAAATACATAAATAAACCTATTTGAGAATATGTAACAACTAAAGGGTTTAGGCTGGTGTATAATTTAGGCCTGTGGTTTCCATGGTGCTAATTGGTAAGTTATACGGTCGTATGCTAAAGTTAAAATGCAAAACATTAAAGGTGGCCTGTGCAAATGTTATGGCACCTTTATTAGTTTGTTTAATTTTGCACTAAAATTACATAACGTACAAATACAAAACAGTACAAAACATGTACTTTAACTAGGGGCGCACACACTTTTGTAAACACGTTTCCATTACTTGATTGCTTTATTAGCCATGTAGCCCCAGTGCTAAACTAAAGAAGCAAACTCCACACTGTCTCACACAATCATATGCTGCCCACACATTTAAGCACACAATGTGTTTAAAACTAATGTAGATGTTGCTGTAGCACCAAGCAGCCCACGCTTCTGTTTCCATTTGTAAATGAAAGCACGGTGGTTTACCAAACACTGAGATGACTCATTTCCTCCTTCCCGTCGTGTTAAGCCTTGATTTCTTTAAATGTCAGTAAATAACTGCATAATACGGTTTGTTTGTTGTGTGTTTCTTCTGTCACGTTATCACCCTTTCTCTCTCCTCTCCTAGCGTGCTCAAAGGCTACGCTGTCCAGCACCTTCCCGATGGCACCGTTATGGTAGAATCCATCGTCCTCAAAGTGTCCTCTTCTGGCGAAGACCCCAATCTTAAAGTCATTCTGCTCTCCTGGAGCTATCAGGTAAATCTAGAACAGTGGGCCACGCACACTGCGGTCAGGACTACAGGCAAAAATATACTGTACTACTTAATAATAAGCATTTCCCCCCTTTACCACATTGTTATGTACACTGTAACCACTCAGCAGATCAGATTTACACGGCTTTCTCAACGTCCCCAGTGTAGCCAGTCAGCCAAGACGTGTTGAGTGTCTGAAGTTCGCTTCTTTGGTTTTGCACTGAAGCTAAAATGATGGAATCTTTTGTCTTACCAGTTAGTTTTAGTGTAGCATCACAATAAATCATTTTCATATACAATACTTTGTTTTTCTGAGATTTGATAACTTAGAACAGACAAAAATTGGTTCCACAGTCAATGTAAAAACAAAAAATAAACAAAAAAAATAATAAGATAAGACACCCCTCCCCCTCCCGGTGGTCTAACTAATTTTGAAATTTCACCTAAATCATTGCATTTCAAAGAATTTAGCGGAATTTGTTGCTACAGAAACTTTTTGGCAACAGTTTAACTCTTTTGGATAATAGTGATTATGCATTTATAATAAGTCACACCAGAAAAGTTGTTAAATATATGAATATTGAGTTGTGGAGGGAGCAATACCTTTTGAATTTGAGAGGAAAATAAGATTTTGAGGTAAAAAGGTCAAGTTAGAAGTCCCACCAGACACAAGGCAGCCCCCACCCTAATCATCACACACTCATCACGTGTTATGTTGTTGAGAAATTCCAAATAGACTTGTTTATGTGATTTCTGACACTGTATGACAAACCATCTTAAAAAGTGTGCAGCTAAAAACAATAGTAGCAGCCACATTCTTGGTTGATTGACTACTTCTGTGGTAATTGATTGAAGGGTCATTCTACAGAAACGTGCACTTTTTTATCTATCCATGTGAGTGACATTTTCAATGAAAAATGCATTGTGCAAAAAAATGGTTGTTACAGAGCATCAAACCACATGTTGTGAATCATGGAATATCAACTAAAATATGTAATTTAATCCATATGTATTGTATTTTCTCAATTACCTAAGAATAAAGTAGGTCACACCAGTGACTTCAACTAAAAGCTTCATATGGAATCAGGAGCTAAATGAGAAATTCTGATAACTGAAAGACACAGTGGACTTACCTGTGCTTTTCTTCATACATCTTCAGAAAATAGGTAAAAGGAAGTCCAGTGATGTCATCAGTGTGACTTTTATTTTAAAATAAGAGATTTTTTGTTACGCAGTAACACCAGTGACATGACTCCTGGGGACCACAACTTTCACTATACATTTTATAATATTTATTTGACATTTGTTTTCGGCTTGTTATTTAAACCATATGTTTCATAGTCGTTTAGATTATTGCGGTTAAAATTGCAGAAAAGCATGTTTTTTTACTTCAAAATATGGCCTCACCCTTTACACATGACTGTGAGGACGAGCACTTCAGTGGTGCGTGGAATTAAATCGATTTAAAAACCAATATTGCTAAATTTAGATGGCTCAAGAAGGTGTAATTGTTAAAATAACTTATTGTTTTATTTTAAAATAGAAATAAATTGTAACCCTAACATGTTTTTCAAGGGACAGTAGGCGTTTCTGTAGAATGACCCTAAATCTGTTCTGTCACTTTCACAAACCTCTGTTCAGAGTTCAGAATGAACAGTTTGAGATTTAGGGGAAAAAAATCACGCTGGAATTTACAGCTATGTGACATTTTTAGTGAGAATGTGTGGAGCCGGTTGAAGGCGTTCACACGTCTCCTCCCACATGGCTACATTTGACCCTGAGTTTCCAGCTCAACACAACACATGCAGAGGTGGTACTAACTGTCAGCTTTTTCAGCTTATTCTTTTAATACTGTATTCATATCGTTTTAAAGGGTCCATATCCTCTATTTGTCTTGTATTTTTATTTTTTCCCCACTTATATCCACTTTTAATTCTTATGTGGTTTAGTTGTAGTTTTAGCTTGTTTGATTTAGATTTGCAGGGGCATTAAGAAACACTTCTGTAAATGCTCCAGTTTAGTCAGTTAACTGTCGTCCCTGGGCAGATACAAAAGGACAAAGACACTCATGAAATTACATAAAACATTAATGATGCATACAAGAGAGCATTTTATGTACCACATTTACAACGATACAAGACCACATTTTAGGTACCACAGTCATAATTCATTTATACAGGACCATTTTGAGTGTTTTTTGTTGCTGCACCTTTATATGTGGAAATGAGCTGTTCTGTTCTGATGGAAGTTGGACGGAAGAGCTTTTAATTTGTGAACACCTTTGTGAGATATTACTTTTTACTTTTTATTTATTAAAATATTTAATCACCTTTAGTGACCTAAAATGTCCTGATTTCTGTTTTTCTTTAGGATGAAGAACTGGGGAGTTTCTTGTCCAGTCTGCTTAAAAAAGGGCTTCCCTCAGGACTCTGATTCTATTGTGAATGCTTTTCTTTACTGCTGTTGTTGCAAATTGATTCAATAAACCTTTTGTAGAAAAATATTCCAGTCCAAGATGCATAAAAAGCACAAGTTACAGGAACATTAACTTCACAGTACAATTCAGCAGTACTTCAATCTACAACTCTATACATTGATATGAGGTTTATAATTACAGGCTGTAGGCCATCCGTAGCCCCATTCACTGGTCAGTTTCTGGTAACAGATGTACTGTTTAGTGGAATCCTAGAGAAATATTTACAGCAGATTTTTTCTTCATATTAAGTCACATTTGCTGTCATTGTTCTTGACAGTGCCTCACTGTCACTAGCTCATGGGGTCTGGGAGGGCTGGGTATCATGTATTCTTACGCAACCGATCGGAGGAGTTCAGCATTACTGAGTGTCAAAAAGTCACTCAATACTAAATACATAAGTAGTTGGCCTTCTCAGCACCAGTAAGCCAGTAATCATGCCTGTTCCCAAATCTAGACATGTGATTGGCTGTTTAAATTGCATGCTGTAAGCATGTTGGTAATATCAGCTGTCTGTTTACAAAATGTACATACAAACAGTCTGAACACCCAAACTACACCATCTTTAAATTACAACAGTGAAACTGGATGTTATGGTCCACCTAAACCTAGAGTCCAAAAAAGCCCCAGAAATGAATGTACATGACATTTAATTTTCTTTTTATACAGATCCATGTTTTCTTTTTTAAGTGTTTCATCTTCAAACCACCCCCAAGATATCAACTCCATTTTTTTTTTTACTGTATTTATGTTAATTTGCATGTATTCTAATGGTGTTTTTACGAGCACAAACACATTTATTGCCAAAAAAAATAGTTTAAAGTTAGTAAGGTGTCTAAAACTTTAGACGCCCCTGATCACATTGTGTTTTGTTGATTTTCTAAGTGGAAATACGTTAACACATCCATAACATAAAAGAACACACCTTTGTACACTTTAATGCATCAAATACTGTTTATTTGCTGAATTTAACACACTGGGGGGAAAAAACAAACTGTTGCCTGTGCAAAGGTTTTGGCACATTTCTACATTTTATGTACTCTTTTTGTATCTTCAAAAAATGAACTTTTCAGGAGGGAAAAACACATTCTTAACTTTTTTCAATGTAAGTTAATGTAATAAGATTTCATGGTCATTTTGGACCATTTTATTGGTCCATTTGTCATGAAATTATCACAGTGAAAGTGGCAACAAGCAAGAAAAACCTGAGACAATGATATTTAAGCCATTTATCTGGACAGTAAGTATTTTTTGCCAGGAAAAAAAAACAAATTACAACATTTAAAAAAAAAAAACAGCATTAGAAATATTTCTTGATTTTTATGTATGTTAATGTGTTGGTTTAACCTTTTCCAAACCTTTCCTCATGCCAGCTCAGTAGTATTTGTAGTTGTCTTTCACTACCTGGTTTTGTGATGACTGGGGACATCGAGGACAAATCTGGAACCAAACGTTTTATTCTTCCAAGCAAAAGACAGTAACTGTGTTTTTGAAAACAAGAAATCATTACTTTTTACTGCATTCATGTTTGTTTGCATTTATTCTAATAATATAGTTTTTTTTTTTTTTACAAGCAAAAAGCAGTTACTGTCCAGACAAATGGTTTTAAACAAATTGCTTGACTTTTGCACATTACAGCATTACTCTATACTGTATATAAAAGAAGTGTAGTATGAACAAGGAATCTGCATCGGAGCCAAGGTCTTGGTGTTGGTATCTGTATCAAGCCTTGACTGATACCCAGCCCCTAATAGTGGTTCTGGATGTTTTGATTTCTCTAAATCCCTGCAGTACAATCATTAGGTAATACATCATGTAACTCTTTTAACACTTTCTTGCATCTTGTGCCACAGTACTTAACTATACAACACAGCAGAGTGTCCTCATATTATCAAATGTCTGTAATTTCTACCACTCTCAAGTCATCAGAGATGGCATAGATGTCTGGGCTTCAGCCATCTGAAGTTACATTTAAATCTCCACTTGCCACGGCCCATGGAGAAGCAGTAGACCATGAGGTCCCCCATTAGGGCCTGTAGGTCCTGTTTTTGGGCAGACAAGAACTCTGGATGGTTCTTTTCTTGCAATGGTTACTCTGCCTTTTTAGGCAATTCATGAAAGACCAGGTGTACTTGTTTTGAAGACCCCACTATGGTTTACCGTCCTGCTTGATTGACCACTGAAGTGAAGTCATTTCCACCAGTGGTCTTTTAAGTTGTCGGAGATGGTGTAGACACCCCTCCTCCTATTCAGCTTCAGCCACCTGAAGTTCCATTTAAAGGTCCACTTGCAGCGGCCTGTCGCAAAGTAGTAGAGCACTGGGTCCAGCACACTGTTAATGCTGACCAGAGCCATGGTCACCCGCCGAACCTTGTAGATGACGTTTGCTGCCAGGCAGTTAGTGATGATTTTTGTGCGCCACAGGAGGTGCAGCAAGTGGACCACATGGTAGGGCAGGAAGCAAAGGACAGTGATGGCCAGGATGGCATAGATGACCCTCAGAGCGCTACGGGCCGTGGCTGTCTTGATGCGCGCAATCCGCCGAGCCACCAGAGGGTAGCAGACCAGGATGACTATTGAGGGCAGCAAGGCACCGAAGACCAGGCTGAAAGTGCTGTACGGCACCAGGCTGGTCAACCACTCGTCCTGCGTGAAGTTCTCGAAGCAGTTCCTGCGCTTTGTCCCATTACTTTGGGTCGCAGGAGTGCCCAGCGGGCAGGTCACCATGAAGGTCAAGGCTGCCAGACCGGTGACCAACCAGACCCCAGCCGTCACCATTTGGGCCCACCGAGTGTTCCTCAACTGCAGGTACGTATGAGGGTGGATAGTAGCTATGTAGCGGTCAAGGCAGATGCAGGTCATGAAGGCGATGCTGATGTAGATGTTGGCATAGAAGACCGTCCCCGTGACCCGGCACATGACATCCCCGAATACCCAGTCGTTCTCGTTCAGGTGGTAGTGGACACGGAACGGCAGAGCGCACAGGAAAACGGTGTCGGCAATGGCCAAGCTGATGATGTAGACATTGGAAGGAGACTTCTGGTCCATTTTGAAGAGGAAGATGTAAAGGGCCCCCAGGTTGCCCAGCAATCCCAAGGTCATCGCCAGGGAGTAGGTTATTGGGAGGAGGTAGAACTGGAAATCTGCTGTAAAATTGACGCAGTCTGCGGTGTTGGAGGTGTTCATCTTTGGAGCATTCAGTGTCTTTGAGTGCCTTCTTTTGTGATCTCCTAGCATTGAGGGAAAATAGGCACTAAATTTAATGTCACAGTTGATCATACTGATGAATACATAACACAGATCAGTACATTTCAAGCTCTGGTCTACTACTATGGTCCACTGTAGATGCTCAACTAGGCTTTAATGGAGTTTTTTTTCCAAAATTTCAGTTGAGATGTAAACAAAAAGTTTGATGGAAAATGTGCCACTTTAGAAATATTTGGTCAGAATTGTTCACAGGGGTGGGGATAAGTAGCAGATGTCTGGATGGGTACATGCAGGGCATTGTAAGGCAAAATAGTCCTTAAAAAAAATCTTTGGATTTTCAACTATTTTCCATTATTCCATATATATCAACATTATATATCATTGCTGTCCAAAAATTTCAACATTTATCATTTGAACACAGCAGCCGTTCTTTACATTAGAACAGAAATTGTCCAAAAATACTTGGAAAACATCTCATTGCATTAAAAGTAAAAAGTAAAAAAAACACCTTTAATCATTTTAGAGAGACTTCTTTTTTTGTTGTTGTTTTTTTATTATTATTATTATTATTTTACAGCTATTATATAAACATAAAACAAGTGTACATTCCCTGGTAGTATCCAGTAAATAAACTATATAAAATGTATTTGAGCTATATTTGACTTGAGGTTTTTAAGCTAGACGTTTTGTTGTAGACGTTGCGACCTCTGGTTCCTATCATCTCCGCTGTAAAGAGTTGGTAAGTTTCTTTACAATGAACCATTTCACGTCAAACCACTCTGAATGACTCTGTTTACATCACAGTGATTGTATTATGCACAAATATTAAAACTCAGTGAAATTCCCTATTTAACCAACATTCAAGTAAATAGCTACTAACTTCATCTTGACTTTCCCATAACCCTAATTTTTTTTACCTCAACTTAAAAACTTACCCTAACCCTGATCCTAATGCGAACCCAAACGCTGCTGATAATCAAGTACATGTCACCAGATTGCTTTGAGCATTTGTGGATAAAATTTCTTTCTTTCTTTCTGACAGACCACCTGGTTAGACTAGTGTAAGGTGCCGACTGTAGTGTGCTCAACTCAAGCCAGCGCACAGAAAGCACTCCAGTCAAGGTTTCCTGTAGAGTTAAACAAAGGAAAACAAGGAGTATAGATAATGAAGATCTACTCACAAGGGTCTAAGGGGTTTCAGCATAAACAAATCCTAAAAAGCGATAAAACACTTCAGTGCAAAGACCCCGAGGCAGGTGGCCCGTTCTGACTGTGTCTTCAGCTGCCTCGTGCCTCGACTGGTGGAAAACATTTATGTGGTTCACAAACTATGAAGACAGGAAATCATCAGAGAAACTCCCCCCCACCACCCGTGCACTGAAAACAACACGAGGAAGTCTGAAAGTGTTACAATAGGTGAGGGTCAGGCTGTCTCACCCACATTAATTCTGTTCCATTTTCAGCCGGAGGCCGACTGAGGTGGAAATGAGACTTTTAGAGGCCCAAAACTGTGGTCGAAGAGTCAGCAGGTGAAGTGGAGTAGACTATTGCTGTCTGCTGTATATATACTACAATATACTTACTGGCCACTGACAGCTAGCTTATTGGTACACTTTGTAGGTGTGTGTTTGGAGACTATAGCTTGTCTTTTTCCACGCACAGTTTGCTTTAGTCATTCTCTAGCACCTCATCAGTGTTCAGTTTCCACTGCTGGCTGGATATTTTTGGTTGACAGACCACCCTCGACCCAGCAACAACACTGAAACTGTGTAGAAACCACAGCAAAGCTGCTGTGCCTGAAACACTCATACAAACAGGTACTCACACATTTTTTGTTACTTTAAATGTTTAAAAAATGAAATTGATAGAGAAAACTGTATGCAGACCCTCTATTATACACTATAGGCCAAAAGTAGTAAAACATTTCTGTGGTTCACAAACAATGAAGACAGGAAATCATCAGAAAAACTCCCCCCACCACCCTTGCACTGAAAACAGCATGACGAAGTCTAGAAGTGTTACAACAGGTGAGGGTCAGGCCGTCTCACCCACATTAACTCTGTTCCATTTTCAGCCGGAGACCGAATGAGGTGGAAAGGAGACTTTTAGAGGGCCAAAACTGTGGTCGAAGAGTCAGCAGGTGATGTGGAGTAGACTATTGCTGTCTGCTGTGGGCTGTGTGACCGCAGAGCAGTAGCTAGGTGATCGAGCAAGATTAGATCATCACACAAGATTATTTACTTCACTGCAGGTAAGGACAATAAGACAACTAAGCAACGTATCGTTTGAACAAAACCTTGTATCTCCAAAAAGGTAACTTTACAGGATGAGGAAAAAACATCCTTAACTTTTAATTGAAGAGAATGGAACCATGTCAATTTAGGCCATTTCTTCACCATGTACAGGCCAATGGGCACCTCCAAATCATGAAAAAATTGAATGCAAGGTTTTGCTCAGACAGCAACAATATACTTACTGGCCACTGACAGCTAGCTTATTGGTACACTTTGTAGGTGTGTGCTTTGGAGACTATAGCTTGTCTTTTTCCACGCACAGTTTGCTTTAGTCATTCTCTAGCACTTCAGCAGTGTTCAGTTTCCACTGTTGGCTGGATATTTTTGGTTGACAGACCACCCTCGACCCAGCAGTGACACTGAAACTGTACAGAAACCACAGCAAAGCTGCTGTGCCTGAAACACTCATACAAACAGGTACTCACACATTTTTTTGTTACTTTATATGTTTAAAAAATGAAATTGATAGAGAAAACTGTATGCAGACCCTCTATTATACACTATAGGCCAAAAGTAGTAAAGTGGGCCCCTTAAGTATCACACTTACATAAGCTTGTTGGACATTCAAAAACCATGGGCACTAATATGGAGTTGGACCACATTATCCTTCACTGGAACTCTGGAACTAAGTGGCTGAACCCAAACCCTGAAAAAACAGCCCCAGATCATTAATCTCCTCCACTCAACTTTACTGTTGGCACTGTGCATTCCGGTAGGTAGCATTTTCCTGGCATTCGCCAAATCCAGATTCGTCCAGATTGTCAGATAGTGAAGAGGAACTCCAGAGAACACGTTTCCGCTGCTCCAGAGTCCAGTGACGCATGCTTTACACTACTCCAGCCAGCACTTGGCATTGTGCATAGTGATCTCAGGCTTGTGTGCAGCCAATTGACCATGGAAACCCATCTCATGAAGCTCCTGATGTACAGTCCTTGTACTGATGTTGCTTCCAGAGGCATCTCTGAAAGGAGCAGTGCAACAGAGTGTAGCATGCTATGCACATCAGCACTCAGCAGCCCCACTCGGTGAGTTTGCATGGTGTACCACTTTGTGGCTGAGCTGTTGTTTCTGCTAAATGTTTCCATTATACAATAAAAGCACTTACAGTCTTACCGTGGCTATACACATGCACACATATATATATACACACAACCCCATTTTCCAAAAAAAAGGTTGGGATGTTGTGTAAAATGTTAATAAAAACAAAATGCAATAATGTGCAGATCATGTAAACCCTATATTTCATTGAAAATAGTACAAAGACAACATATCAAATGTTGAAACAGAGAAATTTTATTGTTTATTGAAAAATATTTGCCCATTTTGAATTTGATGCCAACAACACGTTCCAAAGAAATTGGGACAAAAGGCTGGTAAAGTTGTGTAATGCTAAAAAACACTTGGTGGTTAATTGGCAACAGGTCAGTAACATGATTGGGTATAAAATGAGAGGCTAAGTCTTTTAGAGGTAAAGATGAGGAGGGGTTCACGACTATGTGAAAGACTACATGATCAATAGTGCAACAATTCAAGAATAAAGTTTCTCAATGTAAAATAGCATTAGATATAAAATAGCATATCTACGGTACATAATATCATTAAAAATTTCAGAGAGTCTGGAGAAATCTCTGTACGCAAGAGGCAAGGCCAAAAACCAGTATGTGCTGGCCATGATCTTCTGGCCCTCAGGCGGCACTGCATTAAAAACAGACATGATTCTCTAATGGAAATCACTGCATGGACCCAGAAACACTTATGAAAACCACTGTCTGTTAACACAGTTCATCACTGCATCCACAAATGCAAGTTAATACTCTAAAATGCAAAGAAGAAATCATATATAAGCAGGATTCAGAAATGCTGCCACCTCTCTGGGCCCAAGCTTATTTAAAATGGACTGAGGGGGGAAGTGGAAAAGTGTCCTGTGGTCCGATGAATCAACATTAGAAATTCTTTGTGGAAATCATGGACACTGTGCCCTTTGGCCTAAAGACCATTCAGCTTGTTATCAGTGCACAGTTCAAAAGCCAGTATTCATGATGGTACAGGGGGACATTAGTGCACATGGCATGGGTGAGGTGCACATCTAAGAAGGCACCATTAATGCTTAATGATATATACATGTTTTGGCAACATATGCTGCCATCCAGACTACGTCTTGCTTATTTCATAAAGACAATGTCAAACCACATTATGCGTAAATTACAACAGCATTGCTCCGTATTAAAAGTGTCCGGGTGCTAAACTGACCTACCTGCAGTCCAGACCTGTCACCACTGATAACATTTGGCGCATTATTAAATGAAAAATACAACAAAGGAGATCCTGAACTGATGAGCAGCTGAAATCCTATATTAAACAAGAACAGAAAACATTTCACTTTCAGAACTACAGCAGTGTCTCCTCAGTTCCCAAACGCTTACAGAGTGTTGTTAAAAGAAGAGGTGATGAATCACAGTGGTAAACAGGCCCCCGTCCCAACTTTTTTGGAATGTGTTCCTGGCATCAAATTCAAAACGGGCATATATTTTTCAAAAAACAATAACATTTGTCAGTTTCATCATTTGATATGTTGTCTTTGTAGCATTTTTCTTCAAAAATATGGTTTACATGATTTGCATATCATTGCATCCTATTTTTATTTACATTCTGCACAGCGTCCCAACTTTTTTGGAAATGGGGTTGTATACATATATATATATATGTAGAAAGAAGAAAACATCATATCTCCATTTTTGACGTTTTTCAGTTTTTGACATAATTTGAAAATGCCTGTTGCCCTTTATATTGTGTGTGAATTTCATGATGAATGGACCAAATATATATCAGGATTTCGTAGATTAAATCCACCTGAGAGTCTGAACATGTGTGTAATGAAAGGGATAAGCTTAAAAAAATCTCACCTTTTTATACAAAAGTATATTTATATTTATATACATATATATGTATATATGGTAGGTGTTGCTGATAAAATGTGCAGTGAATGTAGGTACAATGTAAGTCTACCTCATAAACTGGCAACCAGATGTGGGTAGTAACTAGTTATGTTTAGTACATGTATAAAGTAAAATTTTGATGGATTTGAGCTCTCCTGAGTATTTTCAAATAAATACTTTTACTTCTTCTCAAGTATATTAGTGAGTAGAGAAAGCTACTTTTGACTCGACTCATATTTAGTTTCTAATTCTTTTTTGTGTTTAATTTCATTCTGTTGACAACATCTGCACTGCTTTGTGATTTGTCAGTCTTCTGACTTTAGCATTTTATATTAGACCAAAATAACCTGAAAAAGAGAAGAAATAGAGTCGAACAATCTGTTGATAGATGCTACCCTAAAGCCTTTGTACTGGGATTGGGATGTAGCAGAATACAAGTAGTGGGAATATGTATTCAAAATACAGAAATTAGTATCCACATAAAAAAAGTATCCACATTTAGTCCATGTTGCATTTTGTAAAGTCAAAATTCAGAATAAAGTTACGTTTTACATCTTTAGGAGAAAACTTTTGTAATACTTACCCGCTTAGTAAAAACATACAATCTTTAAAAGAAACACCATCAATTCTGGTTTATAAACTATGGCATGAAGCAAACGTGCTCATTAGACGAACCCAAAAGAGGACGAACAATTAATCACTTCTGAACAACACTGAAGGTCCTGCTCAGGTCCCTGCCTGAGTAGACTGATAAAAAGTGCCTTTCCAAGACTGTCATTGTAAACATTTTCTGAATGTATTCAGAATTTTTTCATGTACTGTTACAGAATACAATATTGAATACATTTAGGGCAGTGTGTTCAGTATTCAACCATCACTACTTTTGTAAAGTATTTTGCCCAGACCTGTTTGTATTTCTACTCAAGTTGTTTTCTGGGAAGGTATTAAGTATTTAGTGTAAGTATTAGGTTGAGTAGTAGGCTACTTTACTGAGTGGGGTGTTACTGCATGCTGGGAAACCTCTAAATGGGAGGGGTATAACTCCAAATGGGTGGACTACAGCTTCAAAGGGGTGGGCATAACTTTGGTTTTGCTTTGCTATTGGCTGTTAAGAAGTTGCTGGATATTCTGTTGTTGCTGGGTGTTGAAAAAATTATCCTGATGATGAAAATAAAAAATTGTGTTTAATGTTGATCTTGTGTGCGTTCAATATCAGATATCTAACAAATATTTTGAAATATGTGTAGTTAAACGGGCTTGATCCACATCATACTCTCATGTAATTCTTTACTCTTAAGATTTAATGTTAACTAATGTTAGCATTTGTGTGAATACTGAAATGAACTCTTATTCTACCAGATTTTTTTTGGTGGGGGGGTGGAATGAAGGCATGTATAGGTTTTATGCATAGAACTGTTGTTTAGATCTAAAGACCAACATTTGGATCCAGCTGGTCTAAGCTGGTTCATGCTGTCTGATGCTGCTGTAGCTGGTCACCCAGCATGGTCACACTGGTTGACCAGCATACCAGGATCCAAAATACAACATATTGCTGTTGTCGCAAGAAAACCTTATATCTCCAAAATGACAACTTTAAAAGGAAAAAAACCTATTTAAATGTAATTTTTTTCCAAGTAATTTTGGGCCATTTGTTTTGGCCCAAAACACAATGTAACAACTGGTTACACACAATGTAAAGGACAACAGGCATTTTCACATCATGTCAAAAACTGAAAAACGTAAAAAAAAAGGAGATACGAGGTTTTCTTCCGACAGCAGCGATATGCTGGTTATGGTGGTGACCAGCCTAATAACTTCCATTGCCCCTGACCAGCACACTAGCATCTATAACACAACATATACTGGTGACTAGCCATGCTGGTCTGTGCTGGTTTTCAAGCAGGAAGGTAAAATACCTATTTTTAAAGTCGAGCACAAAACATTGTAAAGCCTAGAGTAAAGTCTACTTACATAGATTTGTATTAGACCAATAGGAAAGCATTTAACAGAACACAAACCCATTTGGAGTTAAGAGCCTCTTATTTGGAGCAGGTCGCCTGCAGGAATACACACATTACTCTACCCACCACTGCTGGAAACTCAGTGTAAGAGAAACTGCAGTAATGAGCAGGAAATGCCAACATTTTCTGCATATGTTGTTGAACGTTTCTTTTATCTTCTGGTGCTTTTTCACAAGCAGACACCAGATGGTGCTTTTGGTTTAGGTTGCTTTTTGCTGTAACATACGATGGCAATAAGTGAGTCAGTATTACTCCTAACATGCATTTGAACTCACATTTCCACTCTGCAATGTGCAAAAAGAATCCCTCTCACTTTAGACTGGATGCAAAAGTGGGTTGTGGTGTCTAAAAGAACACTGGAGCACATCTCATTGATTTAGGTTTAACCTATGTCAAATCTGCTGTTTAATCAAATGTTTGAGGGCTTTAAAGCGGTTTAGTACAAGTCCATAGGCTAAATGCTCCATTAGTAAATGCAAACAGACAAACGGTAATCCTTCAGCAGCCGGGCGGAGTGGGATGTAAGAGTGGATTGGAGTGAATAAAAACAACAGAGTTGACAAAACCGTACATGAAATGCAATTAACTCAATAGACGTTTGGAGTTGGAGATCATAGGGTCACAGGATGAAAGGGGCATTGTGTGCTATGGCCTTTAACTCCGCAGCACAGTCATTGATTCACTGCACCCCAGTGACATTCCGCACATCCTGTGTGGATGCAGTTGGCAATCAGTTTGGAAAATGATTCAGAGAGTGTCCTTTTCTTAATCCTGCATGTTCAACAAGTAAATATTTTTACTAGGACCATATGGCTTTGTCTTGAACTGAAAATCCATTGTTATTACTGTTTAACAGTAGAGCGACTACTGATCAGGGGCTAAAAAAACAGTGAAATTGATCTGATTGAGGTACGCAGATTTGAAAATCCAACATAGTATAAAAGCTTTATTATTTGTTTTTTTTTGTCACAGAATAATCAATAATCCATAAGAGGCAATGCACAGGGTTGGGATGTAATGGAATACAAGTGTTGGGAATACGTATTCAGAAAACAGAAATTAAGTACCTATATTCAGTCCGAATTACATTTTACAAAAAAAAAACAAAAAAACGTGTAAGCAGCGTGTAAGAACTTCATAAACGGCTTCTTTACAAATACTGGAGATCATGGTAAAGCCTGAGTAGACTGATAAATCAATATCATGACCAGTTATTAATCTCAGTGTTACTGAGCTCTGCTAAAGCCTCAGTAGACTGATAAATGAATGTGATGATCAGTTATTAATCTGTGGTACTGAGCTCTGCTAAACCCCGAGTAGACTGATAAATCAATGTGATGATCAGTTATTAATCGCAGTGGTACTGAGCTCTGCTTCTTACCTCAGACTGGCCCCTTTTCTTTGGCTAAAAGAGTAAAAACTTGTGCTGAATAAAGATAGAATTGCTGTTTTCCTTGCAATTTTATCTGATGACTGATGTGAGTTACATTAATGCCAACTTTGTTGTATTTCTTAGCCTATATGTCAGTCGCCAGGCTAGCAGTCAGAATTGGTTGACACCACAGGGATTCTTACAGAAGCCCTAAAAGCAATTTTTTCTTCCATTTTCTTCCTGTCATAACGAGTTATTTTCATTTGTTATGTTGAGATCCAGAGTTATATCTTTTTCACAACAAAACATTTTTTATCGAAATAGCATTCATTATATCATGATAATGGCATAAATATCTCAGGAAAACAACATCTGTTGTGTCAAGGTAATTATATATATATATATATAGCTGGAGATCTCACGAAAACAAATGAAAACAACTCATCAAACATCAAAGCTTCTGTAGATTCCAAGTGGTTGTATATTATAAGTTTGCGTAATGCATGCTGGGTACTGTATTGATAGAGCATTGATGAACAAAAACATGAAAACAATTTTAAATTTGAATTTTGTCGAAGCTAAGGGATATAATGCTGCACTACAGAATACGGTGTAACACAATTTATAACGTATTAAACTGTAGGCTTAGGCCAGAATCTGTCAAAGATGAACACTTTAAGTGCTGTTAATCTGATGGGGACAGTTTTGGTGGTCTACCAGATCTTGCATGGTTGTTAGGAGTCCCATTTTCTCTGTAGCTTTTAACTCCACTTTTGGAAACTCCTGTTTTTTCACTTGTTTTCCTTTGACTTTCTCCCGTTCTTATGCACATGGATTATCTTATATCTAATCTCCTCAGAAAAATCTCCTGAAAATGTGAAACTTGTACTTAAAAGCCATTTTGACTGCAAATGAAAGACATGAAGGCTCTTGCCCAGTACTGTACTTTGCTCTTTAAGCAAGTGAAATGAAATCAAGGCAATATAGAGCAATATCACTTACGTTTTCCACATCACTTCATGAGGAACATGCATTATTAACATAGGACTTTAAGTGCATGTAAAGAGGCTGACAGTCACATGTGATATCTGACATGACAAGTTTGAAGGCTACACAGGTGCATTAATATGTGATGTGTTGAGATGCTGAGAGACGCAACATGCTTTGACGTTGCACTTTGGCCTTGGGGCAAATTCACTGACTTTATTCAGCAATTCAACCACCTTACCTTAACTGTAATACGAGTGGATGTTCATGTTCGTGACCCACTAAGGTGGATCCGTGCTTGTCATAGCAGAAATCACAGAAATGGAGCAAAACCAGCACTTTATCATTTGCCTTCTGAAGTGTGTGGAGCATATAGTCTGTCAACTGCCTAATGGGGTGTAAATCATTAATTTTATAGGGTGACCTGATGGAATCAGGAGGTGACCTATAGGAGCAGATGGTGTCTCCTCCCCCACCACCTGCCAGAGTGTGATGGAGCTCAGGGGGATTTCTGCAAGCAGCTGAGGTCAAGTGGAGCTCGCTGGGCTTATGGAGATCCAACAAGGTGCTGACATTCCTCCTTAGTGGGCCATAACATGAGCATCAGCCATGTCAGAGGCACAGCTTTTACATCTTTCAACCCTGTTTAACCCCTTAAACTGCAGACTATTCAGTTATTGAACTGAACACTCACTACACTGCAAAAGATATCTTGGGAAGTGAAATAATCTTAAACCTCTTCTAAATATCTCATATTTTACTTTTTAAGTTTGTTGTAAGAATATAATATTATGAAACTTTTATTATTTCTAGACTCTTTTTGCTTGTTTTAGTATGGAGCCTCTAAGGGGCCGTGGTTAAAAAAAAAAGTTAATGACATTGCATTCCCTCGCAAATGTTTTGTGTTCCCTCGCAAAGGTTTTGTGTTCCCTCGCAAATGTTTTGTGTTCCCTCGCAAAGGTTTTGCATTACGATGCAACAGTTTGCATTCACTTCCAAAAGCTGTACTTTGCTTAAGCTCTTGGATTGAAATATAAAGACATAGTGTCGCTTCTCAAAATCAAACATGATTATGCTGTTAGTGAGCGCAAACTGAAACTGAGATCGAGTGTCCTCGTACAGTAAAAGCTACATTTACAGAGACTGCAGAGAACAATTGATGAATAAACTCAGCACAGACAGCGAAAACAGCTTTTAACGTTAGCCATGCTAAAAACAAAGCTCTAATGTAGGCAGTGTCGTTGGACACCTCTGGTCCTACGTTTGCTGGCTGTCTGACGAGCATATATTTTGCGAGGGAACGCATTTTATTTGCAAGGGAACGCAATGTCATTAACTTTTTTTTATTTTAACCACGGCCCCTTAGGGGCTCTGTACTTTAGTAATTTCATTCAGCAGATAAATTAACTTTTTTCAACAAATAATGCAAAAATAATATTTGCCAATGGAATGAGAAAATTACACTAGATAAAATTACTCAAAGAGCCCATACCATAAAAAACTAATTCTCACTTTTGTGAGATAAAGTTTGAAGTAATATGTAAACATTGTCAAATTTTTAAAACATACCATTCACTCCCGAAACCTTTACAGTCAAATGGCAACTAAGCTGCAAAAAAAGTCCGTTTTGAATTTATTGTTTCTATAACGTCACAAGGACCAACTCATTTATAAATATCTGCCTATTCAGCCTACAGCAATTAGTAGGCCTGCCCACTCATGCAGAAGTTACATGGAGTGTATCAGCTGAGGGATGCTTTTTGATTGAGGCACAATACAGGACAGCCAACCATAAAAGAGCTACATTTTCATATATCAGTCTTAAAGGCACAGTAACAGCCTGTTTAGTTCTAAGGGATAAAGAGAAGTTGGAAAATTGGCCATGTAAACGTGAATTATGATCATTTTTGGTACACAAAACCATACAAACGTTATATGTGGGCCTCAAGCAGAAAAATAAATAATCAAGATAAAATGTAGGATATGTGTCCTTTAAAACAGTTAGAAAATGTCAAGAAATAGATTGAATAATCTTGTAATATTTTTACAATATTCTAATAATAAAAATATCATATTTAAGTTGATTTTAAAGTTTGCTTGCCAAGATCTTGGGCCTTCACCAAACCCCACAAGTTCCCACAAACTTGGAAGCATAAAATTTTCCAAAATGTCTTGGTCTGTGGAAGCATTAAGATTTCCCTTCACTGGAACTAAGGGGTTTAGGCCAACCCCTGAAAAACAGCCCCATAGCATTATCCCTCCTCCACCAAACTTTACAGCTGGCACGATGCAGTCAGGCAGGTAACGTTCTCCTGGCATTCGCCAAACCCAGACTCGTCCATCAGACTAGATAGAGAATTATGCTTTGTTACTCCACAGAATACCACAGAACTCTAAAGTCCAGTGGTGGCGTAGCCCTCCCATATATATATGTATAAAATGTTACACCTGCTTCTCTCCATACGGAGTTGTGGGAAAAAAATGTAATCAATTTCCACTCCACCAGCTGAATGGCCACTAAGGCGCCTGCAGAAAGACATTAATGGTGATTCTCTTTAAATTCCTTAAGGGAAGACTTGAGATACTTTTGGCCCAGATAAAGATTCGAATAGTTACTCATAGCATCAAAATTGAGAGGGCTCTTAGTGATCCCAAGAAGATCCGGGGAGTTTTATGTTTTTTTTTTTTCTTTCCTAAGGGTTTCTATTAGGCGTGGAAACCAGCATGGACCGATCATGAATATCAGAGAGAGGCAATAACATAAGAAAAGAAAGAGAGTCCTCATTCTTACAGATATTGCATATTCACTACAAACGCCTCAAACCCAGCTGCCAGATTGTCAGATTTCTGCTCAGTTCCAGAGAAGTATTTTTGTCACACTTTTAAATTGTGTGTGTGCGTTTGTGTGTGTTGCAGTAAGGAACGGAGACGAGCAGCTGAATAAGCCTGCAGCTTGTCCTGACCTACTTATTCCCTAAAAAAAACGCTCAAAGTGCTCTGAGCATGCACCTGAAGAGGCAAACCTTGTATGTACTCCTTTTTACAATCATCTATTTTTATCGTCCTGCAGAGTAAGAGACATTGTGAAATCATGTCTATGAGCTTACACAGTAAAGTACTTTCAGCTGCATGTTTGTTTATTGACAGTCTTCTGGGTAATTGGCTTAAGCTCATCTGTAGCACATTAGAGTATGCAAGCTTGCATTATTCACTTGCTGCACGCCTCGCTGTTTTTTGCAGAGAACCTCTGCTCGCATCGCCAAAGGATGCGCATGCAGACTAAAATGCCATCCCACAGATCTAATGACAGAAAATGCCACATACCCAGTGTGAATTTATTTTAGTTCTGCTCTGTAAATGTTGAATCAACCCCCCCAACACAGCCCACTTCATCACATTCATCACAACTGTTCCTGCATGTGCACTCATCCTATAAGTAAAACAGGGAATGTTCGGCCTCTATCTGTGCAACTGTAACCTGTAACCTGATGTAAATCCCCTTCATTCTCACTAGGGGTGCAATGATATGGAAATTCTGGGCCGATGCTGATATCGAGTATTTTCCATATACAGTCGTATGCAAACATTGGAATGCTCCCAATCAAATTACCTTTAGTTTAGTTGAAAATGTGTTAACACATCCTCTACAGACAACACACTTAAAGCTGCACTATGTAAGATTTTTTTGTTAAAAGTAAATGATGTGGCGTGACTGAGCCTGGAGGAAAAAAAGCACTAAAATATGGTGTGCGTTTGTTGCTGAGGGTCGCCCTGCAAATACTAAAGCCTGAAATAGCAATGGTTTTTCGAACCACGTCATACGTCTTTACGTATTATCGTCACACATACAGCCTCGAAAAGAAGATCCAGCTCGATGTTTAGGTCTCAAATGCAAAATCAACATTATACTGATGAAGATATGATGACTAGTAGATAATTCACTCACATGCTCATAACACACGTCCTTCACCAAGTTTTGAGTTCTCGTTGAATACTCTTTCAGTGCCCTTGCAATTATCAGATTCATTTGCTTGGGGAAGGGGACCGAAGCACAACGCATGCAATTTCACATTTCCACCAGAGAGGTCTCCAAATCCCCAAAGCTTACGTAGTGTAGCTTTAAATATAGTAATATTCTGCTAGTTTAAGTGCACAATTTCTATTTATTTGCTGAATTTAACAAATTGGAAAAAATAAGACGTCAAATCTAAAATGTGACAAAACTTTTGTAAAGGCCACATTTTATGTTTTATCTTTTCAAATTTGTTAAATTCAGCAAATAAACAGTAATTGTGCATTTAAATAGGCAAAATTGTGTTCTCTGTAGAGGATGTGTGAACATATTTTCACTTAGAAAATCAACAAATATGTCATTTGACCAGCAGGGCCCAATTAGCATTATGCAAACTGCATGTCTAACTCATCACTCATTTACTTTAAACTGCATAACTGATAAAGTGGCTTCCACTGGCCTTGTAGCTCCAATGCAAAACTAAATAAGTAAACTTTATTATCCAAACATGTCTGGGCTGATGAACTACATGTGTAAGCAGGGGGAAAATTGTGTAAATTAGATTTTTCACCAAACTATTACTTAAATGTATTTTACCACACACCATAACAGTCTAAAATAAGGACAATTTCCTGAACCATTCAGGCTTGTTCTTCTGGTCTGTTCACTGAAATGCTTTCTGCCTCTCTGGAAAGACACACTTTCTTCTTTGTAATCCTTCCAACTATGCTAACTCTGACCCTGACAGACTCTTGGCTTCAATACGACTCCAACTTCATCTTTTCTAAAGCCTACAGAAGCCCTGACATTGCTGTTTGGATGCTGAAGGCCTCTTATAGTTTACATGCTGCCTATTAGAGTCAGTGGGCTTTGTATGGCGTTTTAAGACTGCTTATGTGATTAGGTTTGCTCTAACATGATTAGTGCAAGAATGGAGCCAAGGTCAAAATGTAATGACATGTGGCACACCAGAGGCATTAGCATGCATCATTGGCCTACATTTAAATCGCAGAGGTCAAGTGTTTCAAAGCGCATTTCTTGTGGGCTTATTTTCATCATCTCAGATGGGACCAGGATAAATTTACGCTAATTTGCACTTTATAGCAAAGACCAAACATGTAAGCTTGGACTGTGTTGGTTAGCATGTTGTGTTACCAACTTTATATGTAGGATACGTCCATCCATTTCAAACTGATTAAATCAAATGTAGGAGCTTCAGTAATGCCTGTCTCCAAGTTTATTCTCTACTCTTTTGTTAGCTAGCTCTAGCAGGCCTTAGAAAAGGTTACAAACACAGTTTAGCTCATTGTGTAACTGTAAATGTGAGATTTGATTGTCTAACTCATAAATAGTTCATTGTTTTACACTAGTTGATCAATTATAAATGAAGTATTATAGTTGACAGTTTCAAATCTGCTCCAAGATGAAAAAACCACACTGCTAGCATTACATATCTGATAGCTGAACTAAATCCATACTAAAGTCTTTATATGTACAAGCCTAATTCCAAAAAGGTTAAATTGAACAGTACAAAAACATGATATTTTATGTTTTACCTTATAACCTTCATTATTTTTTGTAAATATACACTCATTTCAAATTTGATGCTTGCAACACCTTCCAAAAAAGTTGGGACAGCAGCGTGTTCACCACTGTGTTACAGCATCTTTCCTTTTAACAGCAGTTCCAGTTGTGGTTGGCCTTACCCTTTACACACAGAGATTTAAAAATAACATTCCTCAGGGAGCAATTGCAAAGACTTCAGGTATTTCACTGTACAGCGAATTTTATCAAAAGATTCAAGGAATCCAGAGAAATCTGTGTTTTATGTGCATAAAGAAAAAGGCAGAAAACCATAACTGAATGCATGTGATCTTCTACAACTCAGATGCTATTGCATTGAAAACCAGCATGTTTCTGTGATGGATATCAATGCATGGGCTCAGGAATACTTGACATTGTCAATAAACACTGTTCTCCACTACATCCACACATACAAGTCTGTACTATCCACAGTGGAAGTCAACAATGCCCAGAAACACTGCCGACTTCTCTGGGCTCAAGCTCATCTGAAATGGATGCACAGTGGATTTGTTTAACGTGGATTGATGAGTCCATCTTTCAGATTCTTTATGAAAATAATTGATGTTGTGAAAAATAAATGACCATCCAGATTGTTACCAGCATAAAGTTCAAAAGTCAGAATCTGTCATGGTATGGGGGGTATTAATTGGTAACTTGAACATCAGTGAAAGCACCAATAATGCTGAACACATTTTGGAGCAACGTATGCTGCCTTTTAGACACCATTTTTGCCCGGGACGTCCATGCTTATTTCAAAATGACAGCGCCAAGCCACATTCTACACGTTACAAAAGCATGGCTGCATAATCAGAGAGAGCAGGTACTGAACTGGCCTGCCTGCAGAAATGTCTCCCATTGAAAACATGTGTCTTATTAAGCTCAAAATACAGCAACAAAGGCTGCATATGGTTGCGCAACCGAAGACTTGTATAACAGAAGAATGAAAAAAATGCTTTCAACACCAGATTAGTTGATGTCTTCAATCTCCTAACAATTATTAAGTGTAGTTAAAAAGTAAAGGTGAAGTAACACAGTGGTAAACATGCTCCTGTCCCAAGTTTTTGGAATGTGTTGCAGGCATCAAGTTTGGAATGAGTGTGTTTGCAAAACACAATGACCTTCATAAAGTAAAACATTAAATATTGTGGTTTTGTACCATTTTCATTTTTCATAGCACATAATGCAGGCCAAACATTTACTAATCACAGCTTTCTGTTTAGTAGCATTTCACATACTGTCCCAACATTTTTGGAATTGTACAAAAACTGTACAGCATCTCATCAAAGGTGTGTTTGCCTGAATTAGTCACATTTAGCAGGTTATGTGCACTCTTATGCCTTTTCTCATGGTAGTTGACAGTACAGTCTCAGTAACAAGAGACAAAATATAACATTCATGTGCTCCAACTTCTCACTATAATGTGCTTGGCAGGTACAGCTGTCCCATTGCTTCAACCTGATCATGAACGACTCCCGGGCGGTACATAAAGTTTTAAAACATTAGGCAAACTCTGAACCTTTCCCCTGCTGCTGAGGCTGTGTCCCATTAATTTTTCACATCCGTAAAATGGTGCGTATCCACAGAGCCAGCCAAGGAAACAAAGTAAAAAAATTTTTTTTATGGGTTTGGTTTAATTCAAGTTCTGGAAGCATCATTTTCACCACATAATCCCCATAGTCGAAGAATGCACTTATTTGGATATACACTTAATACAATTCCCATCTGAAACTTTAGCCTTTGGTGCTAATGGTCACTCGCTGCCTCAGATCTTCTGCCACTTCGTAACTCAGTCCGTCTAAATGTTTTTGAGGGGATTAGGGTGAGGCGTTGCGTTGAAAGACTCTTAAGTGTCTCTCTGTGTCACTTGCATGAGTCCAGTAATGAATCTGTAATCAGTGATCTTCTGAAGAGCATTAGCGGCTGTTGATTTCCTGCTGAGAAATCTGTTAGCGGCTGTTAGCGGAAAATTAAGTCAGTGTAGGGGCACGGCAGTGTTGGTGATTTCTGAAGACGTTCTGTGTCACTGTGGACTGAATCAGACTGCAGTGAAGAGAAAAGGAATAACCTGTCACTTTGTGTAAGCAGAGAATAGCAAACGTGTCCAAAATAATTAACAATTTTTTTATATGGAACTTTCAGGGCCTTCTAAGCCTTCAGAGAAGGCCTAATGATTTCTGGGAACCAAAAAATAGTAATAAGTCTGTAATCTTTTATTCATTTTATTTATTTGGTATCATCATATTTGTTGTAATACATTTATTCATTGTTAAGTTTTGATTAGAAAGGGTTAAAATCTTGAAATACCCAACAAAAAATTGTCCCATCAAGATATGGATTCCTGTAGTACCTAGGTAGATACATCTCTCTCTTTGGCTTGGCCTGGACTGTCCACCTCCTGGAGATCTACTTTCCTGCAGAGTTTAGTTCCAACCTGCATCTAACATGCTGCCTCGCCCCCTTACCTAACACTAATACATGTGTCAGGCTCCTGTCCTTGTGGGCCAAAGCACTGCAGACATCAGCACACTGCCTCATAAACACACCTGATTCAGAGTGGTGCAGGAGGGTAAATGCTAATATCTGCAACACTTTGGCCTGGAAGGTCTCCAGTTTGACATGCCTGCACTATCTGTTCCAGCCAATGAGGAACTTCTGAAGTAGTTAATTATCTGAAGCAGGAGTTGCAGATTGTGGAGGAAGGTAGATTTCCAGGACCAGAGTTGGAGCCCCACACGTTAGATTAGCTACCAACATAAATAGAAAGTGTTAGCAGAACCAACAATCACGTTTTGACTTACAGCGGGTGGAACCCATTTTGTGATCAAATTATCACTCTTGCTAGGCCTTCTGTCCTAGATACGTCAATGATTGTGTATACAAGTGGTAGTCGAACCAGGTTTTAGTCAGTTTGTAGAACAACCAAGTGTTGACGTACACCAATGTCAGCTTAGCGCTAAGACACTATTGGAAACTAGCTGAAATGTTTACAATGGTCATCATTTTGCCATTATTACAATATATTAAAGACATATCGAGACCACAGAAAGCCAAAGTTGACAACATGTGGCTTGAAACTTATAGAGAGAAAGGAAGTCAGTCTCTTAGATAAACAGACAAATGCTAATGTTGCCTCAGCTAATCTTACCAGCTTAGCCATTTTTTCACCTCAGCTCGACAAACAAGTTTGTAAAGAGGTAGAACACTGATGACAAATGTGATGAATTATTAATTAGAAAATTCTTTATAAATTGTTATTATTATAGTTCTATTTAGTTAAATTTATAGTAGAGGATAAAAATGAGCTTAATGTTTATCTGCACTCTTATTACAGCACATTTAGTAGTATAGCAGTGCTTTGTACTAGATCTGCTATGCGCATGGTGGTGGCCTTTATAGTCACAGAAAATCAAGTAAACACATTTTTCTCAAATGTAGCCATTCAGCCAAGGCATATTTGGCTCAAGAAATGTGTTTTGCGCTGATGCTATGAGGCTAAAGTTGCTAACAAACACTGGAAAATACTGATTGGCATTGCACAAACTGAAAACCTAAATCATTACATGCTTTGCTTTCATTCATGCAACTGGTCAGTATTGCTGCTATTACATGCTACATTAGCCTCATAGCTACAGTGCAAAACTAAAGATGCAAACCTATTTAGCTAAAAACCATCTTGGCTGATTGACTACTATTGAGGTAAAGGGAAAACTGTTTGAAATTAGATTTTTCACCAAGTTATTCATTTAATATTACCTTAACTTCCCTCAGCTTAGTGCTCATGCTAACCTTAACCTCAGTCCAAAACCTAAGCCTAATGTTTTTGCGTATCAGCTGAGTTTGACCAGGTAGTTTGTTAATAATTTGTGCGTCTGTAGTGGCACCAAAAACATGAAATTGCACTGAGGATGAATAATGGATCAGAGAGAGAGACAGAGAGAGAGAGAGAGAGACAGGCTTTTCTGATGAATGTAGAACCTGAGCTGCTCAGTGGTGGTTGGCTGTAGCAGCTGTAGCACCTGCAGACTTGAGTAAGATCTCATGCAGAGTGTTCAGTGGTGCAGGCCTCAGCTTCCTCCAGCAGACCACAAGGAGAGAAAAAGCGCTAGAGTGGAGGGGGGGGGCAAGGATCAAAAGTAGGTCATCCTCTCCGAGACTCGCATCAGATCCCTTTTCAAACCAATTTGCCAATCCACGCTGCAGCGCTGCATGTGTCTGCCGTAAGAGGGAGATAAAAACCCAAATCTGAGCTGACAGGACCCCCCGACACCCCCTTACAGCACACACACCCCTTAGACTCTGTGAAGAGCTTTTCTTTGGGCTGACAGTCGCCGTTTATTATCTTCTCTGCGAGAAAGTTTCCAGTGAGAAAGCAAAATTTTAAACTTCTTATTTGTTAACATTGTTTGTGTTAGTAACAAAGTCTGTATTGCAATGTGGTAAAATAAGTAGTGAAAAATAGTAATAATAACAGAACACAGTTTCACAGACCCCAACACAATCGCCAAGTGTCCTTTCGGTCTCTTTTTCCTTGTCTTGCTCGCTCTCTTTCTTTCTTTCTTTCTTTCTCGGTTGACTTTTATCTTTCTCTCTCTCTCACCCTCTTTCTCTCTCTCTTTTTCTTTCTTCCTTTCTTTTTCCCTTTTTACTTCTCACCCTCTGTCTATCTCTCTCTCATTCTATCTTTCTCTCTCACTACATCTTTCTATGTTTCTCTTGCTCTTTTTCTCTTTCTTTCATTTTTTTTTCTCTTCATTTCCTCCCCTTTTCTTTCTCTTGTTTCTTCTTTCTTTCTTTCTTGTTTTACCTTTCTATCTCTCTCTTTCACTCTTTATTCCTTTTTCTTTCTTCCCCTCTCTCTTTTCCCCTCTCTCCTCCTTTGACTCTCTCTTGCTCTCTTTCTTTCTCTCCCTATCTTTCTACATCTCTTGTTCTTTCTCTTTCTTTTATTTTTTTCCCTCTTTCTCTTCCTCTTGTCCCTGTTTCTTTCTTTCTTTCTTTCTTTCTCATTTTATCTTTCTATCTCTCTTTCACTCTTTCTTTATTCCTTTTTCTTTCTTCCCCTCTCTCTTTTTCCTCTCTCCTCCTTTGACTCTCTCTTTCTCTCTCTATCTTTCTACATCTCTCTTGTTCCTTTTCTTCTTTCCCTCTTTCTTCTTCTTTCTTCCTCTCTTTCTCTTTTTTCCTTCTCTCACCCTCTCTCTAGCTCTATTTGTCTCTCACTTTACCTTTTTCTTTTTCTCATCTTTTACCCTCTCTCATCCCATTTCTCTCCTTCTCTTTTATTCACTCCCTGTGTCTCTTTTTCTTTCCCCTCCAGATTTCTTTCTCTTTCCCCCCCCGCCTCTCTCTCTCTCTCTCTCTCTCTCTCTCTGCTGACTCATCACCTTCCAAAAACTCTCAATGTGTAGAGAGAGAGAGAGAGAGAGAGAGAGAGAAAGAAAGAGAGAGGAGAGAGTAGCTTTGATCTTGCTGAGGCAGAGAGGAAGTGAGGAGCTGAGAGGTGGGAGCGCGTGAAATCGCAGTGGATTTGAGCTCGGCTAATTTTAGGCCCCAAACACGGTGGAGGAGGTTTATGTAAGAGACGCAGGATTGAAGAATAGAGGAGAAACACTCTCCTCCGGCTCTCAGTGCTCTAATGGAGGAGCAGCGCCACAGCCAGCAGAGCCCAGCAGTCCAACAAGCAGCTCCAGAATCGCCTCCCGTCCACTGCTGCTCAGAACCGGACGCCGTTTCATATGCCCGTCTCTTCTAAATCAACTGGTCGAGTGATCAGTCATGGTCATAGTCAGTCAGTGCTTTGGTTGACTAAGATTCTCTCTGTTGAGTAAAAGCATTTAGATATGGATTTATGTATTTACACACTTTTTAAGCTATTTCAGCAGTAGGCTACATTTCTCAACCCAGTTAATATGTCCTTCAATCACCCACAATCCTTCACGTGCAGCTCAAAGCCATTTGAAAAATTGCAGAAGCAGCTATGAGCACGAGATGCTGTGGCGATGCTGTGGCTGTGGAGATGCTGTGGCTGTGGAGATGCTGTGGCTGTGTTATAATGAAATAAAATGAAATGTAAATTTTTATGTAATGTTTATAAACATGACATTTAAGTATGTCGCATGGCTAACCTCATTAAGCCGTGATGAGTCAGTGCAGCCTGCTCAGGCCGTCTCTAATGTGTGTGACTGCTGCTACATTAAACTAAATCTAGTAACTTGATTTCCAAACTCCAAACCCTTTAGCTGAGTATTCCTACACGGAATGTTGGGAAGATGAGTTCAACTCCAAATTCAGCTCAAGCTGTGCAATTCTAGACATTTTGATTCTGAGTCCAAGTAACAAGTATAGTTGGAGTCAATTCCAAGAGTTGATTCTACGCAATAATCTCGATGGAGAAATCTGGCAAAAATGAAGAGTCTAATATTGACTGAGGAAAATGAACAGGGATTGCACAGTTTAAACTATTCCCAGGCTTCCTTAGGGTGCTTCCAAAGTGCATTTTATGTGGTTGCTAAGGTGTTGATTAGCAGTTGCTATGGTATCCCAGGTGGTTGCTGCAGTGTTGCTAGGTGGTTGCTAGGGCGTGACTAGGTAGTTGTTATAGTGTATCATGTGGTTGCTGGGGTGTTGCTGCTCAATTGCTATGGCATC
The DNA here is from genome assembly GCF_904425465.1 of Colossoma macropomum. Taxonomy (NCBI): domain Eukaryota; kingdom Metazoa; phylum Chordata; class Actinopteri; order Characiformes; family Serrasalmidae; genus Colossoma; species Colossoma macropomum. The sequence continues at coordinate 34,781,124 of NW_023494802.1, read as the reverse complement.
CCAGGTGGTTGCTAAGGTGTTGCTAGGTGGTAGCTAGGGTATCCCAGGTGGTTGCTAGAGTGTTGCTAGATGATTGCTATGGTATCCCAGGTCTTTACTAGGGTGTTGCCCGGTGGTTGTTATGGTGTATCATGTGGTTGCTGGGGTGCTGCTGCTCAATTGCTATGGCATCCCAGGTGGTTGCAAAGGTGTTGCTAGGTAGTTGCTAGGATGTTGCTAGGTGGTTGTTATGGTATCTCATGTGGTTGCTAGGGTGTTGCTGCTCATTTGCTATGGAATCCCAGATGGTTGCTAGAGTGTTACTAGGTTTCTATGGTATCCCAGGTGGTTGCTAGGGTGTTGCTAGATGATTGCTATGGTATCCCCAGATCTTTACTTGGGTGTTGCTACTTGGTTGCTATGATATCCTAGATGGTTGCTAGGGTGCTGCTAGGTGGTTGCTATGGTATCCTAGATGGTTGCTAGGGGTTTGCTAGGTGGTTGCTAGGTGGTGGTTATAGTATCCCATGTGGTTAATAGAGTATTGCTAATCAACTTGTATTATCATGATGTTAGAAGGTGCATAAAGCTTTGCCCCTCATTCATTTCAATAGCGAAATAAAATTGTCATTTTATGCGTTTTATGATAATTGTAAGAAATACTGCATACAAACACACCATTTTCAATCAGATTGAACATTCTGGAAATGAGTTAAAGGACAAAAATCCAGCACAAAAATAATAAAAAGAAGAAAAAGAAGAAGACAAAGAATCGAATTGCAGTAGTGTTGCTTTGCAAAGTGCAATCACTAATTATAATTGACTTAATGCTTCCTGAATTAACCAAATTACACTGAACAACTGGGAGCTGGCTCTCCTGTACCTGATGCTCCTCCTTCAGGTGGGTAAATGTTTTGGCTCTGGCAGCGTTGTTTGATTGTAAATTGTTGTAAAATACAAATTTTTCTTTTGACTGTTTTTCACTTTTTTTACAGCTGAACTATATGTGTGAGTTATGGATGGCTGCGTTTTTCAGACAGTCTGTTTAGACTGTGATAGTTGAACTCCATGTGCATGCGAGCGTGGGCAAACTTGAATGTCACTGTGTGGACTCACGTCCAATGCTTTACAGTTGACTCTCCATTCCCGAATGCATGGAATCCACAGATTGATTCGTTTTGGGATCCACTCCTCAGCCATAAAATGACACGATTCCGAGCTCTGACTTCCTATTTCCAAGTTAAGTCGGACACAGCACTGATGAGGAGCCTTTGTATACCAGTGCTAGCAAACTCTCTCCTACCTCAGCTGCGGCCTTCACTTTAGAGCATGCCTTCTGTGTGGGTTTACATTTACATTTACATTTACGGCATTTGGCAGACACTCTTATCCAGAGCGACTTACAATTTGATCATTTTTTTTACACAGGTAGGCGAACGTGGCGTTAGGAGTCTTGCCCAAGGACTCTTATTGGTATAGTGTAGGGTGTTTACCAAGGTGGGGTTTGAACCCCAGTCTACAGTGTAGAAGGCAGAGGTGTAACCCCCTACACTACACAACCAATACATTCAGTAAAGCATTGTGCTACTTTACTGAATGTATTGTCAATTTGTTGAGAACTCCTCCTGCAGTACAGTTTCAACTCTGATGTAGAGTAATTAATAAGATCAGTGTGTGAAGTGTTGTTGCTGTGCTAAACAGTAGCTGGACTTGCCTAATAGGTGCAACAGAAACAGAAATAACACATATATAGTGAAATTAAAGCTTCAATTCAAACTGTAAACTAGTTAATTCATCCAGTGTTTTCTGATTCTATGTTATTTACTCTTGTTTGGGGGTGATTAGTCAACTTTTGGGAAAATCCTCTGTTGGGACAACATCACTGTTTCACCATTTATTCGTGGGCAGCTCCGCTCCCTATTAGATTTGACTGGATGGGCTGGCAGCCATTCACAGCCCTTAAAGAAAGCATGATAAATAATGAAAGAAGAAGCAATGCATGTAGGCGGAATTACGGCAGGACTGCTTCTTTAAAGATGACATTTAATCATATACATCAATATATGTGATTTAAATGTAATCTGTTTTACGGCACACTGTCAAGAGGATCGATTTAGATGTGATTGCTTGAAGCACTTCAGCTGTACAATCATATTTCAGCTCCCTAATGTCAATCCACCAACTCCCAAGAGCTATACCTTAAAAGCTTTCATATTTCTATTGTCTTTAATGACACTGCATCAACAAAGCCTCTTTTCACTGAGCGTTTATTGAATCATGGCTGGCTGCTGGATTACTGTCATTGTGCTATAGATTCACTTCACAGATTCAATGTTTTAATGTAATTACATAACTGTGTGATCCAATATGTCATTGTGTAATTAATTATCCCCACGTTTGATTTACATTCTCTACTGACAGGTCTGACTTTATTCTGTCAGGTTTTTTTTAAATATGGCAAAAATAAAAATAAAAAAAATAATAAAAGACGGTTGTTTACAAAACAAACCGTACACAAAACAAGAACATTTCATCAAATTCTAATCATAACAAAATATCTCCTCTGGTTGCAAACAGATGATGGAAATGATACTGAAGGTTAAGAATCTGAGTTTTTCTGCTTGTTTTAATCAGCTACCAGTGACAAATAACTAATATAACATTATGTTTTTATTGCAAGTGGCAAATGTGACTTCTAAGGTTTAAGCAGGCAATGATTTACTGTAATAACTACTGCGTGTTTTAGGGATATACACTCTTTAAAGGGCCCATATCATGAAAAAATTAAATTAAATAATAAATAACAAATAAACGAGTTAATATAATATGTAAACATTATGAAAATTTCAGAAACTTTCATTCAGTACCCAGTCCACGTGGTCCATGTAAGGAAAATAAGCTGCAAAAAGAGCCTGTTTTGAAGTAACTGTTTTTGTGATGCCACAAAAACCTATACATTTCAATACATGGATCACCCTGCTGGATGTAAAAAAAAATAAAAAATAAAAAGCAATTAAGTATTCTGACCTTAGATATTTACGAGGATTATATTATGATCTACATAAGCTTAAGGCATCAAATACATTCTTTCAATGTTGTTTTTAAAAAGATATTTTGCATTTCTTTTAAAGTGAAATCGAAAGATTTGGATTTATCATGAGTTTAAAATCATGAGGTTAAAAAAAACTGTCCCACGTTTTCATGTCTATAATGAAATGCAAAATTTTAGTCCATTGGTGGCGCATTATTTTAGCCACACCCCTGCATTTCAGAGCAGGAAGTGAGACTGCATCCTTGTCCCTCAGGGCCACATGGTGAGTAGTTTGATCCCATTGTTTTGAAGAAAATGATAGTGTAGCATCGGAGTGTAACATCAAGAATTGTCACTACTGAAACACATATTTTCTGCAATTAAGGAAGCTTTTTTTGTGTTTTATTGAACACTATCATGATGTTATGTACATTTTACAAAGCTGTGTTTTCTAGTTGTGGCTACTGACTAGCGTTTTTGAGTTCTGCTGAATGTAATGACCGAAACAGTCATTACTGAATCATTTGGTAAAGTTTTAGTAGTGTTATGATTGTTTTGGAAATGACAAAATGGAATGTTCAATTATTTATTTCAATAACATAAACATAATTAAGGTATAGGGTCACTCGAAGCAGAATGTTTTTAATCTAAAGTCCAAGTCAGTTTAACGCTCAAACTGAGTTTTCAGCTCTGACTTTGAATCGATTTGGTAGAATCATCCATATCTGCCTGTTCAGGCTACAACAGCTTAGCTCCACCCATTCACACTGAAGTTATAAGGAGTGTTTCTGGACAGATAACACAACAAAGCTCACTTACATATATCAGTCTTAAAAGCATAGTAACAAAAACTGCCTGTTTAATTCTAAGAGACAAAGACTGGTTGAAAATGGTCATGTGAAAATTAAATTACTGCATTTGGTACATAACCCTACACAAATGATCATAACTTGACCTCAGGGGAAAAAAAGAAAAGAAAAGAAAAATGTATGTTCTTTGAGCATTTTTTTAGCGTGTAACATGATGTCAGTAGCCCAGTTTGGCAGCGGAAGCTCATGTACAGTGAGAAAGTATGTTTCATTCACAGCCCCCTGGTGTTCAGAGCTTCCTGCGAGAAGGGCCTTCATTCTTATCTCATGACTTCACTCTCTGACCTTCACTAACCATATAAAAGAATGGGGGCAGCGTGGATGGACCACTGAGACGTTTGTGAATATTCCTAGTGGGCTAATCTGTTTATTTTTGGTTTTTTTGTAGGTCCCCATGGTGTATAAGCCTTGAGATCCTCATCAAACATTTTGTTTAAGTATCTCTCACTCATAGCTCCAACAAACAAGAGAAGAAATTGTGTTAAAAGTGTTGATTCAATGTTCTTAATCAATGATACATTAGTGTAAGTAGAAGTGATGTTTTATTATGACAATTAGATGAGAATTTACTGTTGTGTGCAGTGTTTGCCATGTTTTTGTCATTTCTTGATATCAAAACAAAAAGAAAATGTGTAGAAATGTTAATTTACTAAGTAAATTATTATGTAATTATATTATAGCAAATTGTCACTATACAAAAAAAAATGTTGTTTATGTCCAAAATGGTAATTTCAAATGAGAAGGCAAAAACCTTCTTAACTTTTAATGTAAGTTAATGCAAAGAGGTTTTATTCCAAGTGATTTTGGAGCATTTCTGTTTGTCCACTCACCCACAAATTTTCTGCCATGTAGAAAAATAAAAAACAACAAAAATGGAGATACATGTTTCTTGGACAGCGACAAAATACCAGCTCCCTAACCTCCTTCAGCAAACAACAGTTTGCCAGAGATAACTTTTTCATTGCTGGACCCAGTTGTTAAAAGTGAATAAGAACATTTTATACAAATACACAACATATCCAAATGGAATATTCATGATTTCATCATTTCATTGCAACAAATACAACACATGATGGCATAAAATAGCTGCTAGATGTCTTATGAGGCCTTGGGAAGGCTAATGCTCAGGCTGATTTTCGTTCCTTGTCTGCATCTGGTTGAGGAAGGGGGGGTCTTGTCTCAAACACTGAATTCAACACTCCCGTAGCCCACCGGATGACATCATCACTACGCAGGATCCCTCCGAACAATAGCGCACTCTGGAAGCCCACAGTGAAACGCCGCCCTCCCCCTGGCCTTTCTATTTCCTGTGAATTAATAATGTCTTCTATTTCTGGCCTCGGCCAGGAAACGCAGGCCCTCGAAATAAGCTCATTTAGCCGTGCCATTCACAGTGATGTGTGAAGTGCTGGCTTAAGAAACCTACCTGCATTTCCTCCACTCAGTGCTCTGGAGCAGCAGCAGTGACTCATATGTATAGTCATGTGAATTTCACTGAGCTCTTGCTGATTGTGGTAGATAAAATTGCCCACATATCTCAGTTTTCCTCTCAGATCAGGAAGAATCATTGGTTTATCTTACAAGTGGGCATAGTGTGAAAGCTTTGTGAGAGATTACGCCACCATACAGACACCTTACGTCCATACAGACTGCTACAACCATCAGCCACAAAATCACGTGGTACATTTGCAACAAGTGCTGGTTTCCTCCAGACATCTGTCCAGATGCTTTTAATTTACTGGTTGCACTTTAAGACACCCAATTGTCCTTTGGCTTGGGATCAATCCCAGGAAAGGAAGATTGAGGCCACAGATTTGATCATTAGCTTTAAGACAGCTAGCAACAAGATTTGGTAGCTGTTGAAGCAGCTGCTGCATTGGCCTACTTGTGTAATTAATATATAGCTGAGATTAACCAATCAGCAGAAGTTCATCTAATCAAACAGAGTCCAAGTTTAAAAAACATGAATCCAAAGATTTAATGGAAAGAAATCAGTGGGACAAACTGAATCCTAAGCAGAAGAATAGCATTAGCAATAAACTTTAGGCCAGCTAGACACTAACCCTACCACATTTTATACATGTCAGTGTCCTCTGTATGGCAAGTTATGGTTCCAGCTAATGGCATAAGTGCTATAATGTTGGCCTGGTTTCCACATGGGCCTCCAGTTATGACTGTACTACAGGGTGAAGATGGGTTCCTCACACTGCAACACCATTTACTTGTATAGAGTAAAGTTAAGTGACCCTTAATAGTCTCACAACAGGGAAATTTCACCTCCGCATTTAACCCATCTATGCAGTGGAACACCACATACACACTAGCGAATGCACACGCACTAGGGGGCAGTGAGCACACTTGCCCGGAGCGGTATGCAGCCCTATCCACAGAGCCAGGGGAGCAGTTGGTGGTTAGGTGCCTTGGTCAAGGGCACTTCAGTCACATACTGTCGGCTCAGGGGATCGAACCAGCAACCTTCCGGTCAGAGGGCTGGTTCCCTAACTTCCAGCCCATGACTGCCTAAAAAAAAATTTAGACGATGCTAAACTTGAGAGTTTTATTAAACATCCAGCAAAGCTTTAATGAAAAATATAAGACCTGTCTGAGAACAGTGTGGGCGTGGCTAATGAGCAGCTTGATTGACAGCTGTCTGTCCAACGTTCCTAGCCTGCTCCACCACTCATACAGAAATCACTATCCAGCTTTTGTGTGATGGCAGCTGGACAAAAAAGGTCACAGATGAACAGACGTACATACAGATGGATGGACAAATGAACAAATGGACCTATGAAGTGAATATAGGAGGGGACGAAAGAATGTTTACGTATGGATAATCGAAGGAATGGGCCACGGGCAGCTACAGACAGGTGGTCTGTTTTGTGTGGGCGAGGCAAGAGACAACAGCCTTGTGATTGGTAAGGCGAGTCCTTATGGAAGGGTTACTCAATATCAGGATCGTTTACATTGAGAGAAGAGAAATATGGTGAAATATATTGGTTATTTATTGGTTATTGGAACATTATTCAAAGGGTATAGTTAGTACATGATTACTTTTTGCCTAAAAGAACAAGATAACCTTGTTAGAAAGAAAACACAGACTTCCTTGGGTTCCTTCAGTCTTTAATTATTTAGATGTACTGCCTTTCTCAGTGTAAATTTCATTAAAAGAGAGAATTTTCTTTCGGTATGTGAAATTGTTCTCATTGTTGTAAATGACACACTGCTATCAGATGGAATTTTACTTCACCAGCAGAAAATCCCAAATAAATGTGAAAACCAAAAGCAAGTGTAACCACAATGAGAAACCATGAGATCATATGTGAGCTGTGAGCAATTCTCAGTTAAATCCAAAGCTTCTTCAGAATTGTTCTTTCTTTAAAACCTGATAGAACACAGATGTTTGCACCCTTGGAGCGTCACAAGACTTCTTACCAGATCCACCAGGGTATCACATTCCTCTATCAGACGGTCAAAGCTCACGTTAGTCGCACTGGGAAAAGGAGAATTTGACTGTGTCAGTTTTAATGGTGAACCAGAGCTAGGCCTTCATTTAATGGTCCATTAAAGTCAAAACTCAAGTCAAAACAAGGGAAAAAAATCTCTATGCTAATGCTAATTTCCATAGCACCCCAATGGGATTCTAGTAGTATTAGCGCTAAGCTGATGCTGATTCATATGAACAGTTTTGTTCGTTCTAGTTTAAACACGGACATTTGAAGCTTCTAAAAGACATGATTTATGTCTTCTATGATTTATTTGAAGCTTGTAAAAGCCAATTTAAATGAGTACTTTGCTTTTTACAGTTTTGCAGTGACTCAGTTAGGAGCTCTGGCATAGAGCTGCTGCTATTTTCCATTTCTAACAACTGACTGAAACCTGGTTAGACTACCACTCAAATTCCCAGTCAGTGATGTACCAAGGACTTCCAGAAGACGTAGAGCTTTGACCTTTTTTTCCTCTTAAATTGCTTTCGCCCACTGGAAATCAAAACATGATTGGTTGATTCTATTGTTAGTTCCTAATTACATTGGTGGTTAATCTAACAGATTAAGACTTCAGTCCAGCTCTTGAAGTCCCACCAGTGAGAGATTTTAGCCCTTTCCAACTTAACAATGAAATAAGAGTGTGAATACTCGCAGAGCTTAAATACAATAATCAAGCTGATTCTATTAAATACAAATCAACAAAAATATACTATATACTCAAAAGTATGTGGACACCCTTCCTCAAATTGAGCTCCATAAAGACATGGTTTGACAAGTTTGGTGTGGAGGAACTCCAGTGGCCTGCAGAGAGCCCTGACCTCAACCCCACTGGGATGAACTGGGACATTGATTGTGAGCCAGGCCTTCTCGTCCAACATCACTGCCTGACCTCACAAATGCTCTTCTGACAGAATGGGCACAAATTCCCACAGACACACTCCAAAATCTTGTGGAAAGCCTTGTTTGAACAGTGGAGGCTGTTATTACTGCAAAAAGAGGATAAATTCCATATTGTTGCCCGCGGTTTTGGAATGGGATTTCCAACAAGCTCATGTAGGCGTGATGTTCAGGTGTCCACATACTCTTGGGTATTTTTTTATGTTTCACATAAACCAAGCCCTGAGGGTTCCCCTCTGGTCAGTTCACATTTATAGCTGAGAATTGGCCACAGAAAGAAAACAAGGAAAGAGAACTTTATGTGAAATACCAGATATGTGATTGCAAAAGGTAGAAATTTGCTTTGTTGGTCTGCCATCCTAGTTTTGAATTTGACCTTATCTGAAATCAACTTGTCTTAACCTTGATACCTAAATGAAGTGCTCTGTATTTTGTCCTTCAGTCCTACAAACCACTAAACATGAATTCTTTGGTTTGATGTTTTGATTTTGATGGCAATGCTTGAGCAGATGTCTTTGCACTGTGTGTCCATGTGTTTACTGTAAATATGTGAAGTATGTGTAATTATTTGTACACAATGTCAGGCCTTCTGCTACTGTACCATCTAAAATTTCCCTCAGAGAATCCTAGGTAGATTTTGAAGAAGTTCTAATGAATTGTTTGTTCTTAGGAAGTGTTATCTACTCAGTTTCAGACTGTGTTGTGCTTTGACCAAGGAGGAACTGTAAAGCAACTTCTCCAAACATCAGAGGTCATGTAAGGAGAGAAAGAGGAAACCATGAAAGAGATTTTATTCTTAAGCTTTTGCCTTATTGTATATTTTATTTGTATTTTAACTTAGGCAATTACTTGTGCCTTGAACATGAGTTCATTTTATGACCCAGAGTATTTCTAGCAGTAACACTGCAACAGTATTACTAGTGCTAATATTACTGGAACCGACATTTAAGAATCTGACCAGCTACAATATGAGGAGGACTGATCAGAAAGAATCTTAATAGACATCAAATAGCAACTTACCATTGGTAACAAGAGCAGTTATACTAGAGGCGCATGATATATTGGTGGCCTGTAATAATATTATTTGCCCCTAAACAGGAACGTTATTATTATCGGTTTAATATTGGGATTGGCCAATAATTACAACTTATAAGTTGGTGCCTCATTTTTGCTGATGCCGCACACTGAAAATGTCAGCGGTGTAGAAGTTTTTATGGTTTTACCAGATGACAACAGTAAATGTGGAAAAACTGTGTAGCCATTTCCAGTGGAAAGCACCCTAAAAACCTTTTAAAAAGCAATATTCCAATGATCTGAACAGCTTAAAGAATATGAGGCAGCTAGCATCTTTAGAATTTTAACCTAGTACCTCATGTGTGGATTATTGCATGAACCTGTTTAAAAATATTGGATAATGGATGTTATATTACAAATGCTACACAAAGGAAAAAATTCACAAAATTAATTATTCAGTGAGATATGATAGAGTGGTGTCTCTACATTTCAATACATTTTTCAATACAGAAAAAAATAAGTAGCTGAAAATGTGTCTTGAAAATGTACATGAATATGTTTCCATTGTCAGTTTACTAGAATTCAATATTATAAAAGTATGATTTCTGAATCAAAAGCTGCAGTGACCCAATCTGGCGCTCTACCCACTAGCTAATATATTAGCCCCAAGCTAACACATGACAAACTAGCATGCTAATCACGATATAACAATGTAATACTCTGCAATTGTTTGTTTCTCTATTTGGAGTAGAACTCTTGTTAAAGAAGAGACACTAGCAATGCTAAGAGATAAATGTTAAGCTAACTTTAGTTTCAGAGAATGTTTTACATTCTGTGACACAGACCAAACTGGTTACTGAGCCGGATGAGGGGAACCTGGCCTCTTCCTATTTCCCCTGTTATATCAAAAACGCCTGCGAGTGAGTCCTCAAAGAATGGGGGGAAAACGAGCTAAACGGCTTAAAAACGAAAAGCTAAAATAGTTTCTAACTAGGATGCATTTCACTAAAAAAGCGAAGAAAACTTGCCTGTATGTTTCCTTTTTTCTACAGCAAATGAGTTTTGGGCAGCAGGATGCTAGCATTACTGCTACTGAGTGCTGATTGGCTGGCGAGTGGAGTAGCTCATTGGCTGTTTGCGCTCACTGACGTCATGAATGTACATGAGGCGCCATTTTAAACTCCTAGAACTCTTTTAACTAATTAAAAATATAACAGTGGTGTTAAAATGTTTTATGCTGTTCTGTGTTCAGATATGTATTCTCTTACATTAAAAATGTTTAAGCATTTATGAACTATGATTTTGCTCAAATGCTCCATATTAACCATTTTGGACTCGCTCAGCAGCGCCCTCAAGCGTTTGAGAAACTTGGAAGACATTACAGAGTGGTAATTCTTCTCACTACAAGTTCTCTGCTAGCTAAACTAGAGGCTTAGTTCTCACTAAAGATGGGATTTTTTCTCTTCACATACATAGAAAAGAAATACATGGGCATGTATTTTATTATACATTTCACTTAAGTTCATTAAGCAAAAATACATTGTTGGCCATTTTTATACATTTTCAAGTGTGTTTTATAAAAACACTTAACATATTACATATTATATATCTATTTTCATATGGGACAGTTCAATACAATATAATATGCCATACTGTCACATCATAATCATGATAAACCTTTAGTTTATAGTTTACATGAACGTACAATTGTGGCGATATGCACTGCATGTATGTGCTGAAGGCAATCTGAAGGAATGCTTTTCATTTTTGCATTCCTTTCTTGTTTCCTGCTATCAGAACAAGGGCTTCTTTCATGTGAGCAAAGATCGGACCAAGATGGACCATAAATCATTTATGTCAATAGTGAGAAAGAGAGGAACTGCATTCTTTAGGCCATAAACCATCACCCAAGTATGACGCCAAGCTATAAAGCTGTTACATGCCTTAACCACCCAGATAGCAAGAGGATAGCAGGTCACTGTTGACCTGCTGGCTTTTTGAGCGGTCCACTGGTGGTTAGGCAGAGTATTAGACGAAATGGCTCTTTTAATCGCTCTTCCACTCACAGTCCAGCTGATTTATTTTAATATTAAGCCTAGTCATTTTTTCTCTCAGTAGTTTGTAATATATGTCTTAGTTTATTTTCCAAAATAAAAGACTATGTGCATTTAAAATCTTTTTGAGAAGATTAAAAACTGGTCAGACCTTGTATGCAGGACAATAATCTGGGTGGTCCCAGGGTGGACCTGCAGTGGCATACAGCCAGCATGGTGTTGACCTCATCAAGCCAGCAGACCGACATATACTTGTTATTTGGGTTTTTGGGCATTTTTACACAATTTCAAGTGTATTTTTTTTAAAAAATTATTAAGATATGTTTCTTCTTATATAGGACAGTTAAACACAATATAATACGTTGTATTGTCACATCCCTAGAAAGTAGCCATTTTTAATTATGATAGACTTTTAGTTTACAGTTTACATGAATGTAGTGTTGTGGTGATATACACTGCATATAAGTGCGGAAGGCAATCTGAAGTAATGCTTTCTTTTTTCTCATTCTTGTTTATTTCATGTTATCAAAACAAGAGTGTCTTTTTTATATGCACAAAGATCGGACTGAGATGGGCCATTAATTATTTACGCTAACGGTGAGAAAGAAAGGGACTGCACTCTGCAGGCCATAAACCATCACCTAACCATCACCCAAGTCCGAGGGCCTGCTACAAGGCTTTATGCCTTAACTAGATCTCCTCATTCAAAGAGAATGATTATATTAGAGCGCTGTTGGAGCAAATGGTTCATTAGAAGATTATAAGATACTGTAATTTGAGAATGTAGTCAAATGTTATGCACCAATTAGGCTATTCAACATTTCCCAGAACTAGCGTACATTCAGTGATCTGTCAGTTTGACTCTGCAACAAACAGGATTAAGATATAACAGAATACAAGTATTGGGAATACATATTCAGAATACAGAAATTGAGTAGACTGATAAATCAATGTGATTAGTTATTAATGTCAGTGTTATTGAGCTCTGCTAAAGCCTGAGTAGACTGATGAGTTGTGATGAGCCAGTTATTTATCTCAGCATTACTAAACTCTTTTGAAGGATGATCAAACTAATAATCTCTTTAGTAGTGGATATGTAAAAAAGGTTTTTCCCATGTGCCTTATCAATATGTATTGTTAATGTATTATGAATATATTACTGAATACATTTAGAGCAATGTATTCAGTTTTCAGCCACCACTGTTTTTTTCTCCATTTTAATAGAGGAATGCTGGGACTTTTGTACAACATTCCCACACCAACAAAAAGGCCTACAATAAGCTCCTTCTTTCCAATTATGTCAGTTTAATGCCTTTATGACAGCGGGGTCCATTTTGGCTTTTATTTTAACGAGGGGTCATGTGGTCACGTGGCTGTCCAGTCGCCTCCAGCGGGTCATTAAAGAGGCGTACTGGCCCTTTAAACACATTTTTTACGACGCCCTGTCTGAGCTGACACTTACACGCACATTGCTGCTCTAATTGGGACTATATTTTATCTGGACCCTCATTCATCAGGCTGCCGCGTGCTAATGCAGTATTAGCTCCCACGCTAACCCTGTGATTGTCTTCATTAGTGTATGAGCAGAACGTGATGCTGAGAGAAATGTCATACCTTACACTCTGAACTACTGAACAATAATCATCAGATGATCAGCTGCTGACAGAAAATGAACTTAAAGACGTGGAACCAAACCGTCCGCTGCTTTTTGGGATTTTTTTTCCAACCTGTTCACTCACGCGAAGAATATTGACGGGGTGTGTGTTGCGGCCAAAGTGATTTAGGGACCGTCTCAAAACTATTTTTCTCTCTTTGACGCCAAACAATACACGTAATAAAATAGGGAGAATCGAAGAGAGAAGTGTAACTGAAGAACAATGTAAATTGTTCTAACTGTTCATTTAAGTGTTACTGCCTTATAATGCATTAAAACATGCTCGGCATCATCATGATTGTTGTCAGTTTTCCCCTGAATTTGGTAGGAGTTGCAAAAAACTAATACCCATCATTCATTACAAACTCTCAGCTAGCCTTCGACTCAAGCTCATAACTCAGAATTTCTCATCTCAGACTCGAAATGTACAAGAAAATGTCTCCTCAGCTTGGAATTCCTACTTGTCGGAATGGCGTTCTCAACTGCGAGCGCAGAGCATGACATCAAATTAACAAGACTCAACAGTAACAAACCACTTCTCCACTTTTAAATGATACTTGCTTCAGATTAGCAAACATATAGACAGTAATTGGTCAAATCCATAACAATGAGCAAGGTTCAATATTTTGAGATGTTAAGTACATCATGAATGTTAAAAACCTCACTCATTTCACCAACGTTAGCTGGTTAGCGTGTTGCTAACAATGCTTGCTTGTGAGGCTTTGAAAATGATGCAATTCCGAGCCTCGACTTCCCTGCAAAAGAATGTGAACAGCCAGAGGAAAGGTTTACACTCAACTACGCAGGGTTTTGCTGATTGTTTAGGTTAACAAAAATGTTATCATTTCACGCTAAATTAAGCAAAAAGCTAAAACAAAATGCACTATTGTTTAACATTTATTACCACTTCTTTTATCCAAGAACAAAATTGATCCCTGAGAAACAAATTCTTCTTTTTTTAAATTCCGTTTTTTTTTTTAATTTGTGCATATCTCAGTGGTTGAGATGTGAACAAAGTCATTCAGGGTAGATTTGGTGGTGGTGAAAAGGTTTGTTGTAGAGAGAATTTCAGACTATTTACAGTAGTGATAGGAACCAGGGGTCACAATGTCAACAATGCAAATATAGCCATTTTATTTACCATACAAAACGATCAGTGAACCAATACATGTTTTCTGAGGTTTTTTTTTATAAGTAATGCTGATAATAGTGAAATCGACAAAAATCTGAAAAGGCACGTTTCCTTGGGGGCTAATCTATGCCCTGCATATACCTCTCCATCAAGAATGGTTTTGAAAAAAGACATCGTAGTCCAGCTTTATCTCAGAACTATCATAAAAACAATGTATCAACCATCAGGCAAAGTATTTCCATTTCAAATGATGGCTTTCTTTGCATTACATGCATAAGATGTCTAGTTCCCATTACTACCTCAGTTTCTGTCCAAATTTCACATCAAACTACTCAGAATGACATTTTCTACATCTTAATGAATGAATTATGCTGACGTTTTGAAAATAAGTAGGATTTTCGTTGAAGTGCTAATCACTTTGATTGACGCGCACGTTTTCTCAGACGAACAACACTTTAGCGACCGTCCCCAACTCTTCCTCTGGAGCAGCTCCACACTGGCCAGCAGCGCTTGGCTCTCCTCATCTGTGGACGAGTGAACGGTAATACGGTCGCACACGGGATTGCTCCTGTTCATTTCGCCTATCTGGGTCTGCGATGAAAATTTCGCTTTAAACCGGAGGACGAAATTCGCCCAAAATGACGGTGGATTTTGAAGACTGCATCAAAGATTCACCCCGATTTAGGTAGGTTTAATTTTGCTCTCTTGACTTCACTGGTGCTGCTCTCAGCAGGTCAGCGCGGCTTGTCCGTTTGTTTTTAAAATAGTCTAAAACGAGCGTTATGTGGACGTTCAGCTGTGTGGCTGTTCAGAGTAAAAGGCTGTTTAAAGCCGGGGGCAGTTTTATGTTTTCCACTGTCCTCTAGCCCATATTTCTCTCATATGCTCACCACGAAGGCAAGCCAGCCCGCCAAAGATCATTCTGGAGGGGTTTTTGTCGTTTGTTTCTGCCTGTAGCTTTAGTTTGTTGTTCTGGTTGTACAGTAACTGTTAGTCTCACATGATGCAGCTCGTTTGTTTCTGTACGGCTGTGTTAGGTTTGAATCTCGAGTGGAGCAAATGAATGGAATGGCCGCTTGGCGCTGGAAGCTGTGGGGCTCCGGCCACTATGACAACAACCTGTGGTACATTTTGGTCAAAATCACAACTGAATGGACGAATGGCTTCATTTTCTCTTCATAAGTCATAAAAGCAATGGGCTGTATGTTGGCTAGCTAACCTGCTGTTGAACGTGCAGCCTAAAACCGTGCGCTAACCAGGTCAGGTTATGTCAGTTTTTCGTCTAACGGTAACTGTTGATTGCAGACCGTTAGTTTTCGTCAGGTTTGAATTTCAACCGTTTTTAACGGAATTTGGTGAAGAAACCTAAAAATACAGCCACTTTTCTCACAGGAGGATCTATTTGAAGCAGCACTGTCGTGCCAGGAAAGCTTTTTAATCAGACTAGTAGGTCGCAGTGTTTAATGTGTCGTTGTTTCGTGTCCTCTCTGTTCTTTAGACCATCGAATTCAGTCAGAGCTACCAGATAGATGGCTGTTTGCAGAACCTGTCTGGTTACTACAGTGATATAACAGTGTAGCTAAATTAGCTGCCAAACAAAGATTTTTCTACAGCTAATATCAGTTTCAGACCAGGTCACTGAAGGACAGGGAGAACTGACAGGGTGGACAGGCTGAACTACAAGCTGAAAGGAAGGAAAGCGGTCCAAAGGTACCAGCTGAGAGAACGTGACATGCTGTTTATTCATTCACTCAAGAGCAACTTGTAGATGGTTTACATTGCTTGCTTGGCCATTTTAGTTGAGATGGTCAGGTGGTCATATTTTGGAAGCTCTTTTGCCTTTATGAAGAACTGACTGATTACTTCTATGAAGCTCTATCACACACTCTGGCTAACCTTGGGAAATAGAAGTGTTTCCTCTAAAGTTGTGAAGAACTCAGTACCCATCTATATGCAATATGTATGAAATTGATCCATTTCATTTGGTTCCATCACCGCTAATCTCACTGCATGTGCGAGTAGGTTTGATCACAATTATTTGAGCTGATCGCCATTATTTTCCACAGTTGTTGGCTTTAACAATTACATGTTTACATCACCATTAGGTGCGTTTATCGCATTTGTTGGATCAGTGAATAAATGTTCATAAAAGAAAGCCAAAAGCGCCCTGAGATACATGTTTCGAGGACAGCGATGAGTGATGTTTGTTTATTTGAGTTTGAACAGTGTCTGTCATCAGTTGGGAGCTGCTAAGTGTCGACAGCTAGGAAACAAGACAACTAATCTGCAGATTGTGGCCCTTTGGGCTCGTTGTATACAGCAGACAAAAACAGCAAATTTAAAGCCGGGCCAGGTCACTGAAGGACAGGGAAACTAACAGGGTGGGCAGGCTGAACCACAACCTGAAAGCAAGGAAAGCAGTCCAAAGGTACCAGTTGAGAAACAATGACATGCGCTTTTTCATTCAGTCAAGAACAGTTACTTGTATATGGTTTACCTCACCATTGCTTGCTTGGCCATTTTACTTGAGATGGTCAGGTGGTCATGTTGGTAGCCTTTATGAAGAATTGCTCAAGTTGATGACCTCCACGAAGCCCCGTACGACATTCTCAGTATCTCTGGCTAAATTCTGGACGTGGAAGTGTTTCTTCTAATGCTTTAAAGAACTTGGTACTCATCTAAATGCGATATGTATGAAACTCATCCATTTCATTGAGTTTCATCACAAGCTGTGGCGCACTCTGGATACCTCTGGCTGAATTCCGGATATGGAAGATATATAAGTGTTTTCTCTAGTGTAAACGAAAGGGCCGGAATGGTATGTGGAGTTTAGTCTGCAGAATCCCATTCACTGACAGAGCTGGATGCTTGGAAGTGCACTGTTAAAGGCGAGCTAGGCTTAAATTTAAACAACAGCCAAGTTAAATGTGCTCAGTGTTCCTGTCAGAAGGTTTATTTCACTTTTGCAGCTAATTATGGCTGAAGGTTGTTAATCTGTTTGGTGAATTTGTTTTTGGTATGTAGTAAATCTTTGAAAAGAGATGTGCTGCATACCAGGAGTCCAGTCTGGGATGTTAAATTATACTGCACGCGACACAGCAACTGTCATAACGGCTTTGTATTTTGATTATCATGGAAAAACACTGAATTTATGGTAGTGAGTGCTTACAGATGGAAATTTATTAACAGTTGAACTATGATCCAGCATGTTCACTACAGGCCAAACATTTGGAAGCAACACTAACTTAACATAAAAATAAATGTGAAGGTTTCATTTTTTCAAGACAAATGGAGAGTGACATGTTTATTAATAAAATGTTTAGGGTGGGTATTTTTTGCCTTATTCCTGGTGACTCTGTTGTAGAGTTGCACATTCAGGTGCTTCTGGAAGCTTATTGAACTTAATCAAGTGTGTTAAATTAAGAGCTTGTAAAGAATTAAAAACTGCTCAGTGAAAGGCACCATTATTACCAAAGAGTCTGGAGGCTTTTTCCCAAATAATACATTAAATTAAGAGTACATCACTGCAAATCAGTGCAATATGTTGGAGTAACGTCATTGAGGATTGCTTCTATATAGCATTTCCCAACCAATAATGATAACTTTTTGTGGCTGATGCAACAAAGCTGATCATTTCCTTTTTTTGCGTTTTAAAACAGTCACACTATAATTCTGATATGATGCATTGAACATAAAACAGGTTGCAGTTATTGTCAAGAGTGACTTACGATTAGATGAATGTAGGAGTCTAGCCCAGGCACTCTTGTTGGTATCGCAGTGGCGTTCCTGCCTGGATGAGGAATCAAATGTCCAATCGTCCATGAGTGAGGTGGGAGTGTTATGCACTATGCTAGCTACCACTAGTGGTGCGGTTAGGTTGATAAATAAAAATAAGTGATAGAAAGCACAAAGTGCATTTATTGAGATACAGTATGTGTCCAATGAAATTCACCAAATTCTGACTGGTGCTATGACATGTTTAGTAGGCAGCGGTGAATGTTTATTTGAGCTTGATAGATAAGCAAGATAGCTAATCTGCCTATTAGAGTCCTTTGGGCTTGTTGCATAGAATGAACAAAAATGGCAAGTTGTTAATACCAATTGTTTATATTTCAGCTAATATTTCATGGCTATGACAGGCCTAATGGCAGGTAAATGTAGTGTTAGGAGTCCAGCCCAAGCACTCTTGTTGGTGCAGCAGTTCTGCCAGGACGAGAAATAGGACATTCAGTTTTCTGCTGGTGGGGTGGGGATGTTAGCCATTGTGCTGGCCACCACTAGTGACACGCATTAGTGTGTATGTGAGCACAAATGGTGCACCAAGTTGATTGTAATTATTGGTTGTAATTCTAATATTGGACCTTTATTAATAAATTCCATTGTTCCACTCATTGGCAAATGATTTATCAGTTACCGTTATATAATGCTTCCCTATGTCTTTGATACAACTAGATGTCAGTAAGTATGTTCGGTTGGTTGTTTGCAGACGGACTTAATCATGAAATATCGTTAAAACTTTCATGTTTCCATACTTTTCGGCCTAAGTGTGGTCCAAATGCTGAAACGAACAGCGAGTGCTCCCCTGACAGCGTCCCCGCAGCTGGAGGAGGAAGCTGACACAGTGCAGAGGAACAGGCTGGGAAGGAGCGGTGGGAGTCCCATGCAAACTGAGCAGAGCTGCACACATGGAGCTGCAGAGGTTAGAAAAATAAAGGAGGCATTCCTCTGCACCCACGTCCCCTCCTCAACAAGCAGCTCCCATTACTCCCCACACGTGTGGATGTGTGTGAAAGAGATACCGAGCGGGCCAGAGAGCGAACAGGCTGCCGTGAGAGTGTGTGAGAGCAGTCGGCAGATAGGATCTCTGCTCCAAATCAAAGACTTCCAGACTCACTAGCAGTACCTTAATGGCTGCCATCTGTGCTTTGTGTCTTGGGTCTGTACAGTGCTGAGTGAGAGGTATTTACAGAAACCTCCTCATGTTTATGTGCGACGGAGCAGCGCCGGGAAGGAGGAAGGTTTTTTATTAGCTGTTTTTATTTTTCTGTTTGGTCTTGAGTGGGGAGTGGCTGATTGATACCTCAGTATCAGTCAACCCCTCCCCACTCAACTCTGCAAGACTGCTATACACAATGTCCGGTAAAAATCATTTACCACTAGTGCAACTCCTTCTACCAAAAAATGCATGTTTTTTTCTTAAATTTAGGAATATGCCAAAGGAAATAATACTGTTTTTTGAACGGATGTTTTTAAAAGTAGCCAACAGCTATGCAAGGCTACTTACATTGTCAAGGCTTGTTAGTCTATGTGCCCTTGTTCAAACAGATAATAATTATGTTAATAGTCTACATCAGCTGTATCTGATCATTTATGAGTGGCAACGCATGTTTATACTCATCTGACGTCTGTAAAGACATAAACGTTCTCAGGTTTGCAGCAGCACACCAGTTTAAAACTGCCTTCAGGGGTGCTGGAGGAGACAGACGAACATGTTATTAGGTTAAAAGGTTTGGTTTAGGTTTACGTTGAATAATATCTGTGGACGTTGAGAAACTTTAGATAGAAACAGAAACACTGCATAGGACATGAACCATTTCTTGTTTAACGCAATTGAATGTGCATGCTTTAATTGCAAGCTGAAATTTGTAATGATTGTAGTAAATGAGCATGTAGGATAGGAACATCATCTAGGCCTAATATTTCAAGCATTAAACCTGAATGTTATTTTTTGAAACATCTGTTATTTCTTGACAAGCACTATTCCGCAATTATAAGTCAAATAGTAGGCATATGCAGACTAATGTTGGACAGCTAAGTTAAGACTAATGCAAATACCAAACTTACCAATTTTCATAGTAGAAATCACAATGATTTTTAATCATTTTAATGTGCACACAGGAAGACTTTTAGAAGTATCAGTATTGGGATCCTAAACTGTATTATTATTATTATTATTATTTTTTACTGCTTTCTTGTTGAGCTCTTTAACTTGATTAATACGTTGCAACTGTTCTGCTTCAGGCCTGGAAAAAAGATCAAATGAGGTCAGTTGACAGCTTGATTTTTATATGCAGCATTGTATTATTTATTTAGTCTGGATGGTGAGTCAGTCTAGAGAAAGCCCATAACTTCAGTTCATGAAGTTTCATAACATTGTTGAAAAGGATCCCAGACCAGAGCAGACCAGAGGAGAAGTGGCTTGAGAGGAGCCTGGTGCATTTTGGGGCTCTTTTGTAGAGGTGAAAGCAGCGGAACTGTTATGCAACATCTCAGGAGGTGGACGAGTGAGAGGAAAATGGCTTATTATGGGACATGTTGAACCTTTTCTCGTTTGATATATTAAACGGAGTCCACTTCCTTCATGTGTTGGAGTGAAGTGAGCAGGGCCGCTGCATGGGTTCTTTCACACACTAACGTTGATTCCTTTTGCGCCGTTCCAGCTTAAACGTGATCGACACCGTTCTTCATTAAAGTCACCCAGTCCTATTCGATCTTTGCCAGCTGCTGGCAGACTTGAAGGAACCTTTTCTTTTCAAGCACAGTGCCAGCTTGCTTGGTTTTGAGTGGTCAAATCATTGCCTGATGGGCCAGGTCTGTTTTCCACCAAAAAAACAGCATGTTTCTTTTTTTTTGGAAATGAGTCTCAGCCTCAGACACTTCGTCCACAGAGGTACAGACCACCTGATATCTATTGTATGCTAAGCTGGCCACAACTATGCATCTGTTTATTTTAAAAAGTCTGGTGGGAAACAGTTTTACAGCTACCCACTCTGCAGTCTGCTGGATTGAAAAAATGTGTCTTAAGCTCATACAGTAATACATCTTTAGAAGATTCAAGAGTTTTCTTTGAAGTATTTAGAAGCTATTTAGCGAAATATCATTGTGTGTTTGTGCATATTGAGTGAAAAGAGCATTTGAGAGGTCAGGCACTGATATTGGACAAAAAGGCTTGGCTCGCAATCAACGTTCCAGTTCATCCCAAATGAGGTCAGGGCTCTGTGCAGGCCACTGGAGTTCCTCCTCAGCAAAATGTATCAGACTATGTCCTTATGGACCTTGCTTTGTGCACTGGGACACAGTCATGCTGGAACTGGGAAAGGGCCTTCCCCAAACTGTTGCCACAAAGTTGTCTAAAATGTCTTTGTGTGCTGTAGCAGTTGCATTATCCTTCACTTGAGGGGGAGCTGAGCACATATCTTGAAAAACAGACTCAGACTATTTCCTTCCTCCACCAAACTTTACTGTTGGCAAAATGAACTTTGGTAGTTAGCGTTTTCCTGGCATGCACCAGACCCAGATTCATCCATCAGACTGCCAGATAGTGAAGCGTGGGTCATCACTACAGGAAACATGTTTGTGTGCAGCTGCTCGGCCATCGAAATCCATTTGATGAAGCTCCTGGTGCAGTTCTTGTGCTGATGTTGGCTGCGGCAGAAACACCTAAACTCAGTCGTTAGGAGGGGTGTCTGTTTTTGGCCATATAGTGTAGGAGGTTCTTTGCCACATTAAGAGACAAAACAAACCAGACTTACACACCATGACTAAGGCAAGAGTGACTTGCAATTAGGGAGCAACTGAAATTAGAGATGTGCATTCCAACTAATTCCAACTTAGCTTCTTATGTGGTAATGTAAAGTAATAATCCTGAATAATTTCATTTTTGAATACTACCATGGTTAACTGAATTCTTGAGTACCCATGCACATTACTGATATTGGTAGCGGGTATCAGTGTAGGGATAATATCATCAGAAATGGATATGGGAGGGAAAAAAAGAATGACAACAAATCTAGCCTGAAATTGCACACACTGTTATAAAAGTAGCTCATTTTAAACCATAGTAGGTTTTAAAGAAAAAAATATCAGAATTGTCCGATACTCAATGTTTCAACATCGGTATTGCTGTCAGGAAACAAAAAAGTTCTATTGCGCCATCTGTAATTCCAGGCTCTCTACTGTTTATGTTAGCAGTGATCAGCTACTCATGATGTTTATTGCAAAAAATACAGGATAAACTGGACAACCTGACCAAAAAACACAATCTATATAGGTTATAACTAAAAAAAACAGACTACAGTTAAAGAGAACTGATGAAAAATCAGAAAAAATAAGGGTTAATTAACGGAACCCACAAAGAATTCTGAGAAACTCCACCCAAGTTAGAAGTAGCCTGTAGACTTTTCATGTTCCAGGTTTAAAAAAGAGAAATCCTCACATGTTAGTCTACATCCAGCAGTATTCTTGTGAGTGTAATAACTAGCCTTCCCTTTCAGGCCATAATTCCAGCGCTGAAAGATATAGCTTGGAGCAGATTGGAGCCACCTGACCAAATATTATTCATGGTTCCTGTCTAAAGACTGCTATGTCACCCTCCAGTTCAACCCCCAGTGTGACCTGCACAATCCGTACCTCTGACTGAAATAGGAAATTACAGTTTGATTACAGTGAGAGGCTGATTTTCACCCATATGAGTCACAAGAGACGTATTTCTCTCCTTTAGAAAGTAACAAGCCATGAATCGTATTTTGAGAGGTTTCAAGTTGAGTGGTAGTAATAGGGAATAGGGGTGGGTGATATTATGATGTGTTCACAATATCATGATAAATTACATCACGATACAGTATACTTTTCTCAGAATGTCATGGGTTTAGTCAGTACTTCTAGACCACTGAACATCTGTATCATATACAGATTTAGAGCAGTTGTAGACAGCCAATGTATAGCAACTGTATGAGCTACATAATAAGTAGCTGATTGATAAAACGATTGCAATTCATAGCCTTTTTCAAACATGGCACTGTTATTTTGAGCATAGTTTGCAAAAACCACAGCAATCGTGTAAATCGTGGCAATATCTTGTATTAACATGGTACTGTCTTGTGCAAAAGTTTGGGCACCCTTGGTCTTGGTCGTTTTGTTGTTCTTCCAAGTGCTAAGTATGCATCCTCTATAGAGAACACACTTCTGTGCATTTTAGCACACAATTTCTGTTTATTTGCTGGATTTAACATATTAGAAAGAAAATAAAGCGTAAAATGTGACCTGTGCAAAAGTTACGGCATATTTATTTGACTTGTTTGATGTTTTTCTAACATGATAAACTCACCAGTTACATAGAAATTGTGCACAGAGTGTGCAGAAAATTCCACACTTATGTTGTTCCCTGAACAGGATGTGTTCTGTACAAAAAAACAACATCAAAACAATATACAAACTTTGTATACTGTGTTTTTTGTCTGTATGTATAGACTGTATATTTTTGCCATATTACTCACCCTTAGGTGCTAGTACAGATGAAGTCTGTAATAGAAAACAGTTGCGTGGTGCAGAGAAACCATGGTGTACAAAAACACTGTGCCACATGCACCAGGCTATGGTTTTGTCCAAGCTATTTTGGAATCATGTGACGATGAGCTTAAATTGTGGCTATATTTGCAGCACCAATGACCGCTCAGACCAACCCTCGCTGACAGCACACAGTTAGAGAGCCTGCTTGTGGTTAAAACTCAAATATGATCCTCCTATAAAAAGTCTTATGAGTCCACAGATGTAAAGTCCATCAAGCTAAAAGGGAAACATTTACTGGTCCAGCGGCTTTGATGCTTTCTTTTTTTAGCTGATATTACAGTGCAGAGGCAGCATGCTGTCATTCATGCTGATGTAATCATGATCCTTGTGACTCTGATACTGGCTTGCTTACTCATAAACAGCACTTCTGTTTGTTTATAAGCAACAGATTTATCGTAGAACATGAACATTATAGAGCTGAAAACCTCTAATCTTGCAATGATTCAGTTCAGTTGTGATTCTTAAGGAAATGATTCATTGCATCATGAAGTCTCATATGATATGATAACTAGAGCTGTGCAATGTGAATGGAATTCCATGTTGTGATCATATTGCTACATCTTATGATCACGATATAACTTACAATATAGTATTGTGCAAAAGTCAGAGACCACCCTTTATTTATAGAATTCTTTTCAGTAAAAATAACAATTAGGTAGAAGTCATTCAGACATTTTTCAGAATATATTAAAGAAGGGGAAAGTTAATGTTCTCAGAACATCCGACTGGCCACCCCAGAGTCCTGACCTCAACACATTTGAATGTGTTTAAGAGGATTTGGATTATGAGAAGCAGAAAATGCAACCAGCTACTAAGACTCAACTTTAGAGATGTGGAAAAATATCCTTGCAGATTTCTTTGGAAAACTGAAAGAATGTCTCCTTTCTTGAACTGTAATATAGCCAAAAATGTGAAATTATGTTTAGTTGTTAGTTCAGATCAATGCATTTTTCAGCTCCAGAACATTGTGGTGGCTCTTGTGTCTGTGCAGGGTCTCTCTCATTGCCTGTTGCTGTGACCTTCGTGTGTGATTCACTCTGGATCTTCTCTGGCAGAATGTGCTCATTGTTATGGACGCCTCATGCCTCTGCTGTCGTACTGGCTCTTTTCACCAGGCCTGGCTGGCTTCAGGCTCTGGGCTCAGTGGAGAAGAGTAGACCCCCCGTTCTGGAGCAGCTGCCGGATGCGTGGAGGCCTCCATGCTCATTGACTCATGATCATGATGGTCAGAGTTGGAGGACACGAGGGACTTTAAAGGAAGGGCTCCCTGTGAACCCAAGGCTCTAAAGCCTCTTCAAGGAAGCACGGCTCTTTCTGCTGACCCAGGGTCATCTTAATGGTAGTCTTGCTGGATTTAGAAGCTCTAATAGTTCCTGGGCTTCTCACTGGCTGATTCATGATTCATGCATTAGGGCTGCAACTAACAATAATTCCTCTAACTGATTGACTCATCTATTATCTATAAGTTAAACACAGCAATAGCGTTCTTTATTTAAGTGGAATGTGCAAATGACTTGGACATGACCAAACAGATCAAGTGTGGATGTAACTATGCTAAGCTGCAATGATTGCATGCAAACTTAGCTCCAAAAGAATGGCGAAAATGTTGCCTAATTCTTAGGGATGTACACTGATATCAGAATTATTTTGGGATCAGCAGATATTCACTTATATATTTATCAGCACTGGACAAATGTTTCAATTTGGACACTATTTCAAACTGATGTTTCATTATTTGTTTATTGTATTCCAGAAGAGGAGACCATGTGCGTGATGCGGGATATGACACAAATATATCTGCATTTATTCATTTTATTGGACTGTAACTAGGGACAGTATGTCAATATTTTACTGTTATTGTGATAAGTGATGTCACAACATGCATTAGTAGGCGTATTGTGGATGTCACCATTACATAAAAACACTGAACAAATGCATTTTTCATGACAAAGCAAGCATAATTAGTTTTGTTTCATTGGACGCAGCTCAGTGCAGGGTGTGAAATGTTTAAAAAAATCATTGTATAATCATCATATGCATAGTTTTTGACATTTATTTTTTTAGCATGGCAATACTGAGCCTGCTCTTACTCATAAAACGTAACTGTTTGACATATCAAAAGTGACATATTGTGATATATATTGTGTATCATGAAAAGATTTAGGAAGAAGTATCATGAAAGATTTAAGAAATATCATGAAATTGTATCTTTGCCATATCACCCGCCTTTATTTGTAACCCTAATTCAGGTGGATCTAGTCCCAATTTCCACATTTTATAAATGTTTATGTATCGGCTTTGGCAGATATGTACATGAAAAATACTGGATATTGGCATCGCCGTACACTTCCTGCATCAGTGCATCCTCGCTAATTGTAGATAACACTCACCATAACTAGCATGTAATGCTAATGATAGCTGGCCAGTGAAACTCTAGTGATCGGTTTTGTGGCTTTCCGATGTGGCTTTTCTTGGTAAAAACATTTTTTGAGGAGAAATGCTAAAGAAGGCCTTTCGCCCCATGTCTGGTCTGACTGTACATTTTCACCTCCATTTTTCAGATGATATTTCATAATTTGTTTAGTCATTCAGTATATATGTTGAGATTAGGTTTGGCTCCATCATTTGATGAAAGAAATAAGTAAGGGGAGAATTTTCCCTAGGGGCATCCTCCCTAAGTTATCCTATCATATAACAATTAAACGTCATAATTGTGAACCGTGTCGACAGTAAAACATCATCAGCTCAATCATAATCAGTGTTGTTTCAACATTTACATTAGTAAGTGTTAGAAATAAACTAAAATCTAATGCTTTCACTGTATCGTGTCTAAATAGGGCTGGGCGATATGATTTGTCTACGTTCAAGTGTGTAATTTTTTTAGAGCATTGTGTTAGAACATTTGCAGTACAATACTCAGCAGGCAAACCAACAAATGAAATCTGATCTGAATGCAGTCGCAGTCAAGGAGGCGTCACTGTTCACTGTGGATTTTGTGCGTTTTTTGAGATCCCCCTTCAAGATGGCCTGTTGCAGCTGTCATAGGCTCGGAGCAGTTTTCCGGCGTGTTCTTGTTGCTTCTGCTCTATTTCATACTGACCTCCTTCCATTCTGAATCTGTGTCAGCAGGGCTCTGTTTTCCCTCCTTGTGTTTTCCTCAGAGTCATACTCTGTTCTAAGGGGGCCAGTAACTGGGCTATCAGTCTCACCAAAACACATTGACTCTTATCTGCCTGACTGTCTTCCCCTGAAGTATGTGCACTTGTCATGTTCTTTAGAGTATCACTGTTATGAAAATATTGTAGCCTTTTAGGAGGTAAAGATTCTGATAACTGATAATATCAGCGTATAGAATTTCAGATTAATGTTATAAATTTTGATTTTATACTCTACATGTTTGTTTCCCGGACATGGATAAAGCCTAATCTTGGACTGAATTTTAGCATCAGTGGATAATTAACATAGAAAATTCTGTTTATTTTAGGCTTAGACTTAAGCTTAGGCTTAGATTTAAACTGGGTCTGGGAAAACTGGGCCCTGAAATTTTTAAACAGCGAGTTAAACAGCAATTATATTGGCCAGTGCTATTGGATGACCAATATATCAGCCTGGCTGTAATGTTCTTCTTGTGGTCTGATGTTTTTAGCAGGATGCTAATACAGCAAAAAGATATTTGCACAGAAACCACACAGATAGAAATCCAGACTTAGCCCTGTCTTTTGGCGGTACTATTCAGATATAATGATATAATTACATATTTAATTACCCTTACCTTTGACTTGCAGTCTATATTGACAAGTTTGTCTATACATCAGACATTTTTCATTTGTTTCAATGTCAAGAAATGATAAAAACATGGCAAATATATGTAAAATATTGTTTTACTTTCCACAAAATAAGACTGTATCAACAATAACTTTTCAAAGCATAACAGCTCTTTTCTTGCACTGACAAACACAAATGTGGTCCCAATCACAAGTTTAGAATCCAAACTTTAAAGAGAATTTCACCACTTTCACTGAGCTACAAGTGAGCAATAATTAGTATTGAATTGCACTATAGTTTTTGGTACAACTGCGATAACTGTGACTTTCAAGGGTTGAAGCAATGTGGAATATTTAAAGCACTGTTGCTTCTTTTGTTTCTGCGTATGCAGTAAATTAGGAATCTATTTTATATCCTCAGAGATGTTGTGCCCCAGCTCCAGTGCTTCTGTGCTAATTTAATTCAGCCCATTGCTCCATAACTGAATAGGACTCTCAGAACGTGACGTCGAGCGTGAAGGACCACCTTCCCCTCATCTCGTTAAGGGTGTCACTGAACTGGCCCGCTTGACTGGACAAGCACAGAAGGTGACAACAAACAACAGGGATTAAAGTCAGCAGTTTGAACGTTTCTGCTAATCACGGATTAGCCCACATTCTGTCCGCCTGTGCCCGGTCCCGCAGCATCAAGGTGTGCACATGACCTGTGGTGCTCAAGACCTTCATACCTGATCTTAGTTTTCATTTTGTGCTTTTAGACCTTTACAAGATGCAGCTGTCACAAGCGATAATGCAAGCATCTTGCATCTAATTAGACTTGTCACAATATCAAAATCTTGATAGTTGATACTGATACCAGTGAAATTTGATGTTACTGTGTACCAGTTTGATACCACAGCAAAAGAAGAAATGCCTTTAAGCACAATCCTTTGTTTATAAAATATTACTGAAACCCACGATAGCTGTTACAGTGCTTCAAATGCGGTTCAGATATTCATCCAGTAAGCTTAAGTCCGGAGCACATCGATCAAATATTCTAAAACAGTTACGAACACTGTAATGTTGGCAGTTTGCTTTACAATGTCCAGAAAATGAACTGGAAAGCTCAGTGAACCTGGAAAGCTGAGTGAATGAGGGAGAGCATTCTACTGCCTACAGCTACACAGGTTTGGATGTTTTTTTAAGGGTTCTTTAGTAAAGGGAATGGTTCTGTTTAGAGCCATGAGTTCTATATTGAACCATTTCATGCGTAAATGGTTCTTGGTGAAATGGTGAAGTGGTTCTTCAGATTGATGGAGAGTGTGTTGTATATCATCCTATATAGAAGCTTTTTGAAAATGGCTTAATATAATACCAAAAAGGGTTCTTCTGTTGTTACAAGCTTGACATCATAACAATAGAATTTATAATTTATTTTTGTTGGTATATATATATATATATATATATTATATATATATATATATATATATATTTGTTGTCTATTTAGAAAAAGCGTTTTGAGAAATGTTGTCTGTTTTTCAGCCTTTCCGTGTACAGTAATGTGCTTGCAGTTAGTAAGAAGCTATTAATACTTAATGATTTTATTTTTATTTTATTTTATCTGTTAGCCCAAATGAGAGGTGTTTGGATTTTTGTTTATACAGCCCCCAGTCAGAGGCACTGTATTTTAACAATAATGTATTGCTCCTCATATGGTCATTGTGATATCTAAACAGCTTCATCAGACATTGCATTTGATATCCGTATCATGCAGCTCTACAGCAAGCAGAGGTACATTTTAGTTCCCCAAGATACACTGTAAATGTACCCATTCACCTTCTCAGAGACATATTGTACTTTTTATACTCTGATGGTTTAAATAGAAAAAACAAGTTTCGAACGAAAAACGAGTTTCAAGCCTAACAGGGTGTATAAAAAATAATTGCAATGGAATATGGTGCAGTCATGCTTCCAAACTGATGATACTAAAGATGTCACCCCGGTAAATTGAAGGTTACCACCCCATTGACAGTTTGGTGCTTATTTTCTGAGAGTATATAGTACCTTGCTTAAATTCAAAGTATTTCCAAAGCCTCTTAATATCTTATTGTTTTACTAGACGGTGACCCAAACAATGAAAAAACGAAACGCAACCAAACCATCGCTGGACTCACGGTGAAAAGAACACTCCACTGCACGTGTTGAAATCTGCGTGTGGAAATTGAATGACTGGGCTTCTGTTTGGTGATGCAAGTGACAGTGTGATGTTTGGACCAGTCACAGTCAGGAGGAGGCCACAGAACATGCGCTGTTTAAACAGTCCTATTTTGCAGCGAGAGCAAATCACATCAAACTAACTCAAGCCATCATGTCTTTCTCGCTCAAACAGACATTTTTTTAGTGCAATGGCATCAGCACTACTGGTTGCTGTTTTTCTTTCTGGTGTTTGCGCCAGGTTCTCTACTTGCAGTCAGATAGATGCGATCGTGGTAATGGGTACCACCGATAACAGAGAAAAAAAAAACACCAAAATGTGTTACAGTTGTCTGTTTACAGTTTGTTCACTTTTGGTATTGGCTTGGAATCAAAACACTGAAGTTGTTGATATTCCTAAATTAAGGGTTAAAACACCTCGGGAGAATATAAGATTTGTGTCTTTGAGGAAATGCGAAACTGCGGTTGTTGGCTGCGAGAAGTTGAATTTTCACCCGTCGTCCTTTTCCCTGAACAGCGAGGCATCGGCCACATTCCGTTCTCCTCGAGCGCAGTCAGACCTTTTATCTTTGGGAAGAAGAGATGCTGCTCCTTTGCCAGTTAGGACCTCTAATCTAGCCGGGCTCCCTTCCAGGCGATCCATGGCAGCCTTTGCAGGGTTCCTTTGACTTGATTATTGTACTGGTTTGAAAGGAGGCAGTCCCAACGAGCAAGACTGTACTTCAGAGAGACGGAGCAGGCCAAAAGGATTGAAGGAGGGAGAGCAGGCTCTGTTGTATGGCTCGTGATCTGAGAAAGACTTTGAATCCTCATCCTCTTTGATATTGAATTTTGCACATTTTTGAAGGCGAAAGACTCTTTTTAGTGGAACTGCACTCATATGGTTTGGGTGCTGACTGTTGCTTGTGGTCTGTCAACCCCTAATATGATCAGAGCTTTTTAAATGCTCTGTAGCTAGAACTGCTGTAGTGTGAAATCTGGAAAATGAACTGAACCAGAAGTTGTTACCCAGTTTTGCAATGTAATGCAGGAAAGAAGTGCCAAACACTATTTGAAATAAATGTTTTTTGTTTTTTTTTTAATGTTGGCAGTTTTCTTCCACCAGAAAATGTAGATACACTACTAACTAACAGTGTTTGTAATGGTTGACTGGTTAACTCATTCACCATTCACTACATAGTATTAGCTACATCGGTCATCGAACAACCAAAAATTGTTATCATTTACACCACAAAATGGCTTGACATGCTATATACTGCACTATTTCTCTAAAAGAGAGCAATTCTGAATGCAGTAATAAGAGTAAAGTGACTACTGATGTTGCTTAGCAACTGGTGGTCAACTGAATGATATAAGGTTGCTGTTATCACATAAAAAAGACAAGTAATGCTTCTTAATATGGATGTAACAACACATTTTCAGGTTCGGTGCATTTTTAATATGAATTCTGAGGTCAGTATTAGGGATGGGTGTCGAATATCAGTATTTTTATGGTACCAACCAAATTACTTCAGTACTGATGAGTATCAAAAAAATCTGTATCG
This sequence comes from Colossoma macropomum, assembly GCF_904425465.1. Lineage (NCBI taxonomy): Eukaryota > Metazoa > Chordata > Actinopteri > Characiformes > Serrasalmidae > Colossoma > Colossoma macropomum. The sequence goes on along the minus strand of NW_023494802.1, from coordinate 34,750,160 downwards.
CTCGTTACCAAATTTCAGTACGTAAGTAGTCGCTGGTCTTATCAGTAACAGCGAGCCAACAAGCAGGCTTATAGCAAAAGTGCTATAGTTTTTAGAAAGTTTTATTTTAAGGGTGCAGAGTATCATTTCCTGCAAATTATTGATAATATAAACTAACCCAACTGAACTATAAACAATATAAATGCCTAGTTTTGATCATCGATGGTGGTTTCCACAAAAGACAGCAAATGAAAGACCCTTGGTGATCCACTTGAACGTTCACTTTTCAGATTTTTTGATCATATTGAAATCGTTATATTCTTACTTTTCAGCCAGTCGGATGCAAGAGGAACTAACAGCTATACAACAAGAAACATCAATAACCTTCTTCACCAGCACTGAGCTTAGCGAGAGATGTCTGAATCCTTAAGTGCCTGCCGAGGCATGGGGATGATGTCATCCTTAGGCTTTTGTTGCGGTGTAGCCACGTGAAGCCCGGCTGTCCTTCCTGTCTCTGTGCTGGGCTGAATAGCAGGGTCCATTCACATCCAGCCTCACAAAGGGTCCGGCGCAGACCGACGCATTCTGAGCAGCCTGCTAATTTACCTCTATAGAACGTTCTACATCATGACAAAGGGCTGCAGGAGGGAAAGGCAGTGCCAGCAGTAGCCGGACAGACCTTCAGAGCTGCACTGGCGAATGTGTGTGAAGCGTTTATTAAGTAAAAGGCAATCTAATTGCGGGGCCGTACGACTAAGGTTGTCTTCCTTTAAACCGGCCCTTCCTCGAGCTGTAATGATGCAGCTTTGTTAGGGCTATTTACACTGAGTCACTACAAATCCCCCTTTTGTTGTTCATGCTTAGCTGTCTCACACTGCCGTGACTCATCGGAAGCCCGAGAAACTGGATTCCTAAGAGAAATCTGTTCCCATTTTGATGGTCTTACTGCTTTTTTTTTGTGCAGAGTAAAAACTGTACAAATCTAAGGTTTTGTTTTTACAGCTAGACTCAGTTTGAGTAATGGGCTCCGCATCTGATCTCAATTGGATGGAGCTATTGGGTTTCTCTGGTTGTTAGTGACTAAATCTGTTTTCCGCTGATCGGAGTCAGGAGGTTCCCACTTTGTAAGGAAGAGTCATCTGCTTTTGCATGGGGCTTTACTTCTACTATTTATAAAACTAGACACATGAAGATAGTTGCAATATCATGTAAAGGTGAATAATTTGAAAGCTCAAGTACTTGTTTGTTACATTGGTATTCTCTACTTAGATTTCAGAAGCTTTGTTTTTTTTTAAGAAACACAAAAAATGTAGCTTAAACTACAACACATTTCCTCAGCAAAAGGCCTTTAGATAGAGCAGTGATTGTTAATATATGGACAATTTTAATATAATTTTTATATAAATTATAGCTGGCTTAGTTGAATGCATCATATATCCATGTCAGCTGTTACTTCACCCCAGTAGCTAAAAGAGCAGAGATGCCTCAGAAGAAAATCACATGCAGGATGATAAAAAGATTTGTGATAAATGGTTGGTATACCATGGAGGCACGACATGAATCCACTCAAATAAAAAAGTATACATGCCTTAAATGCATCAGTGTCATGTATGTGCAGGAGAGTCTCCTCCACACATTGTTAGTACAGCGCAGGAGCTGCAGGGCAATAAGAATGTACATTTTAGTAAAATACTCAAGTGTCTAAAGTGTGTAAAATGCTGTTCAAGCTAGGCCAGATTTAATGGTATACCAATACTAGGGTTAAGTATGGACAACTAGCTTATACAGCTGACTACTGTTTATACAACAGTCTGGTATAAACAGGTATTATGGTTACATATATCACAATGCATCACAATGGTTAACTGTCAAAACAAATTCTGAAAGAATATTACTGTTAAACTCTTTAAAATGCTATTGAATGAGTCTTAAAAAGATGTACTTTGTAGCTGCTGTCATCAAAAGGAACTATAGCAAAGGTTATAAAGGCACTGATAAATAAATAAAAGTCATTGCAAGATTTCTAAACTTTGATGCAAAATCTTGAAAATATTATTGCAATTAAACAATTTCATCAGGATTATGTCGGCATAGTTATTGTCAGTAGTGTTCTGTGTAGGGATGCATGATGGTATCAAAATCATGTCAGTATTGGCAAATAAATCACCATCAGACAGGTGTTTAGATTTGAGAGACTGATGTTTGATATCACTCATCACAATGGTTTGAAGTACACAGATAGATAGATAGATAGATAGATAGATAGATAGATAGATAGATAAATAAATAAATATCAGTGCAAGGCTTCAAAGTAATGATACAAAATAATGAAAAATAGAATTGCAATAAATTACTAATAGTACCAACACAGCTATAATTGGTTGAGTTCCATGTCTCTTTAATGATATATGAAAAATCTACAACACAATAGAATGCAATTGTGCTGGAACGTCTGGACATAAGCAAATATGACCAATGACACTGAGATAGAGAAAACTGCCAGTGAACAAAGCTGCTGAGTTTGTGTGATTTCCAGTGACAGGTCTATAATCAGAAAGAAAAGAAGGAACATACAGTTGTTCCTGAAACGCTCAATCATTGTTTGCCATTTCCCTTCGAGAAGATAAATATTTTTTGCGCAAGGCCCACCCTTCCTTCACAGCGCAGACAGGCTAATTAATGGGCCAGCAGGTAATAGGTTGCTTGAATGACTCTGGTTGAGAATAGTACTGTCCACTTAGAGGTCATACTTTCTGCAAAGTGACTCCTCTCGACAGGCCTTATGTGGTTCCATAAATCCTCGTAGTTTTGAGTTCGTATAATTAGTCTGTTTAATTAAAGGCATGTCAAGGTCAGGGCTGGTGCATCATGCAGATCCCTTCTTGTTTTTTGCTATCAGTCAGTCAGTCCATCAGTGGGGTTATATTAGAGCTGCACAGTATGGCGCTAATCCTTGACATGATAATGGCCTTTGCGATATTCACATTGGAGAATACTACAATATGCAAGTGAGGCTCTAAAAGAACCTCAGATGCTTCGGATGAGTTTTGGATGCTTTTGGAGATCCAGCAAAAGTAAATAATTTTGGTCATAGCAGTGCAGGTAAATCTTAAACCACATCAAATCAAAGCTTTCCCAGTGTATTTTAATGTACTGCAATGTTTAGTGTGTTGCCTATTGTGCTTTCCTATTACACACATTCATGTTTACCTACCTTTCATGCTGACCTTCTCTCTTTTAATGCATAGCTGCATTACACTGATGCTTTCTATCAAACCCAATAACTAAAAATATTCGACATCATGTGGTTTAATTATTGGACAGATCCTGCATGGGCTTTGAACTGTATTCAACTCTAGTATAATTTCATTACTGTTCAGAACATGGACCCTGCAGCAAGGACATCTCTCAACTTCATTTCATTTATCAAAAACAGCACATGATATGTATAGAGAAAAAGGTAATTGGAGAACATCCAATTTCCATTCAGTAAGCAGAGTCTTCCAGCATCTGTTTTGCGGGTGCATGTTTTCTAGGCCAGATGGCCAAAGAGTTAGTGTAAAAAAAAATATTTTAGTGAAAAATTCTTCAATCAGCAGAGACATTTTTGGTGTCCGAAGCTTGCTTCTTTAGTTTTTCACTGCACAAGCAGAGCTCAGATGTAGCTAACAATGGGAAACTTGTACCCCAACAGTTTTCACACATTTGCTTCAAAGTGTATTGAATTGTTAAGTAGCCTCGAACAGACTTGCTTACTTAAATTTCGGACACTGTCTGACATTCTGATATCTATAAAATGGACAAAAGTACCTTGCATAGATTAAAAAAGTACTATCAGCCATCTTGGAGCCTTAATTTGGTCTGTACTTTTGTCCATTTGTGCCAGTTTTCATTACTTGTCAGCAGAATTGTGGTGTGGTTTTGCCCAGCTGAGAGGGTGGTGCTGTTATTCATCGCTTTAACACAGTAGCCCACATCATAGCACCCCTTCCACAGAACCCCTTCTGCTTTTTCTGTCTGTGATCGCCCATAACCTAGCTGATGAAAGGCATGTTCCTCATATCATTAACCTTAATTGTTTCCATAACTGTTATTTATGCAAGTTCCTCCATTCTAATGATGCACATAAAACTACTTGAGCTGTCGTATCTCTTCATTGTGGAGAACTTTCAACCTGCTAAACTTTACTGTGTCCATGAGGTGCCTGTGATGAAAGCACATGACAGAACAGTTGGACAGCACAAATTATCTGCGCTGAGTAGATCAACTTAGTGATAAACATCACAAGACCAACTGAACCTTGTCACAACCAGCCTGTTCAAACACGTAAGCAGCACAGCATTCAACAAATGGCACGAAAGATATGAAATATCCACAAGCACGATAATAGAAGTCGAGTAAAATGATATGCCAATACATACAAAGCTTCAGCCACCGAGCTGGACGATCAGAATAACCAGAATACATACAGCAGTATTAAGTTTACCAGACTGGTAATGTGGAAATACGATAGCATACAGTCTTTGTCCTATTTAAACATGCATTATGTGCACTAAACATTTACGTTTTCATAGGTTCTCTCAAATGGAACTGTATTAGCAGGCTGTGTTACCATATTTACCAAACCTGCTGATAGAATTCGAGAGGAGAAAATGTGGCCAATAGTTTAAAAGCTACACAGTAATTATTCCTTGCAGTGGCTCCTTGATTAGTCAAGGGTGTTTTCCTCCCTTTTGCTGCACTCCTGATTGGCTAACAGCAGTGCATTGAATCAAATGAAGGCAGAGACCATGGCCACAGCTTCATAAACTCAGAGTTCATAATTTGACGCTCCAGCCAGTTTCACAGACGTATTTAGTAGAAACATGGTTATTCCTTCATAATGGACTCAACACCCTTCCTTATTAGCTACATTAACCTTGTAGCTCCAACAAAACTAAAGAAACTTTGGACATTTGGCCGATCGACTGCACTTAGCATAAGGGGAAAATTGTGTAAATTGGATTTGTCGCTGAACTATTACTGGAGACAGGTTTCGGGAAAACATATTCCCTCCCAAAAGGATCTTGTTGTCCAGACTTAGGGCTGTGGCCTCTGGAGAAAGTGAAGTGAGTCAGCTTGCTGGTAAATGCTCTGGCTAATGTCAGGGTGGTTCCTGGGGATTGAGACTATTGCTCAGTCCTGCCTGCACTCCTGCCTGTTATTTATCATCACTTTAAACTGAGGTATGTTATGAGGTTGTGGGTACTTTTGGGAAGGTGTGAGTGAGGATTTGTACAGTAAGAGGACTCAATGGATTTGACTAGTGATACCAGTGGGAGCCCTCATTAAGACTCCCGTACGTTACCATAGGTGGAGCACACAGGCTAAACAAGCAGCTTTCCCCAAGCCATGATGTAACAAGAAACCTGTGAGTTTATTGGCTGGTTGCACGGAGAAATCTGATTACTGCGGTTCCCGTTATCTGATTACTTAAGTGCATGTAAACAAAATCGGACTTTCTGCAGTTGTCTGATTATTAAGTGCATGTAAACGCACTCACTGATATGTCAGAAAGATGCAGTATGTAAATAAGCTTCTGACCAATTACAGTGTCGTGTCTTGTGTGCTGTGAGCATCTTGAGCAATCACAGTTTCAGATAAGCGTTTCTATGGGTGTTTTGATGAATCAAGATATTCAGGGAATTAAAAAAATGAAATTTTTAAGGTCAAACGAATGCAGGCCAGTCCTAACAACAATGTGTGTGTAATATATTGTCCATATCGTGCAGCCACAGTACATATTCTTCATTTATTCACAGTCAGTAACTTTGTATGTCGGAAATGCAGTTATGTCAGTTTGATGACAGTCAGTGTAGGTTGGGATACATGGTCACACTGAATCAGTCAGGACAGTTTCCAGCTGTAAATCTAGCCCCGTTCTGATCATTGTGATGGCTCACGCAACCAAGTGAAATCATTCCTTCAGCAGCCGTGGCCAAACTGGAATTGACGCTTGCTGCAGAATGCATTGGGAATTTTCCAGGTGTGTAAACATAGCCCAACCGCTAGCGTCCGCACATCCAGTTTCCCGAATTCATCACCACACGGATCCCCCTTGATCAGGAAGTGGTAGAAGCCCCAGAGGAACCAGAGAGCAGAAGCCCACGCTAAGAATCTATGCTCTCTCTCTTTGAAACAGAAAAGGCATGGATTCCAGGACCACCATGCTAAGTGCTCAGTTTCCCTTAACACACAGTAATAGGGATACTGATACAGAATTCCTACACTCTTAAAAAAGATGGTCCTTCAAGGGTTCTTTAGTAAAGACAATGGTTGAATATAGGACCATGAACACTGAAAGAACACTTTGCATGATTAAGGTTCTATTTATATATATTTATATATATAAGGCACATTTTCGTCATCAGGCATTACCAGGGATCAAACTTGTGAACCCAAGCACTCATTTTGGTATAAGCATTGGGATACTACCTTCAAGGGAACTGAACAGTCAATCTTTTGTGTTTGCGGCTGTGAATTTAGCCATTTTGGTAAATTGTTTGTAAAATTCATGAAGAGTAATCAGTTGAACCTGGTTGTAATATAGTAGTTTTGTAGACACCACTTTGATTGTACTTTTCCCATTTACACAAACTTTCCTCATCGTTAACGACATTAGCCTTGAAGCTCCGGTGTGAAACTCAAGAAGCACTTCAGAACTTCAGACACCCAAAATGTCTTGAATGACCAACTACATTTGGCGTAAAGGGAATTTTGTGTAAATTGGATTTATTGCTGAACTGTCGTTATGTTTTTATGGAAGCAACTATTTTTCTGTTCAACATGAAAGATGAATGGGGAAGTAAAGAGAGGGAACAAAATACTCTGCCTTCATTATTACATCCTCATCTTTAGCCAGTAGTTCCTCCTCCCTCGCCTCGTTCTGTACCGTGACATTGAATCATGCAGTTTTAGTCATTAACCGTGTCTCCGGTGCTGGTTCTGGGACGTTTGCTGACTCACAGCTGCAGCTCACAGAAGCATCTGGTTCTGATTTGGCCTGGGCCGTACACTCTCTCTTCTTCTCCCAGCATGCTCTGGGGTGTTCCTCAATGGTCTGCTCTGGCCCGGCCTGACACACAGACAGGAAATGCGCACAGCCAATAGCAGCCCACTGAAATATTAACAAGGCCAATAGGGAGGGGCAGCATGTGTGTGTCTGTACGTATTTTTGGATGTGACTGGCCTCACAAAATTTTGGATCTCACTCAGGATTGACTCAGTCTTGGACTTTTTTATACTAACTAATAACTCTATGTAGAAGTGAATCATATCTTCTGCAGTACCAGTCAGATGTTTGGATACGTCTGATTAAATGAATATATTTCATTACTGTAAAGACATTTTAGTGTGAAGTAGGCTTATGAGATGAGTGTGATGTACATCATTGTCCGATTGTGCAACGTAGCCATCACCGTTTGAAGAGATATAATGGGAGGGGGGGCATGGTGGGAGGCAGTTGCTTCTGATAAAATAATAGTATGGCCGAATCTTATGTTGTAAGTCTAAAAGGTACTGTTCTGGGCATCTGGGGCAGCCATAAGCAGTTTTGGGCTGAATGTTTTTGGGAATATAGACTTATTTTGGTGAAACCAACTGAGTTTCCATCCATCCATCTATCAAACTATTCATGCAGGTGGAGCTCAAAGAATGGGGCGACCAAACCTGTTGTTAGCCCATGATTGTGACATAAATTAGCCTGGCTGAAATCCCCCCCCAACAGACTGCAATTGGACATGTAGATGTGTGTTGTGTGTGTAGAGAACACATTACATGCAGTAAAATCAGACATTACCTCCTGCAAGGGAAAACAGTTCTGTTAAACCAACTGTTCTTTAGCTGTAGAAGATATGCGATACCTGAGTTACTCTCCAAACAAAGTATTTGAGGTGGTGTGAAATTGATTTGAATACATTAACAAAACACTACATTTAAATTTTGAAGAATGAAGAAAATTTTGAACCAAATAAAAGTCGCTTGTTTTGCTTGTGTTATCAGTTGTACTCAACGTTAAAAAGGCACTGACCAGAGGTGTGGACTCAATTTGTCGTATGACTTGGACTCGAGTCGACTCGAGACACGAATTTGATGACTTTAGACTCGACTTGAGAAAATTGAGAAAGACTTGGGACTCGACTTTGGCTTCAACACCAGTGACTCAGACTTGGACTCTGACTCGGACTTGAGCATCATGACTCGGAAAGACTCGAGACTCAAAATGGAAGAAATGTGGAGAGGCGTCTGATTGCAAAAGGCACTCTACACAGTTGATTATTTTTCATGTGAATGAATTCATTTCCTGCCGTAAATCGAATAAACATCAACGTCGTCAAATGTCTGTCACTGTGCTTATGCTCGGATTATTTTATTTCAGAAGATGAGTAAAGCGTTTAGAATTGAGACTCAAAAATCTTGGCTTGGGACTTGACTCAGGACTTGAGTTTGACCACCTCTGGCATTGAGTAGAAGAATTTGGGGGGTGGGTTTTAGAGGGGGAGTAACCTAATTTATGGCAGATTTCACAGTGATGCAGAGCCAAAAGTTTAACAAGTTATCTTTAGATGTATGTTCTTGTTATGAGATTATGTCTGGCCCCGCAAGACTACTGTTACTGTAGTTTATTACTGTTATTATTCTAATATGTTGGGCTTTTTTATTAAATTATATGTTTTAACAATTTTAATGTTACCACAAAATCAAAATCACTCATGGTTTAAGCACACATTAATCTTAAGCTCAGTCTTTTTATGCATTGAAGATTGCGGCACAACTCTGAAGGAGAAGAGAAAACACTGCTGTGCACTGTTTTAAAGACAACATACTAGAGCTCATATAGGTCTACAGATTATGAACTGTTAGTTTTTTGTTAGTTTATTACTGTTATACGGTCATGTATGTTATTACATATAGTATTTTGTTCAGTATTTGTCTAAAATCATACAAATAAAGAAAACCCTATGAGATTTTCACGGGTATTGTATGTGCTGGAGTAAATAACCATTAACAAACTATAAGGAGTCCTGTGACAGTACTTTAATTCAAGGCTATGTGGTGTAACATTGTCTTTAATGCCAAGTCAGTGTCTTTAGCTTGTGTCCCCTTCAACAACAATCGGCACGCAAAATTAGCGATCAGTCACGTCATTAAGCAGCGATAGCATGCCCACTTTAACATGCATACCTCCTGGCTCCGCGCCAGCTTTCACCTCCGTTCTGCAGCCGCAGTGTTGTCATTGCTGCGGTCTCAGGAGGCTCTGCGGTTTGCATTGGGGCTCAGTGAGGCGTGAGTGGAGTTTCTTTTGCGTGATGGCGGCCTGTTTGCATACTGCCCCTCTCCGCTGGGACCAGCTTACCCTGCTGAAGACCTCCATTACCCTCGGCTCATCCATCATCGTTCATTAACCAAACGGCCCTCTCTCCTCAGAACATACTCACATATACTCGCATGCCAGCCCAGATGAAAGGACGTCTTGTCCAGAGATGTGTTCTCCTTCATAACACTGGTATTCCAGTAATGGTGTCATGACTGTATATTACTGGATATAATCTGTCATGACAACTCATGACAGCATATGACAGTTTACATGACGTTTATTGAGTGATTATTGTTATGTAGAAGTGTTCAAGAAAAAAACACCTTCTTTTCACAATATTCTGTAAATAGTTCAGGTTAATCCTTTCAAACTTTCATGACATGTTGTCTTCAAACTTGAATAACTTTACAATCATTTGAGATTTGAACCTACTTCGAATTCCACATAAAACTAGAGAAGCTGAACTTTCTGACAGTACACTATAATGTACGTCCCACTTCAAAGCCTCATTTGCACTACATCTAAGGAATTCTTTATACTGAGAAGCTATTTTATATTACCATTTATGCAGATCACTGCTCTTCCATGGCAACCCTGGAGCTGTTTTCCCTGATAGACAGCATCTGCCTATTAACACAACCTGTACTAATATAAAGCACCAGGTATTCCATGAGCTTTTCATTTTTCATAATATAATCTTGAACATTTGATTAAAGCTACACTATGCAAGTTCTGTGGATTTGGAGACCTCTCTGGTAAAAATGCATAATTGCACGCAATATGCGGAACAACAATTTGTAACATTGGCTGTGAGTCTCCTTCGCTGAGCAGATGAATTCGATGATTGCAAGCACGATGAAAAAGTTTTCAGAGAGAACTGAGTGAAAACTTGGTGAAGAACGTGTCTACAGAGGATATGAGTGAATCATCTACCATTGTCATCATATCTTCATCAGTATAATGTTGATTTTGCATTTGAGAACTAAACATCTAGCCAGATCTTCTTTTTGAGTCTGTGAGTGTGATGTTAATACGTAAAGATGTATGATGTGGTCCAGAAACACTCCCGCAAAATCTGACCCAACACCTCTGACCTTTAAATTATGTGTAAATACATGTAAATGTTAAAAATTGACACTATTACATACATGTAATCTACATATGTGCATGTATTTCAATATAATGATATATATGTGCATATATTGGCATATATTTAAATATTTTTGAAAAATCACATTTAAATCTATGCCATACATATGCAAAGTTTAGGCGCCCCTGTTCAGACGATGTTTACTGTTTATTCACTGAATTTGACATATTGAGAATTAATAATACATAAACTGTGGTCTGTGTACAAGTTATGCCATTTTTTATGTTATGTTTAATTTTCCCTGTTGTTAAACTCAGCAAATAAATAGAAATTGTGGACTAAATTTGTAGAAAATGCCATATTTAGGTTTGTTAAGGATGTGTGAACTTATTTTCACTTAGAAAATCAACAAGACATGTATAAGCGGTGTTTGAACATTTACATACAGTTGTATAATTTTAAACATCATATATATTAGACATATATTGGACTACTTTAGTATAAGGTACTGTGCAAAAGGCACCTAAGCGAATTGTTTAAAACCATTTATCTCATCAGTGATTGTGTTTTTACTTGTAAAAACACCATATAGCATTAGATTTCTTGTCAACACCGCCAGCCATCACATGGTTTTGTTAAATTCCATCACCAGCAAACTTGATTTAATTTGATGACTATTTAATGACTAATTAGCCAAAAGAGGTATCGGACAAAAGACACAATAAAGACTGGGCTTTCCCAAACACAGGTTTAAAAAATGGTTAAACAAAAAAAGCACTTCTTATTGCATTAATGTTATTTGTATTGATTGTAATACACTTGTTTTTTGAACAAATGAATGCTTACAGATCAGATAAATAGCTTTAATTTCCTCCAACATTTACACTGTACTGTATGCACATATATATGCACATATATTTTTCTTCCGTATTAGGTTGGCCATTAGCCAATTTGGCAGTAAGGAATTAAGAATCGGCCATAAAAGTTAATGACCGGAGCACATAGACAACTTGATGGTAATGCATCACTAAGTTATAGTCTAAAACTCAGGATATACCAAAGTGACCACTTTTAGGCCTAGTTGCTTTCAGTTCTGTAAAAGTAGGTTAAAAAGCAGAGGGAAGAACAGGTTAGCAGACTGTTCTGTCTCCTTATTTACTCAGAGTGCACTCAGCAGTCTCTCCATCAGTAGCGCTCAAATGCATTTGTGCACAAGTACAGAACCTAAGAAAAGGCTCTAGATTTAAACTCCATAGCACGTAAATGCATTAGCTCATGTCCTGTAACAGTGCACTATACGTCAAATACAGAGCCGTTTCCTATCCAGACCTTATCTCTCTCTTTGCCCAGAGGGACTTTGCTAAGGACATGTGAGTGAGTTTGTCAACATCCTGGCATGGTCACACATGATGACGTCAAGAGAGCAAGAGTGAAGTCCGGCTATAGGAAACATCTGGGGGAAAAGAGAGGAGAGATGGACATGACCTGTGTCCTCTCTCTTTATTTGTTTATTTTGGTCAGCCCATTGTTGTCTTTCATTCTTGAAACTCCCATGTAAAAACAGTCACACGTCTGTTTTCACAGAATGCGTCCTCAGTGTGGACAACTGGCAGCTTCCATCTAGAAAAGCGTTGTTGTCATAACAAAATGATTTTATAGGAGAAGAATTCTGGGTGATGATGGGCCAGTTTGAGTCAGTTTTGGACAGTATTTTGGGGTGCTTTCTGGCTCAAAACTTGGGTTGAGTTGTTTTGGCATTGGACAGAATTTTGCCGTGCTCAGGTTGGGGTTAGACTTAAAATTAGAGCTTCAAATGGGCCTGAATTTTTGGTCCAAAACTGAATACAGCCAAAGAGTTTTCTGTCCGAGCCTGTTACGACCCAACGTATAGACAGCATCGCATTTTGAGTCCAAACCCGACTCGAGCCTAACAAAGTTCTGCAGAAATAAAGACGAAAGCTAAAGCAGTGGGAAAGCTGGGCAAGATCTGTTAAAAAGCAAGCTGTGGGCCATGAATCAAAACATTGGATCTGAACCCGACCTGAGCCCAACGCATATTTAGAAAATGATGTCCGAACCCAACATTGGCGGTCAGGTCCTGTTGAGTTTAGACAGACATCTCAAGCTCTGATGTGACGTGATGCTGTATGTTGGGAAAGTTGTTGGCCTGTATTTGTGTTCAGAACAAAATTTCAAGCCCGATTAAAGTTCTATCCAGAACACCAATAGGCAATTACAACACATGCTCTGTTGGTTGCACGCACTACTCTCTTAGGACTGTTTCTCTCAGCTTTCTTGCAGAAGCCTTTTCTGGTAAAGAGTGTACATTCCATGTCTACATGGACCTTCGTAGCCCACAAAAATGCAGAACATCTCCTGCTCCACCAGGCCTGAGCTTCTGGAACTGGATACTTGTTGTTTCATTTTCACTGAATACATTGGGATATCCAAAAATGGACCTATATACTGTTGCATGTGAGTCTTACTCCCATTCAGCTCAGTGAATGAGAACGGGGGAATCCCAGCTCACTGGCCCCTCTGCCGTATCTGTGCGTGCTGACAATTGGCCATTGTATGGGGTCATTCACAGTTCTCACAGCCAGTGTGTGTGTGTGTGTGTGTGTGTGTGTTTTCTCTCATCTCCTTGTGTCTTCACTGACATTTTTGCACACTGCAGTCATCATGGACCACCCGGTGCTAATACAAACCTGCTCAGCTAGCCAAGCCAAGAGATCTCTCATACCGTACATTCACTGTCTGTTCTCCCTCTCCACTGTTGTAATCTAATGAGGGGATAAAGGGGCACGCCCCCTCCCCATATTGAAAAGAAGAGATTTTGTCCCCCATTATAAGCCTGAAATATAAATAGTAAAAACAGTGAAAGTTCTGATGTGCTATAGCACCTTTAGAAGGCAAAGCCAAGTAATGCTTGAGCTCAAGCTTGGTTTGCCTTCAGTTGAAAGTTCTCTGTCTTTGGTCACGCTTGCAGTTGAACACTACCCCCAGGCCTGTCTCCAGGAGTAGGTCCCGGTAACCCGCTCCCTGGCAGGGTACACAATATGTTGTGTCCATTGATCATAGGGGATTTTGGATTGGGATTTTTCCTCGCCAGGTAAAGGGAAAGGACCTGCCCCAGGTGGAGGAGTACTTCAGGGTCTTGCTTACAAGTGATGGGAAGAGGGATCATGAGATCGGCCGCAGGCTGGGACAGGCAGCAGCAGTAATGCGGTCACTGTGCCGGACTGTAGTGGTGAAGAGCCATAAGGCAAAGCTTTCTCTTAACTGGTCGGTCTACATCCCCACCCTCACCTGTGGTCATGAGCTTTAGGTAATGACCGGAAGAATGAGATCACGAATACAAGCGGCCAAAATGAGTTTTCTTCGCAGGGTGGCGGGCTACACTCTGCTTGATAGGGCGAGGAGCTCGGTCATCCGGGGGGAGCCCAGAGTAGAGCCACTACTCCTCCACATTGAGAGGAGCCAGTTGATCTGCCTATCGTTGGAGGTTTACCAGGCATGGCCGACTTGGAAAAGACTGGAGGGATTATATCTCCAAATTGGACTGGGAGCGGCCCAGGATCCCCCATAATGAGCTGGATGAAGTTGTGGGGGACAGGGTCATCTGGGATTCTCTGCTTTCCCTATTGCTACTGCAGCCCTAGCTGGATCAAGCGGTTTAAGAAGATGAATGAATAAATGAATGAATGAATGAATAAATGAATGAATGAACACTTTGTAGAGAGATTGCTAAGGTAACATCACCTAGCTAGGTAGCTAACTTTCGTGTTAATAGCATGTATGCTGGCAATTAGGGTAAGAGAGATTTTTGAGCCACAGATTAGCAGTTATGTAATTATACCCAACAGAATGGAAAAAAATCAAAGCTACTTTGTCTTATGTGGAGTTTGGCTAAGAATGGTCTGGCATTAATCACTGCATTGTTATGCAGGGAATGCTTGCTAACTACTCTCTATAGAGTAGCTCAATAGGACTGAATAGGACTGAATGCACGAAACACTGTGCTGGCTTTCATGCATTCACTGTGAGTGACCTGAAAGGGTTCATCTTCCCACATCCTCCTCATGACAGCCTTTGTTGAGGCACGGTGCTCTGTTTCTGAAGTGTCTGTTCCCCAGGGGCGGTGGCCTGATTGCAGATGCTCTCAACAGACCCTGGGGTGGCAGGATGCTCTTTAATGCACATCCCCCGACAGCCCTTTAGTAACCCAAACACAGAGCCGGCTGTAAACAAGAATTTCATCTTGATCTTTTATTCATCATTTATTACCTCCAGAAGTGAAGGGATCTGAGACGCAGAAGTTTTATTTCTACTGCATGCTCGTCTTTTATCACGGAGCATGAAGATACGTACAGTAATCTGCAAAGGTTTGAACACCCCTGTCATGTTTAAGTGTTCTATACACAAAATATAAAATGTGGCAAATTTAATTTATTATATATTTTATACATTTTTATTCTCCCTGTGTGTTAAGTTCTACAAATATACACTAATTGTGTATTCATATGTGCTAAAGTTCTCTGTGGAGGATGAGGTAACTTATTTTGACCAGGGCTGCCTAGAGAAACAGAAAGTTCTGTGAGCTCTTTGCCCAAACCATGACAATGCCATCTGCTGTGTCTTATCCACAGAAAGCATGTCCATCTGAAACTGGCCAGGGCTAATGAGGACAGCACGCTACACTAATTAGGCATCTGCTGGCTAATATCAAGCTACCAGGCCATTGGCTGCAATCAGCAGGCAGATTTTCCCTTCTTATTAGAGACGTTCTTGTCCTCATAAATTAGATTTCAGAATTTGAATGTTTGTACAGATATTGTTGCCTGTTATTGGTCAGATCAGTGATCTTTCCTCTAATTCATGTGTCTCTGTTGTAATTATCTAGGCCTGTTTAGTTGTCATGTTCATTACGCCGCTCTCAGTTCATTGACCACTCTAAGGATTTTCGCCGGGGCTTAATTGCCTAATCACTTGCTGACAGAGGGAGGTGACACTGGCCTCCTCTAGCGAGTGATCCTGATCTCAGGAGAGCAAGGCATCCACCACGCGTGGTCTTCACCCAAATGATTATCTTCTACTGCTAACAAGGTTCAGGAAGTGGGCCAGCTTTGATTGGCAGCTGGCGTGCACCCCATCTCTCCCAACAAAGCCTGAGCCAGTAGGGGGGACGGG
Source organism: Colossoma macropomum (assembly GCF_904425465.1). Classification (NCBI taxonomy): domain Eukaryota; kingdom Metazoa; phylum Chordata; class Actinopteri; order Characiformes; family Serrasalmidae; genus Colossoma; species Colossoma macropomum. The sequence goes on along the minus strand of NW_023494802.1, from coordinate 34,734,546 downwards.
AAAGTTCTTCTCCCATTCAGTCTCAAATCCCACACGATTCTCCCACATCATCTGATGCCAGGATGACCACTTTCCATGTGTACTTCCAACACTTTGAGGGACAGGGAGTGTTGACTTCTTGATGATCTTATGGATTGCATTATATGTGGATACTGGCTAAAGCAGGACTGCCCAAAGTGTGGCCCACCGGCCAAAGTGGGCCCATGAGAACGTTTGATTTGGCCTGTTAGAACATCACTCCCTCCTACCCCCTCACTACATACTATATGTAATATTACATATGTATTTTCCTTTTAATTTTATGAAATACAATTTAAAAAATTCAAATTTTAATGTTAATGTCATTTTTTACCTTCTTTATTTATAAATGTTTTTTGGCCCTTGGTCCAACACAAACATTTCAAGTTGCAAAACGTAATGCCTGAGCTTGAAATATATGTTGGCCTGTACACAACCTGACTGTTCACTGTGGAGTTGAGTTGGGTTCAAACTTATTTTCTTTGATGATCTGATCTGTTGCTGTGATTGTCATAGTCTCAATTATTGCATGATATGCTGATCGCAATCATTTGTGATGATTGCAACTATTGAAGCAGTTATTTAAGCTGACTGCTGTTTTTTTCCACAGTTGTTAGCTTTCACAGTGAAGTGTTTACATTGCAACAAGCAGAATGTGAATCGGGTGGGTTTTTATCAGTTGGGTTTGAAGTAAATAAATAACTGACACTTCATGTCTTATAAAACAAAAGTTCTGATTTCTGTCTGGTACTGTAACATGTTTAACGAACAGCAATGAATAATGTTTGTTTACTTGACATTTGTTAATAACATCTTTAGAGGGCAATGCTAAGTAATGTTTGTTGTCATGTTTGGAGCATTGAGACATGGTTAGCATTGAGACATGTTTGCTTATTTAAGCTCAAGCTGTGGTCAGTTGGGAGTTGGGAGTATCAACAGCAAAGGAAGGAAAATAGTCAGAAAATAATCATTCAATTTGGACACTTTAGGCCCATGGTTTTGTAGAAAATTTGCCAGGCTGCAATCAGGTGGGAACATAGATTTGTCAAAACTACTGTGAGGGGTGATTTTCATGATACATGATGAGCATCACAATATTTCATTTTTTTCTGAGGTTTGATAAGTTGAAACATAGAAAAAAGAACCAGTAGTTCATCAGTAGATGGGCAGAATTTTGTTTGGCCCAACATTTCAGGCCCAATTACAGCTCTAGTACACATTAGCAGTGATGTTATTCTCATGGAAGACTAGGCCTGGCAGTAAGGCAGTTCCACTGCGATCCACTTGAAAAAAACACATTGTAAAACCAACAAAGGAACAACAACAAAGGCCTGTTTGAAGACAATGGGAGAAACAACGAGGACAACTGTAATTCTGAACCATGGAAAAAAAAATAGAGAAATGGACGCTTTGGATGGAAGGCCAAACTTCTAGCTGGAAACGATTCTCATTCAAACTCCCAGAATAAAAAAGCAGTTATATGCCAAAGTTATGAGTGAAAACATGAAGTATGGAGTGAGGTATTGCAGGAACATCTGCCTGAAAGCTGCTTCTTTTCCTCCAGAATGTATAGAGTGAATACTAAGTGGGCAGGCAAAGTACAACTGGACTTACGACAGCGTGTTTCATATCAGTTCACATGTTTTAGATTTATACATCTACTCATGCGTTTATATACAGTTCTGCTGACGTTCACTCGGGCTGAGGGTGCTCTGGGTGTACATTCATAAGTCAGATGTACATCAGTGTAAAACCATAATAATTGACTCATGTGGATTTGTCTGGGGGTCATTTGCGCTGTGTTACCAGATGCTGAATTAGGTGACCCAAATGTTTGGGTAATCTTACGGCGCCTTACGTTGCCTTTAGGTACAGACCAACAATAATGTTATTCTCATTATGAAGGCAGAACGAAAGCTCTGGAACGACTGCAGATGAATAAATGATGGTCTAGGAAATGTATGCTGTGACCTTATTCTGGTGCAGTTGCATTATGTTGAGGTTGGCTGACATCAGATTTACTCTCATGTAGGCAGCAAATGGGGACAGTAGCAACACAGTTGTGCTGCTCTTGATTTGAGCAATATATGCATAGTTTAAGTCTAGTTGCCTTCAGTGAAACACAAGGAATGAAAATGCTGAATTACTTCAACTGTAACAGATGAACAATATCAAAGAAGCTACACCACGGAAATGAAGTACAGGGGTGTAATGACTCAGTTTGATATGATAAGTTGTCATCTCAAATACGTTTTTCGATACAGCAAAAATAGAGTACCTAAAGATGCGCCTTCTGATGCTTATATAAGGGCCGCCAAACGATTAATCGAGTCTAAGTCTGGTAAGTGTCAGGAAAAAGAGCGGGAAACTCCTCAGGCTGACCCTGCGTCTTCTGCTAATCTCAGAGTTACCATGGCCTCTTGAGAGAGCTCTTTTGTAGTCTTATACTGGTTGAGATGAAGGGGGTGGGAACAGCTGCTCTCTCTGCAGGGGTCAGAGGTCAGCATGAGAAGGGTCAGGCCAGGGCTTTAGGCTCCATTGGCCACAGCCAGACAGAGTGTGACTAATCAAGTCATTAGCAGCGCTGTGGGTATCGCGTGCATTTTCTGTGCAACATGCACTTGAACAAAATGCATTGCACAACATGATACTGCCAGAAAAGCGGAAGTTAATTGAACAAAATGTAAAATTGCATTGGAGTCAAGCAGTTTGGCCTGATACCGCTCAAGACTGACTGTTAAGCATATGTGCTTCTGAAAGCATTTCCATATAGTATCAATATTATAGATTAAATGTGTCAGACTCCAGTCCTCGCGGGCCACAGCTCTGCGGAATTTAACATTCTGCCGATTAAACACACCTGATTCTAATCAGCTAATCAGCAAAGCCATTATAAATTTAATTCAGAGTGTTAGACAAGCCAAAACGCTAATCTCGGCAGATCTCTTTAATATGCTGTTGTTTAAATTATTATATCAGTGCAGGAATGTTCAATCATTGCTGCAAAACGTTGCAGCAGAACATTTCTGGATCTCCTCTAACCTTATCTGAAAATAAGCACGGAAGGGTACATGGTGCCAAGGCAGTGTCGTTTTCTCACTGTTGGAAACACTCAACCTTCAAGAGCCATCCTTTCCCTTTAGCTATTGTGTTTCTCACAAATCACCAGAGCCCTGAGATTTTCCAGGACCTGCGCCTTTTCTCTGACCTTTGCTGATTTTTTTTTCCCCCAGCTGTGGATCAGGCCCTTCACAGAGTCCATAGATTATTCCGTGTAGCCTATGCCAGAGAATTATCAGCTGGAGCAGTGTGCCTTGGCCAAGGATGACAGGAAGGAAGTCATTTTCACGCTTGCTGCCACAGAGGTTCTGTTCTCTTGAGCTTCCTCTCTTTTTTTCCTTAGTCACATCTGCGCAGCACCAAGAGACAATGAAGCCTGTTAAAGGAAGCCTAGAGGACAGGGATGGTCTCATTTTGGGGAATCATTTTGTTGAAATCTTGTTTAAAGTGAACAGATCTGTAGGCCTATCTCCTAATCACCTAATCACTTAAACGTTCTCTTACCTAATTCAACTCAAGAAAGACTAAATCAGTAATCATGAGTCGCTTTGTGGAAATCAAGCCTTGAGTCTTGGCGAGTTTGAATCTTAAGTCTGAATCGAGTCATAAGTCTTTTCTAGAGAAATTTAACTGAGTTTCATTATTGGCTGCAGACACTGCATTGTACAAAAGTAAACCCAATAAAACCTGCCAGACAGAACTGAAGCACTACAGGCAACAACTGCTGCATTAAAGAACAAGACAACTCAAAATGGTTGGCTAGTCTGTAGTTTATATGGCAACTAAGCTAACTAGTTTGTGTAACACCTAATCTAGCTGACGTTTTTAGGTTTGTTTTAGGAATGTGAGCTGTAACTTAGTAAAACTTCAGCTTGATTATCTGACAACTTAGCCAATAGCTAAATAGCTAAATTAGCTATTGCTATAGGTGACAAACTTGCTAGCCAACCTTTTCAAGTTATTTAAACACTGAATGTAGCACTTCATTCTGTCCGTTAGGCTGAAACTTCTTTTGTAATGAAAGCTTCATATTTGAAGCTGCAGTGGACCTGATACTGCTGATCTGCAGTTCAGTAATGACCAGCAAAACAGGCAAAGTTGTGCACATTAGCCTGTAAATAAAAGATGATGTGCTTGTACCACTTTACGGTAGGCAGTCCTAATATAATAGTTTTTTGTTCATGATTTTTTCTCACGCTGAAATTTCAAGTCTTCTGTCATGAGTCATGAGTCAGTTAAAGGCTAGTCCGACTTGAGTTTCGAGTCAGTCGACATGCTACTTGATTCTGACTTGGTGACTGGAGAGCCCATCTTTGGGAAAAAAGCTGGTGAATTAGTTGAATCAAGTGCTTCAGAGCACAGAAGTCATTGAAACTTTGTGGTATTGTATCTCATAAGTATCTTTGACCATAGACCATCGGTAGACCGCCCTTCCTGAGTCGATGTGGGTGTGTAATGGCAGAGCAAACAGTTGTGCAAGACATGGGTAACTCCAAGACTAGGTTTGGTAGCTATAGACAGATCTAGCCCTAACCAAAAAACCTAACCATACCTCCAGCCGCAACCACTAAAAGAAATAACTGAAAATGTTTCGGTTTGAAAACTCTGCGCTCAGCACAGGACCTTTTTCCACACTCCACTAACGGTCTACGCCTCAGCAGCTGCTTTTGGCCTGGATGGTGGTGAGCTGGGAGGGAGAGCATTCCTCCAGTGACAGGCCCGAACCCAGCCGGATGCTCCACCGGATAATGGACTGCAAACTGTGCAATCTGTGGGAGTAGCTGTGTGTAGCATAACCAGCGCCGTTGAGTCCCTGAGCGACTTTTCATCATTCCAGGAGATGTATTGTGTGGATTAGAACATTATTCCCAGAGAGAAAACAAGTTTAGGAGCGCTCAAGGAGATCTAAACATCATCTACGTTTTTTATTACGTGCTTCAGAAAGAATTTCAGATACACATCTTGTTTCTGGTGCATGGAAGGGTGAGAAGATATATTTCTGAGACAGGGTGATTTTAGTTGAAGTCTCTTAGGAGAAGAAAGCCCCTCTGTCTCTGTCTCTCTGAGTTCTCACCAGGCAGAGTGGATGCACGTGTTCAGATTAATGTCCGCGCTAGCCGTTAGCGAGCAGAAGTATGTCACTGTTATTTAGAGCTGTTCAGCATGCCAGGAGGTGCACGGACATTAATGGTTCCCTCTCGCACAGCAAGCATCCTTGTTTTTATTTAAAAGAACGACCCTGTCCAACGGAAGCATTCTCAGCTGTCCTAATCTGTCCATAAGAACTAAGTTCTGCCTCAGTGCCAGACTCTCAGCTGCCCACAACCAATCGATGCAGCAGTTAAGTGATCATTAAAGTGTGAAAACTTCAGGAGCCATTGATCTGAATGTCCATTCCTTGACAGAGCTGCTTTTGGCATGCTGTGCGCCACTGCAGTGCAAGTTCTAGTAATTTGTGTCTCGGTTTTAGCCGCTTCCATGCAAGGTCAGCAGTGATTTATTTGCCTTTGCTTGCACAGTGGTGCTGTTTTTCACTTGCAAAGTTGTATTTATGAACTGCTTTGTAGTCAGAAACATAGAGGATTTGCTAAACAAGCCAGTTTATTAAACACACCAATTAATGTTAACATTAGCTAGCCTGGTCTAACATCATTGATTGTGAAAATGTACATAATGCAATATATGTAAGCATATGTCTATGGCCTAATAGATGACTTGCATCTATCTGCGCTGCATTTAGAGAAATAAAGAACTACATACCATTGACTGCTTAAACAGTTGTTTCCTTTACCCAGGTATATGCATAGATAGACCCTGGGGGGGAGTATGAGCTCCTGCCCTTTCGCTCTCAGACTGTACAAGTGCCCTTTTGTTCGATGTGTATAATTATTGTGTTTAAAAGGCCATTTATTAAGATCTGTTTCAGCAAGATTCAACTCAGTCTCACCCCATAAACAGAGCTAGTGGTTCGGCTCAGATTCCAAGCTTCTTCACACTTGGGCACCCCCTCTGGTGCCATACTTCACTAACGCCAGTCTAACACGGATATGCGCATCACCACAGTGCTGAAAATCACAGTGATAAACACTGATAAAATCTTTAAGAAAGCGTCACATTGCATTACATACTTATTTACTCAAATACAATTCACTACTATGATTTACAGCAATAAGATATGGTAGTGGGTCATGTTATATGCTGGAGATAGGGGTTCAAGTCCCTGGTTGGGCGGTTAATCCATTTTTTGGCTGCCTAATTATGACTTCAGGGGATGTTTGTGTGCAACTTTTAAGTTGAAAGCTATTTACAATAAGTAAAGTGCTGCATCCATTAATTAGCTAAGTGCATTAGCAAAGTAGCAGAGGGCATGTGGGGTGGGTGGCCGGAGGCGAGCGAGAGGAGAGTGCTAGCCGACAGCAGACGGGCAAAAGTTCAGCCTCCTCGGACAAGACGTCCGGTCAAGTGGCAGCTCCCAAAATCTCTGAGTGAAAGCGTGTTGATTTTGGAGGGGTCAGCATGCAGTCAGGCGAGGAAAATGCATCATGCGCCAAAAGAGGGGGGGGTCAAAACTTCCCTCCCCTTTACCCTAATTCCTCATTCCCTCAGTGTAGATGCTGTCCATTCTATACCAGACAGCAGTTTTGTTTCATAGTCAATTTGGAAGTTGTGGTTGCTGCTGCCAGAGCTGTGGTGAACTATCCTTGTTTAGCCGCTCTCTGGCAGGCCTAAGTGAGCCCAGCTGGCCTTAGCATGCGAACAATTCCCAAATCACAGGCCTGTGGGAATCATGTATGCAAAAGCAGGCCACACGCACAGGTTTGGCTTTCTCTGACCAACTCTGCACGCTTCCGTGCCAGAATCTGTTTCCACCTGAGAGCTGATGGTCATGAAGTCTTTCTGGAAATGCCGGTGCCCTGCAGGAGCCGTGAACTTAATCAATCAGGCGTTTCCAGTTCGTCTCGGTTCACAGATGTGGGGGAGCTGGTCTGGGTTCAGAGGCCTGAAAGCAAAGCCCAATGCCTGAAAGCAAAGCCCAAACAGATCAATCAGAGTGGTGTTACAATGCCAACATTGAATTCTAGTCTGTGTTTCTAATCTGTTGTTGATTTTCTTTCCATAAGGCCAGATCTCTTGAATGTACTTGACCATAGCTGACCGTCTCTGAAGGTTATGTAGAAGAATTTTCTTCGAAACATACATTTTAAGATTTTCAGACATAGAATCAACATTTATGCTTTTTTACCTAAACTTGTAAAAAATGTAGGGGTCATGCAGATTTCATTGTTGAGGGCACAGCAAAAAAAAAAAAAACAACAACAGTTAAACAGCATTTGAAACTTTATAAAGGGTCATCAGCCTGATCCATTTCTGAGCGTTTTAATAAATGGTGAATATTCAAAGACATTCAATTCAATGTCTGTTGCAATATATGCATAATAATTTGTATATATATATTTGTATATGTACATACACATATAAATTACATGTCAAAGAACCAGCACAAGAGATTGGTAAATCTCAAGATTTGTCGCTGGATGATCAGTAACCATAGCCAGATGTGAAAAAAAAATCCTAAACAATTTTTCAGAGTTAAAAGCTAGAAAAAAACTCACATTCTATACCTGATAAGCATGATGTGGGCATTTCAGAAGGCTCATAATTGACAGATATGGTGGCCATGGCAATATAAACAACCTCACAGCAGCAGGCCTGCTTTTCCTTTTTTAAGCTTTTATTTTCTGGCAGGAGTCAAACTTTGAATCTGTGAAATGTTGGATTATGAAGATAAAGTTACATTCAGCTGAAATTGACTAAGATAACCACAATGGTCAGGATTAGTGACCAACATAAGTAATAGTTTGGAGAATCATCCAAACACTGTTAATATTTACTAAAGTATAGTATGGCTGCTAGGTGGTTATGATAGGCTACAAATCTTCCAAACAGTAGGAGCTTTTGACTTGCCAACAAATGATGCAGAAAATTTGATGTTCAGGCAAGCACACGAGATCTCTCGACATCGGCGTCTTCCACTGTGTTCCAACTCAAACGCAACTGAACAAACACACAATGGCAAACATCTCTGAATCAATGTAATAGCTAAAAGCATAAACAGATTAACAAAATAAGTCCCATTAAGATTATTGGCAGGCATGTTGTGAGACTGACGTGATGGTAGCATGTTAGTGTGTGCTGCGCTGGAACAAGTGGATCAGACACAGGACTGGTGCTGTGTCGACTCACTGTCCACTCTATTATACAGGCCTGTCTTATTGGTCCACCTTGTAGATGCGAAGTCAGAGACAGTAGCTCATCTGTTGCAGCACAGTTTATTCATTCACTAGTCCATCAGTGTTCACAGGATGCTGCCCGCAGGACGCTGTTGGTTGGATATTTTTGGTTGGTGGGACTATTCTCAGTCCAGCAGTGATGCTGAGATGTTTAAAAACTCCAGCAACACTACTGTGCCTGATCCCCTCGCACCAGCATGACACACCACCACCATTGCTGAGAATGACCCACCACCCAAATAATACCTGCTCTGTGGTGGTCCTGTGGGGGCCCTAACCGTTGAAGAACAGGGCGAAAGGGGGCTAACAAAGTATACAGAGAAACAAATGGACTACAGACTGTAATTGTAGAACTACAAAGTGCTCCTATATTGTAAGTGGAGCTGAAGAAATAGCCAGTGAGTGTGGATATAAGGAGGTGAACTTAATGAAGTGGCCAGACTTTGTATGTTGATGTTATTTTGAGCAAAGTCCTTAAATGTAAATGCACTAAGTAGGTTTGCTGCTAGTAACTGAATCATTGACTGCAGCCAGCAGACTGTAGTGTATCATCATCAGAGCATAAGTGATTAATTATGGCCTGGAAAGTCGTGTCAGCTCTGGGAGGGTGTCAGCGCAGTAGTGAGTGCACAGCATGTCTGGGACTGATGCTGCCGGCTCTGCTGTAGTACGATGCATTTAAGAGGGCAGTGGCTACTGCAGAATTAATAGCAAGCAAAAGAGAAGAGAAGGGTGATGAGATCTGAGCCTTCCAGTGGAATGAATAAGCTCAGGCATCTTCAGCAGAGTGTGTGTTTAAAGGCTGGTTCTTGTACTGGCTTTGCTAGCCCACATGTTGAAACTGCTTCAAAAAGAGCTTGTATGGAATGTATTGTTGTTGTGATGTCAGGGAAACCAACTTATTTACATTTATCCATTCAGCCTATAGCAGTTCAGCCCCAGCCACTCACACTGAAGTTATAAAGAGTGTTTCAGCTTGAACAGCTTTTTAAATGAAGGGACGAAACAGGACAGCCAGACAGAAGAGATGCCATTTGCATATATCAGTGTTAAAGGCTTAGTAACTAAAACAGCCTGTTGAATTCTAAGCAATAAACAGAAGTTGGAAATTTGTCATGTAAAAATGGATTATGACTGTTTCTTGTATATAAATCCATGCAGATGTTATAGGTGGAAAAGAGTACATGAAAAATGTAGTTTATGGCCCATTTAACACTATGGTTAGTCCACTATATAGCAGAGGGCTGGCAGGCCTTCAGAGAAGGCCTAATGTCTGTATTTTTATTTAAGGACTCACTGTAAAACGACTACAAGGTAAAATATATGCTAACATGTCTGTTACAAGCTTCAAATAAACATATGGAGTGACTTTTTCAGGCTTCAAATGTCTGTTTAACCTAGGAACCCAAAAAAAGGTTAATGTGAATCAGTTAGCCTAACACTAGAGTCCCATAAGGGAGCTAGCAGAAATTATCGTAGTAGTGTGATTTTACCTTGTGTTTGGATAAGTTTTTGACATTTATGGCCCAAACTAAAGGCCTTGCTCTAATTTTCAGGTTCGCCATTGATAGGTTCTCCTTTTGAGTTTTGGTTCCTCTCGGTGGTTCTCCTTCGTGCTGTTGTCACTGTCACACTGGATTTCTGGAAATCTGCTTTGGTAAAATATCTAGTAAAAAGTGCTAGATAAATAAACCTGAACTGAATTGTCACAAAACCTCCCACTGTAATAACACATTCCAGTCTTCTTCAAGGAGGCTCACAGTGATGAAGTACTGAAGAGCAGCTGCTAACTCCCTTGAAGTTAGCATTTGGGTGCTTTTTTGGATTCTGAATATAGCCTGCCCTGTATTTTTGGACTGCTGTTGTAGCCGGGGCCACCTGGTAAATGCCTGTGTTGGGCTTGCTTTTTAGAAGAATGTAAGAACAGCGAGAGAAGTGCACCCACAGACATACCACCCGAAAATAGCTCAAACACGGCTGAAAAAGAAAGGCTAAAATAATGGCCCATAGTGCAGCCCCACCCCCCACCACACCACTCACTCACTCACCCACCCATTCTGACAAAGACAAGAACTAAATGCTCAATTAGGCTACAAAAGCAATCAATGACATCATGTCTGAGACAGAAAGTGGCTTTGACTCAATGGGAGAACTGCGCCCAGACCAACAACCTCCCTGATACCCTCAGATCTGCATGGTTTCCCTCCCTTTGTGTAGAACATGCTATTTTAATTCAAAATGGACTTTTGTTACCTTGTTAATTCATGTTCTTGGTCATATAAAACATGATTCAGCATAACCTATTATATATAGGTTTTCCTGTAATATTGTATCAAAATGTAATGACTTTTGCTGCTGTCAAAATATCTTTTAAGTTTTGATTATGTCTTTGTGCACCATCAGGAGGGGAAAAATAATATTGAACAATATCTCTTTTCTGTCTCACCATGCCCATTTATCACTGAGTGAAATGCTCAACTAGCACAGAGACCCTCCTTAACACAGTTTCACTTAGATATCGTCACAGTACAGAAAAAGACATGCTATGATTTCCCATTCCCCTTTACTTTACTTTAAGGCCTCATGTCCTACATTCTGTTTTTTGCCCTGATATTGACTTATTACTTATAATCAGACATATATAGTGTCTGTGTACAGTGTCCAGAAGTCTACTGCTGAAATGCTTCTATTATTCCATTCTTTTCTACTTTAATACAGTTTTTTCATTACATATTGTGTTATCAGCATAACAGTTTAAGTGAAAAATAAAAAACTGAAATGTTTACATGAATTTCAGATTGTCTTTGTATTTAGTATGTCCACCTTTCACTGTAATGACACTCAAGCTGGCATGGGCTCCACAAACTTGTGCAAAAGCCTCTGATGAGGAGACTAAATCCACATGAGAGTCGTCTGACCATGAGCTTTAGTGGACAGTATAAGACAGTAAAATCTGACCTTTTCACTCAAAGGCCTTGTACAAAAGCACATGGTCAATTTCACAAATGTACTTTAATTTGAGTAGTGACCAAGAAATAGTGCACAACTTTAAATAGTTCACCTTTGTTTTATTTATTTTCTTTTAAATATTTCAAAATGACCTGTCCAGGGTGTTTCCTGCCTTCCACCCAATGGCCGCTGGGATAGGCTTCAGTTGCCCCCCACGACCCAGAAGGATAAATGGCTTAGAAAATGTGTGTGTGTGTGTGTGTGTGTGTGTGTGTGTGTGTGTGTGTGTGTGTATGTGTGTGTGTGTGTAATTCAAACTTTTAAAACTTTCTCTTGTTTATTTTCAGGTTTAAACAAAATTTAAAAAAAATCCCATATTTATAATATGGTCTTAGACTTTTGGATCCCACTGCAGTTGTATGCAAAAGTTTAAACACCCCTGGTCAAATTACACGTTTAGTTTATTTTCTAAGTGAAAAAAAGTTAACACATCCCTCCTTTGAGAACACTGCAAATTTTAGAGCACAGTTTCTATTTATTTGCTGAATTTAACATATTGGAAAAATAAAACATAAAACAGAAAATGTACCATAACTTTTCCACAGCCCACATGTTATGATTTATTTTTTCCAGTATATTAAATGTACCAGTGTGTATTAAAATGTGCACCGGGGTGTCCACACTTTTGCATTGGACTGTATGTAAATGACCTCTGTTCTCATTCGCTGTCCTGTATTATGTGTTGTTAAAAAGCAGTCTCGGCTGAAACACTCTTTATAGCTTCAGCATGAGGGGGCGGGGTTAAACTGCTGTAGGCTGTTGATAATGAATAGCTAGACAGATGTAATTTTCTCAGGTGCCTAAGACTTTTGCACAGAACTGTAGGTGCAGCAAGCCTGACAACAAAGGTGTTGCTAGACTCTTGTTCTCAGCTGTGTCGTGTCATTAGTAGACTGTATAGTTAATGGTGCGTGTGAGAGTGTTCTTCTCATTATTCTTGGCACCCTGTGGGTAAGGGGGAAGGGCAGTGCCCGTCTCAGCTGGTACTTCCTGGCAGACGCTTAGGGGTCAATACCTGCTTCACTCCCTCCCTCACACACACACACACACACACACACAATAACAAAACCACAGCCAAGACAACTACAAGCCCTGCCAGATCGTACACACTCTGGTTCCAAATTCTCAGCTGTTTCTTTGTTCTGACTGCGAGACTGTTAACTGGAAAAGGTTCAGCTCAGATATAGAGGAGTGACGTGATTTTGTTTGTGCCTCAGAAGCTCAAATTACAGATAAATGTATTTATTAAATAAAATAAGTTAAGTGGAAGGCTGTCTTGAAATATAATTGCAATATAAGATGTTGGGTATTTGGATTCATAATATTTAATTATTATTGTTATTAAAAACTGAGTGTTCCTCACTTTTTTGAAGTAAAAGTTTTTTATTGTTAACAGTATGTTGTGCAGTGTCCAAAACTACATAAGCAAATCTGCTTGATAATTTGAAATCATTTTATGGAAAATTTGATGACTGGCTACATTTGGGCTAAGGGCAAAATGTGTAAATTAGGTCTTTTGCAAAAATCATCACTTTAAAAGCTGCTTTAGGTGAGGATGCTGAGCAGTGCGTTTCTGTCCCAGTGACCGCTGACGGTGCCGTGTCCCCTGAGAGCAACGCCCTCCAAAATGCGCCGCAGAAGTGTCTGAGATCTAGGCCAGGCTACCGTGGAGAGGCTAGAAGCAAATTTCTCATGAACGAGGGTGCATCTTGGAGGGGGCAGCCCAGAAACCAGGTGGCATCCTAACCACTTCATAATGGGTTCAATCAAAGCTGACCTCTACCGTCACTGTGCCCTTGAGCAAGACACTTAACATCAAGCTGTTCCAGGAGGACTCTCCTCAGTTGGTTAATATCACTTTTGGCTTTGGGCAAATGACAAAATATCCTATCCTGAGAACGTGCTTGCCTAAAACCATGCTGCTGTTTGTCATACATTGAATAGCATAATAAAAATAGGCTGTAGTAACAGTAGTGTTTAGGCTACTTCAAACTGCAAGCTTTAGCTATTTTATTGATAGGCTAAAAAGGAGCAACTGTGTCAGTAAACATGCAATTTATGAAACCTACACCAAGAATTACCAAACCATACCAAGACCTACCAAACCATACCAAGAACAAAGTTCTTAACAAAGCTTAAAAGCATGCAAGTCTCCAAAAAGGTAACTGTCTTAACTTTTAATGGAAGTAAATAGAGAAACATTTTTTTCCCCGTTACTTTGGTCCTTTGTTGGTCTGTTCATAATGAAAATTGGACACATTATAAAAAGCAACTGCCTTTTTTATGCCAAAAAATGAAAAACAACAGACACACACACACACACACACACACATATATATATATATATATATATATATATATATATATACTCTTTATGTTGGCTGTATTGAAAAATAATGAACTTTGTGAATCGTTACATCTCTTAGTTATTACACAAATCTGCATTTCCACTTATAATGTTTGCTATGAATGTTTACATGACTGCTGTAGCTGGTCAGACTGATGTATTGTGTTAAACAATAAATTCTAAAGTTTCCATAAATGAATAGTATGACTCAGGAGTAAATTATACATTATGAAATGCTAACAATAGTTACATATCACATAAAAATGTTTTTCTGTGATATGAGCCCTTTAATAGGCTTCATTGTAGCTAATAAAAGCATCAAAGTAGCTTCAGCCTCTTCTACTCTGCCTTCAGTTTATTGTTTTTTAAGTCAGATGTTTTCTGTTATTACTCAAATCTGCATTTTCTTTTATGTTAACATCCGAAGCCCCATTGCGCTCCATTTGATTGCATGTCTGAATCATCAGTAGTGTCTTTACGGGGAAAAGGAAGATGACATCATAGCTGTACAGTGAGTAACTCGTGCTTCATCGCTATCGGTGGTCTAATGATAGCAGTGGCCGTACAGCGAGTCTGACTACAAGGCTAACATTGCTAGCAGCGGCATTCAGACAAGACAGGCAAGGCAGACAGAGCTGTGCTCTGGGAGAGGGGTCTTACCCCCCGCCCCAGCAATGGTTGCCATGGATACGAGCCGGCGGCCAACTTGCGTCCGTCCTGGGAGTGTCATGTGCAATGAACTGGGATGGCTAGAGAGAGAGACAGAGAAAGAGAGAGAGTGCCTGGGGGTCCAGGAGAGCAGCTGTCCTCCAAGCCAGAGCCTTTCTGCTCAGGAAGCACATCTGCAAGGCTAGCAGCTTTCATGCTAACTGTCTACAAAGCAATATACAAGTTTCTATTCACAGCTATTGCAGTCTGAGCTCGCTGATGTAGTAAATTCACTTGATTCAACTGTGTGCATCATATCAATGTGAATGAAATACATCAACACAGTTTCATCTTATTTAAGTGTTGATGATGTAACTTCAAGTGCTCCATTCTTTAAATTTGACATATACATGATTTTAAAGTATAGTTCTGTAGCGATGTCCCAGTTTACCCCTTAACCCAAATGTAGTCAACCAGTAATGGGAGCTTATTCTTGTGGAAATGATGATATTACATGAATACAAGGTAGAGATTTGAACACCTCTGGTCTGATTACATGTTTTGTTCATTTTCTAAGTGAAAATAAGTAACACATCCTCTACAGACGCTTAAATATCACATTTTTCTATTATTTATAGTGCACAAATTCTGCTTACTTGCTGAGTTTAACACATTGGAAAAAATAAAACATACAATGTAAAATATGCCATAACTTCTGCACAGGCTACATTTTATGTTTTTTTTCATGTCACATTCAGCAAATAAACAGTACTTGTGCATTAAAATGTGCAGAAGTGTGTTCTCTGTAGAGAAGTGTTAACTTATTTTCGCTTAAAAAAGCAATATGTCTTTTGACCAGGGGTGCCCAAACTTCTGCATGCCGCTTAATATGCTGGGACATTTTAGCAGTTATGCTAGAGAAAAAGTAAATGCTTGTATGTGAAAGGTTTATCTGTCTTTATGACTGGGAAAAGAGTGACTTCCACAGAAACATGCGTTCACGTTAAGCTGATACTTGCAAAACGGTCAAGCAAGTTGTACGTTAGTATAAGTTGTTTTTCAGCATCCGAAAATTAGACAGAGGCCTCAACAGCTAAATATAATAAGAGATTTTTCAGTATTTAGTTTGTCAGTGCTTTGCCTTTATTACAGCTTCCATTCTTTTTGGGAGACTTGCTTTCAGTTTTTCAAAGAAACCTGCAGGGATATTTTTATTTTTCAGTCTTAGAAGTTGGTCTCGTTTTCTCTTGATCGAAATAGTCCCAAACAGTGATGTTAAGGTCTGGACTCTGGAGTGGTCAGTCTATTGTTCTGAGACCACCAGCAGCTTCTTTGTTTGATTTGCAAATGTTCTTCCTTTTTTTTTCCTTTTCTCGGTAAGGGCTTCTTCTCAGCTACACATCCTTTCAGACTCATAGTGTTGAGTTATCTTCTCACAGTGGAAGGATGGACAGAAACACCTGTGGATTTTTTCAGATCTGAAGCAAGAGTGGAGCTTGATTTTCTCCTCTCTCTCATAGATGAAAGCTTTAAATACTGTTTATCTGTTGGGGACAGTTTTCTGTTCCAGGTCCCATTTTCTTTATATCTTAACTCCAGTTTCAGTCATTTTTACTTTAAATTTCTCCTTTCTTATGCAAGTGGGTTATCTTATACCTAATCTCCTCAGAAACTGGCCATTTTGAACGGCAGCTGAGGTGAGTTAGGGTAGTTACTTTGAAGGTTAGCATCTCTTTAAAGAGTTAGAGTAGCAGCAGCGTTCACAAAATGAAAGCATGAACCGATTAAATGCTGATAAAAAATGAATCACTTGTACTTAATGCTCGTTTTGACTGGAAATGATAAAAATGAAAGATTGGCTCAGACATTTGTACAGTATAGTTAATTTTAATTAGAATTTTAAATATGCATTATAATCATGCCAGCTAACAAGTGCTGATTCAGAAGAAGATGAAAAGCAGAAGAGAAGATTTTAAGAGAGGAATTGAGTTTAATAGGTTAATCTTGACAGCCCTGAAATAAATATTGATGATGGGATCAAAGCTGTGTATTTGCAATTGTAAAACATAATATCATAATTTAATGATTTAATGCAGTATCTGCAAAACTCTTAATTTCCATTGGCTGGGAATGTAGGGGCCCACATTCCATCAAACACGCATTTCTAAACAAACTCCCTCACGCCTCCATTCTGACAGACAGTCTCCCGCTCTCGTCTGGCACACAGACATGGAGGTTTGCCACTGGCCGTGGGTGGGTGTGGTGGTCTGGCTGTATTAGGGTGGGTTAGCCATACACTGCGGTTAGCCTCTTTTCTCTCTGTTTTGTCTGTGTCAAATTACTGGCAGCCGCCGTCCTCATCACTCATCACCCCACTGGTAAAAAATACACACACTAGTGCCTGAACCTCACTCACACACAGATTGCTGCATTAGCTGCCAGACAGTGTTGTGATGAGTCTCTCAGTGGGTGCGTCTCAGCCATATTTTCAGCCTCTCTATGCCAAACTCAGATTTATGCTTGGCTGCTGTCTCTGAACAGGAGGAGAGACATGGAGCTCAATCCTCCTGCAGAAAGAGTGATTTTCTTCTTTTTTAAACCTACACTATATGATCAAATGTCTAGGGACACCCCTCCTGATAACTGAGTTCAGATATTTCGGCCACACGTATTGCTAAAAGGTGTAAAATCAAGCACATAGCCATGCAATCTCCATAGACAAACATGCAAGAGACAAAGTGACTTTAAACATGGCATTGTCATAGGATGCCACCTTTGCCACAAGTCAGTTTGTGAAATGTTTGCCCTTGTGGATCTGGCCTGGGCTATTATTGTGCAGTTAAGAGCTATAGCACGTAAAACTCTTCTATCCCCTGTTGCATCACTCACTACCCGTTCCAAACTGCCTCTGGAAGCAACAAGAACTGTGTGTCGGGAGCTTCATGAGATGGGTTTCCATGGCTGAGAAGCTGCACACAGGCAAAGATCACTATATGCAAAGCTACGCACGCTGCCACTGGTTCAGTGGAAACTTGTCGTGATGAATCATGCTTCACTGTCTGTCAGTCTGATGAATGGATCTGGGTTTGGCGGATACCAGGAGAACACTACCTACCTGAATGCATTCTGCCAACTGTAAAGTTTGGTGGAGGAGGGATAATGGTCTGGGGCTGTTTTTCAGGGTTTAGTCTTGGCCCCTTAGTTTCAGGGAAGGTTAAAGATAATGCAACAGCAAACAAAGACATTAGACAAATGAATGCTTCTAACAGTGTGGCAACAAGTTAGGGAAGGCCCTTTCCTGTTCCAGAATGAGTGTACTCCTGTGCACAAAGCGAGGTCCGTAAAGACATGACTTGATAAGTTTGGTGTGGAGGAACTCAGTGTCCTTCCCGGAGCCCTGACCTTAACCCCAGTGAACACCTTTGGGATGAATTGGAAACCATTGATTGCAAACCAGGCCTTCTCGTCCACCATCAGTGCCTGACCTTACAAATGCTCTTTTGACTGAATGGGCACAGATTCAGATGGGTCAGAATTTTGCCTCTGTTTTTTTAGGCCAAAATCTTCCATTACTTGTTAGCTATATTACTTCACAGTTCCGGTACAAAAGAATAGCAAACAAAAGAAGAACATATTCTGGCTAACTGGGTACCTTTGAAGTAAGAGGAAAACTGGGTTTCATTTTAAAGGATTGGAAGGCTCAGTCTCTTTTGGAAAAATTGATGGAATGGCTGTAAATTTCTTCTTGACTTTTGGGTCTTTTTTCAGAACAGTGCCCAAATGTTAGCCTGGGTTTAGGATCTCATATTTCATTTTTCATACACTAATCTTCTTCTACCAGAAGACCAAACGTCTTGAGTTTTAAAATACTGTAAGTTCAAAACTGCCTATGGAAATATTGCCTCTTTTGCCTTTTGGTCAGCCAGTAACCCAACATTGGCTTAAGCAAATACTAGAAGCAAATTAGCCAGGCTGTGATTTCTGTTCTCTGTTCTTGCACATGTACATTCCTCATCTAGCAAAGCAGTTCCATCTTGCATTCAAAATGATTCTGGGTACAGCTGATGATTTAATCTAATTTAATTCAAATCTATATGCCAGGGTTATTGACAAAAATGCAGTTTTTGTGACAAGCAAAGACTAGAGGTTAACTGTTTTCCCACAAGAACGCCTTCACTGCTGTCCTTTCTCTAAATGTAATGGTGCTGTAACCTCTAGGTCATGCTGATTCTTTGTCCTCACAGCCGTCTGTGACTCTTAACTGACAACTTCATCCTGTAAACAACATAAAAAATAGATTACATCATACTAGTGTCAAAGATAAGATCAGTTTAGAAAGACACTGAATTTGTGCTGTGGCCTAATGAAAAAACCATAAATTTGCTGTTATTTAAACACTTACCACTGGCAGCTAAGGTTGCCTCAGTTTACCCCTCTTTTTTCTTTATTATAAAAAGCTAGTGACTACAGGTTTTAAGGACTAACACACTTAAAAAGTCACACTTTTATGTTTTAATGTCCTCACTTTTGGCAATAATTGTGTTATTGTAATATATATTGTATCAATATGGGAAATATATACTTTAAAAGAGAAAAACGTTATTTAAAGTTTTGTGTTTAGCAGGACTGGCGCCATAACTTGATCATGTTTTGTGCTTTTCAGGGCGAACATTGATGAGGTGGAGACAGAAGTGGTGGAGATTGAAGCTAAGCTAGACAAGGTAAGACATACTTACTTTGGCTTTGTCAGTTTCATGCTCTGCTTTTTGGCTTATGGTATGCGCCAATGTTAATTTTCTTGCTAATTCTTTCCAAACACTATTGGAACAATACATGTTTATATGTCCAGAGTGTATTTTTCAGGACCGTTTGCTACCAGATGCTGCCAGTAATCATGAGTTCACGTCTGTTTAAACAGAACTGTAATTACAGCACAAAAGTACTTCTATAAGCTACTATCCTGCTTACTGTATTCTAATTAGAAAGCATATGAGAGCTTGATCAACCATATGCAGGATGTGCTAGTGGCTTAATGTGCCTGTGTGACTGTAGTGCAAGGCAGCTACGCAATTAGAGGCTTCTGTATTAGTGAATGGTGATGGTAATCTTCTTCAACTGATGTAAAGCTGACTAATAGAGCTGAGTGAATTCACTCTGGTATACACACATACATTTGTTTATTTAGCTTGGCTGTTTGAATTGCTTTGGAGTGTTGGATAAACTGGGTAAAATGTGATTATTATCTTCAGTCCAATATTAAAATTACAGTAGATAATTACAGCTAAAACATCCCATTTTTTTGCTTATGTACTCTGGTAGTCTGTCAGTTGAAAACAGACATAAAATAATTCCACTAATCTGTATAGCCTAAAGAAACGTGAAGGAGCAAGCGTTAGCAGCTAGCTGCTTCATATTAGAATTTTAACCCGCAACACGGCAACGTAGATTACAGTGCCTCTATTTCCTTTCATACTGTCTAAGAAGCTGCCTGGCACGAGTATATGGGACACACATCTGAGACAAATAACTTGAGAGACTCGATGAAGCTAAAGTTGGCTCTTCAGTCAAATTTCCTTCCGTCTTTGAAAAAATTCAGACGTGAAACAGCATTTAGCACCACTTTTGCTGGCCTGCAGGGCTAGTGTTATAGAGCAATATTGACATAGGTTTATTTAGGGAAGGTTCTTTTTTGTTTTTGCTATTTTCCACCGTAAAAATCTTTCATAATAACCACTTATTAAAAAGATGCACATGCTGAAAAGCGAAGGGACATCCCAGAATAATAAGTCACTGTAAACTTACAAATATACGTTTACTTGAGCATCTAAAATGGCTTTTTTAAAGAAATATGGATATCTTATATACAAATATTTGTTGTCGTTTAAGAATTCTGTGTTGGTGCATCCTCACTTTGAGCATCTCTGCTTTATTACCCTGAAGAACTCATCATTCCAGTGATCTAGATCAATGGTTTTCAAACCAGTCCTCAGGGACCCCCAGAAGGTCCACAGCTCGAAGCACCTTGGGATAGAGCAAAAATTTAGGGGTCCCTGAGAAAGCACTGATATAGATAGCCTAAAAATATGAGGTAGCTAGCATCATCATCTTTAGAATTTTAACTTGTATTAACACTAACTGCACTTCATATCGACCACATTATTAGCCCAGAAATTCCATATAAGCATCCCTGCTGTATTTATTGTGCTTTACATACTTCTAATAAAGCCACAATATTAATCAATCCTGATGCCTAGTGTTCACTAAATTTGGGGTTTTTTAATGTTGATACCTGCCGTGTGGAGAACAGAGTGTCCATTAGAGCTCAGTAAGTGGCTCTGTGGTGTCTGAGCACGTTGTTAGCCTAGAATCAAGAGAGCAGATGCCTCACTAATGCTCGTGATGTCACTGGCCCATCTGTTCCCGGTAACCTTGAGTGACAGCCGTCAATCTGGATTACTCCTCCTCCTGCTCCTCCTTTTCCACTCCCATTTTTTCCAGATCACATTTAGAGCAGACGTACTTATTACTGATGCCAGTGCATGCTGGAGCCAGGTAAACGTGCCATGTCTGAAGGCTATAAGTAGAGTTCTTCAGTCATTCATTCAGGCTTATACACAAATTAGAAAACGTCCTCTACAGGGAACCAGCTTTATTTAAATAAAAATGTAATGATGGACAGGCTACATTTTATGTTTTATTTTTATCCTAGTATGTTAAATTCAGCAAATAAACAGTAACTGTGGATTAAAGTGTGGAGAAGTATGTTCTCTGTAGAGGATGTGTGAACTTATTTTTATTTAGAAAATCAACAAAAAACATACAACCCTGACAATAACTTTTGCAGTGTAGTTTGAGTGTGGTAAACTAGACACTATAAGATATTTTAGATGCTGTATCTAATATTTCTCATGTTTAGGATCAATAAAAAGTTATAAAATGATAGATATTATAATGTAAATATCTAATTACAGTGAAGTTTTCTGCCTGAAGCGTTCCTCGTATTAATTTTGCTATAATGTTAGAATTGTACTATTATTTTATGATGATTTGTTTCTTTTTTAAATGATTTTATTAGAATTATAATCATGTTTTAATGCCATGCACCCTTCATGGGCATTGTTCTGTATGTGTCCAAAATTTCATTGTTCTCCACAATTTTGCTGTTGCCTATTCCCACCTGCTAGCTAGGATGAAGGGTAGCATGAGCTTCCTCCGAGACACGTAAAGCACTACTGCATTTTTTCAAACTGCTGCTCACTCAGTGTTATTAGTCAGCTCAACAGACTTTTAAGAGAGCAGCCATGTTTTTCTAGCATCATGCTGAATGATTTGGGGAGATTGAGGGTCATCCTACCCTCCTAGAGAGAGTGAGGTCAGTCATTCTGTCTTGGACTCCCAGCCACAGATCGCTGCGGCATCATCAGGCATTGAACTTGCAATCTTCCGAGAATAGGTCGAATCTTGTAAAGAATTAGCACAGCGCATATTACAGTCATTTTATATTTTTTTTATTTGCATTGGGATGATTTTATATTATTGAAAGTGTTGATTCCAAACTTTTGAATGGTAGCACAAGTTTGACTACTTGAAAATGTTTAATGAGCCGTTTATAGGGTACTTAGAGTTTTTACTAATGACTTTCATTAAGAATTTAACATTACAGTGTCTTTTTCATCTCGGATGCATCGTTCTCCAGTTATAACTACGTTTTGAAATATTTATATTTTGATTTCAGATTCTCTCAGTCTTTGAATTGTAATGAGGTTTCATAACTGATCCACATACATCACCCTGTACCACCTCATATCTGTCCTCTCCTCTTCATGTGGCTTTATTAGCAAACACAGTGCAAAGCATTGTGTAGTGGTTTATTTTATATACATGCCTTTATGTCTCAGATGAATGTTTTTGGCTCATTCACATTCTTTGTGCCACTTTGAAGCGAGCTTCTGTGCTCAGTCTCAGGTTCTTTATTGGTTGTTGTTGTTTTGGACTCTGAGTTGGTTTCCACATGTGGCTTATGGCTTATGTAATTACAACACTGGACAATTAGATCAGGCAAAAAAAGACAACAGCAAGCAGGATTGAGATTGCACTCCTCTTCCTTTCTTGTGTTTACCATCATCTTGATTTGTAACCAAGGCAACAGCACAAAGTTAAAGTCTGCTCTGCACTTCTGGTTTTAATCAGTTAGCGTCAAATCCATTGTGATGTAGGTTTTTGTTTTTTTAGGTTTTACAAACAAGCATACAGTACCAATCAAAAGTTAGGACCAGTAATGAAATATAGATAATAATTTTATAAATACACTGGGATTTTTTTCTTTTTTGGTGTGAAATAAATACATTTTATTTTGTTAAGGTACACACTAATAAGCCAAAATATTATGAATAATGTCCCGTAACAACAGTGCATGTCAAGATCTGGGATATATTAGATGGTAAGCGAACAGTTGTTTCTTGTAGGCGATGTGTTGGATGCAGAGGAAATAGGCAGGCATGTAGACCTGAGTGACTTTTACAAGGGCCAGATTATTATGGCCAGATGACTGGGTCAGAGCATCTCCGAAACAGCAAGGTGTATGGTGCTCCCGGTCAGCATTGGTGAGCACCTGCCAACAGTGGCCTGAGGGGGACAAACCATGAACCATCAATAGGGTCTTGGCTGCCCAAGGCCCATCGTTGCGTAAGGGTACAAAGACTGTCAGATTGCCCATGCTAACCCCTGTCCACAGTCAAAAGTGCCTACAATGGGTACACAAGCATTTGAGCTGGACCTTGGAGCAAGGAAAAAAGGTCATCTGGCCCAATAGGTACTGTTTTCTTTTACATCATGTGGACAGTGGTTATGAATATGTCTGTCACAAGATTCAGATAAATCATGGAATATCTTTTACAAGCTTCAGATGTCTGTGTTTAATCCAGAAGAGCCAAAAAATATTTTTGTGAATCAATGCTAGCTTAGCAGCTAATATACTACTGGAATCCCATAGGGGTGCTAACAGAAATTATTTTTATTATTTTTGAAGAATTTTTAACAGAATAAATTTTTGAAGAGGCATTTTTTCTCTTTTCTGACTGAGTTTTAACACTGAAGGCCTGAACTGAAGGCCTAGCTTTGATAGTCATAGTTCATTACTGATCTGATACATGAATACACTGATTCTCTCATGATTGCAGTATATTATAAATTAAATGAATTAGTGTTCATGTTTCCCCTTTTTCCACAAATCCTCTGTGCTCAGGCCTGTCATCATGGTTCAGGAATGTATTTGTAATATATTGGATGTGAAATCACAATTGCAATAATAATAGCAGTTGAATTGAAATGTGATATTTTGTCCATATTGTGCAGCCCTAGATGCAGCAATGCAATCTGCTGCTTGCTGATCGCGCTCAGGGAGGTCTGTCTGGTTCCGCTCAGCCACTGAATGAAACAGGCGCTTTTTGCGTCAGGGGTCTTGGACCAAAGTGTGAGAAATAAAGTGAGTCGACTTTCCCTGGCTGAGAATTTTCGCTGGGCTCCAGCATGCTGTGCCACGGTGCAAGCGAACATGATTAGAACCAAGTGCAGAGTGAGAGAGGAAAGAAGAAAGGATCCAAAAAGCCGAAAACAAAAGAAACAGAACGAGAGAAATAAGCAGTGCAAATCAAAACGCTCTGGAGCTCTGGTTTGAGTTAGATGTGTAACAATGTAGGCCACAGCTCAGGCTCCAGAGAGTGACGACCGCTGCACGCTTACAGTCTCACACATGCGGACCACCTGAGAATGTGTCTCACACACACCCGGGACCCAGGGTGATAATTGAGGTCATAAAACAAACATGCAGCCACATGAGACGCCGCTGTGTAAAGACTGTGGGTTAGTGGCATGTGGAGAAAGTGGGAAACTGTTACTGTGGCCCTTACATATGGGAACTTAATTGGTACATTAGTGAAAAGAGTTCTAATGCAGATGAAATGGCACCTGTCGCATGCATGTACATTTGTGTGTATGCATGTACAGTGCTGTGCAAATGTCAGAGACCACCCTTCATTTATTTAATTTCCAGTTTTTCAGGAGATGTTATGTATAAGATAATCCACTTGCATAAGGAACTGGAAAGTGAAAAGAAAATAAGAGAAAAAAATGAGAGTTTCCAAAGCTGTTCAAAGTTCAAAAAATGGGAATTCTAACAAGTGTGCAAGACCTGATAGACCACCAAAGCTGTCACCATCAAATGAACTGTACTTAAATGGGGAATTTCAACATAGTTCTGTGAGATATATTTCGTTTCATTCATTTCATTCATTTCAAGTCATTTGTTATACAAAAAAATAAGGAACTGAAAAGAGTGAATATAAATTTGTGATAGTAAAAGCATAATAAAGAAAATAAATAAGACCAAAAAGAGAGTTATTAAAACATAATTACATACGACAAATAACATTAACAAATCAAAGCAGTCAAATAAAACAATTAGGCACATTCATAATAAGAATAAATAAATAAAACAACTAAAAGGGGTAAAAAAAATCAAGTAGAAAACAATATAAAGACAATAATGTAATAAAATTATAAATAAGTATTTAAAATAAATAACACCAGTAGAAATTGTAATAACGCACACGCACACATTTTCTAAGCCGCTTATCTTTCTGGGTCGGGTCGCGGGGGGAGCTGGAGCCTATCCCAGCAGTCATTGGGTGAAAGGCAGGACACATCCTGGATAGGTCACCAGTCCATCGCAGGGCAGACATACAGACAGACATACACATGCACACACACACTCACACCTAGGGGCAATTTAGTGTGTCCAGTTAGCCTGACTGCATGTCTTTGGACTGTGGGAGGAAACCCACGCAGACTTGGGGAGAACATGCGAACTCCACACAGAAAGGATCCTGGTCTCCCGCCCAGGGAATCGAACCCAGGCCCTTCTTGCTGCGAGGCGACTGTGCCACCGTGCCGCCCACAATGCAAATGTAGCCACTTTATTTCCTGTCCAAAGCTGTCAGTGAACCTTCACGTGTTCAGTTTTCAGATGTAATGTTGGTGCTAAAATAGTGGTAAATCTGAAAAAATGTTTTCTTTGGGAACTGTTTTGCCTCACAACTGCATTTACCTCTCTGCCATGAATGGATTTTAAAAGATACATTTTAGGCCAGTGTCCTTCTGCAAAACTATGGTAAAACAATTTCTCAGACCAGCTCAAACCATTTCGTGCAATCGTTTTCTGTGAGGGAGCTTCAAGGACATTCAGACATCTGGTTCTTATCACCAGATATCCCTGTAGATTTCTTTGAAAAACTGAAAGCAAGTCTTCTGAAAAGAAAGGAAGCTGTAATAAAGGCAAAGTCTGGACACACAGGTTGTATTTTGTCAGAATTTTCAGTCTGTGTTCAAAAGATGCTGAAAGATGATAAAGATCATTTTTGCATCAATGTGCAAATTGGATCACTGTGGAGTATTAACCTCTCTCTTCTCCCTCTCTCTCTCTCCTTGTAGCTGGTGAAGCTATGCAGTGGAATGATTGAAGCGGGGAAGGCGTACGTCAGCGCCAACAAGCTTTTTGTCAATGGCATTCGAGACTTGTCTCAGCAGTGCAAGAAGGACGAAATGATATCGGTGAGTGTGTGTGTGTGTGTGTGTGTGTGTGTGTGTGTTCGGTGATGTACAGTGCCAGTCAAAAGTCTCTGGATACTCTAACACTGTAAAAGGTGAAATTATATTGAATTAAATCGTGCTAAATAGCATCTGTCAGTTAAATGTGGATTCTGTTTAAAATAAATAATATGATGTTTAAGTAGCTTAGTTTCTCTTCTCATATTGTAATGGGTAATTCTGCCTTTTTGTTTTCCAAATTTCTGCATAATCCATTGGTTGAAGTGTCATTCAGAGTGGTTGGTTCTGAAATGGTTAATTGCAGAATCAGGTTTCTTTACAGTGATGGTGATAGGAACCAGGAGTCGCAATATCTTTAACACAATATAACCATTTTATTTACTAACCTACACATCTTATGAGTAAGTCTAACAAAAGTTTTCCTTGGGGCCTATATTGCCACACAGTGCCCTGCATGTACGTCTCTGCCATACGTTTTAGGCCTCAAAAACTAATCTCAAAACTATTGCTAGACTATGTTTCAATGAGAGTGATTCTGTAAAGTTCTCTAGAAATAAAGCATTTCACTTCAAACCACTCTGAATTACTGTTTACAATAATAATTTTTAATTTAATTTAATTTAATTTTGCAGAAATCTTGAAGAATGGGTGGAATTCCTTTTTAACTACCCTATTGTACAGCTGAAAAAGAGGCAGACCGTTTATTTTGTCACAGTGTGCTCATAGATGTTTTCTTATTTTTACTATTTTTTACATTTTAGAACAATAATGAAGATACTGAAAATGTGACATAACAGGCGATTATTTGTTGACTTTTAACTCGATGCAGCTTTCTACATTCTTGGCATTCTCTCAGTCAGCTTCATAAGAAGCCACCCGGGACACTTTTCCAACAGGACTGAAGAAGATACAGGACTGAAGAAGATACACATACATTCAGACCTCATTAGCTGCTACTTCTTGGGGGGCATTTAAAAAAATCACTATTTATGTTTGCCTAAAGTCCTATTTGAGCTGGGTATGTTTACAAGAGGAGGTCCAGTGATGTAATTTGTGCGTGACTTGACTGGCCAATTCATACAGGATAAAGGATCTGTGTAATTTCCCCACATTACACTCATTACATTACCCACATTATTATCATCTCGTGGAGGTTTATGTCAGCATTATGTGACAGGTGCCTTGCCTCCAAACACTAACAGCCTGTTCTGTGGCTAAAAGGAAGATAGACTAGCATTAGGCTAGTAAAGTGGCTTCATTCAGTTTACCAAATGCTGCCCAACAAGACAGAAAATGCTTTGCCCTGCATGTTTCATTTTCCCCCTCCTTGTAGCCCCTGTCTTCAGCTTAAAAAAAAGCAAAAAGATGGAGGAACCATTTTCTATTACCCAGTATTGTTATTACATTACTGTGATGTCGATTCAAACAGGACTACTGTTACTGAGGGAGCTCTGATTGTAGAAGATAATTTATCCTGAATTATTGCTTAGCAGACTTGTAATAACTACGGACGTTACAGATTCGAACTGGGTTTGCATGACTCAAATTACGGCACCTCCGTAGGCAAAACTAATCCAGCTCAAATAGGGCTTTTGTAACATATTTCATGAATTTGAGCCTAGGCCTTTAACCACGACTAGTTGACTAGTACTGTACATTAGCATCAACATTAGTTTTATAATACCCCTCTATACTTCTCTCTAGCAGTGCTGCTAGCTTTGCTAACATCCTTGACTTTAGTTTGCCACGCCTTTAGTCAGTGAGAATCAGGCCCAAGATCCTACATACAGCCAAGATCCTCCAGTCTCCTCAAACTCTGCGCCAGTACAGGCAGACTGTTTGCCGCCGCCTGTGAGTGGTATTAAAGGTTGTCTTGGCTGGCCTGTTTGTCTATCGCCAAGGATCTTATTAAAGCCTGTCACGCTAGTTGCATTTTCCATTGTAAAAACATAATGTCAGACCTGCTATTACATTTCCATTTCGCCAGATCCTGCTGTGCGTGTTGCAGGAACTCTATCACAGTGCATGTCTTCCAGCAAACCTCCTCCTTCTGAAATTGTTCATCAATAATAATAATTGTGTGCTGCCTTCACCAAGCATGCAATTCATATCTATTAATTTCGGCGAAGGTTGTAATAGCAAATTTAGGTGATGCGTTTGCAAGTTTCATGGTTTAAAGCTGCCATTTTCTAGTTCATTTTGTGATATATGTACATTATCTAAATCATTTCTGGTGTTTTTGGAGATAATGACTGTTTTCTCAATTTTCTGCTTGCAGGAATGCCTGGAAAAGTGTGGCGAGAGTCTGCAGGAAATAGTGAACTACCACATGGTATGTCCTTCTCTTTTCCTCTTCCCATAACAGGACAGTGTGGGTGGACCACCTCATAATTGTTCTGTCCACGCTCTGCCCACAAATGCGATTGGATAAGCTTTATGGCAGAAGTCCAATTCAAACTAAGCAATTATGGCGCTCTTTGTTTTGAGGCGCTGCTTTACATTGAGTTTATAGTTTAAAATGCTATCAAGCTGAACTGTGCTGTTGTATGTAGGTAGTTGAAACTAGGCAGGTTGGAAGCAGCATCAGCAGATTTTCTATCATATTTATGTGGAATTCCACCTATTTGGCTAGATTTCTGAATGATTCATTACTTGAGATGCAATCAAAGCCATTCAGAGTGGTTGGATGTGAACTTACACATTTACAGTGGCGATTATAAGAACCAGGGGTCACAACGTCTGCTCCTCAACCACAGCCATTTTATTTACTATCCAAAACCACCAGTGTACCTACTTGTGTCTTCTGAGTTTCAGTATGTAATGTTGATAATGGTATAATAGTGTTAAATCTGAAAAAAATAAGTGTTCTTTAAGAACTAATTTGCCTTACAGTGCCCTGCATGCACCTCTGTGAATATATTTGAAAGAAAATTCTTAAAACTGTCCTGAAACATTGTCTCAGACATCCAGCAGCACTTTCATGTGTTAACTTTCTGTGAGGGAGCTTTTAGAGACATTAAACGCTCATAATTACACCACAATCAATCTGTCCTAACAGTGTGACCTTCAACAGAGGTTGCTTGTAGCTTGACTTTACTGATGTAAATGCCATGCTACAGTAAATGGTCATGTTCAATGTTAAATTAACTTGCTTTAGCAGCTGAAGATTAGCTTCATGATCATATTTTTACACATGCAAAATAAGAATCAGTCAAAATTAATAATGCACGCCAAATTTGTGCGCTACAACTCACTAAGCTGAATTGTAATTTTACCAGTTTTGAAAGCTCATCCAAAGTAGTAACAGTTTCTGCCTCCGTCCACACTGAAATGGCATTTTTGAACACTGAAAATGCATCTTTTTCAAAGCGCTGTCAGCTGGATAGATTTGAAAACGCTGTTTGGCGTTGAAGTGTGGATGGAGGGACACTGGAGACTTTCAAAAATGTGCATTCCTTGTCACCATGAAAACCTACCAATTTCCCTTGGCTATTTTTGAATAATAAACATGCCCCTCTGCATGTTGCTATATTATACTAATGTGCAACATGCAGAGGAACATATTTTTGAATAATAAACATGTTCCTCTCCATGAAAACCTACCAATTTCCCTCAGCTGTTGTTGAATAATAAACATGCTCCTCTGCGTGCTGCTATATTGTATTTATGTGCAACACCAATTTGACCATTGACCAAGTATATAAATATGCTCTACTGGATAAGTGAAATAAAGTTTGTTAAAAAACTGTGGATATTCGAATAGCAGAAGTGTTTAATGTCCATCTCTAGCTGAAGGTGGAGCTTAAAAGACAGTCCTGCTGCACACAAACACGGTATTATGAATGAGGTTAATGGCTCTGGTCAGGAAAGGAAGAGAAAAGCAGTGACCCCGCCTGACCCATGCTGTTACACACAATGCTGTGTGTCTGTGTGTGTTAGCGGCTAATGGAACGATAAATAGCACTGTCACTCATACACAGAACACATGCACTGCACGTATAGTAAAGCAACCTAATGGAGGTAAATTTTACTACTGTACTCCCAGTAATATAAATACTCTGTACTTTATACTGTCTAGAACAGGGGTTCCCAAACTTTTGCAATTCATGACCCACGCGACCCACCGTAACAGCTTTCACAGGAAGAGCCCACAAGAAGATTTAACTTGCCTGATTGTTTGTCATGCAGACAAATATAACACAGTGTAGCCCATCAAATTTCACTCTTCAGTATAATCATGCACCATAATGAATGCTAAAAAATACATGAACAATTCCTGTTTGTAGCCATTTGTATATAGATGAATGAATTCCATATCATCGAAAAAAGAAACTTCCTTTGACTTGCACTGAAAATACGTGGTGATATCGCTCATGCATTAAAAAAATGAATGCCAAGAGCTCTCTAGCAGTACCACCATGGCCCACTGGGGGCTACAGCCCACAAGATGAACACCGCTGTTCTAGAAGGCAATGTTGTTTTAAATAATAAGTGCAATATTTTTTAGTTTTTATTATTACATGTAGAACTGTTTTAACTGTTTTAATGTTTATCAAGCACAAAATACAAAAGAAACAAAATGGAAATTGCCAGTGAGTGCAGTGACTATTTACTGAATAGTATTTAAGTCAACCTGAAATGTAAATTGACCTTTTTTAACCTGTGATAGTTGATGTCCCTCATCATGTTAAGCATTATTTGTCATATCATTTTAAAAACAAAATGCTTGTTTTGCCACCTGTCATCGAGTGAAAACACTCAGCTAGCTCCCTGATTCTGCAATTCGCTTGGAAGTTATCGCATTCTTTATTTCAGCTCAGGTTTACACTGAGGCGTATCCTCATTTTCAATGCAACCGAGTGTCGTGGGGGAATGAAAAGCTACAGTTTAAGAAATAGACTTGCATGATAGTAAAGCCCAGTGATTAAAAATAAAACAATGAGATAATACAATAATTGAATGAAATAAAATACAGGAAAATAATACAAAAAAGATAGAAAATAAAACAATGGAAAATGTTAAGAAAATGAAAACCAGGGATGGATCATGGTCTCGCGAGGCCCCTGGGCACAAGGGTGTTTGGAGGCCCCCTGTGCTCCAGAAATATATAGAAAAAAAAAACAAGACCCGAAAAGTGAAATTCTTTCTATTTTCTTTCAAGTCAAACTGACTCAAACAAAACAGAAGCAGTCCTACATAAATGGGTTTAAAGCTAACATCCCATTTGATGGCAACAACATAGTCGCTAACACTTATTACAGTTACTGTGAGGGATTTGAATGTGAAGTTTTATGAATGGGGGCCTCTTTCTCTTCAGTGGAACTAAATGAGTATGAAATGTCAGCGCTACAGTTAGACACTAGCACAGTGCAGCCGGAGCCCTGTGTGAGCTGCAGCTGCTTTAGAAGTGTCTCTGTATGGGCAAGCGTCCAGACACATAACGGTCAATTCCACAGCAGCCGCCGTCGACACGGCCTCGGGGCTTTATTCTCCCCTCTCGTCTGCCCATGTGAACGCACATGACAGCATACACACATACCCTAGCTAACAAATGCCATAAGAACGCTTCACATGCATAGCGTGTCTTAAAGGGATAGTCTGGAAACATCACATGTAGGCAAATTTCTAGGGCAAAAAAGTATTAGTTTAGCGTGTCACATTATGCAAAATACAAAAAATAGTGAATTTACAGTTTTAAAGACCTGTCTACTCATTTTCATGATTTTTATCTATTTTCTGTAGATTTTGTGATGTTTTACTATGAACTGATAGCTGTTGGTGTTTTCTTTCAAGAGATTTTTGAAATTTGGTTCGATTTCAGTTGTTCAGAACTATAAATATTAAAACAAAATTTTAAACATTTGAAACCATGTTGACGGGGCCTTGCAATAAACTGCAGTCTAGAACATCTGACACCTGAATTAGATTGGCATTAATTGTAATGTACTTAAAGTGTGGACTGTATGGCTGTATTATCAACATTAATGCAAACACTGGCTCATATTCTGTATCAACAGATACTGGATGTTAAAGAGCTTGTGTTGGGGGGCGGGGGCAGGGTGTTGGGGGTGCCTAGATGGCTAGCGGCGAGCGGCTAGTTCAAAACAGTAAATTCACTGACGTGACGAAGGCAAAGTAGAACTGTATACTGTCTATACTGCCTGAGACATCAGTGACGATGAAAGCAGCAGTGAGGAATCCAAGTTGCATTCAAGGCTCAGAGGGCCTTTCTTGTTTATCATTATTTATTAATGCTCCTGCATTCCTCCACAAAGCCATTATTGCAGAATTTAAAGTGTTGGCTGCTCTGAAGGCTGTTCTAAAGCCTTTTTATAACATTGTGCAATGTCCTGTTTTTCTTCATCAGAATGTAAAAAATGAAATTAGCAGCATTTTTTCCTGACAGTTTGACTCGTTTGAGATAGGACGACAGGAAGGAAGGAAGCAAGGAGTGCTAAAAAATGATGTGAAAAAGGAGATGAAGGGGTGAAGGGCAAGTGAAGTGGTGGGGAAGTGTTACTCTGAGTTTTTTTCTCAGGGATTTTATGTCATAACACATTTCCGGAAAAGTGTTTACCCAGAATTTAGAGATTTTTGCCTAAATGACAAAAAGAGAGGATGCAGTTGTGCTTCTGATGAGATGAGCTAGCGTTCTCTCTCTCTCTCTTTCCTCTCTCTCTCTCTCTCTCTCTCTCTCTCTCTTTGATAGGTTGTTAGATAGATAGACAGACAGACAGACTGATTGGCTGATCATTTGATTGATTAATAAGAAGATAGATAGGCAGATAATAATTGTAAATTGAATGTAAATGTAATTCATTAGATAACCAACTATGAAATTATGCCAATATATATATATATATATATATATATATATATATATATATATATATATATATATACAAAATGTAAATTGAATGTAAATGTAATTCATTTTATAGTTGTGTATTTAACAGTGTAATTATGTCATTACGTCACTATATTTAAACAATTGTCACGTAAATTGAATGTGTGTATATATGCACACGTTGGTGTTTCCTGCTAAACTCATTTGCACAGTCAGCTAGAACAAGATGGAGATACAAGGTTTTGTCCTGACAACAACAATATTCATATGTACACTGTTTGTTTTTCTAGACTTATGTAGAAAATGCTGACTGTGCATGTGAGTTTAGCAGCATGGCTAAATGCTCACTTAGCACCCAGCAGTTGATTAAAATCCAGTCGGGCGGACAGTAGAGTACACATAGTAAAGTGGCTTCTCTCTCTCTCTCTCGCTGCTATAGTGTAAAACGCACGGCAGGCTGTGCTGGCAGAGTGACCGCTTCACGCCTTCTTCACACCTGCTGCTTCAGCTGAGACCGGTCCAAGCAGCTATTTAGCCTTAGCATCTGTTATCATGTGAAAGCACTCACTCTGTACTTCATGAAACAAGGAGAATTTCCATCAGAAGTGCAGATTTTTAATTTGTATCAATACCACGTTTGTGTTTATAAGCAGAAGATGAGAGCTTTTATTTATGATCTGAAAATGATGAAGTTGTTGTTGTGATTGAATGAAAATCCAGGCTCTACATTTTGCCACACTTTGTCATTCTTTAACATCAAAACAAGCGGAAAAATATTGAAAGTACTGACGCGTGATGATACGGAATATAAATTGAATGTATGTAATGTAAACTGAATGTAAACGTAATTCGCTACATAACCACTGTGTTAAACAATCAGTTGAATGTATAGCAAGAAGATCTCAGACACTTCACCCACATGTACAAGAAATGTCTAATCTTTTTGTACTGTAAGCTGGAAACAACTGTTGGGATTTGTTAGTTCTGTTTTGACTGGCTATCAGAATGTCTGTGTGAATGGACAGTGGGTTTTAATAGACTGATGGGAAATATGCTGTTGCAAGTAGTTGCCTGCTCAACAATAAGCCTTTCAGAGTGAGTTATAGCTAATTGACTGAAAAAAGTTTATGACCTCTTTAAGTTATTTAAGAGCTTTCTTGGAAGCATTTAGTGGCACTTAAGTGAGATTTTCTGGAGTGTTCGCCAGTGCATATAACAATTTGTTTCCTGCAATAGTCCCATTTTAAGAACCTCCTGACCCTACATGTCATGCAAAAACAGTGGCCTGTAGTTGGTTATTTGGCATGTCGATCAGACCACCCTTTCCTGTCAAAAACCTTGTTCAGACAGGTTTAGTTTTACATGGGGAGGTGGGGTAATGTCATTTTCTCAGTGGTTTTAGTCCTGTACTAATATGCCATGTCAGTCATTTTCACTGACTGCACGCTCCCACATCAGTAAAGCCTTTTACCTTCTGTAAATCGAGCAGTAGAAATAACCTCAGCTTATATTAATCCCCTGCGAATCAACATGTCGGTGAAATGCTGCCATATTCTTTGGAAAAGGAGGACTGGAAGGGCACTTGAAGCGGTTACTTCTGTTTTCTGTGGCTAAAATCAATATTACGTACTGTCCTACTTCAGGTGTTGCAATCTGAACATTAAAACGTAAAAATTACAGAAAAATTTTTACTTTTTTTTTTTTAATTTTTATTTTATATATAACTAAGCTAATGATGATGCTGATGACGCACTGCATTCACTTATGATAGCAAGGTAAATGGTTAGGGTGAACGAAAAAATGGCTAAGTTAAATGTTTTGATTTGTTTTCTGGTCTTTTCTGGAATTAATTCAGTGCGTAAATCAAGTAGCCACTCCCATCACCCGTCATTCATACCAAGATTTTTTATCTTGTGCGAACTGGTCACAAAAAACATTGCATTGCATTACCCCACCACCTCATGGAAAATGAGTCCTGTCCAAATAGCAGTAAAGTATAATTGGCCATGCTGAGTGATGAAACACCCCAGATTCTGTGACGATAGGCAGATAGGTTTGTTTGCGAGACTAGCAAGACAACAATAATGCCTTTAGATTTTAAAGGGTTAAATGCAGTAAACACTATCACATTGACCAGAGAGTGTGTGAGTGTGTGTGTGTGTTTAGCTCAGACAGATCTATATATCTTCTCTTGGTGCTTTTGTTGGTAAACCGATCGGGCCACACTCAACCTTGACGTTATGAGAGAGGAGCAAAAGCTTGTTGAGGCATTAAAATTCTTCAGTCTTGCTCGCCTTACAGAGGACCTGAGTTTATGAGGTTGTAAACTGTCCATGTTGTTAAAGAGCGTTTGGCTCAACTGCACACCTGAGGGTAACATCACAGAAAGCCTTGGCCTGTTTTTGCAGCCCCCAGATAGCTGATGGAGGTCATATTTTTATCTGCATTGTCATGCTGAACATCTGTCAGTGGGATTTTGCTCATGCTGATGAAACGGTCCAAGCATGTTGTGGGTCGTGTTAGCATTAACATCAGGCGTGTTCATTTTTGGAATATGCTGCAGGTATCATGATTCTAGTACTTTGAAATGCCAGTCAGTATGGAGTTCTTAATAGCCTCTGTGCTCAAAATCCAAACTGCAAAATGCTAATTCATACCTTTATCTTAGCATTTTCATTAATATCCACTTCAAATGTGTCTTGGATGTATCTAGATTCTGGCTAGTGCTGTACAACGTGGTACTATGCAAAAGTCAGAGACTAGCCTTGCACCTCATGCACTTGCATGAGGAAGAGGAAGGTAAAAAAACAGGAGTTTCCAAAACTGTTCAAAAAATGATTAAATGATACAGAGAAAAAAACTCCTAACATCCACCTGGAAGACCTGGTAGACCACCAGAACTGTCACCATCAAATAAATAGTACTTCTTTGAGAGATCAAGCTCCACTCTTGCTTCAGATCTGAAAATCCACAGGTGTTTCTGTCCATCCTTCAACTGTGAGAAGACAACTCAGCGCTATGAGTCTGAAAGGATGTGTAGCTGTCAAGAAGCTCTTACTGAGAAAAAAAGATAAAAGACAAAAAAGAAGAACATTTGAAGCTGCAGGTGTTCTCAGAACAATGGATTGACCACCCCAGAGTTCAGACCTCAACATCACTGAATGTGTTTGGGACTACTTGGATCATGCAAAGCAGAAAGTCCAACCAACTTCTAAGACTGAACGACTGGAAAAACTGAAAAACATCCCTGCAGATTTGTTGGAAAAACTGAAAGCAAGGGTCCCAAAAAGAGTGGAAGCTGTAGAAAGAAAAAGAGTGGGCACATTTTCACAGGGGTCAAAATGTATATATTAAATTTATATGTTGAGGCTTTTCTGTTAAATACGTTTTCTACATTTTTCCTCATACTGAAAAAAGGAATAGTTTGTACTTAGACTAGAAATGAAATAAATAAAGGGTGATCCCTGACATTTCCACAGTACTGTACTCCACTGATATTACAATATGCTGTACACTACATTAAAGTACACTCTTAAAAAAGATGGTTCTTTGGTAAAGAAAATGGTTCTGTATAGAACCCTAAACACTCAGAGAACCTTTTGCATGACTAAAGGGTCATGATTAATAGAGAATGTGCTGTAGATGGTTCTGTAAAGAACCTTTTTTGAAAATGATTCTAAATAGCATGAGAAAGGGTTCTGCTGTTGTGACGTCAAGATGTCAAGCCCGTAACAATAGAAGAACCCTTTCTGGTTCTATATAGAACGCCTTTCAGGAAAGTTTTATATAGCACCATCTACAGCACATTCTCCATTTCTCCGCTTTCACACTGTAAAGAACACTTTAACCATGCAAACCATGTATTATTATGACCACAATAATTTACTTTTGTTGGTTTGTTCTTTAAAAGACCCACAGACAGGTCAAGATGCTCATAGCACATAGGAAACAAATCGACAGTCTTGAAACTAAACCTTGTTTCTCCATTTTTATTGCTTTTTTGAATACCATTTGAAAACACCAGCTGCTCTTTACATTATGTGAGCATTTTATGAGAAATGGACCAATAAAAATGGTCATAAAATGTTTTTTACATTAACTTGCATCAGTAGTTTTCTTGAAAAGTCACCAAAGTTTTGTTCCAACAGCGACAATATTGTGTGATTGGTTAGACACTAATTTGCATATTGCAGTCTTGCAGGGCTAATATTGTGCTAACGATTGACAAATGTTATATGGACATTGGCCATTTTATCAGAAACACCTTCCATATAGGTGCCCTTTACATAACTATAGCCTGTTGCTGTACAGTTTATCAGTCCCCCTCTATCCCATCCACCAATGGAAGGGCATGACCATCAGACCACGGCTGGCCAGATATTATTATGTTGGTGGACCTCAGCACAGCAGTGATACTGACATGGTACTGTGTATTGTGCTGTTCTGAGTATATCAGGCACAGCTGCACTTTGGAAACAACTGCCTTATTGGTCCAACTTGTAGATGTAAATTTAGAGAAGGTAGCTCATCTGTTGCTGCACAGTTTGTGTTATCCTCCAGTCCTTCAACAGTGGTCAGTTTCTGACCACAGGACCATTGTTGAATGGAAATATTTGGTTAGCAGAATATCCAGCGGTGACAGTGGTGTTTAAAAATCTCCAGCAAAGCTACTGTGCCTCATACACTCGGACCAGCGCCACACGCAGCTGTGGTGGTCCATTTCCATTGATGGATGTGGTACAGGTGGGCTGATGAATTGTGCAACAACAGATGGGCTACAGTCAGTTACTGTAAACTTGCAAAGTGCACCTATATGGTAGGGGTTTCTGATAAAATGGCCAGCACTGATAGCTATCTCACTGATGTAGCCATTCTCTCTCTCTCTCTCTCTCTCTCTCTCTCTCTCTCTCTCTCTCTCTCTCTCCCTCTGTTCTTTTATCTATTGTCATCAGTCTTTGTCTCATTTCTGTTAGATGTACCTCTCTCTCTCGCTCTCTCCCTCCCTCCCTCCCTGCCCAACTGACCTATTTTAGCAGCAGCCGCTGCAGCAAGGCACGGGCGATCAGCAGAAAGCTCCGTGCAGAGCGTGTGGAGCTGAATTTGAATGAGAGAGAGTGGAAGATAGTGATATTGTGTGTGTGGATGGGAGGGGATGCTCAGAGCTCAGAGATTTGCATCCTTATTAGTATGACAATGAAAGCAGTGCAGGAGCTCCCTCTGTTGGTGAAAGTGCATCTTCACAACAGAATCAGAACAGAACAGTCACGCTCTTCACAAAATATTGTTTGTATATTACTCTATATTGTGAAATTAGCATGATGTTGATAATGTATGCCATTTAAAAGGTAAGAATTATGTGGTTTTTATTAGTAAAAGTGATGATTGCTCATCATGCTTGCTCTCTGTGTTTCAGATCCTGTTTGACCAGGCTCAGAGATCTGTGAAGCAGCAGTTGCATAACTTTGTCAAAGAGTAAGTATTCACAGTGATAAAGGCAGCTCTGTGTGTTTCTTGGTCAGTATATGTGCAGTTTGTCATCACAGATATTTTCCCACATGTAGTATGAAGTGCCTGTTATGAATCAGCTGTATTAAAGCCCCTGTCTACTCATTTTCATGATTTTCTTCAAACTAGTATTCATGATAACTAGTAACTAGTATTCATAGTTTCGGTGATATCTTTACAATGAAGTGGCGGAGAAAGAATGCAGTTGGGTTTTTTCTGGGAGATTTTTAAAGTGGCTTTTTCTGTCGTTTTCTTCTGTTTGATTTGACTTGGATTGGACTAAATTTGGTGTAGGTGATGTCAGATCTGCCAAAGTACCAATCAGAGTTAGCAATATATGTCAGTATATGTCAGCTACTCACATTTATCTCCCTTACATAAAGTGACTGCTGTCCTTCTGCTCAGAGTCCCAGCCAAAACTCAGAGCAAACAAGTTATTTAAGTTTATTACATTGTTGTTTGTAGCATAGCTATACGCTTTGTGTTAGGATCCTCTTATAAGAGATTAACTTAATGCACAACAGTGTGATAGCTAGCGGTCCATCTTAACTGTAAGAGTTAAATGATATGTTAATTTTGTGTTATGTTAGCTCTCAAACTCTTTTATTTCAAAAAAAGCTATTTGTGATATGGGCCCTTTAAACTCACAAAAATGAATAGCATAATGGATAAAGCCACAGCTCCATACACAAAGGGGCTCATATCCTTGTCCAGGCAAGTGCACTGCATATATGAAACAGATCACTGTGGTAGCAAAAAGAGAACACCGCAATGACAGTCCTTGGGCAAGACAGAAGGTTATTGATATTGGTATTGGCTACAATAAGGTGTTAATTATAAATGTCTAGTTACCACACTTAAGATTATTCGGTAACTACTATGAAGCTGATATGTTTTGTGGTTATGTGACTAGGATAAGACTCTGTTGTAACAGTGCACATGTTAAGCAAGAACAGCCTATATTGTGTCTAAAAAAAGACATTCAAGAAGCCTACATGCATCAAAAATACATTTTTATTGGCACATAATTGGCACAAAGAGTATAGGTTAGGACTTTATACTGAACCCTGACAAACCTAGCAAAATGGGGGTTCTGGCAAGATTCCCAGGTGCTGTCGGAAGCTTCTGAGTGCTGTGATGTCCATTCTGAAGTGCAGTGCTGAAGGCGACAGCCAGTCTTAATGCAGTGTGGAGGAGATTGGAGAGCAGAGCGGGGTCACACCTGGACAGGGAGCAGATTAAAACTAAAGCTGTTTATGGCTATTTAGTGAAAACCCCACCAAAAGCAGTTGCTTACATTTATTATAGCAATACAGGCTGAACTGGTGTATGTGAACACTATATGCCTCCGTAGTTAAATAAACAAAAACATGTAAAATGCTCCCAAAGCGTGAAGATATTGTATAACATAAAATGTGTTGTGTCAAGATCACTAATGAAAAAAAGAGGTGATTAACAGAATCCAAGAAAACTACTGAGAATTTAGTATTTGTGTCTTCAGATAGAACAGTGATTTTTTTTAATCTGGACAATGTTTAAAATGTTTAAATTATCGCTTTGCCTTGAACTGCAGTAAAGAACCGTACGTACTTAAAAATCTGCTTAATTATGAAATGTAAATACTAATTAATGTAAACTAATTAATGTTATGTAGCAGCGTTCAAGTAGAGTTACCCTATGCTCTGTCAATCATTTTTAGAAACCTTATTCATGGTGCCAAAAATCCAATGTACAATTTCCCCCTTACTCCATATACAGCAGTGGACATATAATGGAAACTTAAAGCATATTTAGCAATTGGCATTGTGCAAACTGTGACCTAAATCACAAAGCACTTGCCTCAAACAGTTTCGAGTTATCAAGCTATCCTAAATAGACTTGCTCATGTTGTTTCTGACGCTATATGTCACAGTTATCTATAAAAATGGACAAAAGTACAGACAAAATTCAGGCTTCAGTCTGGCTGCTCTGTACTAGTTTTAGCTATGCAACATGCTTTCGTCCATTTTATAACGATATAGACAAATGTGTTGTGATTTAGGCATGCAGTTTGCTTAGTGGGTTCTAAGCTCCATTAGCCTTGTAGCTCAAGTGGGGAACAAACTTCTTTTCAAAAGTCTTTTGTCTTGGCTGATCAACTACATTTGGGATAAGGGGGAAATTGAGCACTTTAGGTTTTTCAACAATCTGTTCCTTCAGCTAAATTTTCCCATTAAAATAAAAACTCCCCGACCGTGTGTTTCAGAGATGTGCGAAAGTTTAAGGAGACGAAGAAGCACTTTGATAAGGTGCGTGAGGATTTGGAGATTGCACAGGTGAAGAATGCTCAGGCGCCCAGGAACAAACCCCATGAGGTGGAGGAGGCCACCAGCACTCTCAACATCACCCGCAAGTGCTTCCGCCATCTAGCACTAGACTACGTGCTTCAGGTAACGCATGCAGCACACACAAGTCTTACAGAACATCCATACTCATATTAGTCAGTTATTGTCCTTTACTGTCTGTTCTTCACATCATGAATAATGAAAGGAAATTTGGGGAACCTAGTAGCGACGTTTCCACAGAAAAACGTTCACAAAAGTTTGTCGAATCCAAGTTATGGAAAAGGCAAATGTAGTATTTAATGAATGTCGACAAAACTTTTTCTGTTCAACCTTAACAATAAAATTATTTATTGTTGTGGAAACAAACATGTTTATTTTATAATAAATATAACGCATTTGCACATATTTTTAAATGCATTTTCATTTTATTGCTTGCAGTTTGCACAGAAAGTCAATTGATACACAGCTGGTGTAGTATTATCAGTGACAAGCCATCACTATCAGAGCTAGGCCTTCAGATTGCCATTTCAAGCATGGACATTTGAAGCTTGTTAAAGACATAATAATTTTTTGTATCTTTTATATAGCAGTTTTATGGTGACTAAGTAAAGAGCCCTGATTTTTCTGACAATTGACTGAAACCTGTATATTCCGCTCGTATATAATGTATCTAGAACTTCCAAAAGGCAGAGAGTGAAATTTTTTCTCACAAAATTGGTCTGACCCATTATAAAACAAAACATGTTTGGTTGATTCTGCTCTCCTTTCTAACTATGTTAGTAGATGATCACAGATAAGGCCTTCAGTTCACTCCTGAAGGCCTAACCAATGAGAGAACTGGCTTGGCCATATCTACCTAGATACCACAGAGAAAAAATCCAGATTGGACAATTTTCAGTCGGGCCATGTGGGTTCCCCATTGAGTATTATGATGACTTTTTTAACCAGATCTTCATTTTGCTGTGCTATTCAAATTTAATTATGCAGGGCGTAGCAAAGTTTTACATTAACATTCAAGTTACATTCTGTATTAACAGCTTCATGTCTGCATGTCAGACTTTTTTCCATTTGTGTCAAAAAAGATTTTTCCTTCCGCAAAGCAAGACTGTTCACACAACAATAACTTTCAATCAAATTCAAATCATAATAAAACATTTACTACACCAGATCTGACACAAATGCGGTATCAGTTGAAAGTTCACAGAATTTCTCTGCTTGTTTCGTTTGAGCTACTAGTGAGAAATAATTCATATAAAATTACAACAGTGTGGGATCGTGATTGCCTCATTTGTAATTTTTTAAAATGTGTTCAGGTTTTGTTTTTTATTCATTGGAGTGTAGAAGTATTGTAAGCCATCTCCGTATCTGCAGTGGACGACTCTTAACTCACTGTCTTTCTTCTCCTTAGATCAACGTCCTTCAAGCCAAGAAGAAATTTGAGATCTTAGATGCAGTAAGTGCCACAAAGAACTACGTTAGTTGAAACATGCCAAAGCATCTTCTCTTTCCATCATTAATTGCATATCTGTACAAATCTCCTCTTCTTGTCCTCTTCTCTCCACAGATGCTGTCGTTCATGCATGCGCAGTATTCACTCTTTCAGCAGGGCTATCACCTCCTGGATGAGATTGACCCCTACATGAAGAAGCTCGCTGCTGAGGTGACTAATATCTACATAATGATTGTTTTCGCTTTCAATCAAAAGTAGGGTCCAAGCCATCCAAATAGTAACTAATTGGATGGCATGGACCCTACTTTTGATTGATTGTTTTTATTTATTCATTCTTTTGTTTGTTCCTGTTTCTGGCAGCACTGTGTCCGAATATTGAATTAGTGTCTTTTAATCATTATTTTTTTTGCACTATGTTAAAATAATGAGCTGTTAACCTTCAAGAATGTGTGTAATTAATTTTGGATAATAAATCATTATTACAAGGTGCTAACTCATTATTTTGACAAAGTAAATCAGTAATTAGAGAAAATAAGGAATTATTCTGACATGGTAATTAAACAGATAATTCAGACATAAGTCATTATTACAAGATAATAGGTCTGTATTTCAATATACTGAGTCATTATTTTGAGAAACCATGTCAACATTTTGAGAAAATAAGTATTATTTCAAGATACTCAGTCAGCATTTTGAGAAAATAAGTAATTATTTCCACATAGTAAGTAATTTTCCTGAGATACTAGGTCATTATTTTAAGATAACTAAGTCATTATTTTGAGACACTGTGAACATTTTGAGAAAAATAGGCATTATTTTGAGATGCTGAGTCTTAACATAGTAAGTCATTATTTTGAGATATTAAGTCATTATTTTGGCATAATAAGTATTTATTTTGAGATACGTAATTAAAATTCTGAGACAATGCTGAAAGAAATGGAGAAAGGAAAAAAAAATTTATTTGGATGGAATGGGCTTCCATAATCATTTTTTCTCCAGATTTAATCATGGCTGATTCCCATCCACTAAGGGGAAATTGTGCAAATCTGACTTTTCAACAAATGTTTGCTTTAAGCACTGGCAGTTACTGGTTTGTTGTTTGAGTAAATCAACAACCAAAATTCTTAAATTACTCATGATGTAACAAAAAATACAGCAAACTTGCACCAAGCACTGAAAGACACGGAATGAAAACCATAATGTCTTATACCAACACACTTAAAAGTGAAGTCGTCTGGTATTTGCAGTTGGATCAGCTGGTGATTGATTCAGCGATGGAGAAGAGAGATATGGAGCACAAACATGCCACAATACAGCAGCGGGTACGCATAGCATTTCACCCTCTTTCACTCTTTCTCACGTGCATACTGTACTTCATACTATTTCCCCAACCCTAGAAATCTAATATTATTACTGT
This sequence comes from Colossoma macropomum, assembly GCF_904425465.1. Classification (NCBI taxonomy): domain Eukaryota; kingdom Metazoa; phylum Chordata; class Actinopteri; order Characiformes; family Serrasalmidae; genus Colossoma; species Colossoma macropomum. Next base: position 34,691,026 of record NW_023494802.1, on the reverse strand, counting down.
TATATTATTTAGATAGTTTGCACAGTAATTACTTTTCCTGAGATCAATTAAATTAAATTAGCCACTTTTCTACTTACAAGCACAAATCTGGTATCAATTGGCAGCAAATTCACTCTGCTTAAAGAATTTCTCTGCTTATTTTTATTAAGCTATAGCAATGTATACAATTGAGAAATATAAAATACACCTTGCTTTTATTCTTGCTGCGACTTCTAAGGGTTAAAGTTAAATGTCTTTATATTGTACTGTGTATGTGGTATGCAGATGTCAGTCAGGACATGCAGAGAGACCGGAATCCCCTGAATGACTGTGTGACTTTGGCTTAGGACTGTAGGCTTAGTGGCAACTGCCGCTATACTTAGCCTGCCAAAGCCAACAGTTGACTTCAGGCAGAACTACGAGTTTTAAGATGCTGATACCTTTGTTGTCTGGTGTAGAAAATCAGGACTCAGCATTTTTACATTTAAGGCATAAGCTGAGATCTGATTATGCCTTAATCTGCACCAGAGATAACATTCACATTTCAAACTCTTTATAACATTTTTTACTTTTTTTACCCAATTTTACCAACATTTTAGCGTTCACAGCAAAAATGACATCTTGGCATCTTAAATCTGATGTATTTAATGTATTTGATATTTGAATTTCATAAATTTCATGAATTTCATCATGAAATAATGCTTGAAAAAAGCAGGCCAGTAGAATAAGACAATTTCTATAGATAAAATGACTTAAAACAAGTGAAAATGTCTAAAAATAAGTTAAATAATTGTATAATATTCTTACACCAGTCTCGAAATGAGAAATATGAGATATAAGATTAAATGTTTTCAGTAGATATCAGTATAAAATAAAACATTCTGTGAAAAATGGTAAAATTTGGGTAAAAAACTTTAATGTGAAAAGAAGTTAAATAAGTTTAGAGTGTAAAATTTTGCAGTGTGACCAATTTCCACCTGCTAGCTATGTCTTCTCTCATCACCTGATGCCACCAAGCAGGGTTATGGCTGGCATGTGCTTCCTCTAAGTCATGTGAAGAATAACCACATCTTTTCAAAGTGCTGCTAACACAGCATCACTGGACAGCTCAACATGCTTGGAGGAGAACACTAGCTGCCAATTTTGTTACATCAGCTAACACAAACAGTGATGGGGGAAAAGGGAGGATCTCTTGGACTCGTGACCATCCATGGCTGTGATATCACCAGGGATCAAACTTGCGTTTTCCGAACAATAGGGTCTTACGAAGCGCTTAAGAAAGCTGCAACACTTGAGAGCCCATTTATACCTTTTGTAATTTGCATGATTGTTATTTTTGACAGTACAGTACTACAGTATTACAGTAATTACTACATCATTCAGTAAATACTTATACACTGTAATGGGAGATACTAGTCCAAAAAGTAGATAAAATGATTGTAGATAAAGGGATATACTCATAAAAAAACACATAAATTGAAAGTAAACCTTACATACAGTGCAAAACTCAGGGAAAGAAATGTCACCAACAAAGATGGTAGATCTCTACATGCAAAGTAATAGAGCAAACAACCCACCATTCAGCAAAACACACTATCCATTGTTTATGCTGATTTGCATGGTAGTTTGATGCGGGAAGAAAATGGTCCACATTGACAAACTGATGCTTGCTAGTTTGCCTAATACAGCTAGTTTTACAAGAAAATAATGAAATCTTTCTGTCTGAAAAACAGTTGAATGCCTTTAGAGACGTCTAACGAGCTCACCAATCTCAGATTTTATTGGTTACTTGGTTCAACGATGCTTTAAAAGCGTGTTATTGACTCCATGTGTGTCCTGATCTATTCATAAACATCTTTCTCACGTCTTTCCAACAACTCTGCCATGAACATTTGGAAGCAGAATTTCTATTTCAGGATAATGACTGCATAACAAAACCACAATCAAAAAGAAAAACATTCCAAGCAGAAGAAAGAAACTTAAAGTTCTTAACTTGTGGTACTTCATAGGCTGTGTGTTTTTCATGGCAGGTAAATCTAAATAAGTAGTACATGAGGACAGTAATTTATTTGCAAGCCTGGGGGACAGATGCTTTTAAGTTTATTCTTAGCTTCCCTCATTGTTTCCTGCTTGTTGCTTTTTTTCTGACTCTGACATGTTCCAGGTATAGAAAAGCTCTTTTTGTCCTGAAAACTCCCAGTGGCACTCTTAAAAAGATACAGAGCGGCAGACGGGATGCGGGTATATTTGGGACAGGCTGAAAATAGAGTCCATTGAAGTTTGCTTAACAAAGTTTTAATAGGGGCTTTGATCCTGGGAGCTGTCAAATAAGTCTGTTCCAGTTTTGAACGACCCGTCACGGCCGTCTCTTACGACTTCTCTACCATCTGCTGGAAAGCTTAAAAACATCTCATTTGTGTTTAGATCGCATCTTATATACGGTATGTCCAAAAGTATGTAGACACCTTCTCATCCAACGTTTCCTCTGAAATCAAGGGCATGAATAGGGAGTTGGTTCCTGCTTTGTTCCAGTAACAGTCTCTACTCTTCTGGGAAGATTTTACATTAGGTGTTAGAACATTGCTGTGAGGATTTGATTGCATTTCCCCATGAGAGCATTAGTGAGGTCAGGTACTGATGATGAATAATTAGTTTGGGATCACTCCAACTCATCCCAAAGGTATTGGATGGAGCTCCATCACTCCAGAGAACACAGTTTCATTGCTCCACAGCTCAATGCTGAGCTTTATACCCCTTTAGCTGACGCTTGGCATAAACATGGTGACCTTAGGCTCAAGTGCGGCTGCTCTGCATCCTATTTGACTGGCAGTGCTTTTCAATGGAGATCATACAAGCTGCGTGCACAGTTGAACACCTGTGCCAGCAAAAGAGTGCACCTTAAATTAGTAGACGTGTCTGAATACTTTGGATGTATAGTGTAACTCCTAGTATAGCTACTGGCTGTTGAATGTATATTCAGTTCAGAGTTGCCAGCTTTAAGTTACACCTACGCAATCCAAAAATACAGCTAACACTGGTCCTTGTACTCTTCAGACTGCGTGATTGTGTTTCTGTGTGATTGTATATGAATGTAATATCAGCTGAACGTTATACTTCAGCATCTAATCTAGATTTCTCTCTTCTTATCTCTTCACATGGTATGATCCTGGAATGGATTTCACCACCCAGACTCTCCTACAGGTCAGATTTTTTTCTTTTAATCCTGTGCTTAAAGCAACATACACAGTGATCCTTTTACCCCAGATGAAGTTGTCTGGTATCGTAAGTTTGCTTCTTTAGTTTTGCACTGGAGCTATGAGAATAAAGGATGACAAGTATGGACAAAATTCAGGTTTCAAGATGCTGCTGCTGTTTTTAGCTGTGTGACATACTTTTGTCCGTTTTTATAGACCATAGATTTTATAGGTATTTTCAGTGCTGGAAACCACACCTGTAAGTCTGAGATTACTTAACAACTCAATTTAGTTTGAGACAATAGGCTGGTGATTTAGGCATGCAGTTAGCTACACTAGCCTCGCTGCTCCAGTGCAAAAACTAAAGAAGCAAACATGGGCTCAGGAATACTTTGACAAAGCGTGGTTAATAAAACAGTGTTCATCACTGCATCAACAAATGCAAGTTAAGACTGAACTTTTCACAGGGGAAGCCATATGTCAACAGTGTCCAGAAACGCTACCAACTTCTCTGGGCTCAAGCTCATCTGAAATGAACTGATACCCAGTAGAAACGTGTACTGTGGTCAGATGAGTCAGTCTTTCAGATTGTTTATGGAAATAATGGATGTTGTGTTCTCTGGGCCAAAGAAGAAAAGGACCGGATGGTTACCAGCATAAAGTTCAAAAGACAGGGTCTGACATGGTATGGGGGATATTAGTGTGTAACTAAGCACTGTGAAGGCCCCATTAACGCTGAACACATTTAGAGCAACATTCTTTTTTAAGCAGGTCCATGCTTATTTCACCATGATGATGGCAAGCCACATTCTGCAAGTTACAACAGCTTGGCGGCATATTTAGAGAGTGTGGGCGCTAGACTGGCCTGTCTGCAGTCCAGAACTGTCTCTCTTTGAAAACGTGCAAAAACACAACAACGAAGGACTGGTGTGGTTGCTCAGCTGAAAACTTGCGTAACAGAAGAATGGCATACAGTTCTACTTTCAAACTGAATCAATCATTGTCTTCAGTCCCCAAACAATTAATTATTAAGTGCTGTTAAAAGGAGAGGTGATGTAACACAGTGGTAAACATGCTCCTATCCCAACTGCAGGCAACAAATTTGAATAAGCTCATATTTACCAAAAACGATGAAGTACATAAGGTACAACATAAAGTACTGTGTTTTTGTACTGTTTTCAGTTTAATACAGGTCAAACAGAATTTATAAATCTCTGTTTGTATTAGCATTTTGCATACTGTTCCAACTTAGAATTGGGTTTGCATTAGAGTGATGTGCTGGTGTAGCATTGCAGCATGGCACTATAACCTTGGATGTCTGAACCAAATGTCTTGACTTACTGTGTCTGGGGAAAGAGGACAATTTGAGTAAAACTATCATTTTAAAGAGCTTCTTTTCTCTCTCTGATGATGTTTTTTCAGAGTCTTACTCTTATTGCGAGAGTGGAAATAATGAACTGCTTATGAACTACTTTGTGTTGTCTGGTATGGTGGGACATCGACTCTGTGTCTCGTGCCGTTGTCATGAGAGTGTTGAGTTGTGTAACTGAAACAGAACTGTGCACATAGGGACTCTTGATTTATTGATTTATTCCAGGAATAAATATCTGTGTTATGTAATAGCTCCTATTGAGTCTGAGCTAATTTACAGCAATTATGGATGTGCTGTCTCTGTCACTTTATTTGCGGCTATTGGCTTCTCCTGACTGTAGGTGGTGGAAATGAAACAGAACATTCTGTGTGCATGTTTTTTAAAGTTTGGTTCAAGTGCTTTCGCCTTTGATTGGCCTTCATTGATTGACAGTCGATTCCCTCTCAGAATAGCAGCTCATTATAGGCAGCTGGGGACGAAGTGTGAGAACACTACCTTTGATTAACCAGTTTGTTTCTGTATTATGTGAGCTTCAATCACTTTTTCTAACTCAGCATGTGGAGACTTGACAGATTTGAGCCTGCACTTCCAACAGTTTTCCCTTAATTTTGATGTCAGAAATGACTGTACAAAAGACTGTATGCACAACAATACCTTTTTAGCAAACGCAAATCTTAGTACATTATCTTTTTTTTCTACTTACAAACACAAATCTGGTATTGCTTGAAACTTCAGAATCTACACCGATCAGGCATAACATTATAACCACCTCCTTAGTTCTACTCTCATTGTCCATTTTATCAGCTCCACTTACTATATAGGTGCACTTTGTAGTTCTACAATTACAGACTGTAGTCCATCTGTTTCTCTGTATACTTTGGTAGTCCCCTTTTACCCTGTTCTTCAGTGGTCAGGACCCCCATGGACCCTCACAGAGCAGGTACTATTTGGTTGGTGGACTATTCTCAGTACAGCAGTGACACTGAGGTGTTTAAAAACTCCAGCAGCACTGCCGTGTCTGATCCACTGAGACCAGCGCAACACACACTAACCCACCACCACATCAGTGTCACTGCAGTGCTGAGAATGATCCACCACCCAAACAGTACTTGCTCTGTGAGGGTCCATGGGGGTCCTAATAATATAGACCGATTATGCCTGATCGGTGTATATTATTATTATTATTATTATTACTATTATTATTATTATTATTTCAGGGTGCAAGCATGTACATCAGAAAGACCAAAAGCTCTGTAGAGCAGGACAAAACCAGAAAAGAAGAGCCAATCTTTTACATTTGTGGCAAAGTGAAGAAATAAACCCATAAGTCTTCCATAGTCTAGTTTTTGAATAGTGAAATCCAGAGCCCATGCCTCCACGTGACGCTCAGTATCAAGGGGTGAAAATATAAATGAGACAATTTTAGATATTAGATGCGGAAAAAATGGGTCATTGAGGAAAAATTCAAAACGTGGCTAAAAGCAATAATAGAAGAAATGGCTCATATAACACAAAGGACACAAACCGTGATAAGTGACCAGCTATGAATCTGCGGTACCAAAGACACAATATAGTGTGGACCAGTGCCAATGGATCCCTATTTGTCTTTTGGGCCATTATTATGTACGTCAGCCATTGTTGTCTTCTGCTGCATTCACATGTTTTGTGTTCTGAAGCTATGCAAATGTTGCAGTGGTGACCATGGTGATCATTGCTTTATGGTTTTATACCTGTGCCTGACTATGTAAACAAAATTATAAAGTTGAAAAGAATTTATTAGCGTAAATAATTAGCGTAAACTAAAACTAAACCGTTTCTCTCACACAGATTCAGGTTTCTTGACCGATTGATTACAAACACTAGCACAAAAGCATTCAAGCATCCCAAAAATAAGGATTATTTACATTTTTATTCCCACATTTCAGTCATGTTATCTTATTAGCATTTAACATATTTAACTTATTGATAGACTGTTTACACTGTGCAGGAAGTTCTGTCCATAAGCCACTCAAAGCATCAGTGCAGGAATAAGGCAGATACCAAAGTGCGATGTCTTTTGTTACTAAGCAACAGATGGAGGAACATTATGTTAACGGTGTCTGGTGAGCCATAGATAATGAATCTTATCAGGTTTTGTACTTTTTCTCTGGTTCTCATTCCCTGCATTTTTCAAACGGTTACGCGTTTACGACAACGACTCAGCCTTTCCAGCGATTAATGTTTGTGACTGGTACATACTGACGCAGGAAGAAACTGCCCAAATTAATTTATTGATTCATACGTTTCTGCCTCTGTTTAGCAAACGAAATAGTTCCCCTGTATAACACTAATCACAGGACTAATGAGGAATAGGGATCTATTTCGGTCACAGCCTCAGTGTTCTGCACTGTTCTGCAAAGCGCAGGGTCACAGCAGACTTCAGGCACTGAATGCTTTTAAAACGTAGAGCTGCTCAACAGACTGAGTGGCTTTTTACTGAGGAGCTTTTAGTCAGGGACAGCGTGCCACTCCAAGATCCACAAAAACATTAATGCCTTTCCATTCCTCTGCAGGGATTCAGTGGAGGAACATGCAAAACATTCGCAGGCACAAAATGACGGTTTACGCCCTTCCTTAAAAAGACAATAGTTCAGAGTGCGTTCATTTTGATGCGTGAAGGAATGAACAGCTTAACACAAAGAAACGGTAACTGAGCTACTCTCATTTGCTCACTCTTAGGTTGAATGTGTCAAATGACACATTTGTTAGCAAGTTCTGATCTGATCCAGCTATGTTGCCATGGGCCTTTTTAATGAGAGCTTTAAAGAGTGACTGTAGGCCTGTCTCCGTCTGGAAACATCTTTAAAAGCAGCAGCCAAAATACTGAAAAGTTCTCAGGCCCAAAAACAGAGATGTTTTAACTTTAAAACCTAAGGCTGAATCTCAAACGGCTCCCTGCTCCCTATATAGTGCACTACAAAGGTCATGAAATTATGGCTTTCCACATCTAAATAACGCACTGAATGTTTGATAGGGACTACAGGGATATAAATGGCTTTCTATTAGATATACAAAAGCACTGTTTGGGTGTAGAAGCCATTATTTTGGCCTACATAGGGCACTACATAGGGAGCAGGGAGCCATTTGAGACTCGGCCTAAGAAATCTTAGCTAATTAACTCAGACTTTCAAGGCAGCCAAGTTACTTACTTTTTTAAACAACAAATATTTTTTCTGCAGTTCTGTGAGGGTGATTTTTGAAAATAGTAGGCTAATAATACACAATGATTTTCGGTATATTTAGATATTCCTAATAGATATTAGAGGCCGTGTTTTCCTCTTCAGCCTCAGCCCAACATTCATCGTCATTCTTTTCTCCGGAGTGCTTTAAAAATTGATAGCTTTCGTAGTTCAAACAGTTCGTTGCTTTTTAAAGCTCACAGCACTAGCAGTCACACACCGAGCAGCAGCAGCAGCCACAACACCAAACACCATCCGAGGGTGAGTAGTTAGTAGCCTGTCTATTCTCTGAATAAGAAATATTCATATTAATAAGATAAAGGGGTCAGTGTTGGGCTTCTTTATTGCATGTCTGTATTACAAGTATTTAACAGAGGGCGCGAGATGCCATCATATAGCCGTTACTTTGTCAATTAGCACGTAGCAGGAGGGCTGAAGGACAAAAAAGCTTAACCTCAGACGGATAAATGAACAGAGTAGACTATCTCTTTTTCACTTCGCCTGTTTTTAAGGATGAATAGAAGTAGTTAATGTGTATGCGGCGCTGTTGGTCGAGAACTCTTCGGTTACCTTCCTTACACCGCTTTTCAGACACGCCCCGCCTCCGTGCACTAGGATTGGGTGTTGTTTTGTGAACGTCATCTATCAACCAATCGTAGCGCGCATAGCAAGAGCCTGCTAGCCAGTCTCAGCGCAGAAAGGCGGGATTTTCCTGAATACGGGTGTGAAGAGTAAAAACGGTACCTGCTACTTCTTAGCACCGCTCAGATCTGGTCAGAGTGAGGAAACGATGACCGCATGATCGGCCGCTGTTTATCTCGGTTTTGTTCAGCGTTTTCTGCGGGTCCCACAAATGATTTTGGAATATTTCAAAAGCATAAAGATGAAGATACTCGGCAGGCTGGACGTCACTGTGGTGGGTCGATGTTTATGTGCCGTAAAGATAAAGTGATTCAGGTGCACCGGTTGAGATTTGATACTCTTTCTTTCGTGTAGATTTAATCAGAGGTGGGTTAATAACTGGGTACATTTCCTCAGTAACGTACTTAAGTGCAGTTTTAACGTATTTGTGCATGTCTGAGTGTTTTTCTTTCTGACCAGATACTTCTTTAAAGTTTTTTGTAGTTGCTATTTTTACTTCTACTTTTGTCAGTATTTTGTTAAGTATGATTTTATTCTAGTTTTCCCACCTCTGGACTTCAGCATGCTTAATTATCTAGAAAGAGTGGGAAAAAAACAAGACAAGAAAAAGTGCTTGGCTAGTCCATGACAGATTCTACCTTGTAATGTTGTGGTTTTCAACTGATGTTGACAAATGAGCCCATACATTAAAGGGCCCAAATCATAGATAACTTTTTTCAACTAAAAGAGTTTGATGTAGTGTGTAAACATTGCTAAAGCTGTAAAACGTACAGTTAACTCTCCAGTTCATGTGGAAACTAAGCTGCAAAAACTTGAATTAATTCTTTCATTTGTCAAAACCAGCACATTTACATATACATGAATATTCAACTTATAGCAGTTTAGCCCCACCCCTTCCTGCTAAAACTGTAAGGAGTGTTTCAGCCCAGACTGCTTTATGATTGAGGTGCAGTACAGGGCAGCCAACCACAACAAGGGTTATTTGCATATCGGTCTTAAAACCTGTTTAATCATTCTGTTTTTGTTAAAGAGAGGTTGGAAAGAGGTCATGTAAAATGAATTATGACTTGTTATGACGATGAATTCACTGAAATGAATCTCATTTGTATATTTGCTGTGTACTTGTTCCTGTACTATGTTCCTACATTGATATACATAAATGTGCAAACAAATATAGAGAAGTAGAGATTCATACAGGATAATTTAATTAGTGAGGGAGCTGTTACAAGACTTGGCCTGAACTGAATGAGCCTGACTGTTTGCGTAGTCACCCTGCAGTGAAGCCTACTACCAGAAAAAAAACTCTTCAGCTGTACTTCATAGTTACCTACAGGTATGCAACATGATCCAAAATATTTTTTCCAGTGTAAAAGGAAAGAAATTCTTAACTAAGAAAGTTGTCTTTCTTTTCCGGAGGCTTACATATTTAGAAATTGAAATCTGCAACTTAGATATTGTCTTATAATATTTATAATATCTACTACACGATTTTAGCCATGATTTTCCTGTCGCAGACCTTTTTTGTTCTTGGGAGGACACAAAGAACAAATTGTAAGAACAGCAATGAGCAACAGCCAATGAGAGCTTGAGAGAAAACTCTTGGGGAGCAAAGTGTGACCACAGCAGAGCTCATGGCACAGGGATTATTTGAACAAAGGTGCCGCGAATACTGACCGCAGCTGCTCGTCCACTCAACTTCATTACAGCGTTATGAGCAGCTTCTCAGTGAATATTTTTAGCAACTTTCTCTCATGTGCTGGCGAACCCAGGAAATTATACAACAAATTAGGGGACATTTCTTGTATTTGGTTTTGTGGGATGTGGGGATCACCGATCTCCAAGATCAAGCCTCTTCTGCTCTCAGGTGTGTAGTGTGGGTATGCCTTAAATTCATTTCTCCTCTTGCTGGAGAGCCCTGTGATGCTTGGGTTCTTTGGTGGTCACATGTGGCTCCTTGACCTAGGAGTAGGCGATATGACAAAAATATTATGCCACGATACTTTTCACGAGACATTTTCACGATAAACAATATGCAGCATGGTACTTTTTTTTAGTTTTTCTGAGATTTAATAAATTGAAACAGAATAGAACCTCTAGTGCCACATATAAAAATACTATAATAATATACCTACAACTGCAATGATATTTTATTAAATGTTTTTAAAACTGCACTGCACTAAATCTAATGAAACAGGCCTTATTATGCTGAATTTGTAATGAAACATGTTGTTAGTCATTGAACTTTAAGTACAGGTGATATCCATGATATATTCTCAGAAAAGCATATTGTGGCTTATGATGATAACGATAAAATGTTGTCATATTGCCCACCCCTACCCTGACCTGTAGTTGGATCTTTGTCAAAATCACAGTTTGAAAGATTGAAATGTTTAAGTCACAAGGGCTGTGTTTTTTATTAAATGTCATCAAAGTAGTCTTGACAAGTTTTAAGTGGGGAAACTTACCTGATTTAAACACCGATTTAAACAGAAAAAGTGTATATTCTGCTCATCTTGACCAAAAAATGGGACATGATAAATTTATAGAACAGTTTAAATCACAGTGACAATCAATATTTGGCCACAAAACTGTAATTAGATATCTTGCCCAAATCATTCAACCCTAACTATAGTGTATTATTACTCTTTAATTATAGGAAAGTATTGATCATGGCTTAAAAGATGAAGCATGACCTAAACCTCTTGCTCTTTGGTCAGTACCATGCCAGTCCGTCTAGAACACTCTTTAGAAACAGTTTACTTTAGATCTTTAGGAGTTTATTCATTTATTTTTTCTTAGGGACAGTGTGCAGTCAGTATTTACGCTAGCTACAAGACACTCAGTTGAAAGTTTATAAGGTCCACCTACCTTGTACCTACACTTATGTGCCATTTTATTAAAAACACCTACCTCATAGATGCACTTTGTAGGTTTACAATTAGCCCATCAGTTGCTGCACAAGTTATCAGCCCCCTGTACCTGATGAAAGGGGACCACCAGATACGTGGGTGGTGAGCCACTCTCAGCACTGTAGCACTGCAGTGATACTGACATAGTAGTGGTATGGTAGTGTGCGTGGTGATGTATCAGGTGCATTCACTCCTGGTTCAGATTTTTACACCACAATCCTGTGGTCAGAAACCGATCGCTGATGAAGAGCCTGAGGAAGACTAACACAAAGTGTGGTTTGATTTTTGTTGAAAGGCCAAAATGGCTCCTCTTAACATTTGGGTTGCCGACCCCTGGGTCAAGTGAAGTCTGAATGCGATCCGATCGCCAAAAACGCATGTTAATTCAAGATGTAAACAGGTCCTGTGAGTCTAACTGATCCCAGAGCATTGAGGTTACTACAGTTTATTTCTAACCTTTCTCAGTGCCCTTGTACGAGCCTGTTCAACTTCAGACAGTGTGCATTGTGTCTGCAGTGAATTGAGCTGAAAGGGAGTGATTAGTGCGAGTGCTTGGTGTGAAAATGTAAAGGGCAGCTCTGGTAATCGATTAGACACACTCGCGCGCTTACGCAACACCGTGCGTCAAAATGTCTGGTGGGTTTCTCCTGAGCGGGATGAGTCACTCCTCACAAAGTTGTGTATGGTTCTGTGAGTTCATGTGTGAGTGAGAGATGCTTGTTGTTTGTCAGTGTACGTACACGAGAGACAAAGAGAAAATGTTAATTTATGCATGTGCCCCACTTAAAAGCCTGTACAAGTGGAACAGTGATATAACAGGAAGACAGCATTCATTGGCTGAAAAATGGATCTGAATTCCCTGAACGTTCAGGTTTATGAACACTATATTGTACAGGTGGTTGGTGTAAATGGAATTTGTATTGACAGCCTCGCTCTCTCTTCCCGATAGGACTTTTTCCTATGACGATCCTAAGGTGGAGTTCAACGTGGATGCCCCTAATGGAGTGGTGATGGAGGGCTACCTGTTCAAGAGAGCAAGCAACGCCTTTAAAACATGGAACAGGTGAGCAGAGTTGGACTCGACAGTGTGATCCACAAAAGTTTGCTTTGATAGGTTATAGTAGCTAATAAGGTATGGAAATGTGTACTCTCCAGTTAGCACTCTGCAAGCCATGTGGCATAGTTTATTTTTAAGGCTGATGCAGAAACATGGCTATTTTAGCCATTTAATATACTTTTCTCTGTTAGTAGTTAGATGTTTCGGTGCTATTCTTGTTTTTATTTGATTACATAATTAACAAACAAAGCCAGAAATGTGTAGATTTCATTTTAGTTTATTTTATTCCTGTCATTTCAGTCACATTTTATTTATGCTTTGATTAAACGAATCAGTATATTACATTACATTTGTTGGTATAGTGTAGTGGGTAACACCCCTGCCTTCTACGCTGTAGACTGAGGTTCAATACCCTGCCTGGGCAGTACCCTACACTATACCTGTAAGAGTCCTTGGGCAAGAATCCTAACACTACCTTCGCCTACCTGTGTAAATATGATCAAATTGTAAGTCACTCTGGATTAGAGCGTCTGCCAAATACCATAAATGTAAATCAGTAATAAACGCTTATCCTTGGACATGCATGTGTTGTAACTTTGTAGGTGACACATTTAAATGAGTTAAAGGGAAAATTGCCAGATCCTGAGAATGGATCACCTCTGAGATGCTCAGTTTGATAGTTTTAAGTAGGGCTGCAACTAACGACTATTTTCATAATTAGTTAGTTCACCTATTATGACTTTGATTAATCAATTAGTTGGGAAATGAAAACCTGCAGCTATCAGTCTGGCAATAAAGTTTCTTTTAGCCAATTAAAATACAAAGATTTCCTTTATAAAAAAACACCTAAGTTCTAATTCCTATTTTCTAAATAGGGCTTTTTATCACTGTCACAGCAACAGATTTTCTGCATTACTCCTGAAAACTATGTTTATGAAAGATGCATAAACAATAAAGAAACAACACAAACAGATCTTACATGGCAGTCAAAGACAGGCTGGCTTTGTGTAGTTCTCTTCTAGTGGCAAAGCAGAAATCAATTCAAAAGCTTCTGTGTGCTTGATTACATCATGTAATGAAATTTGATATTACAGATCACTAACTAACAGTCTAGTTCAGCTGTGTCAGGTACAGAGACCCAAAGCAGCTTATCACACGTAACCTTGCAGTAAATGTGCATGATGTCGTCTTTTTCAAATATGTAGGTTTAGTCCACATTTAAATACTCAAAATAGAGTCTTAAACATTTCAGTGACCTTTAAGAACATCTGAACTGGTCTGTGTGCATTAGTGAAATTATCTTAAATGTAGTCAATATATCTAATATTTCTTATTTTGAGAGTCTTGTAAGAATATTATAAGATTATTTAACTTATGTCTGACATTTTTTACTATTTTAGTGAATTTATCTCACAATATTGGCAGATAATTTTGCTTGTTCTAAGAAATGATCTGCCAACATAGTGAGATAATTTGGTATGAACTAAGATTAATGAGATAACTTTTCCAGGCAGTTAAAAGTAATGTAATCTCATTACATTTTGGCAGAAGTTATTAGTAACTTGTAAGTGTAAGGTTTTTTAAGCACACCATGGATATCGCCAGAACTTAAAGAACATATATATATATATATATATATATATTCATCATTTTAATAGCAGTTTTTAAATGTGACACTACTACAACATTTTGTCTGTATGATCATAATTTTGTGATGCATATTGATTGTGTAAAAATTACTTTAAGTTTTGTGATATGCTATTTTCTCCATATCACCCACCCCTTGTTTTAAAGTGAATGATAATTCAGGCAGGCAGTTTGCATGATGCTAATTGATTACTATAAGCATTTATTACTTGTTAGTTACATTAGCTGTGTAAGTTCAGTGCAAACCTAAAAAAGAAGCAAACTGGGGACACTAAATATGTCTTATATTTGGAAAGTTGTGTAAATTAGACTTTTTGCCAGCCTGTTCCTTTAATGTATTTTGCCCTATGCAGTGCTGTCACTTCATTAAAGAGCAGCTCAGAGTTGCAATGACATGGAAGTCATGCTGTTATGACATCAAGCAGGTCAACAGACATGAATGTTACTCCACATGCCATCTGGATTTGTGTCTCTTGGGAAAGAGCACTTCACTCAGACTTTTAACTTATTCACAGAGATGTCACCAGTGACTGGAATTTCTGCTTTATTTCTGCTTAGTCCACTTTTACCACTTTTTAAAGTCAGATCCAGCCATCTAACACGCATCTATTATTCATGGCTTTTCTCAGGCGGTGGTTCTCCATCCAGAACAGTCAGCTGGTGTATCAGAAGAAGCTGAAGGCAAGTATTCCTCATCTTCTTCAAATACCCCCAACCCAAAGGCACTTGCAGTAGCTGAGAGAGATTAAGTGCTCCATCAACACGCCTAGCAAGCAGCTTCTTTTAAAGCTACAGAAGGATCCAAATGGCTCAAGAGTTGTGCTGTATCATTGGTAGACTCAGGAGGCCTGGCGTTTTCTAAACAGTTGCAACGTTCATTGCCTTCTCAAATTAAACTTTTCATATAGAAACATTTGGTGTAGCAGAGCAAAGGATATAAAAATAGTGACTTTCAACTTTGGTTAATATCTTATATCTGATTTTGCTGTAAGATTTTCACAGGTAAAGCTGGAAATGTATAGGTGATAGGTGAACAAGAAATAAAAAGAAAAAAGGTATAGTTGTTGATTTTAGCTGTCAGCTGTAACTTACTGTTTCTTGAAATTGTTTGTTTGTGATCTCCCAACCATCTTTAAATAGTCAGCTTTATAGGCTGTAAAGAACCACCAAGAAGACATGTTGTTTTCTGTAATGAAATGCTAGTCAGTGAAGACACTGTGAGAACTCATATTTCACATGCTGAAAGAACTTTTAGTACTCTGCAGGTTGACTTACGGCTTTTAGTGAGATTGGCATTGTTGTGGTCATGTTTTTTGGTAGTGATTGAAGTGTAGATGCTGGTTCCTACAAGAATATATTTAGTGCTATAAATCTCGGAAGTCTATGCTGACCAGGGTTACGCAGATCCTTAAAAAGTCTTATAAAGTCTTAATATAGATTTGAAAAAAATTGAGGCCGTTAAATATCTGAAAATATCTCATTTTTAAGTCTAGGAGACTGGGTTGCAAAGAGTCATTGTGTATATGAAGCAAATTCAGATTAGTCAGCCAAACAAAAATATCCAGCCAACAGTTGTCCCATTTTCAGAAAGTAACCACTGACCACAGGGCTGCCCAAAGTGTGACCTGTGGGCCAATATTTGCCTGAGAGGACATTTGAATTTGCCCTCTGAAAGCTATCCAAACCTCACTCCCTAATCCAATGAGAGAGCAAACCTATTTTTACACTAAATCTAACGTAATCATTTCTTATTTTCCATTTAAAATGGTCTTTTTACATTTTTAGTAACAAAATATAGTGGATAGTCTTTTTGGCCCATGTCCCACCACAAACATTGCACTTTGCTCCTATTTGTGAAAAGTGAAACCATCCAGTAATATAGTTATCATTCCCAAATTCACCCTCTTTCCAAAACACACTGCACTCCTTTGGAAAAGAATCCGACTGCGTAGGTGGTAGCTTTTTATGTTACCATCTAGATGTAGTTAACTTTGGTGCTCAGAAACAGTGATTGGTGAGTCGATCCAGCCTGTTCATTCGTTTACTTGTTTGTCTTCTAGGACTCTTTGACTGTTGTGGTGGAGGACCTGAGGCTGTGTTCCGTTAAACCGTGTGAGGACATTGAGAGGAGATTCTGCTTTGAAGTTGTGTCTCCTACCAAGTGAGTCCTACAGTACTATCCATACCCCTCTCAGCAGTCATTTCAAACAGCCTAAGTTTATTTGCGGTCATTCTAAGGTCATGCTGGTATGTGTAGCAATGTTATATGTAGACTGCAGGAGCTGAGTGATGTTCTGTATGTTCTTCAGGAGCTGTATGCTGCAGGCGGAGTCAGAGAAGTTCCGGCAGGCCTGGATCCAAGCAGTGCAAGCTAGCATCGCCTCGGCTTACAGAGAGAGTCCAGATAACTACTACATTGAGGTTAGTGCTTTCTGCTTTTACTATTGTTTTAGATAACAGTATTTCATGTAGTTTCAGGATCCACATAAACAGGTTTATTCGAGATTATTTAACAACTCTGTGCAGGCAGTTTGAAAGATGGGGTATAAGCTTCTTTTACTGACTAGCAACATTAGCAGCCTCATAGTTCCAGTGCAAGAAAAGAGAAACAAACTTCATATGTATTGTCTGAGAGACTACATATGGAGTAAGAAGAAATTTTAAGTTGATTTTTGGCTAAACTGCAGCCTTGACTCCATCTCTGTAACTTTGTGTCCACTTACTTGCAGCGCCTGGACCGCACGGCATCTCCCTCCACCAGCAGTATAGACTCTGCCAGCGAGCCGCGAGAGCGCAGCGGCAGGGCTGAGAGCATCCTGCAGAGAGTGCAGTGTCTGCCGGGCAACGAGCTGTGCTGCGACTGCGGCCAGGCCGACCCGCGCTGGGCTAGCATCAACCTGGGAATCCTGCTCTGCATCGAGTGCTCTGGCATCCACAGGTACACGTCCAACCACAATCAGCAGACCAGAGCCTGCCGTTTTAATGTGTATTGTAAATATATTAGTTCCATTTAGGTTTGCTGAAATATTCTGGCAGGCAAATATATCCAAAAGTTGCTAAACAGATATATTTTAGGCTCAACTGTAATTGATTAATCTATGGATTATTATTCCACCTGTGAGACCAGCAGTTTCTGCTTTTAAGGTGCAAGAAACAGTAGAAGCCATATCACCCTCTAAGCTTCCTGTAGTGAATTGCAATCTGTCAGACTGACTACATGTATCACATGAACATTACACTTCAAAAAATGATATTTGGGCAAGTGAAATGATCTTAAATCAGTTTATCTAATAATTGATATTTTGGCTTGTTTCAAGCATATTTCTTACAACAAGCAACATCTGCCATAAAAAGTGAGATGTGGAATATTGAAATCACTTAAAACAAGTACAAAAGGTCTAGAAATAAATTATGTACTTTTGTATTTTTTTTGACTTACAACAATCTCAAAATGCAAAATATTAGATATATTGACTAGATTAAATTTCACTTAGTCCTGACCCAGAGGAAAGAAATATTCTAAATGGGATCTCCTCTTAATCTCATGTCCTTCTGTTAGACATGGTTAAGTCCTGTTTGAAATCAGAGTGAGAGTTTAGCCATCTTCTCATGTTTCTGAAATTTGGCTCCTAAGAAGTAGCACCTGGATTTTCTCACTTTGATAAAATTTTGCCACAGAATTATCACAGAGCTCTCTCAGTGTAGAAGGAGAACTCATGCCTTTCTCATTCATCACCAGTACAATGCTTATGTTAATCTCCTCTTTTCTCCTAAGAGGGATTTAGGAGAAAGAATTAAGAAATCAGTGATCCTTCATTAATACAATACAGAGATCTGCTTTATTTGTTTGAGACTATTTTAAAAAAGGCATTTTTTTCCTCTGGGGAATATTATAGAACACTTCTGTTTTTAAGGAAATGATGCGTTGACAACAAAAAACACGTGCAAGTTTCTTCATAATCAACAAAATAGACTTTGTCAGCTAACCATATCAGATTTTGAAAGTCATTCAGAGTGGTTAGGTGTGAATTTTGTGTATTCTAGAGAAAGAGTACAAAGAAACAAATAGAATTGTTCATAGCAGTAGTTGTTAGCTGAAAACTCTATGATGTGTCAGATTTTTTTGTGAGCATGATTCATCATCATATTTAAAACAGCTCATGAATCAGCTCATGAATAAGACGCACAGAGTTTGTGCTGCTGCAGTGCAGTGTTAATGTCTGACTGTGGGCAGTAGAAGCTCTGTGACCTGACCTGCTTTGTGGCTTCAGCAGCAAACACGTTCTGTCCCTCCTGCTGCACTTCTCTCTAATTGGATCAGGGCTGGTTTGACTCCCTCAGTAGATCAGAGAGCAACTGGCCTTATGGGATAAGGACAGGAGACACTGCTACTGTTTTGTGTGCCTTCAAGCAAGAAGTGAGAACTAGACATGCACTGAAATTTCAGCCACAGAAAACTTTTATCCTGGAACAAAGTATCAAAATATCCTCACAAATCATTTCAGTAAGAGTTAGAATTAGATAATAAGTTAATTAGAGGTGCCCAAGTTTATGTTAACACAGAAAATTATTTATTCCACTACTTTTTTACGCAGTTTGACGCATTTTCCCAGTTTGATCCTTTAATCAATCAATCAACCATTATTTATACTAAGAATACTTTGAGGGTGACCTTCGTTTGCAGTATAGCCGAGCATTATACAAAAAACAGGGGATTGAAAAGAGTAAATATAAATGTATGATAGCTAAAGTATAGCAAAGCCAAAAAATTAGACCATAAAAGTATTAGTAAAGCAGTACATAAGACAAGTCAAAATTAGGAAACTTTAAGACAAAAAAGATTAACGCATCAAAACAGTCAAATAAAACTATTAGTGCATTTAATAATAAAAATAAATAAATAAAACAATGAAGTAGGGTAAGAAAAAATGAATGAAAATGAATGAAAATAAAAACAAAACTAAGACAATAATAGTAATGACAAAATAGTTATATATATATTATATATATATTAGGCACTGTTGCCTGAACAGAATCAGCAGAACAGTATAAAACAGCGTCATCTGCATTTAGGTGTACGTTGTAGTCTGAGATGAAAGTAGGAATATCATTAAAGTTTATTGAATATGACCAGTTGAATGTAACCAGGTAGTGTTCTTGTAATGAAAATGTGCTGTTTTAGTGATGTTTTTAATATGGCCATCGAATGACAATGTGGAGTCAAGACACCAAGATTCCTAATCTCGGCAACAGAGGACATAATTAAATCTGGGATAGCCAGGATGCAGTGTCCGATTTTTTTTTCAAGGTGGCTGCAGATGCATTTAGTATGTCCTCAGATTTTTCATCATTTAATTTTAAGAAATTCTTAGCCCTTAGCCCTTCTTTTCAGTCTTTATACCAGTCAAACAATTGATCAAAGCAGCTGTCTAATGATCTTGCCAAGCAGAAGCAAATATATAAAGAAATGTAAAGGGCAAAACTGAGCCCTGGGGAACACTATGGTAGCTCAGACCTAAACCTGCCAATAGAGACAAATTGCTGTCTGTCAATAAGATATGATGTAAAATGTAATTTAAACAACTGTGACAACAGATATAATGCTGATATATAGATATGGTTTTCTCTGAACCAAGATAGCTGCACAGAACACTTTGCAGGAATGACAGGAGCTGATCATTCTCTAGGGCTTCTAGGACTTTGGCAAGGCTTGAAGTTTAGAGATGATTGAGATTTATGTAGTGGAATGACATGAGCTGTTGTTCAGATACTGGGGATTCTGCAAGTTAGAATTGAAAGATTAAAAATGTAATATATTTTAAAATAACTGGTGACACCAGGCGTAACAAGAGATATGAGATTTCACCCTGAAGCGCAGCTGCTTGTGCAGAGTCCGTGACTGCAGCCCTCTCATTCAAATACAGGTTTTAAATGGCAGCTTCAATCGATGGCTCTCTTGATAAGTTATTTTCAACTAATGACATGCCGTGAATTTGTTTATCACTGAAGTACATTGCTGGGTTCACACGATTTTATGTGATTAATCACAATTAACTACACATACTAATGCAATTAAATGTCATGAATCATTTGACAGCCTAAAGACTAAAATTAATACAGTTCCTGAAATTTTGGTACGTAATAGTGCAAACTATCCATGCTTTTCTGTAGTTTTAAAACCTGCTGACGCTCATTTTGCCCCAGACCAGTGCAGTATCTCCAGCATTTGGAGGATTTCAGTTTCATAATAAATAGATCCACGTATATTTGCAGTGAAATGACACATATAAGATAATCTTAAATATCTTAAATCTACCTACTTCCTGCTCTATTACTTTAGATTCTTCAGTATCAGTCATGTCTGTTTTCTTCCATTTCAGAATGTCCTCAGGTGCTCATCTCAGTGTAGTCCTGTTATGTAATCATCTCTCTTCCTTGGTTCAGATCAGCTAATGAATATTCATGTATGCACTGGAGGCCTCTGTTCTCACACTGAGGTCCAGTGAGACTTTTTCTTCACACAATCTTTCTTTTCTCCTCTCTCATTCTAACTTGGTTGCCTGGATACAAGGCTGGTTTGTGGATAGAAACGTTGATGTGAGAGTGTGGGCAGCCAGTCTTTTCCTCAAGAAAGTGTACAGCACTGTCATTTCTAAGGCCCCACCAATATATGTATTGATTGATAAAATTGAAGACTAGTCCAGACTCAGCTGGTACTGCTAAATTTGTAACCCGCACCACTAAAAAGATGAATTATCACAGACATGGTTTTACAGTGCTTTGCTGTGTTTCTAAGCACTTAAGTTGATTAACAGAAAATATGCTGGGATAAACTGGTTAGATTTGAATGCATTTCACACCTTTATGTGCAGGCAGTTTATAAAAAAGAGCTTATTAACAGAAACCAAAAAATGCTGAAATGCTAAAAATATTGGGAGGCTCCGCCCTGGTGCTAGAACATTTGTGTTATTTATATTATGTAAGAATTTTCTGTTTTACTGTTTATTTGAGTTTTGAAAATTTGACAGTACAGGACTGACAAATCATTTTTGACAGTTTATAAGCAACAGCTGACACTCATCTGTCAGTAAAACACTGTTTAACTGAAACTGCTGAAGTCTTTCCATTTTTGGCCATATAAAATTATATTATCAAAGTTTGGAGCTTCTAAAAATCAGTATCTTTTATCATTTTCTCATCAGTCAGTCTCTGGTAGTTTCATCCCTCAACCTCGCTGCTGTGGTGAAAACAGCGTGCAGAAACTTGTTTGTGTTTTTGTTGGTGAATGAAGTGAGAGTTCCTTTCTACTAGAGAAATTTGAGAGCTTTAGCTGCCCCTTCAGAGCTTTTTTTACTGGAAAAGAATGCCTGTCCATTGTATGTAATTAGCATCTCACAGTTTATGTCAGTCTGTTCTCTTTTTGAGTGTGTAATTGGCCCATGCACTTTAACTAAACTCATATCTGTCAAAAGCTGACAGCTACTCATTTAATGGCAGGCCTTTACTTGCTCAGTACTGATGTTGCATGTTGTGTGTGTTCTCTCCATGCAGGAGTTTGGGGGTGCACTGCTCTAAAGTCCGCTCTCTCACACTGGACTCATGGGAACCTGAGCTACTGAAGGTGTGTACACTTTCTTGGATCTTGCTGGGGTCATGAGAAGCAGAAAATGCAACCAACCAAGACTGAACTTGGGAGGTGTGGAAAAATATCCCTGCAGATATATCCCTTCTTTAAAAACTAAAAGCAAGTCTTCTGAAAAAGAAACTGTAATAAAGGCAAAGAGTGGTTACACTACTGAAAATGTTTATATGAGCTGTCATTGCTAGCCAATGCAGCTCAAAGATGTAACAGCCATTCTGATCTGCTTCAGGTCAGAGTGCCAGACATTAAAATGAGCATAGAAACTAACCATGATCTCTGATGTAAAGGATGGAATTAGTGTTAATATGTACATGAATAATAACACTAGGACATTGCGACAAAAATACTTGTGGTTTAATATGTAAAAATTGTTACGCATTGATACTTTTGCTCAGATTTATCAATTTTTCAAAATTGCTTATCGTCCAAGCCCACTCAAATAGACACTGAAGTGAAACTATAATATCCGGTTTGACTGATGAACAACTGAGGAGTGAATGGCTTTCTGTAATTGGCTAAATCTGGACCTTGTTCTCTAATAGTAGCCTGACCTAAAAAAAAAGGTGCCAACTTTAACTTCAGGGTTACTTAATAACAAGTAATGTAATAACAACAACCGTCTGGTTATTATTATTGAGTGTGCCCTGTTGCATAACTTTGACATGAACATCCAGCTGTGATAAGTCAGTCTGGGCTATCTGTGGGAATTTGGGGAAATTACATAGATATTTTATCATGCTCCAGTCGATCAGTCAAATCCCGATAAATTACAAAAGCTCCTCTGTCAAAACTAATCCAGCTTGAAAAGTGCTTTAAAAACTCTGTGCAAGGAGCAGAAACAAATAAGGAAAAAACTCTGTTCTGCGCATGCACATACAACACAAGTGAAACGAGTACACACAAATAGGACACAAGTACAAGTAATGACAACTAGTCAAGGCCAGGAAGGGGTGGGAGTCAGTGGGTGGGTGACACTAGCACACTTATCTGGCATATTTTATTTATTCTTCCATATAAGCACACAAAATCTCATTTATAAGCTGCCAAGTCTGTGTATCAAAATCCCAGACAATTTGTGTCAGTCGTAGAGATGCTTATAATGTAGTTACTGACTTGTTCCTCCTCCCTTTGAATGCAGCTGATGTGTGAGCTGGGAAACAGTGTTATTAACCACATCTATGAGGGCACATGTGAGGAGCAGGGCATGAAGAAGCCAGGACCAAACAGCCCCAGGTGAGCAGAGCCAGCTAAAGCTTTTTTTAAGCAGAAATTCACCAGGGAGTAGTTTCTGTACAATAGATTGCTATATGGAGCACTAAGTTACTGTCGCTTAAAAAGAGTAAAACTTAGTGTAAATTGAGTTTATTGTTTAAATTTGTTTTGTTACTCATCTATTTAGGCTATGTTTCTGTTCTGTGGTCATTTTTAATATTTGTATTAATTACTGTGTATCACTGGACTCAACACAGGCAAGAAAAGGAGGCTTGGATCAAAGCCAAGTATGTGGAGAAGAGGTTCCTGAAGAAGATGACGACGGGGGTGGTGCTAGTGAACGGAGAGAGGAAGTCAGAGCGGCACTGGAGTGTCAAAAAATGCAGACGACACAACAGCGCCACCACTGTGCCCAAAAACCGACGGAAGTACAGACAGGAGCCCGGATCGGCCTCCCCCGCAACACTGTCCTCAGGTAACCCATCTAACATGCACGAGCACGCTGCACCTGCAGTTAACCCTTAGAAGTCTATTATTACCAGGTTGCAACACTATTTAAATATTGTTTTTGACAGTTTGCTTGTACTATTTACATTTAAACAAATAATCAATCATACACTTATATGCAGCTTACACAGTTTGTTCATGTTAAAGGTGAAAAGAAGTCTTCTCTCCTCTACAATGTTCTCTCCTATACAGAGAACACACTGAAATATGCAATTCTTCAGCAAATTTTATCTTTTTAAATGTTTATCTTTTTATCTAATATTTTATCTTATCTAATATTTTATCTTTTTAAATTTAAAATAGAAAATATTTTATGTGTTATTTTTTTCAAATATGTTCAGTTCAGCAAATAAACAGTAATTGTGCATTAAGGTGTGCAGAAGTGTGTTCTCTGTAAAGGATGTGTTAACTTTCACTTAGAAAATCAATAGAGCATTAATTAATAACTGCATGTGACAGTTGCAGTATTGGCAGGCAAAGGCTCACAGGTTAGGTCAGAAATGCAAGTTGTATTTACTGCTTCAGGTCTTTTTTCAAGCTGTGGCTCAGTTAAGGGTTAGTTCAAGTTGTGTTGAGCAAACATGTGACTTCCAGAGAATTTCACTGCTTGTTTCTATAAACTATGAGTGAGAAACAAATATAAAATACAGAAAATGTTTTTGTTATCAGCAGTGAGGTTTTTTAGGTTTTACCTAGCAGGTATAGATTATTATAAATACTCAAAGTAAAGTCATGTAACAGAGTGCATGATGTCTTTTTACTACCAGCTGCTGCTGCTCTGGAGAGAAAGTTCAGGCGAGACTCGCTCTTCTGTCCAGATGAGCTGGACTCTCTGTTCTCCTACTTCGACACTGGCTCAGGGCCTCGCAGTAAGTGTTCTACACCAATGAGAGCACAAACAAAGGGTTCTCTTTCACAGTGGACTGTTCTTGTAAATACAGTAATTAAAGCACATGTAGTCCATTAGTAATGCCAAACACAGCTACAGCACATCCCTCTGCCTGTGTGTGAGAACTTGTAATTATTCCCTCAAAGGAGCTGAACGGTATATGCGTTTGTGTTGACTGGAGCTTAACTGCACCACCAGCCTGAGCTGAAATGGAGCTGGGGGTAGTGGTGAATAAAAGCCGTTGAATGGCCAGTGAAGGCCATATTTTGGTCAAATTGATATATTGTATATCCACGCTGTACTTTGAGTCCATTGAGAACATGCTGTGATGCTTGTTTAGGGCAACCTTCTGATTAAAGTCCACAGGTAAAACAGTACTCAGTTTTAAAGCTGTATGTTTGCAAAATACCAAATGTGCACAATTTTTCCTTTACACTAAATATAGTTGATCAGCCAGGACTTACTTGGCATGTAAAGTTTGCTTCTTTTGTTTTTGCTTCTTTTGTCATAGCAGTTATTAAGTAATCTCAAATAGACTTACTAATGTGCTTTCTGACACTGTATGGGTATTTATAAAGCTGTTGGATATCACAGTGCCGATATGAGAAGCGATGAGCCTCAGACTGGATGTGCAAGTACAGACTCTATCTGTGTAAACAGAAATCTAAGTAACCACACCTTTAAACAAATACAAAGTTACAAAAGCATCATTCACTATTGTGCCAAGTGCAGAATAAAAGTAATACTTATATCACAACTGCAAACAGATTTTTGTAGGCTCTAAGTTGAGGCCTTTTCAAACACTCAAACGTGCTTCATTGCTGTCTGTGGAGCACCACGCAGTGTGACTGTAAATCACAGGGATGTTTCCCTTGTTCTCTGTGCCTTTTTATTGGAATTTCATCTATTATTTATTTTTTTATTATATATGTCAGTTTTAAAATGTTCATTGATCGCCTTCCTCTTCTGCGCTTGTATTCATCTATTCGAGAATCAAATGCATTTTTATCAAGTACATTTTTATTTTATATATAATCCTACACTCTTAAAAAAGAAGGTTCTTTAAGGGGGTCTTTAGTAAAGAAAATGGTTCTATAAAAAACCATGAACCCTTTGCATGAGTAAAGGGAACCTTCTATATAGCACCCAAAAGGCTTCCTCTATAGTTACAAGCTTGACATCATAACAATAGAAGAACCCTTTATATTATATATATATATATATATATATATATATATATATATATATATATATATATAATGACGTTTGAAGCATTTTTACAAGTTAGTAGTTCAGGATAGTCTTTTACTCTTTTAGTTGTATATTCTGTAATTGGCTGTTTAGCTAGATGGTTACTTTAGTGGCTTTTTATGCTGGAGATTGTGATTCAGTTTCAAGCCCAGTGTCAGACCCAGTGCAGGGTGCTTGCTGGGCCTCTGATCCTCTGTTCCCTGCAATCTAATTACATCACTCTGGTGCTGCAGGCAATTTAGTTTGTTCTGTCACTGCAGCCTTTAACAATGTATTTTTGGAAACTTGTCATGATTATAAAAGTGTGATCTAACATGCAGCCCTACATAAGAATATAACAGTATAACAGTATACAAATACCCTAAGTAAGCCTATTTGAGATTATTTAACAAATTCAGTGCAGTCAGGGGGAAATTGTAAAAGTTAGATTTTTCACCGAACTATCATTTTAACCTTTGTGGAGATGGTGAAGTGTGCCTGGGCTGCATGTAACGTGTCCGTGTTCGGGCGTTTTTTGGTCCTGCAGGTCTCAGCAGTGACAGTGGTTTGGGCGGCAGCACTGACGGCAGCACTGACGTCCTGCTCTTTGGCTCTGTGGTGGACAGCGTCACAGAGGAGGGTGAGTTATACTGATTCACAGAGAAAAATGTCACAGCTTTAACACACTCAGCTACATTGCCTTCTGCTTTATTTATAAATCCAAATAAATGAACACTAGCCTTGATCAAATGCTTGTTTGACATGAGGACATTTCTTCTGCTAATCTATCATACCTAAACCAACCATGTCTGCGCACAGAGTGTGAGGTGTCGGAGGATTCGAGTGGCGAGGCGGAGCTGGAGCCGGAGGCATCGGATCCGGAGGACTCGCGTGAGCTTCATCCAGGAGCACTGCTCTATAAGGCCTGTCAGGCCCGTAACTTACCCGTCATGGCTGAAGCGCTGGCTCACGGGGCTGACGTTAACTCCGTCAATGAAGAGGATGAGGGCAAGAGCCCCCTCATACAGGCTGTGATTGGAGTGAGTGATTCTACTGATTTGTCCACCGATGTTTGTGCAATTTAACTGCTGAAAGTTTTCTTTTGCTACAAACACCATGTATGTACCTCCCTGCCATTCATGGATTGTAAGAATATATTTTAGGTCTAAATATCATCTCAAAATACATAACATAACACAAAATACATAGAACATAAAACAGTGTCTCAGGCAGAGGCACCTTTAAAAGGGGCATTAAATGCTTCAGACATAACCATTTTATTTACTATTCAAAACCACCAGTGAGCCCACACATGTCTTCTGCGTTTTTATATGTAATATTTATGATGGTAAATACCAGAAAATCTGAAAAAACAAACAAACACGTTTTTAGGGACTATTTTGCCTTACAACTCCATGCATGTACCCCTCCGCTATGAATGGATTAAAATAAACGGATTAACAAAACATTTTAGTTAAAAACTGTTTCTATTAAAGTAGCACTCCGGTGTTTCTACTCAGTGCCCAGCGCGTCTGTAGCGTGCAGTCAGTTACCATTGTCAGTAACTGTGATGTGTTTCCATGTGCATAGAAAAGAACAGAAAACACACTGACTCACTTATATTAGAATCCAGTGGGCAGTTGTTGAATTCCACTAATATCTCAAGAGTATATCCTACTTATAGCATCATGCAAACTGCATGCCTACATCATTGTACACTTGTCTCAGCTAGACTTGCTTATGCGGTTTCCAGCACAAATGTCTACTGACTACTGTAGGAGCAGCCCCCACTTTTTTAAACAGTTTACACAAAGTTAAACAATTTCTGTTTAATTGTATTCATTTTGTACGTCGCTCTATTGCAATACTGCACATTTTTACTCACTGTAACCAGATTTAATTTTGTTGTTTGCTCCAATAGGGCTCTTTGATAGCGTGCGAGTTTTTGCTGCAAAACGGTGCTGACGTCAACCAAAGAGACCTGAGAGGAAGAGGGCCGCTGCACCATGCCACGTATTTAGGACACACGGGGTGTGTAAATATACAAGTTTCCACACACACAGCTTTCTAGTTTAGTACAAACAGCTGAGTGTGCTTTTGGCTCTGTGTTTTACAGGCAGGTCTGTTTGTTCCTGAAACGAGGAGCTACACAGAATGACGGTGATGACGATGGTCAGGATCCTCTCAGCATCGCAGTGCAGGCTGCTAACGCTGACATCGTCACACTGTGAGTGTTGTTGTTTGACTTTGTTTTTAACATAGTCTTTTCAGAACAAGTGCTGTATACTCCAGTGTGGGGATGTAATGAATCATAACTGGGGTATTCCTTACTCTGCATCAAGGAAAGTCAGGGTGAAAACATGGCATCAAAAAAGAAAAGTCACATCAGGCAATATTTTGAGCCTCTAGTGGACTGAAAATCATTTAATGTTTTAATAATTTAATACCCTCTGTTATACTCCAGTTTAATTCCACCAGTTTCTCAAAATATTGCATAATTGTATAGTTGAGATAAACACAGCCATTGAGAGTGGTTTGCTGTGAAAAAACTGCACTGTAGAGAAATGTACTGGCTCAATATTTCTTTCAGTGGTGATAATGGGAACAAGGGGTCGCTGTGTCTTAACAATAATATAAGGTGTTTATTAAATGAACAGTGAAGTTTTCTTTGGAGACTCTTTTGCTTTACAGTGCACTGCATACACCTCTCTGCCATGAATGGCTTTTTAAAAAATGCATTCTAGGCCAAAATCTTTTCACAAAACTCTAACGCAACAATGCATCGATCATCAGGCAGTGTATTTGCAGCCACTGTATTAACTTCCTTTGCTGTAGCTTTTAGAGGCATTAAGAGACATCTGTTTCCTATCAGCACCAATCCTGGCCTTTCTCTCAAACGGAGCATTTCATATCAAACCACTCTGAATGACTTTGTTTATGTCTTATCCGTTTTATTATGCACAATTTGTTGGAATATTTGTCTAATTCCCCTTTTAAATGTGTGTGTATTATGTGCAATAACTACACTGATTTGTTTATGATACATTGAAATCAACCAATTTTGTTTTTCCTCCTCTGCAATTAACTGCATATCCACATTTCTTAATGGTTACAGATACTCAAACATTACAGTTAGTCTGAATGCACATTGAAAGAAATATCTGTTGTAACCTGCCCCCCCCTCTTCTCTCTTGCTCTCTAGACTCCGTTTGGCACGCATGAACGAGGAGATGAGGGAATCAGAGGGTCCGTTTGGTCAGCCAGGTCAATATCCCAGCAGCAGCCCCACAGAACAACAGTACAAGAAATGCATACAGGAGTTCATCTGCCTCAACATAGCTGAGTGCTAGATGCCCCAGTGTAGCATATACTCTGTCTCTCTCCCTCTCTCCTGGTTCCCTGCCTCACACACAGTACAGGGAGCAGATGTTCGCACCAGGCCCAGTGCTGAGGCAGAATGGGAAATTTGCGTTAGAATGCTGTTGCATTTGCATGCAATTTTCCCCTAGAATAACTTACCAAGATGTCATTATTATTTGTTTTACATTGCAGACCGGCTTCTGCTGTAATCAAGCCGAGATTCTGAACATCTCTTACCAGTTCAGCTTCTCTTTCAGTCTGCGAAATGACACTTAGTGTAAAAGGTGCTGCCAATGTATCAGTTTATCAAAGTGTGCTACACATTCCAACACAGAGTCAGATGAAAATGAGGCAAAAACACTGATGACACTACCACTCATTATAAGGTGCTATCAGATCTATAAGTGGAAGTCTGGGAGGTTTTAATCAGTCAGAGTTCTGGGGCCTCAGAAAGTTAGATAAAGTTGTGATACAGCCAATTAAAGACTTAAATAGAGAATTTCCACTCGGTCTGTCTATGACACTATGGGACCAATTGCTCATCCTGCTGCACTCCACACCTTCCTCCCTGTTACTTTCTGTCCTGCCTGTTGTGATGATCTCTAATAATGAGTCACTTAAAGGAGTACTCCAACGTTTTTCAACCTAATCTCTGTCTGCTGCTTCTGCAGTGTACAGTCAGTTGCCACGGACATTAATTTCATGTAAAGAATAGAACAAAGAACAGAACAATAGAACAGAAAAGACTAGAAAGTTTGTCGACTCAAAATGTAATAAAAGACAATGGGCATCTGCAGTTTATTTGGGAAATGTTTATGTGAAGCATTTCTGTAGACTTCTTCAGTTGCAGGTAATCAAAGGTCATTTTAAATAAAATGAAGCTATAAATCTGTGTAACTGGTTCTGATTTGTGGTAATGTGTTATCAGCTTATTGTTGATATGGATACTAGAAAGCCATAGGTAAGATAAAGGCACTACTTTTTAATTGTGTTGCTCCAGTTTTGTAATGGTTTTGATTACCACTATATGGTCACATATTCCAAACGGTTTTTCATAGAATTCAGCAGCTGCCCAGTGGCTTCTATTATAAGTTGTGAGTCAGTGTTTGAAATATTTGTAGGGTTTGGATGTCAAATTTACAAATTTGTAAATTTACTGCTGATTATTTTATTATAGCATATTATTTTAGAGTATTTTTAGTGTGACCTAATTACAGCTAATGTCACCAGCGCTATCCTGTCAGATTTTATTTGCCACTATGTGTGACGATTGTCCAGTTTGGGTCAGTTTTGAACAGAATATTGTTGCGCTTATGTTCGAATTAGTTGTGAACAGAATATTGTTGTACTTTGGGTTCGGGTCAGTTTTGAATAGAACACTTGTCATCGGGTCAGTTTGAGGCTCCAAATTTGATAATGGCTTGGACCAAATTTCTTCATCTTCAGATCTGATTTGAACTCAATATTTGATGAAGTGGCTCTGGTTGGGCTGGGCTCAGATAGACAATTCTCGGGCTGTGCTTGGGTTTGGGCCAAAATTTCAAGCCTGATTAAAGCTCCAGTTTGAAGTCAACAGGTTTTCTGTTCTTTTCTAAATACAAGGAACCATTGAACATACTGGATGGTACAGATGCTGCAGATAAATATTAGCTTGTAAAATGCCAGAACGTTCCTTTAACACTTCTTGTTAATCTGTTTCTTTCCATCGCTCAGTCCAGCAGCGTGTTGCTCTTAGTTACAGTGTCTCTTTTCTAAACCTAGTTACACTTCAGACAGTATTACATTTGAGGCAGCTGTTCTCCATTCGCCTGCATTGTGCTCTAGTGGCATGAGGTAGCTTTTGTACAGTTTGTAAGCAGTGCAATCAGAGATTGGGCCTTGAGGGACTATTCTGCGACATTAAACGCATGAATCTTGGGGGCGTGGGGTGATAAAACTGTGATGTATCAAATATCGTAGACATTAAAAAATACAGTAAAACATCTTTGTTGAGACCTAGTAAGTATTTAAAGAAAAAAAAAGGTGATTATGTAGACCTAAAAAGAACTATTATGCACTTTTTTCATGACGTTTTTGTTTGTTTGTTTATTTTGGATGGTAGCTTGAGAGGAGAAATGCTTTGAACAGGATTTTATTATTAAGTACTGCCCAGAGCGATAGTGCAATGATGATTTGAATACAGATAATCTGTATTTTTTTGTATTGTTTTATCGAAACAGTGAAGATAGTATTTTTTTAACTTGACATAATTTGTTAGATGTTGTCATTTGAAGCACCAAACTCGCACCTGAATGACCTGCTAAATGCATTTCAGCATTGCTAAATATCCAAAGCATCCACAACCCACACAAACAGAAAAATAAGCCAATTTTCAGATGTATAAAAATATTAAAATGCTCAACGAACCGGTGGTTTTTAAAATCATGTATGTAGTGTATGTTCATAGTGTATGTACTGTACGTTTCAGCTGCATATTTCTGGTACTAGGATGTAAAATGATCAGAAACTGATTTTTATTTGTTTATTTATATTGTCTATAGTGCATGGGTTGCTGTTGGCCTGAATTTTCAAAACCCTTTTGCTTTTGTGCTCCACTGTACCTGAATCTGTGTATATGAATATTTGCTCTGTGGTACAGTTCTCCACACGCAGGCTCGAGGGCGAAACTTGAAGATGTTGCTTAGACGAATGAGCCTAGCGCTGTGTCTGTGGTCTCTGGACGGAAACAGCATTTTGCATCATTTATTTCCCTCTAACTGCTTATGAAATTTCACTATTAATGCAGTATACATGGACAGAAATATCCACAGCATGACATCACAAGTGCAGAGGCAGGGTAGATGGCATCAGATGTGGCCTGAGGCCTTGTGAGCAAGAGCTTTATGCTAATGTAGACTGCCCCATAGTTCACATGGCAGTTATGTAATCACCTCAGGTCTGGAAGCAATTCAACCATGGCTTTCCATTGTATGGCCCCTTCTTGCTTACTGTTGTGTCAAACTTGGGGTGGGCGATATAACGGTATTACATTATCACAGTTACGCACCAGTAGACTTTTCTGAGCATATTATGTGTATGATCATCACTCCATAACACTGAGCATTTTTATTAAAAAGATGTTTAGATGTGACTCCAAGGTGTGGTATCTGCACGGGATCCTGACATAATGCCAGGAGGTTGCAGAATCAAATCCCATTGATGTTGTATGAAAAGTGGTAAATGAATTATTGGATTTCTTAATGGGAATTTCATACATTTTTCCAAAAATTGTTGATTATTCAATGGCTGAGATGTAAGAGTGGTTTGATGTGAAATGCTTGATTGTAGAGAATCTTACCAACTCATTTCTTTACAGTGGTGGGAATAGTAACCAAGGATTGGGGCATTTAAAATACAAAATTTGATTATTTTCTTAAATAGTGGTAAAATAGAGGTAAATCTGAAAAACTAAAATGTCTTTAGATACTGTTTTGCTTATAATGGCCTGCATATACCTCTTCACCATAAATGGATTTTAAAAATGTTTTAAATCAACAGTTTGTCTTAAAACTGTTGTAAAACAATAAAGCAATAAAGCATTTTGTCTAGACGTCACACCACCACTGTGAAGAATTCTGACTCAGTGAGTTTCTCTAGAACGGAGCATTTCAAATCAAACTGCTTACTTTGTTTACCTCTTTAATGATGTAATTCTGCAGAAATTTGGAAAAAACAGTGGAATTCTCCATTAAAATAAAGTCAGTGTACTTTTATAGTGCCATTTTTAAACATGCAGTATATGCATTGTATTTGTTCCAACTTATCAAATCAGAAAAGCAAAATATCACGACATACATTGTGTATTGTGATGTTAAATTTTTGCCATATTGCCCACCCCTGCCTCAAACCCCAGATAAAGAAAGATTAGAAATGATATTAGCCAAAAATCCACTATAATCCGTACTCATTTGTGACTTTTAAGGCGTGGTAATCAGAGCCCACAGACACATTTCCAGGCTCAAAGGTCAAATGGAGAGGACATGCTGTATACTCTCCACACCAGATTTGTAACCACTGTTCCTTTAAACTAAGGCTCTGGAAGTTCTTATCAGTAACACAAGGTAAAGAGTGACTTGTTCATGTAGATAACGCTAGTGAGACCGACTAGACTGTTACAGACTAGCTTCGGAAGGTGGGATTTCATAGCTGAAGTTGGTTGGTGTGCCTGTCATTGTCTCTCTGGCCAGTGAACTTTTGTAGCACTTTTGTACGGTTATGCGTGTTATTTTCTATCAGCAAGCTTAGGACTCTTTCCTGTGAGGAGACAAAGACTGCGATTAAAATAAACATGCTAGTCAGTTTTCAGAAAGCCTTGAGAGAAATTGTGAGAAAAACCATCGTGACCAAAAAAAACAAGAAGATTGCATCATTCAACAAAGATTGAGGGTTCTGTACGAACGGGGAAAGTTTGTAGCCTTCTGCTGTAGATAGCTATTAACTGAAGCTAACACTTCTACTGCTTGCTTTTAACTGTACCGCTGACACCGTTCCTGTCCTGTTGATTTTGTGTCTTACTACAATCTTGTAAATTATGTTGGACTATTGTATGAAAACTCGTATCTCTTGAGTATTCTTCTGTGAACTAACCACTGATACCTGTTCTGTTCAGCTCTGTTTCCTTCTGTCCTTTTTTTCTGTTGTCTTCTTAAACACAGAGAAAAAAAAGAATGAAAATAAAAATGTGACTGAACTCGTAACCACTTTCTCTGCTTTGTGCTTTTTTTCCTCACTTTCTCTAACGTTGCTGCATTCATGCGCCTGACTAACAGCATTAACTGTCCATATGAGTTAGCGCAACCGATATAAAAACGCTTAAATTGGTGAACTAAAAAACGTGTTTTAGTTACTGTGCTTTGTAAATTGTTGGCAGTTTAGTACTTCTTAGTACTTAAATCTGTAATTCAATCATTGGGATGTAACCAAAGTCGTTCAGAGTGGTTGAAAGTGAGAGACACTTACAGACACAGATTTCTTTACAGTGATAATAGAAACCAGGGGTTGTGATGTCTACAATGCAAATATAGCCATTTTATTCACTGTCCAAAATGACCAGTGAACCGACACGTGTCTGAGTTTTTATATGTAATGTTAATAAAGGCAAAACAGTGGTAAATATGAAAGAATAAGCTTCTTTGGGGCCTGTTTTGCCTGCATGTAATGCTCCACATTGAAGGGATACACTCTTAAAAATTATGGTTCTTCAAGAGTTCTTTAGTAAAGAAACTGGTTCTATATGGAAACATGAACAAGAACATTTTGCATGATTCAAGGTTTCTTTGCATCATGAAGGGGTTCTTCAGATTGATAGAGAATGTGTTGTAGATGGTATCTATATCGCCACCCAAAAGGGTTCTTCTATTGTTACGATATCAAGCTTGTTACAATAGAAGAACCCTTTTGGATGCTATTTAAAACCCTTTTCAATGTAGAACCAGCTACAGCACATTCTCCATCAATGTGAAGAACCTTTCATGATGCAAAGGGTTCTTTGAGTGTTTCTCATGGATCCCTTGAAGAACCATCTTTTTAAGAATGTATAAAAAGAAATAGATTTTAAACCAAAATCTTATCTCAGACCTATGGCTCACTGCCAACCAATCAGAGCTCCAGAGGAGTTTCTGCCAGTGTTTGAATGACGTAAGGTATTTACATTATCCAACAAGCATAAATAATTTTGGTTAAGAATAATTCAAGCCAAAGGTGATTATGATGTGTGATACATATTTAGACACCATATTGTCCATTCTGACCATATAATGCTCCACACTCTTATATGGTTTCAGTTCACCATCTGCTGCCTTTCAGCACTGACCATTGTCAGATTTTAGAGTTTAATGTTTTTTACATCTTTAACATTTAATAACTGCACAACTAGGACCTGACCTGTGTGAAAAGTCTGTGGCTGATAGGGACGCCAATTTTAAAAGGCTAAAAATGCCAGAAACCGATGATGTTGGCCAATATAGCTTTGTTTCTACTTTAGATTTTATTTTATACTCCAGTAGTTTTAGTTAAACTGTGCTTTACTAAGTGATATGATTATCAATTCTCAACTGTCACACAAAAAGTACATAAACATTATAGCACTGTTTTGGTTGATGTAAATAGACCTCTGAAGTTGTCTTGTTGTTCTGTAGTTGGTGTCATGCACATATGAGGGCCCCTATGACAAGTTGACATTGTAAATCTAGCAAATTCAAAATACCCCATGCAAACCAGCAAGCTTTGTCAAAGGTGTTACGTTGCTGTGGCAACACTAGTCTACACTTTGCTTACCTGGCATTATTTTAGAACAGAACTGAAGTTGAATAGTCTTTCTTTCATGCAGTGTTATTTCAGTAGGCAGGAGCAGTAGCCTGCTTGTGTGTAGCATTATACATACTTCAACTGCTAAATGGCCTCATAATTCTCAGGGTCCAGTGACACTTGGTTAAACATTTAAACGTATCAGGTTTAGAACATTTTTGTTTACCACAGGGCGCAACTTTTCGAAAACAACATTCATTTTTCTCACAGAGAAAAGACCTGGAGCTCCTAATATGGGTATGATGCTGACTACAGAATGATGCACAACTTCAAGGATCTATTACTTTACTCTTATTTGCTTGTTTTTCATTAGCTATCTTAATTGTGTTATAAGATTCCACAAAAAGCCACTAATTACCAATGGTGTTTTCACTGACAGCACTAAAACCACAGGTTGACCATATCAGCCAACTGATATATCGGTCAGGCCCTGGCAGCCGCAATGCAACACTACGGCTACCTACTTTTTCAGTACCATTTACACGACTGGAAATCAGCTTGCAGAAATAAAAGCCGTACGTTGGTACACAGCACAGTTTGCAAATTTCCTAATTCCTTCCGGCGTCCTGCGGTAGAACCCCGGTCTGCTAGTGTACTCACTGTCTTACTTTGAAATAGATTTGCCGTCCTGTGCTCAGAGTTATTGCGCTAGCCTGGCTCAAACAGTCTGCACTGGCTGGTTCCTGAAGCCTGAGAAAAGCACACAGGCCAGCAAAAAGTTCAGCTCCATTATTTCCTTCCTGGGCAACCACAATGTGAGACACGAAGATCTAGTGAATGGAGGTGTCATGGAGCTTAACGCTGGGCTTTTATACACTCTGCTACTGTGTTGTCTCAAAGCATGACCTCATGTTTCAAGGCAAATTGTGCATTAGCTGAACATAAAATGCACTGTTATAGTTAACATAGACACTGTTATAGTTAACATAGACACTGTTATATTATGTTTATAAAAATAAACCACACCCAGAAGGTATTTTCTTTTTTTCAGTATTTCAGAAACATGAAATATTCATATTTTACAGCTTACTAGAAATTATTTAAAACCTACTTTTAGAGTTCTGGAGGACTAGCATCATATAATCATTTCATGCATGTCACTACAACAAATTTCGTTTTATGTATGTTGGTCAATGAATTGTATACAACATATTTGCAGACAATTGACAAAGAAAAAGCCACCAGAAAGTGTCTTAGTAAGGTGTTGGGCCATAAGAACAGCTTCAGTACACCTTGGGATAGATTTGGCATGTCTCTGGAACTGTACTGGAGGGAAGGATCGATGTTCTTCCAAAAAATATTTCCTCAATTTATGTTTTGATGAAGGTGGTAAAGAGACGTGTCTTAACACATCAGTGCAATATCCCATATAGGTGTTCAGCTTGGTTGAGATTTGGTGACTGCAAAGGCTACATCATATGATTTCTAGCATTTTGTTGGTAGGAGGGATGATGCAGAAGGTTGTGGGTTCAAATCCCACAAGTTGTGGTACTCCCAGACTGAGCATAGTTAGGCAGCAATTAGAAAGATTTCCCTTGTAAGATCGATAAAAAAACATAATATCTTCATATTCATTAAACCATTCAGTGATCCCTCATGCCCTGTGGAGGGGGGGGTACTGTCATTCTGAAAGAAACCACTTCCATCAGAATAATAGTGTTTCATCATAGCATAAACGTCCGTCAGAATAACCGGACCCTTCTCACTGTAGGGTTCAGGCATTCAGGGCTGTGCTGTTCTCTTGGTGTACACTGCATATGCACTATGGTTACAGATAGCTCATCTGACCAGATCACTGTTTTCTACATCTTTGCAATCAGCATCTGATGAACTCTCAGTGTGCAGCCCCACTATATGTAGTTGTGGACGGACTGTTCTTGTTGACACAGTGTGATCATAGCCTGTACTGACATTCTCTGTCACCTGAGGAACAGATGCTGTTTTTCCTTACATATTGCTCTAATTTACGAGCATCACAGTCACAGAATGTGTGCCAATATATTTACTGATGTCTTTCACACAGATCTAAATGCAGATTATGCTTTAGTCTCCTTAGTCACCTGTTGAAACACTAGCCGCGAGCCACTGTCTCTAAAATTGAGGTCTGCTGGTCCTGCCCAGCATTTTTATACATGCCACTGAACAGAGCGTGGTAGGATGTTACCTTAATTGTTTCATGCAGTACACCTGTCTGGTGCACTCATTGTGTTTCTCTACTTGTTTATTCAGGAGTTTCTGTTAAACATCCCTCTGTACATAGTTCATGTACAGAAATATCAACCACCAGTTTTTTGTGCTTTAACACTTCATTATCTAAGGAGAGACACAGAATTGTGTTTATAGTCATATGTAAATGTTTGGGCGCACTTTGTCCAGTTTAGTAAGTAAAAATAACGTCCTCTGCAGGGAACAAACTTAAATATAAAAATGTTTTGCACAATTTCTATTTATTTGCTAAAAGGTCAAATATAAAATGTTCCATAACTGTTCATGGGCCACATTTAATGTTTTCCTTTTTTCCATTATATTAAATTCAACTAATATCATGTAATTGTGAAAAATGTAGAGGATATGTGCTTATTTTCACTTCAACAAAACATATAATTTGACCAGGGGGTGCCCAAAATTTTAAACCTGTCATTGTGTTCCTTCCTGTTTCAGGCGACACCACTTACCTAGACATCTTCCGCGAGTTTTCCCACATGGCATCCCACAACCCCGAGAAGCTGAAGCGGAGAAGCATTCACTTCCGCCACTCATTCAGGTATTTACACCCTGCTGAAAAACCATTAAGTGTTTTTTTGGTTTCTGACTGTTTGTAATGTGTTTTGCCTTTTTTGATGGCTTTATATATAATGGTGTTAAGGATCCTAATGATTTAACTGGTCACTAGTGGCTGTTTCCAAATGCATTTGATGGTTTCCTAAACGGATCTAAAAGTATTCTACAGGAAGCTTTGGGTCTCTATTGGAAACCATGGTCACACTTTATTTGGATGGTCCCCTATAGATGCTCTACACATACTTAAACCATTAACAAACCTTCTGGTGATGTTCAGTTGATTATCAACAACATTTATGGACAGGGTTACAGTTAGGATTAGATGTAGATTTTGCCTTGAGGTTCAGTTTAGATTTAGGGTTGGATAGATAGGGATATATTTAATAAACTCTTTCACACTGAACTTGGAAGTTCAGTTGCATTTAATGGGTATTTAGTTAAAGGCTACTTGTAGACAGAATGAGCATTTCCAAAGTATCTACAGTGGACCATTCAAATAAAGTGTTACTGAAACCATTAAGCCAAATCTAATGGTCATTTTCAGCAGGGCAGCACGTCCTGCTACCTGCTGCCATTTCTGCCGGGCACTGCTGAGGCTTCATAACTCATTTTTCCTTCTGTTTCTTTTTATGCAGAGTTTGACAGATGGACTCCTGTGGATGTGGAAACTAAAGAGATTCAACTAATTGCTGTTTCACAGGATAGAATGTTTACAGTTGTTTGGACAGAGATTTTCTGTTTGCAGTGCAGTGCGTCTATATGCTTACGATTAACTCCAGACTGATTGGCCTCTTGAGAGATTATAGAGCTCTGTAGGCAGAGTAGTCTTACATTTCCCAGCAAACATGCTGAAGTACACATTCATGGCTGTGATAAATGGTTGCATGCAAAAG
Organism: Colossoma macropomum; assembly: GCF_904425465.1. Taxonomy (NCBI): domain Eukaryota; kingdom Metazoa; phylum Chordata; class Actinopteri; order Characiformes; family Serrasalmidae; genus Colossoma; species Colossoma macropomum. The sequence goes on along the minus strand of NW_023494802.1, from coordinate 34,652,149 downwards.
TTTGCATGTTTTGTTAATTTACTAAGCGAAAATAAGTAACATTCTCTACAGGGAGCATTTTTCTGCAAATTTTAGTGCACAATTTCTGTTTATTTGCTGATTTAGAAAAAGAAAATTACATAATATATAATATGTGCCTTATCTTAAGGCCATTTTATTTTTTGCCAATATGTTAAAGCTACACTATGTAAGATTTGGGGATTTGGAGACCTCTCTGGTGGAAATGTGTAATGGGCTGCCACAGGCGGAAGAACACTTTGTAACATGGGTTGTGCTTCGGACCCCTTCCCCAGCTGATGAGTCGAATGATTACGAGCGTGTTGAAAAAGCATTTGAAGAGAACTCAAAACTTGGTGAAGGACGGGTCTTCTGAGGATGTAGGAGTCAGTATAATGTTTAATTTGTAATTGAGACCTAAACACTGAAACACTGAAGACCTTCTTTTTGAGGCTGTATGTGATGTTAATACATAAAGACGTATAAAGTGGTCTGAAAAAACGTCTGCAAAATCTGACCAGCGCCTCTGACTTTTTGTTTTGAATTGTTATTTCAGGCTTTACAGGGTGTCTTGCAGAAGTGCGAGCACATCATATTTTAGAGTGTATTTTTTCCATCTTGATTTATTCATTTTACTCCTTTCAATTTTAACAAAAATCTTACATAGTGCAACTTAAAAGGAACACTACAATGAAAAATTACGCTTGTCCAGTTCTCTGCTTAGCCCAGATGTAATCGATCAACTGAGACATGTTTGGAGTCCAGATTTAATCTCTTTAGTTTAGGACTGGAGCTACAAGGCTAACGTTGCTAACAAACATTAGAAGTCAGTAGTCACCCAAATAGCCCAAATTGTTTCTGTAAAATATGTCACCAAAACCTCTCAAACCACATCCAGGTCTTGATCAAGGTTGCACAGACTTGCCAGTGTGATTCAGAGCACAGCATGACTTACTGAGAGCCGTAAAAACCAAACATTGCAGTTATTTTAGACAACATCAAGGCTGGTATTCACATAGTAGGACTGATCTTGGATCAGATTCCTCTGCATTTATGACTATCATTGTCATAAATACTGATTCTAGATCATGCCTACTCCCTAATAAAGACCTGCAAGCGGTTTGGGCAGATTGAAAGAGGTTTTAGTGATGTATTTTTACAGAAACAGTTTTAGCTATTTGGGTGACTATTGACTTCTAGTGTTTGTTAGCAATATTAGCCTCCAATTCTAAACTAAAGAAGCAGAATTTGGACTCAAAACATGTTTCGGCCGATCAGCTACATCTGGGATAAGGTGAAAACTGTGTAAATTAGATTTATTTATTTATTTTCACTTAGAAAACCAGCAAAATATGTAATTTGACCATGACTTTTATACACAACCATATGTGAAGCTATGTAGACATAAACTGTGCTTTCGTTTTGAATGTTTAAAATGGTTTGAAGGAATGTTTGTACAGCTTTTATGGCTTTATGGGGATCAGCTGGACTTATCCTCTATGTTTCTTTTAGTTTTGCCTATATTATCTCACTTTATTTTTTGCATTTAATATCTTTTAGAGTTTAGCCACTTGGAGAGAATAACACTTCAGGAGTTTACAGCTGCATGTCTGTAAAATGTTTATGACAGCATCTTATCTTTTTCTCAATACCGTTATCATCTTTTCTTACAGATCATACACCATTATTGATTTCTTTGTGTTTTATTAGACAGTGATGGCAGTAAATCCCAATTTCTCAGTATTTGGGAAATTTTACTTCAAATCTGTTTCTGTAAACTGTTCAGTTTAAGTGTAGAATGTGTTGTTGAATGATGACTATGCTGGTGTAGTCTTACATTTGCTTTATGGTAATTCTGTACTGTGTTACCATAAGATATTGTACGTGTACAGTACTTTTTAGATGCAAAATGCTAATATATCATGAAATGGTGGTATTTTGTAACAAAAAGTTGAAATAAAGTAGAGAATGCCTCTCTCTGCGTGTTTTTGGTTTGTTGCTTTATGCTTGTTTTCTTATTAAGGGGGATTTCTACATAATTCGGACGGTACGTTCTAGAGAAACTTACCCTCTCAGATTTCTTTACAGTGGTGGTGATAGGAACCAGGAGTCATTTTGTCTACAAAGCATACTTGCATATTTTTCAGCCATCGCATTCATACTAACAACCTCTTCTTTTACCTCAAACCAAAGTAACTCTGGGTAGTTTTGAACTGTGCAGACCAGTGGATTAAACTGAAGACACTCTCATGTTTGCGGAACCACTCTGAGGAGATAAGTGCAAATTATCCTGAAAGTGTCCAGTCGAAAAAAGAACAGAGATGCAGATGGTCACCACAAATGATTAAACTTCATATTCTGTTTTTTATTAGCAATGAATGGGTACTGCATTATATTGCTATAATCCTTTAAAAAAGGAAAAAATATGAATATGTTTTTTCTTTCTTCCATTAATTTTTGCGGTTAAAGTTACACTATATACATTTTGGGGATTTGGAGACCTCTCTGGTGCAAATATGTAATTGCAGGCAATGAGCGGAAGAACATTTTGTAAAGTAAGTTGTGCCTTGGACCCCTGCAAGTGGATGAATCTGACTTTTGTGAGTGCATTGAAAGAGTATTCAAAGAGAACTCAGTCAAAACTTGGTAAAGGACGTGTCTTCGAGGATGTAAGTGAATTATCTACTATTGTCATCATATCTTCATCAGTATAATGTATATTTTGCATTTAAGACCTAAACATTAAACCAGACCTTCTTTTTGCACCAGTGCAAGTGATATGGGGCAGTCATGGGCTGGAGGTTAGGGACCCAGCCTTGTGACCAGAAGGTCGCCGGTTTGATCGCCTTGGCTGACAGTACATGACTGAAGTGCCCTTGAGCAAGGCACCTAACCACCAACTGCTCCCCGGGCGCCGTGGATAGGGCTGCCCACCGCTCCGGGCAAGTGTGCTCACTGCCCCCTAGTGTGTGTGTGTTCACTAGTGTGTATGTGGTGTTTCGCTGCACGGATGGGTTAAATGCGGAGGTCTAATTCCGATGTGTTCAGACACAGTTGGTTAAAAGGTTCATTTCATTAATATATAAAGACTTATGATGTGGTCTGATACACTCAAGATCCACAGAAAACAGGAAAATAGATAAACAAAACAGGTCTGCGAAATGATGAGCCTAATAAGTAGGCTATGACAATGACTAATACCTTAATCTTAATGTTAACATAGGATCAATGTTAGTAGAATATTTCAATAATATTAGTGCTGTCCAACTGATGAACTTTGAAATACTGGGATGCAGCCCATAGTGCTAATAGCTTATAGCAACAATTACTCTTTCATGTCCAAAAACTAAATTAAAATAAGGAAAAATGGCTCAGTTGAGGACATTTTGATTTTTTTTTTTTTCATTTCTTCTTAATTTTTTTAATCACTTTTACATGTATTTTTCATATGTTTACTCATGGTCAAATTTCTTTTTGTCTTGTTAAGATTAATAGTCCCAAGTGACCAAAAGACTAAATTTAATACAAAAATCATGTGATAAAACTTTGAAGGAGTTCTTCAGATTTGTGCTTAGACAAGCTATGAAAACAAATGTCATGTTGGATATTGACATGAATGAGGTCATTAATACATTTTTAATTGTCCAATTCTCAATTCTAATTCTGAGAAAATTGATAAATGGTCAAAATAAGTCGGGTACTATCAAAACTAAGGCTGCATCCAAAACCACATACTACTGTGCTAAATAGTAGGTCAAAAATAGTACACCACCAATAGACCTCCATTCATTAGCATAGTATGTGTAGTGTAGTAGTACGGGGTTTTGAACGCAGCTTAAAGGAGATATTTTCAAAATGTTTGCATAATTCTGTTGTTGACGTGTAAACAAAGTCATTCAGAGTGGTTTGATGAAAAATGCTTCATTGTAGAGAATCTTACTGACTACTGATTTCTTTACAGTGGTGGTGACAGGAACCAGGGGTTGTGATATCTACAACACAAGTACAGCTATTTTATTTACTGTCCAAAACTGCCAGTTAACCTACACGTGTCTTCTGTGTTTAATGTAATGTTTATGATGATAAAAGTATGTTCTCTAGGGACTATTTTGCCAACTCATTGCATGTACCCCTCTGCAATGAATGGACAAAATAAATGGATTAACGAGACGTTTTAAGCCTAAGCTTTATCATAAAACTATCATAAAACAATATCTCAGACATCAGGCAGAGGATTTACAACCATCTTGTGCAATGACTTTTCTGTGAGGTAGCTTTCAGAGGCATTAAACTCTTCAGACGTCTGGTTCCTATCACCGCCACTGATACCAAACCACTCTGTATCACTTTTTTTTTACATCTTAGCTGTTTAATGATGTGGAAATTTTGACAAAAACAGTGGGGTTCCCCTTTAATAAATCGTCGTACTTTTATTTTGAAGAGGCGCTAATGCGAAACACCGTAACAAACTTTTATTTTCGTTTAGCGTCATCACTTCCTTGTTGTGTGGGGGCCATATTGGAATGGGGCATAGATGACAATTTCTCTGAGCTGGAAGCTTAAATTTGTGTTGCCTTTGTAAATTTATTTCGGTCGTTTTCAGTCGAAAGTAAAGTAACGCCGCGACATCACACGGTTCGGCCCCGGTTCGTTTCTTTATCGGCTGTTAAAGAGGTAAGAGTCCGCCGCGCTGCCGCTCGTGTTGAGTGGCTCTTGTTCGGCAGGCAGTAAATCCTCCACCGTTCGTTCGCCAGCCTGTCCGTTTATACACAGTCGGGGTTTATTCGCTGTGGGCGGCTGTTTACTTTGTGCTCTCTGTCTGTTTAGCGTTCACTGAGTGTGGCTCGCTTTGTATTACAGCGCTGTATTCAACCTTTTGGCCGAGTGAGCTCGCCTGGCTGCTGACAGACTGACTGGTCAACAACAACAAGACGAAGCTGAAGTTGGCTTCTTGTTCATATTTCCCCGTCCCACCTTAAATGGTGCAGCAGTTATAGCGCTAAATAACAGTTACATAGCAGTACAGTACATACATAACAGCTAAATCCCGGTTACAGTGTAAATAACAGACCTTTATAACACTCCCTCTTTTAGCTGACCAACTTCACCAGCTAATGTCAAGTTAACAATAGCTAAGGTGATCTTGTGTAGTAACTTAAGTAGGTGTGTCGTGTCAAATGGAAAGTCTGACATTTCACTTTCTTCTTTCTCTCCGGTCTCATCTTTAAATGACGTTCTCTAATTCAATGTCAAAAGAAGGGAACTAAGAGAAAGTGCAGTTCCTTTAAACGGTTACAAATAACTGTCAAACCAGGGCTTAGAGTTACTTTAAAATGTGTTCCTGCACTGTTAACTAACTGTTAACTAATGGAAACAGTAACCTAATCCAAGTAATCATTATATTACAGTAACGTAATCTGATTAACACGAGGCAAACAGGAACACTGCACTGTTTTATGAAACCAAATATACATTATAGGTGACATAATTGCCTTTTCTTCATGTGTGCTGGGGATGTACAATGATATCAGATCAGATAATAAATATTGGTATCGAACAGAATTTAGGTTAAACTAATATTTCAGACCAGTATTTAATGATTTATTGTACTCAGGAGGAGCGTGATGTTTAAGTGACACTGGACTGCATTGAAATGTCAGTATTTTATTTAGGATATAATTTTACTGCATTTGTGACTCTATAGAAATGTGTTATATTTACACAGTACTTACATGAACATTATTGGATACTGGCATCAGTTCCCATATCAGCGCATCTCTACTTCTGCTTAAAAATGTAATGAAATATTTTGATAAGTTGATACGTTTTTAAAAAAAAATATAATCATAATTTTTCTTTTGTGTATCCTGATTATGTAAATGCCCGTTATAAGTATTTTGTTACTACCAAAGTCTGTATTCACCTTTTTTTATTTATTGACGTTCAGGTACTGGTCTTTTCTCAGTGCTTCTGAATGGCACTCTTGTTGTTATAATAGCTGGCTTTATAACGAGTAATCTGTAGCCCATCTTTGAGTAACTGTGTCTTTTGTTGTTCTTTTTCAGATGAGCAGCAACATAAACAAGAGGGCACCAACAACAGCAACACAAAGATTAAAGCAGGACTATCTGCGCATAAAGAAAGACCCGGTCCCATACATATGTGCAGAACCTCTCCCCTCAAACATTTTGGAGTGGTAAAGCTTTATGTTTTTCTGTTCAGCATTTGGTAAACTGGTATTTTGTGCTGTTTGTTCTCTCTCTGTTATTATGTTATAACATTCTGGCACTTTTCTTTTCAATTCAGGCACTATCTTGTCCGTGGTCCTGAGAAAACTCCTTACGAAGGTTATTTTTATATTTCTGTATTTCCCCAATGCACTTTTTGTGCTCTACATCAGTTCCATTCATTGTGCTGTTGTTATCTTTTATCTACTGTGTTTTTTTTTTAATCTGTCTACAGGGGGTTATTATCATGGCAAGCTTATATTCCCCAGAGAATTCCCTTTCAAACCACCAAGCATATACATGATAACGCCCAATGGCAGATTTAAATGTAATACAAGGTAAGAAAATGTTTGCATTTGCAGCCGACATTCTCAACATTCTCACAACTGTCAGTCACATACAGCACTGCCGAATTAATAAAATGCTGCTATCATTACTAATCAGACACCTTTATGGACAATCCACACCATGTAGTTGTGCTGATATTTTTTAAGACATTAGACAGTCTGATTAGTCATTATAAATATGAATGTACTTGCTAAGACATGTCTTTGTTTTTCAGATTATGTCTCTCCATCACTGATTTTCACCCTGACACCTGGAACCCAGCATGGTCAGTGTCCACCATCCTGACTGGTCTCTTGAGCTTCATGGTAGAAAAAGGCCCCACCCTCGGCAGCATTGAGACCTCCGATTTCACAGTGCGTATGAAACTAGTAATTATTGCATCATTTGGGCACCTCGAGTTTTCTGCTAAACTTGAAATGCACAAATACACTACTTTATTTTATCTGTCCTACAAAGCACTTACATTTCCAGTAAAATGCTTTTGTACATATGTGGATGCAAATTTTTTTTTAAAGTTTAAACATTTTTGAAACATGTCGTCCACAGAAAAGACAGCTTGCTTCGCAGAGTCTAGCCTTCAACATTAAGGACAAAGTGTTCTGTGAGCTGTTTCCAGATGTTGTTGATGTAAGTATAATTCAGGGGCTGAATGATGTGAACAGTCAGCATTGTCCCCAGATAGTAAAATGAATTACTGAGCAGTTTCGGCCACAGCTCAACCACACAGCTATTGTTCAGCTCTGATATAGCAAAATCAAAATGCAAACCTCCAGTCCTCCTGGCGAAGCAGTTTTTTGCGTATGACGACACAGACGATGACTTAGGAGTTAATTTACAAGCTCTTAATTGAATTTACAGAATTTTCCTGTGATTCCCAATGTAGTCAATCCAAAGCATTTTTGGTGTCTAGAGTTTGCATTAGTTACCAGTAAAAAAAAATCTAATCACAAATGTTCTACAGGCTCCGTCACGAAGGTAATGTTTAAACGGCTGCATCAGACCTCAACTTAGTTGAGCTGTACTAGTTCATGTAGGCTACTTAGCTAGCTAATGAGTTGTTTTAGTGAAAACCAAGTTCAGTACTATAAAGAAGCGACAACATTGCAGTGTTCAACCATTCGACATAGACATTTGTGCTTCATGCAGACCTGTTGAAATTGTTACATGAGCACGTGAATGCAATTATTTGTGCTAATCTCAATTATTTTAACGGACTGCAGTTATTTTCCACAATGATATGTATGTCACAACAAACAGAATGTGAATTGAGTGTGTTTTTCTATCCCTTAGATTGATAGAATAAATAAAACAAAGCAGATAATTTTATTGAGACCAGTCCTACAAAAGCAGAAGTTCTGACTTCTGTATAGAGCTGTAACACATTTAGAGGCAGCGGCGAGTGATGTTTGTTTATTTTAGCTCAAACTGTTTCTGTTGTCAGTCGGAAGCTAATAAGTTTCGACAGCTAAGAAGCAAGACAGCTAATCAACCGATTTGGACACTTCAGGCTGCGTACAAAGAGATAATTATAAAGACAATTAAATTGTTAATCACAGTTATTTATATGAAAATTAATTCAGCTAAAATTTAATGATCATTAGCAGCCTAGCTTAGTGCTGTAAAAGGTAGGACTGTTTAATTAGCCTTTACCTGTTGTGATATGCTGTCGGCTGTTATAGTAACTAATTTTCGCCAGTTATGTCAGTGTTGTGTTTCAGTCTAATTATGGAAATAAGTGGGTAATTTTATAATGATTTAGCTACAATGAAGTGGATTAGTTGGTGGTTGTCATCTTCACTATAGTGATGTCTTTGGATCTTAATGCTTGCTAGCTGGCCCCTCAAACTATAATCAGGCCTGCCTTAACATGAAATTCTGGGTACACCACTATCATACAGTGTCAGAAACCACCTAAGCCAAGGTATTTGAGATCACTTGAAAATTTGGCTCTGTTTGAGGTAAATGTGTTATTGGTTCGATTAAAACAAACCCTGGTGAAATTGATTCATTAATGCAGTCTTAGAGCAAGTGAGAAAGCTGCCATCCGAACACACCAAATAAGGTTACTACATCCTACATTTAGGGTAAGAGCAGTAAGAGCAGTGTCTGAGCATGGAAAACAGTAAACTGTTGTCCAAGAAGCCTGTAGTACTCTCTTCTCCTTTACCCCTTGTGATACAGGAGATCAAGCAGAAGCAGCGCGTGCAGGAGGAGCTGAGCTCGCGTTCTCAGGCCCTTCCTCTCCCTGACGTGGTGCCGGATGGAGACACCCCCCACCACGCACAGAACGGTCACCCAGGCCTGAATGGGCACCTGCCCCCGGGGGCAGCCCATCAGCCCCCTGACCTCCAGCAGGTCAACCGTAACCACGGACTCCTGGGAGGAGCACTCGCTAACCTGTTCGTCATCGTCGGCTTCGCCGCTTTCGCCTACACAGTCAAATATGTGCTGCGGAGCATTGCACAGGAATGAACAAAGAATCCCCACCTCCCCCCAAATAAAGTAAAAATCTGAAGATGGAGCAAAGATGGAGGGAAGGACAGAGGACTGGACCTGCTGTCACGACCAAAATGAGGAGGTAGTTTCTTGTTTTGCCCAAATCAAACCCAAACAAGTACACATGGCTATTGGATCGAGTAAGTAGCCAAGCAAATGAAATCGAAAGCCATGTGACCCCCTCCTGTACATCTGTAAAGAGAGTCAAGCAGTCGCTGTATGGAAGGTCCCCTCAAAGCCAAGTCCCAGTGTACTTGGAGGTAAAGAAATGCAAGTACAAGACTTCTGTTTATGTCCAACCCTCCATTATAAATGGACATGGTTGTGTTTTTTGAGTTCCAGGAATACTTCAGTGTTGTTCAGCCTAATCTCTGTGTGCCACATCTGTAGCATAAGGTCACTTACCATGAACAATAAACAGAAAATCTGTTGACTCTAAATATACATACAGTTGTATGCAGAAGTTTGGGCACCTCTGGTCAAATTAAATCAACTTAGTTGATTTTCTAAGTGAAGAAAAGTGAACACTTCCTCAACAGAGAACACACTTCTGCACATTTTAATGTACAGTCACTGTTTATTTGCTGCGTTTACATGCGCTCAATAAACCGATCATAATCTAATTTCTGCAGTTATCCAATTATTCAAATGGTCATGGAAACACCATATTCCAATCTAGAAATCCGATTAAGAAATTTGATAAAAAGAGCTGGATTTTAGCTCAGTAATCAGATTTCTCAGGAAAAAAAAAAGTTTTAGATCACGTTTACATCACGTCTTCTTCTGTGAGTTTATTGGCTGGTTGTAAAGCAGAAATCCGATTAATGTTTCTCTCTGACTCATGTAGAGAGTTTTCACATGATCTGATTACTCCAGTGCATATAAACTCGTTGATCGGATTACTGACAATATCTGATTTTTTGCAGTTATCAGATTATTAAGTGCATGTTAACACACTCATTGTGGTTTTATAGTATGTCTTTTTTAATATGTTAAACTCAGCAAGAAAATAGAAATTGTACACTAAAATTAGCAGAACAGTGGCGTATTAAAGATACTTATTTTCACCAACAAAACATGTAATTTCACCAGGGCTGAACTAATTTCTGCATTGGACTGTATATTAGAACCCCAAAGGATGATGTCCTGCCCATCAGCTGCATTTCAAGCGAACAGGTTTTCTGTTCTTTTTGCAAAGCACAGGGAAACCCATCAAAATGACTGTCTGTGGTTACCGACCATTTGATGCGGACGCAGCAGATCGAGATTAGGTAAAGAACACTGGCGTATTCCAACCTGTGGCCATGATATGGATCCAAACAGGCGGTTGAACACCACCCCTTGTTCGGCGCATCATCTGTTGGTGAAATTTCAGTAAGATGTCACAAGACGATTGAAAAATTCTGAGTGAAGGAAAAAGTGAGATTAATAGGTGTGGAGATCATTCCCAAAGTTTAGCTCCAAAATGCTTTCATCGTTCTTCATCGTCGTGATCAGTACAACTGCAATATTTTACAGTTTATCTTAATGAGAGTGGATAGATTATAAACATGCTCTACCTTTCTGAAGGTTTTATAGATGCTTCTGCTCCCTGCTCATGATGGCTTAAGCAGGCTGCAGCTGATATGAAATATGACCTTGTCAATAATAAATCTGATGCACATAATGGTCCCCAACGTAGGATTCAAAGCGTCACCAAACTAGTATCAGATTTGCCCGTTAGGAAGAGAAGTTCAAATATAACTGTTCTGTCTGTCCTTATGGCTGCATAGATGTGATCCACAAATTGGAACATAGACCGTCACTCATTTCTGGTACTAGAGCAACCAGTCAGGCTCTGCTTTATTCCAAAATGTAATTCTTGGTAGCTGGATTTGAGATCTTTCAGGCATCTCTCTTGTCAATATTTTCATATATGGATTCTATTAGACCATCCAACACTATGATTTATTCTACTGTATGTGTATTTGTGGGATGTTCACTACTACCTACGCTTTTACAGCACAGCACACATCAACAGACACAAAACTTTTTTTTGTTTGTTTTGTTTTGTTTTTTTTTTGGCTTTTCAAGGGTTGTGACTTGTGCAATATTCTTCAACAGATTTAAATAAATGTTCATTTGATTCTCTTCCTAGACATAAACTCTTTATTATTCATTTAATTTCGGGAAATCACTTCTGTAGTTCCTGGATTATCATGAAAGTTTCATTTTCTGGACCTGAAAGCACTGAGCAGCTTTTCACCCTGACCACGATGACCTTAAAGGAATACCACCAGCATTTTTCAGCCTAATCTGTATTTGCATGCTCTATAGCATACAGATGATTTCCACATACAGTAATTTTGACATTAGGCCAGTCAGAATTCTTGCCTAATCACCTGAACGCAATTATTTGAGTTATTATTTGCAGGTGTTTTCCGAAGTAGTTCGCTTTCACAATCAACTGTTTATGTTGCAATAAACTGAATGTGAATTGGGTGTGATTTTCTCAGTTGGGTTGAGGCAAATACATGTAAATAACAGCAGAAAAAGCATTTATTGAGATACATTATGAGTATAATGAAAATGAAAGTTGACAACACATCTGTCTAGTGCTATACCACGTTTAGAGGGCAGCAGCGAGTAATGTTTGCTTATTTGATGCTTGTTAATAACTCCATTAGAGGACAGCAGCAAGTAATGTTTGTTTGTTTGAGCTTGAACTGTTGGGAGGTGTTATAAATATTGACTGGTAGGAAGCAAGATAGCTAATCAACCAATTTGACCACTTCGGACTTGTTTAATATTTGTGTATATAAGTTTCACAATCGTGACAGACCTATTGGACACTGTTCCCTGTTCTTGGTAAAAGAGCTTGACCCAAAACACTTATAAGGCAGCACATGCTGAAGTACCAGCCCATTGGCTTATAAGAGCGTTTAGATCAGTTTCTATTCTCTTGTAAGTACAGGGAATTTTTTTCTCTGTGATAATCAACTGTTTGCTGCAGATCAGGCTGAAAAGTATTCCTTTAAGTTAGCTTGAATAAACATGTGACAGAAAAGACATGACAAATTAGCCTAGTGCATTAGCTAGTCCAGATCAGGGGCTAGTTTCCCTGCCAAGGATTAAGCATGGTCATGGACCATATTTTCCTTTTAACAGAACAGCTCCATTCAGAATTCTGTGTAGTCCAGGACTGTGCTTAATCCCTACCCGGGAAACCTGCCCCACAGGTCCAAAAGTATTCCGGTGCGTCATTCATTGGCTAACACATTCATATCTGCCCATACAAGCTCGAAGGAAATTGCTAATGACTTGGTACAGGTGTGTTCAGGCCACTTGACGCATTTTCACCAAACGTTTTTTTTTCCAGGCCTGTATTTGGGTCTTTTGCGACTCCATGAACACTATGGAATAATAATGATTCCCAAGGAGGGATGTGTAATCGAAAAAGAATCATGTTTTGTTTACAGTTGGAATAAATACCATTCTGATAAATAACACATTTGATCATGTGAACAGTTTTATTCATTACAGTCACTCAGAAAATGTACTTAATGCAGTACATTGGAATGGCCTTTTACAAGCTGTCATCATAAAAAGGTAGTTTTAAGTACTGGAACCAGTGCTTCACCTTACGTGGCGGAAGCTGCAGCACGTTCTTAGCGAGGAACAGCAGAGCATCCTGCATAGCTGGACGGAGCAGTTGATTGGCAGGCAGAGAGAGAACAAGGAGGCAAAACCTCTCCTGTGTTCCAAAGAGAATCCAAACAATGTCCAAAGTTTCACAAGCCATGTTGTAGCATTATTAAGGGGGCATTCTAGCATAAAACTAGAGTTTAGTAAGTTATTGTTTTGTTATGTGTAGCACAGCAATGTATCCCTCAGCCTCATCAGTTTGACAGAATCTACAGTTTTACATAGTTTAATGTTCTCATTCACACAAATACATCATGCAACGATGGGGATCCCTGTGATGTCACCCAATCCTGACTGCTGGCCCCATTTTATAGGCTAATAAATGCAACTAACCTACCATTAGTGTAACTCTGACCTTGGTCAGTGAACAAAATCATAAAGAAAACAGCGATTCTGCCTTCATTCAACACAAAAATGACGTGTTTACCCTTTCAGCCAAAAAAAGAAGCTAAACTGAGGTACGATTCCCTAGCTAGCCAGCTACCTTGCTACTTTTAGCTTGTTACCCACAACCGATGAGTCATTTCTATCATTTAAGTAATCCATTCTGTCCATCGTACTCATGATTTCTGGCTTCTTAATGCACCAGCTAACAAAGAAATCCCCACCCGTTTAAAAAAACCTGCCCCCAAAAATCCACCCCAAAGCAGTTATAATAACAAAAGTTCCTCCCACCTTCAAAATATATCATCAACAGGGGGTTTTCCTAGTTTTTACATCAGCAAATCTCAGCTAGAGACTTCAGCTCTGCTACAGGAGGCGAGTAGACATGTTTACAAGAGGTATAACTATGTTTAAATGTTTCATTTTGGCTGGAATGACCCTTTAAAACTAGAACACCTTCCTACATTTTACACAACGGTGGTTAATGACCGTTTTGCAACATTTTACCTTGCAGTAGGGCAGCGTTTTGTGTGAGAAGCTGTGAAATTGTCCAATCTTCTGCATTATACTGCTGTACTCTTTGGCTCTATCATCAGCAATCTCTGCAGCCTCCTTCTGCAGCATCTGAGGCCTTTATTGAAAAGAAATGAATTTTAGTTTTATTTTAGTTCTGTAGTTTGTTCTCCCCGTGAAAGAAGGATTCAGTGGGATAGTTTGAGGGAATGTGCAGAGCTACCATAACAGAGATGGCGATTGTGGCCCTTTGACCTCACTCTTGAGAGACACCAGCAGCACTGGAAGGCTTATGTCTTTTCTGGAGGCCATCAAAGCATTCAGAAGGGATTTCATTCTTTCTTCTTGTTGGCTGAAAGGATAAACACCGCAGCAGAAAGCTCAGAGGAGAAAAAGAAGCCGTTTGCTCATCTAGAAATCAATTAGAACTTGAACACTTACGCTATCTTCTCAGTGATGTCCATCGTCATTTGGTTGTTGAGGGATCTTTGGATGTTCAGGAACTCTGTTCTGACTTTTTGCAGCATGTCGTATCTATTTTTTGGGCTACAAGCAAACTGTGAATTAGTTTGTTCTTTCCGATTAACCTAAAGCTAAATCAAATGTATGCTAAATGTGGCCTAATTCATAATATGACTAAATATTTAAGTAATAATGTAAGTTGAGACAACTTTTTCATTTATTAAAATTCCAGTCAAAATAGCTATTCAGTACAACTTATTCCTTTTCAGAGTCAGAAGGCAGAAACAGAATATGAGGCTACTAACAACTGTGCAAGACCTGGTAGACCACCAAAACTGTCACCATCTGATAAACAGCACTAAAAGCTTTCATTTTCGAGAGAGAGGAAAAAAATCAAGCTCCACTCTTGATCCAGATCCAGTGTTTCTGTCCATCCTTCCACTGTCAGAAGACAACTCAGCACTATGAGTCTGAAAGGATGTGTAGCTGTCAAGAAGCAGAAAATATAACCAACTTCTAAGACTGAACTTTGGAGGTGTGGAAAAATATTCCTGCAGATTTCTTTGAAAAACTGAAAGCAAGTTTCCCAAAAAGAATGGAAGCTGTGATAATAAAAGGCAGAGACTGGCCACACTAAAATAAATACTGGAAAATGTAATATATTTAATATTCACTCATATTCAATCATAAAAAATCAACAAAAGATGTCATTTGAGCAGTGTTTAAACTTTTGCATAGGCTCAGCATAGCATATTGTTACATATTGTGAACTATTATCGTGATGAACTGCATATTATTGCCATATTGCCCAGCCCTATGCTCTGCTTTTTACCTGACACTGAAAAATGATTAACTTGTACATGACGGCTGTTTTGACTGGAGCATTTAATAAACTAACGAGTGGTCTCTGACTTTTGCACAGCATTGTATTTGCATTTCAGTAGCAAGATGAGCATAGTAACTCTGTAGTCAGGGTTACGTATAACTCTTTTGTGGAATAGTATGATACTCACATTTGTGGATTCTTCACGTAAGAAACTGAAATCATACCAAATAAAACCAGGATTGTTATGTCCAAAGTTTTTGGCAATCACACCGTTTTAACCAGTGAAACATGAATGTTGTTGGTACTGACCGTTTTCGTCCCAAAGCAGATTCAGCCATGGAGGCAACTCTCCTGCATCGTTTTCCAGTTCCTTCAGCTTTGCTCTTCGCCTGAGGCCCAACTGAGGCTTGTACCTTGGTTGGTTTTGGGAGTTATCTCAAATCCCACATGATTCAATTTCATGTTATTGTTATTAACAAAGTAGTGTCTTGTAGTCTTACCCTGTTAGCTTAGCACTTGGACATTTCGTTTCTGAAATAAAGAATTTGCATTGGCATTTTTAGTCCGTCCAAACACATTCCTGGTCAGTCATTAGACAAAACTGGAGTTGCACCTCCTATGAAGCCACAGTGCTGGACATTAGACCTGCACGATGTGGTCAAAATGCTAGAATTGCAATTACATTGCTACATGGTACAATACATTAAAACACATTAGTTAATCAATAATGTGACGTGGTCAAAGATCGGCCTGCATTATTTTGGCCAAAATAATTTGCTCTTGTTTGGGTTACATTAACACCATGATTCATCAAAACACCCAAAAGGCTCATTTGCATAACTGCAGCTTGCGATATCAGTATTGCAAAGGCCAAAATCACAATAGCTATGAAATTACATATTGTGCAGGCCTAAATTTGTCATTTATGAAGGTTCTGTACCTGTGTCTGGAGTACTGACAAAAGTCTCCCACATGTCTGAGCAGATATTTTGATCATCATCCAGAGGGGAGGAGATCAGACACCTCAAAAGAATCACGAGAACTTGTTTACTACATAGTCTTAAAATAGTATGTTTATTCTGTGATCTGCATTGTTGTCTATTTATAGACTCATCTGCTCAGGATGGGGTCGGTCAGACACTCTGTACCTCTGCAAGTGCTTCAGAAGGACATTTGTTTTTTCAATGTCCTTCATGATGATGTTCACATAGCCACTTGAGAGCGGCACCTTAAAAAACAAGAAATCCCAAATGCAGTTTACAGTTGGTTAACCTTTTCCACAAAGATAAGATAAACTCCAAAAAAGATGTATCTGATTAGAGGAAATAACACATTTTGGGATAATTGAGGGTAAAAAAGACCAGGCATTATGTAGATTTATGCATTTTTTTTTAGACAATTCTAATGTTTACCTACCAGTGTCTTCAGGTCCTTGTTCTTCATGTTGGTTAATGCACACAGAATCTTATAAATCCATTCCATCTTTTCAAGAATGTGCTCCTGCCTTCGAAACCTTATCCTCCTTGGACAAGAAAAAGTGCGCTTGAATGTACTTAACTTCACTTGATTTGTCTTTTTTGTACTATTTTATAGCACAGAACAGGGCTGCACAATATACAGTTCATTAATTGTCATCATGGTATTGGCCTTTATCACAGAGGGCCTTAATGTGCAAATAAGCCTTATTAAAGCCTTAATTTTTACTGCATGCTATGAGAATCTTGAGCAGTCCCAGCTCCAGTTGAGTGCTGAACTCATACTCTGCAAAAAATGGTATCATGTGAAGTGAAATGATTTTAAATCCAGTCGATACATCTAATATTTCCCAATTTGAGACGGTTGTGCACTTGCAAGATTATCTAGCTTATTTCTAGACATTCTTAACTTGTTCTAAGTAAATTTATTAAGTAAAATTATCTCTATATTTGCAGATAATTTTGCTGATTTCGAGCACATTTCTTAAGCAAAATTATCTGCCAATATAGTGAGATACTTTTACTCAATAAAATTACATAAAACAACTTTGAAAGGTCTAGAAATGAGGTAAATAATCTTAAATTAAGCTTGCAACAATCTTAACAGGGTAAATATTAGATTTATTGGCTATATATAAGATAACTTTACTTGACGATACCATTTTTTGCAGTTCAATGGTTCCCTCCTTAAAAGGGAACAGTCACATTTGACAATTTTTTAGTGCCAAAAGGTGCTGCATCATTTCAGAGATTAGAAAACATGTTAATGTTTTTTGGCCTGTTTCAAACAGAGAAAGAAATCATCCTTCAAGAATCACCACAGTGGCATGACTGTCCCATTCAGTCATTCCAATACACCAGCTCAACCCCTTCAAACGCACTCAACAGAAACCAGAAACCAGTCCTACCAACCAGGAATACAGAACTAACCACAGTAGGAGCTAATTTAGTATGGCAGCATTGACGCGTTTACATGTTCAGTTCTGATTCGGAAGTTCTGAAGCAGCTACAGATCCATATAACTTCTAATTGAAGTTCACATTGGAAGTGGTAGAAGAGACATGACAGCAACTGCAGTACAAGAAGGAAACAAGTCTATGAGCTCAGCTTACGAATGAAAAGCAAATCTACCTCAGAATGTTTCAGCTAACTCTGCTGAGCTGAGACAAACATTTTCTTATCTCTAGTGAGCTCTCCTCTTAGCCGCTAAAAGCAGCATTAACCTTGTTATTACACATAGCCTATCTCAGCTCGGGTTTTCTGTTTCTGCAGAGTGTCCGCCAGTCTAGATTTATCTTGAGCTTTAAACATTTGCAAATGTTTCTCAGGTTGGGTTACCCTACCGAACAAAACAGCACGGATGCAGGTTTATGCTGGTCAGGTGCTGGTTTTGCTGGTGCCCAGCCTAATAACTTCCGTTGCTGCTGACCAGCATACCTGCATCCAAAACACAACATATGCTTACCAGGCATGCTGGTCTATGCTGCAGGGAGTTTATAGCAGCAGCAACTTTTTAACTGTTACCTCAACCTTTCAGTGGTGTGTGATAACGTCTTTTTATGTACTCCCTTCAGTCAGCAACTGACTAAAGTACATACGTCAACGTTACAAGACCCACAATTGCTAATTTTGTGCTCTGGTAGAGATTTATGGTGGTACAGATTTGTGCCACTTGTAATGTGAACAAAGCCTTATATGGAGTGATTTTGAACTAATATTCATGTAATCTAATAAAACAAGTTAAAAAAAAGTTATTTTGGTCAGATTAATGCAGATCAATCTTTAACTATAAAGTTAACTATAACTAATACATTACTGATGTACCAATGAGTTTTTAATATATAAGACATATGACAAGCCCAGTATGAAACAATGTAATCACAATGCAAAAGCATTTTGTTCATATTGTGCAGCCCTGGCACTGAAACACATTCACACAGATAAGTGTACTATCTTTCAGATCCATAAGCGTAATCTGGACAACCTCTGGATTTCCAGTTCTGCTGGGGAGAGGGCATGCTGCTGCATGGACATCATGCTAGTAGGCACAAAATCTTTAACTGTAGGAAAGAAGAAATAACGACATTGTCCCCCATTATAGCTACAGCATGCATATTTAGCACAAGCAAGGATTTGTGATTGCATGATTTGTATTTGCATGATATGCCTGTGGCAGTGGAAGAGCCACAAAGCAAGACACACTGATTGATTTTTCCACTCCACCATGCTTCCCCAGGCTCAGTAAGCAACAAACCTGATGTGGTCTTGCTACTTGGTGATTTTGCAGACATTGCCTTTTTTGGTTTGTGAGGTGGAACTTTATTCTGCTGGAGAGACACACAAAGAACTTGGTCAGGCCTTGAGTCTTACGGCTTAGTGTTACGGCTGAACGATTCTGTGGAAACGTATTTGCAGTAAATATTGTGAAATTTTTTTTATAGGGAAATGGTGAAAATTTTTTGTAGGGTACTTTCTGTTGGGAGGCGGCTGTCCCAAACTTTAACTTGGGAAAAAAAATACTTACATTTTTTGTGTTTTTTAAATGTTTTTTGAAGATCTTTTAAAGTGAGGTTAAAAGATTTTGATTTATCATGAGTTTTACTCTGCTCTTGTCTTATGCCCGTTTGTGATTCTTAGCAGAGAGTTAACAACACCAAGACTTGGAGAAGGTTTAATCACTTTATTGGTTCCAGGTTTCTTTTCTCTCTTTCTCTTTTTGTAAAACTGAAATATGATACAGAAATAAAGCGTATTAAACTCATTACATTGCTTTCCCATGTTTTCAGGTCACTATCGAAACACAAGAGTTTTAAGCCAGAAACATACTCCATGCAGGTTCATGAACACAGACGCTTTGAGCTAAGCAAACAGTTTCGCCGCAGTTCGTAATGTGTAATTCTGAGCGTCATAGTGTTACAGTGTGGGGCGCTATAGTGACAGCAAAGCCTGGCCACACTGTCTCGTACCATCAGCATGCTTTCTGTTGGTCAACTGTCATAGCAGATGAACAGCTGGATGAGTCTCTCGCAAAAGCAGTTCACTCTCATATATGTGTTACATCATCTCTTATAGATTGAACAGATAATGCAGCTTGCTGTGCTTTATGGTGCATGTTTAGCTGTTGTGGCTGCTCGAATGACAGAAAAATCTCACTACCAAAACAGTTTGTTCGAAAATGTTCGATCATTTGGTTTGATAAATGAAACATAATTAAGGTATAGAGTTACTCAAAGCAAAATGATTTTAGTCTAAAGTTCAAGTCAGTTAAAAGTCCAAACTCTGAACCATTCCAGAATGAGCTATGTATTTGTTTGTTGTAAATGAGGCCTTCATGTGTGAGATGTTCACCTGCTCTTTAAGACAAAACACAAGGGGCCGTCCAGTGGTCAGTGCCTGCCTCACTGAGGCCATCTCCTTCAGATGCTGTTTAAGATGGAGGAAGCCATACCCAGTCCATGAAACTGAAGCATGAGCTAGTAAGGTCATTGCTTCCTCATCTGCAAAACAACATGCCAGCAAGCAAATATAAGTGCTGGAGAAAGGTTGCTGGGTTATGTGACTAATTTCTTTTAGGAAATTTGCTTAGAGGGTTAACAACACAGGTTATCTTGAACCACATGATAATAAGAAGGAAGGAGTATGCAGTACCTTGTGGGATTTTTGTCTTGTTATTACTGATATGAGTGGACATATTCCTCCTGGAGTATGAGGGAAATCCAGAAAATCAGTGTCAACACTTAGGCCTGCTTTAGGGAATAAAAACAAAAAAAAATTTGGTTGTTTGTGGGACTTTTTACATATTAGCCTTTATGATATGAATGCTAATCATTCTAATATGACGATGGTGATACAGAAACGGATTACAAGTTTGCAGGCTAAATGTGAATACTACAATTACTAACACTCAAACGTAAAACTGCAGATTAAGGATGGGCGATACCACCGGAATTTATTGGTATAAATTCTGGTAAAATAATACCAGTAATAATTTATTGGTAAAATAATATA
This sequence comes from Colossoma macropomum, assembly GCF_904425465.1. Lineage (NCBI taxonomy): Eukaryota > Metazoa > Chordata > Actinopteri > Characiformes > Serrasalmidae > Colossoma > Colossoma macropomum. Next base: position 34,631,729 of record NW_023494802.1, on the reverse strand, counting down.
TTCCAATATTAATATTGAAACTTTTAAAGGTCTTATACAAGCAACACTCCTGCGCATTGAAATAACATTTCATGAACTACATTGAACTTCAACACCATTGTACTACATTATTATACATAAAAATACATAATTATACATAAAATTTTTGAACACCAAAATTTTTCCAGTTTTTCATTGACATTTAAGCAGTTCAGATCCAGTGAATAACCTGAAATGGTACAAAGGTAAACTGCTAGAGGTTAAAAAACTGATTTGCAAAAATGACAAAACATTAAGATTCAAATGGTATTAACAACAATTTCATAAACAAGTAGATAAAGTAACTCAGTGTGGGATATTTTTCCCTTCATTTCTTTAAATGTTAAAAAAGATTCAAGGTTCAAGTGTTTTTCAGTAAACGACAAGAGTTCTATTTAGAGGCTTATTCATATTTCAACTCTTTGGCCACCTCGTACTTTAGAAGAGCTGGCGTAATACGGGGCAAAAATATATGTACTGCAAAATATATCATCTTTGGAACATTTTTATTTACCACAGGGTGTGATGGATTCATTTTTCCTAATGAGACAACCAGCTTGTAGAATATTGATACTTTGTAATATATTATGAGTACTGTAAATAATGAATAAATTACTGGAGAAATCACTGAAAGTAAATTGCTGTAATTTTACCTCAGAAAATATTTGCCAAAGCTCATTAGGCTGGAAGAGGCTCCAAAACTATCTCGATGAGTTTGGACTTCATTAGTCTACTGTCAGGCAGAGAATGTGCAAATGGAGAAAATTTACCACCGTTCTTACCCTTCCCTTGCCTGGTCCTCCAACAAACATGACTCCAAGCATAAGAGTATAATATTCTGAGAGATCACAAAGAACCCCAGGGTAACATCTAAGGATCTGCAAGCTTCTCTCACACTGGCTAATGTCAGTGTTTGTGAGTCTACAATCAGGCAAACACTTAACAAGGATATGTATGGAATGATAGGATGGAGAAAGCCACGTCTCTCTGGGAAGAACATTTCTGTCTTTATGAAGTTTCCTAAAGACCACCTGGATGACCCAGAAGACTACTGAAAATTTTATGTGGACAGATAATGCAAAAATAGATTTTTTGGCTTAAATGAGAAATGTTATGTTTGGCAAAAACTGAACACTGCATTTCAACATAAGAACCTCGTGCCAACTGTGAAACATGATGGTGGCAGTATCACGGTTTGTATCAAGAAATTCTTCAAGAGAATGTCAGGGCATCTTTCCATGAACTGAACCTCAACCAAAGTGGGTCCTTCGGAAGGGCAGTGACCCAAAAAACACCAGTTAGTCTACAAAAAATGGTTAAAGCAGAAGAAATATTTCATTTTGGAATGGCTTAGTCACAGTCCAGATCTAATCAAGTAGAAATGTTGAGGCAGAACCTAAGGTGTGGCATTCATGCAAGAAAGCCTACCAACATGAGAGAGTTGAAGTAGTTCTGGAAAGAGAAGATTCCTCCAAGTCAGTGTACGAGTCTGATCAACAGTTATAGGTTTTGGTTGAAGTCATTGCTGCTCAAGAGGATCATACCAGTTACTGAAAGCAGAGGTACACGTACTTTTGCCAACAAAGACTTTTAACGTTAGATTACTTTTGTCAATAAATGTATGAAAAACGACATAATTGTTTGTGTTCTTTGTTTTATTTGATTTTACTGGGGTCTCTTTACCTATTGTTATGACTTGTAATAATGTTGTAATAATAAAGATCTGACCGCATTTTAGGTCACATTCATGTAGAAATTTGCAAAATGATAAAGGGTTCACAAACTTTCAAACAGCCCTGTAATTGAATTTAAATGGGGAGCTATGCAAAATGTTAAATGTGTGTATTGTTTTGACAGTTTTGATAGTTTAAATGTGTGTATTGTTTTGATAGTTTTGATAGTTTAAATGTATGTATTGTTTTTGATAGTTTTGAAAATGTGCCAGTCCTGTTCCACTGTGTTGGTTCAAACCTCCAAAAAAAATGAAGTGTTGTGATGCCTGTCATGTATCATGAATATGTCTTCAAGTATCGTGATGTTTAATTTTTGCCATTTTGCCTCATCTTACAGTGTGCAATTCTATATATATTTTTCTTTTTTTTCTTTCACAAAGATAGATATTCATTGTGCTGCTCAATCAATATTTTGCATGAATATGCAAATATCTATAGAAGCCTGTTTCCACCACTAGAAAAACATATCCTTTTAGTAAGTCATTATAATGAGAAAGGTTTTCCATAATTAGGACATAGCATCTCCTAATTATGACTTGTCATCTCATAATAGTTAGATTTTATTTTATAATTTTGACTTGCTGTTTTATAATAATGAGATCCTATCTCATAATTTTGACATAATATCTCATAATTATGAGATAGCATCTCATCTCATAATTAACACTTAATAGGCCATAATAATGACTAATTGTGACTTACAAGTTTCATGATTATGACTTAACATCTCATAATTACAACTTACCTTCTAATAATTTTGACTTAACATGTCATAGGTATCCACCTCATAAGTATGACTAACCTGCTCATAATTATTACTTAGTATCTCATAATTATGACATAGCATATCATTATTTTGACTTGGTATCCCATCATAATACGATTCTTTCTCATAGTTATTACCTGAGTATCTCATAATAATGACATACTATGTCATAATTACGACTTACTTTCTCATAATTGTGAAAATGTTTACAGTACATTATTATGAGATACTAAGTCCTAATTATGTAACACTTTCTCATTATTATGACTTAATAAATAAATTTAGATCGGATGGATGGACCCGTCCACCCTCACTGAGGATATTTGAGGTGAGTTTAAAAACAGGATTTACGGTAATGTGACCTACAACCCCGAGAGCTGCGCTTGTGGACAGTTCGTGTTGCTGCTGCTACCGAGAGCCATAACTTATATGGTTCACTTTGTGAAATAATGGCGTGTTTTAGCAGGAATAATGTTCTCTCACTGTGGAGGGCGTCATTTAAGTCAAGTCTAGATGGATAATATATGATCCATTTCGCAAAAACGATGAGGCCTAACAGAGGAAAGGCTAAAGAACTGACGAGTCGGGCTTGAGGAATACAACACAAGCAGGTAACGGGCGAGCTGTCGGTGCTAAGCTAATCAGATGCTTCAGGTCACTGTCTGTGTGTTTATCAGTCTGGAGGAGTCATATTTCACCGTGGTGTATGACAGTGTGTTACATTATATACATTAACCCTGCTAACTGCTGCTAACGTTAGCTAGGTAGCTAATATTTTGACATTCTTGGCTGGCTGGTGAGACGAGGCTATAGTAAGATTCCTATTCGCCAGCTTTTTCTCGGAATTGTCCCGTTCCACCTTAAATGGTGCAGCCGTTGCATTCTGTAATTCTGAATTCTGAGTGTAACATTAACTGCTGCACTATTTAAGGTGGAACGGGAACGTTCGAACAAGAAAAAGCTGGCGAATAGGAAGCCAACTTTACGTTCGTGCTAATGAGGCTAAATTATGTTAAATACTGTTAAATACAGTCATTTTGTGTATACTAAAGCATAAATGTTCGCACTAAACCATGTAACCTATGTTTCTTTGTGGCATGAAAACGTGAGGTAACGTTATCATGGTTGACAGTTAGCCTTTTAGCTCTCCTCACCGTTGTTGTGCTGAGTGACAGCGAGCTGTCATGGCCTTGGCTGTGTAAAAATCGGTCGATATCTGGCTACTTCACATATTTGGGGAGGTTATTGGCGAGATTATCAGCTGTAACCCTTAGATTAGATTACCTTGTTGTCATGTCTACAGTCAGCGGTTGCTGTTGTCTTATGTGCTGCTGTGATACAGATCAGAATTGAGAATTCAGGGAATCTTCTGTTGTTGTGGGTGTAATAATGGTATATAAAGGCCAAATTAGAACTACACCCGTACAGTGATCTGATGTATATATGCCATATATGCGCATATTTCGTAAAGGATTAGACATACAGTTGTGCTCATAAGTTTACATACCCTGGCAGAATTAGTGATTTTTTGACAATTTTTCAGAGAATAATAATGATAATACAACAACTTTTCTTTTATTCATGGTTAGTCGTTGGGTCAAGCCATTTATTATAAAATAATTGTTTTTGCCCTTTTTTAAATCATAATGACAACAGAAACTACCCAAATGACCCTGATCAAAAGTTTACATACCCTGGAAGTTTTGGCATGATAACATACACACAAGTTGACACACACAGGTTTAAATGGCTACTAAAGATAACCATCCTCACCTGTGATCTATTTGCTTGTAAATCAGTGTGTGTGTGTATAAAGAGTCAGTAAGCTGCTCTCCTGACAGACCCCTGCATGTTTCATCCGGTGCTGCCACTGACGTTGTTGGATTACGAGACATGGGGAGAGCAAAAGAATTATCAAAGGATCTGCGGGAGAAGATAGTTGAACTTTATAAAACAGGAAAAGGATATAAAAAGATATCCAAGGAATTGAGAATGCCAATCAGCAGTGTTCAAACTCTAATTAAGAAGTGGAAAATGAGGGATTCTGTTGAAACCAAGCCAAGGTCAGGTAGACCAACAAAAATTTCAGCTACAACTGCCAGGAAAATTGTTTGGGATGCAAAGAAAAACCCCACAAATAATGTCAGCTGACATACAGGACTCTCTGAAAAAAAGGTAGTGTGGCTGTTTCAAGATGCACAATAAGGAGGCGCTTGAAGAGAAATGGGCTGCATGGTCGAGGCGCCAGAAGAAAGCCCTTACTACACCAATGCCACAAAGCAGCCCGCTTACAATATGCCAAACAGCACAGAGACAAGCCTCAAGATTTCTGGAACAAAGTTATTTGGAGTGATGAGACCAAAATTGAACTTTTTGGCCATAACCATAAACACTACATATGGAGAGGAGTCAACAAGGCCTATAATGAAAAGTACACCATCCCTACTGTAAAACATGGAGGTGGATCGCTGATGTTTTGGGGATGTGTGAGCTACACAGGCACAGGGAACTTGGTCAAAATTGATGGCAGAATGAATGCAGCATTTTATCAGAAAATACAGCCTGGAAGCTGTGCATGGGATGCACTTGGATGTTCCAACATGACAAAGATAAAAAACACAAGGCCAAGTCGACCTGTCATTGGCTACAGCAGAAAAAAGTGAAGGTTCTGGAGTGGCCATCTAAGTCTCCTGACCTCAATATCTCCTGACTCAATATCAATAACCACTTTGGGGAGATCTCAAACGTGCAGTTCATGCAGGACAGCCCAAGAATTTACAGGAACTGGAGGCATTTTGCCAAGAAGAATGGGCAGCTTTACCATCTGAGAAAATAAAGTGCCTCATCCACAACTACCACAAAAGACTTCAAGCTGTCATTGATGTTAAAGGAGGGAATACACGGTATTAAGGACTAGGGTATGTAAACTTTTGATCAGGGTCATTTGGGTAGTTTCTGTTGTCATTATGATTTTAAAAAAGGGCAAAAACAATTGTTTGATAATAAATGGCTTGACCCAACCACTAACCATGAATAAAAGAAAAGTTGTATTATCATTATTATTCTCTGAAAAAATATCAAAAAATCACAAATTCTGTCAGGGTATGTAAACTTTATGAACACAACCGTATATTTCAAAATATATGGTCATATATGTAAATAAGTGTCAAATATTGGACATGGATATGCATAATATCTGGATCATATTGATCTGATAAATGATTAAATTCATACATACATGAAATATGAATCATGCACTAAAAGATTAAAATACAAAAAACTTATATAACATAAAGCTGTCATATATTAGTACTATTTTCCATCCATATGTGAGTAATTTTCTTCTATGATGTATTTTTGAATGTACATGTTATGCATATTTTTTAACTGATGAAATATGATATGTCCCATATTTTGAAGAAGTTGGCGTATATGTCCATATTACGAAATCTGAGTTGCATATATGAGTTCACATATGCTAATATGTCATACATTTGCTCTCTTTCTTATGCCAAGCCTTGACCCAGTTAATACCCCAGTCAAATATGCTTCTTCTCTGGACTTAAAACAACAACAACAAATGTGTTCCTGGTGTTTTTCTCAAAGAGATATTGTTTTAGTTTCTAGTTTTATATTTCATTGGAACAAATTTGTGAAAGATGTGAACTAGAAGAAAATCTGGACATTACCTCTTAAATTTCTAGTGACTAATAAAATCAAGGAAGTTCTTTTTAAAATATGATGTAGATACTACTCAACAAACCTTTTTTTTTGACATAAGTTAAAAAGATCTCAATCCAGACTGCTCCTTTTGCGATGTACACCCTGAAACCAGACCTCATTTATTTTGGTGCTTTATTTTTGTAAAAAATGTTTTGGAAAGAAGTGGCCAGATTTGTAGTTGGTCATATAGACTCTGATTTTGCTTTGAACCTGGAAAATGTTTTGTTTGTTTTTAGTAATGTTTATGAAGATAATAAAGCTAAATAAATTGTACTGTCATAAATGTAAATGTAATAATGTCAAGCTGTTATTCATAATGTTTGTACTTGAGATTAGACTGTATATTAAAATTATTCTTGATTCAACAAATAGAAAAGCTGCAAAAACTGTGGACATATATAAATCACTTGGCGTCTTTATGTAACTGTACCCCTACATGTACCCCTACATGTATGGTGACTGTGATGATCCCACCACTAATCTGATATCATCTGATCTCGGTTAGCTCATTAAGTGCTGTTTAGCTACTGCAGTGATAGCCTTTTAGTGTAATGCCAGCTTATATAACATCTTATTTTACTTAAGACTTTTTCATAGAGATACCTTCAAACTTCAGCCAATGAAACAGCATCTATGGCACCAGGCGGACCAGCTCAGCAAAGAGGACCATCGTTTTCACCACCCCATCACATTAGCTATCATGGTGCTTAGAGTTAACAAATTCCAAAAAAATCGGATTTGTTTAAATTAATTTAATGTACCACCATGATTTGTTAAAAAGGAAAAAAAAAAAACACAAGTGGTCTCTTGGGCTGCAGGCTCTGAATTTATTGTGGCCAAAATGTGAAGTGCATTGCTTGATGCCAAAATTAAGAGAAAGCTGCTTTTTGAGACTTTTTGGGACTGTGACTGTGAAGTGTGGAGATGAGGCAGGATGTAATTGCAAGTTGATTTTATTGTCATCAGATTTTCAGAGTCCAAGAATTGATTGAATGATGCAAGTAGTACAAAGATATCCATACTGAAAATAACAAAACAAAGGAAAATAAAAAAAGTGAATAAGATTAATAAATTATAAACAAAAGGCTAAAAGTGATAAATACAAGCAGTAAGCACAAACAGACAGTTTTGTAAAGCAATGCAAACAGAAAAAACAAGAAACATCTGGGAGTAATTGTGATAAGATGGTACTACAGACAAAACACAGGTAGGCAGGATAATAGAGGTAGGACGAGGGAGGAGACAGAAACCAAAACAACATAAACAGCACATGGCTGGAGCTAGAGTGACAGAGAACGGAGCATGACAGAAACAGAAAAGAGAAGAGACAGACAGGGAAGCACCTGGGCGTAGTTTTATATTCTGTTTTATCATTTATGTAAGCTCAGTCACTGAAATAGCTTTTTATCATTTGAGGAAAAGTTAGGCCTCTTCTGTCCCAGCGTGAAGCAGAAAAAACATGCCTACTTGTTGCCAGCAGAGTTGGTTAGTGTAATGCTCTTATCGAAATGTAGCAGCATGAATTCTAACGAAAAAGAAAGATCACCCCTGTTTGGGTAAGCCACAATACCAGACTTTCATGCAGACAGCTAATATAACAGACTGTTTTTTTATTTTTTTATTTTAGCCAATTGATAGACCCAGCTGTGAGATATGAGCCCCTTAAACCAGAAGGTTATTATTTAGTTATTAATCTTAGGGCTTATTATTCAGTAACTTCTATAAATAATTTAGTAACTTGTATACATTTAGAGTGTAAGTTATGTAATTTTGAGAGTGAGGAGCTGAAGTGTGGGCTCACTTGCAGACACTTTCAGGTTCACCCTAGGCACTACCTGAAGCACCATAGCAACACCCTAGCAACCACCTGTAATAACATATGCACCACTTTGTAGCACTTAAAATACCATAGCGACTTACCTTAACAACTAGCTTGGATAACATAGCAACTGCCTGAAACACTATAGCAGTCACGTGGTAACACCCTATCAAGCACTATGGATACTGCTTAGCAACCTCTATGAACCACCATAACTAGCAACCATAACAACAATCTAGAAACAAGCTAGCAAACCTCAAAATACCATAGAGGCAGTTTGCTTAAGTTGCACAATCACTCTACATTGTCAACTACAACTGCCATTAAGCTTAAAGTTGTCTTTGATTGAAGCAGTTCACTTAAGATGTGCATCTAAAAGGAGGCCATCATATTCAAACTATTCAAACTCCCTATTCTTCCCAAAGAAGAAAGAAGAAGAATCGCACAGTAAACAACACCACATTACACAGTGTGAGCGTCTGCTATTTCAGACTAGATTTGTTACAGGATTGAATTGAATTAATTCTTTTTTTTTCGCTCTGATATTCGATCTGGAATTTTCTGTTGATGGTGACCCGATAGGATACCCATCGATACTGAAATGCCGTCTCTAGTAACGTTCCCTTCTCCTTTCCTGCAGGAATGGCCTCCCAGCTCCAGGCATTCTCCTCCCCTTCGATCTCCTCCAGTGGCATCTCCCGCTCCAAGAAGCTCAAGCTGGAGAGCAATGCGTGGGATGTAAGCAGCCAATCAGGTGAGAGTGGCTACTACCTGCAGAGCCCTGGCCAGACCAATGGATCCTCGCCCTCAGCTTCAGGGTTCACCTCGGGCTACGGCTCCTCCAGCCTGGTCTTTCCGCCCTCTGGGGGCTCCCGGGATCAGACGGTGGTCCGTGCGGCAGACAGCACCGGAAGTGCCCCGGGACCTTCGTCCTCCTCTTCTTCCTCATCCTCTTCTAGCCGGCGGGCCAAAGACGGGGCCTCAGCCTCACGATCCAGCGACGGCTACCAGAAGCACAGCAGCAGCCTGAAGAGGAAGAGTGAGGAGGTCGACAGCAGCGACAGCGTCCAGATCCTGGAAGAGCTCTCGGCTCCAGTGCTGTCTAACAGAGTGGCCGGAGGCGGAGGCACCACCACAGCACAGTCCATCGCTCACTCCACCTCCACCACCAAGAGCAGTAACTCGCACAGTGAGGGAGACTACCAGCTGGTGCAGCACGAAATCCTCTGCTCTGTCTCCAACAGCTATGAGGTGCTGGAGTTTCTCGGCCGTGGCACCTTCGGCCAGGTGGCCAAGTGCTGGAAGCGTGGCACCAACGAAATAGTGGCCATCAAGATCCTCAAAAATCACCCCTCCTACGCTCGACAAGGGCAAATCGAGGTACAAGCCTTGAAGCCAAGGTTTCTTATTCAGTTTTTAGTCTTAAGGCTTATTATACAGTAACTACTATGGAAATAATAAGTAAGTTATATGTAGTTATGCAAGTGTGGACCCACATACGAGCTTGTATGGTTAAAGTAATAATGTTAATGTATCGGCATCAACAGATATACATGAAAAAATACTGGAGATTGGCATTGGCCCACACTTCCCATGCAGTGTATTCCTATAAAAAATAGTTATAAATATATATCTGCATTTTTGGTCATTGAGCTTTTACAGAGCTTTTATATTCAACATTCTACATACAACACATGTAGAATTATCTTAGAAGTCATTGCAAAATTTCTGCATAATTCAGCTGTTGTGTCCTAACCGATTCAGATTTCTTTACAGTGGTAATGATAGGAACCAGGAGTCACAATGTCTACAGCACTAATATAGCCATTTTATTTAGCATCCAAAACCACCTTTGAACTTGTGTGCTTCTTCTGAGTTTATGTGTTGTTTATGATGATAATATAGTGGTAAAAAAATGTTTGTTCAGGAACTATTTTTGTCTTCCAACACTCTACATGTATGTCTCTTCCATGAATGGATTTAAATAACATTTTTTTAGGCCAAGACTTTCACAATTCTATCATAAAACAATGTGTCACATGTGTGTGTAAAACAAAAAAAAATCGGTGGAATTTCCATTGAACACTAAACAAAGTAAGAAGCTAAAAACAAAGAATTTCAATAATGATCAATTTTGTTATCATTTTCACCTAGGCCTTACGTGATACTGTTGTCAGCTTTAAAAATACATTTAGCCATTTAGCTTTAGTTTAATGTTTAGTATAATGTCTCTCTTTTCCTTAGGTGAGCATCTTGAGCCGCCTGAGCACGGAGAATGCTGACGAGTTTAACTTTGTGCGCTCCTATGAGTGCTTCCAGCACAAGAACCACACGTGCCTGGTGTTCGAGATGCTGGAGCAGAACCTCTACGACTTCCTGAAGCACAGCAAGTTCAGCCCACTGATGCTGAAGTGCATCCGGCCCGTGCTGCAGCAGGTGGCCACAGCGCTCATGAAGCTGAAGAGCCTGGGCCTGATCCATGCCGACCTCAAGCCTGAGAACATCATGCTGGTGGACCCCATCAGGCAGCCCTACAGAGTCAAAGTCATCGATTTCGGCTCAGCCAGCCACGTTTCCAAAGCTGTGTGCTCCACTTATCTGCAGTCCAGATACTACAGGTGAGTGACAGGTTGTGAATGTATAATGTTACTGTGGAGGATCTTCACAATATTATTTTTAGGCTGCGTTCATATTACAGGCCTCATTTTTGGCTCATAACCGATTGTTCTGCTTTGCTGGTTCATGTTCGTGTATTTACAGTCATATTCCAAGGTTTGAAAATCTCGGTAAAATGACGTTTTGTTGATTTGATAGGTGAAAATAAGTTAACACATCCTCAAACCTAAATGTGTCCGAAATATGATTTGTTGAGTTTAACATATTGGAAGAAAATAGAGTATAAAATATAAACTGTGCCATAGCTTTAGCACAAGCCTCATTTTATGTTTTTTTTTCTCAGTGTGTTAAATTCAGAAAGCTGCATATATAAACCTCATCTTAATGTTCTCTCTGTTTTCCTCCAGAGCTCCTGAGATTATCTTGGGTCTGCCGTTCTGTGAGGCCATTGATATGTGGTCTTTGGGCTGTGTTATTGCTGAACTGTTCCTGGGTTGGCCACTGTATCCTGGAGCCTCGGAGTATGATCAGGTCAGCAAACAGCTGTGAACCCAGTTTTTCTTACTTCTTGCTTTTCACTGATCTTTGGCCTGTGATTTCTTCTGATCTAGGGTCATTTACACACTTTCTTTACTAATGTTTGTTGTCCACAAGAAGGAGGTGATGTTGTGAAAGCAAATTCTATTGCTAACTACTTGACTAGTTTGGGTATCTCTAGTGCTAAGTCTGTGAATGTGATTTTTAGGTTCTTGATGAAGGTCTTTACAGCCTAAGGCTTATGGTACAGTTACCACCTGGACTGCAGTGCAGTTATTCTTAGGTTATAGAAATGTGTAATAAAAGTTGTCCATTTAAGGAGTTAAAATATCTTGGAATTTTGTTTTCAAACATTTCAGTGGGATGGACTCAAGAATTTGGTCTGAAATGTAAGAATGTAAATATTTAGAAAGGAGGTCCTGTCAGTATTATGTGTACTGGAAGTGAGACGTGAGATTCTTTCTGTATTTTCCCAGAATTTCCGTTTTCTTAAAACCATTCTCACCCCTAAAGATTAATCGCTATGTTGTGCTGCTGCAGATCCGATACATCTCCCAGACGCAGGGTCTTCCAGCAGAGTATCTCCTGAGTGCAGGCACCAAAACCAGTCGCTTCTTCCACAGAGGCCCAGACGCCAGCTACCCGCTATGGAGACTCAAGGTCCTTCAGCCGTGAAGCTTGGGTTTTGTTGCTTTTGCTTTATAACGTAACCGTAATGGAAGTTAATCGAGATTAATGCTTTCTTATTTTAAATCTCTGTCTGATGCTTTTTGTATTTAGACGCCTGCAGAGCATGAGGCAGAGCTTGGCATCAAATCCAAAGAGGCTCGGAAATACATCTTCAACTGTCTTGATGACATGATGCAGGTTGTTTGTGCATTTTTGCGCCTAATCATATTATTTCTATGGTTGGCTGCACAATTATATATGTGTATTATCACATTATTGATTCACTAATGCAGTTTTAATATGTTACAAATGAATATTGTACTTGTTAATTTTTTAATGCTATATTGTCAGTATTTTTTTGTACTTTTTTTAAAATTACAAACCAAATGTGGGTGTGGCTTAAATCAGAAATGAGTGCAAGGTGCTGCAAGAGGGTACATTTAGTAACTGTAAGGGGTTGCAGACTAATCAAGAAGCGCTGGTGTTAATGACATGCATGCGGAATGTAACTTAGACACCCAATGAGCAGTCTGTGTTTTGGAACAGGCCTGCTTATTGGTTTACAGATGCTAAGACTGGCTGTTTAGGTATTGCATTTTGGTGTTGAATAACAGGATTTTTGGAGTGCTCAGTTGTAGTGAAGTAATTCATTTTTTGTACCATGAAATAGGACTGAAATATAAAATATACAAAGTAATTTACTGCAAAATTGAAATTTTTGCTGATTTGAAATATAGCACATGTATCTCTTCTGCAGGTCAATATGACTAATCTGGAAGGCACCGACATTTTGGCAGAGAAGGCTGACAGGCGGGAGTTCATCGACTTGCTGAAGAAGATGCTCACACTAGACGCAGACAAAAGGATCACGCCAATGAAGACGCTTAACCACCCGTTTGTGACGATGACCCACCTTCTGCACTTTCCTCATAGTGCACAGTAAGCTGGCTCTGCAGTTCTTTTCTTTTTAAATCAGAAAACACCTGATATTAAATTATTGTTGTTTGTCATCAGTTGAAATGTATAATTTAAATAGCGCTGGTTCCTCAAGAAAATCTTTTGTCTCCGTTTCTTCTGAAATTGGGGTCACCCACTGAGACATATATTGCAGCTCAAGGGGCTAAAAATAAACATACTGAAGCTTCATGAAAATCAGACTTGTTTTTTTTTAAGAGACAGCTTCTTTCCTTAAAGGAATACTGCCTTGTACTTACTAAAAGATTTCAGTACTTTAATTTAAAAGTCGGAATAAATCCAGTTAATTCACTGACCCTCAATGTTATAATCTGCTGTTTCTCTGTCTGGGTACAGTGTGAAGTCCTGCTTCCAGAACATGGAGATTTGCAAGCGCAGGTGCACCGCCTTCGACAATAACAAGAACCTGTTTAGCAGTAACAATGGGCCGAGTGCAGCCGCTAACCTCACTGTGACCTTCAGCAGCCAACTCAGTCAGCACAGTCAGGTAGGGAATAACACAAGCCCTTCAGGGCAGATGCTGTGAGAAATGTGTAGTCCATATTTTATCAACTGCGCAAGAGTTCACAAGATCATGGTCTTGTGAGGCCCCTGGGCAAAAGAATTGTTGGAGGCCTCCCGCAATTCAACCATAACCTGAATATAATGAGACCTGTATATTAAGATAAGAAATATTTCATTACTTTTGTTAATATTTTGTTATAAATAAACAAACTTGGCCTTATTCATTTCTTATTCATTTCAATTTAATTTCAACCAAGATTTCTCTTATTTCTTTTGATTCCAGGCCAGACATTTGATTCGAATGGCAACAGCATCAAAAAACAGAAAACTGGCCTAAACAATTATTTTCATGTTATTCATTTATTTCATCCATGTAGTCATTTGTACATATTTGTTCAAATGCTTTTTATTCATCTAATGTTTATATCTGCAGTGGATTGCCTTAAGTATTTGAACTATATCGAGCCTTGTGGTCTGAGACCCCTGAAGGCTTCTTGTGGTCAGAGGTACCTGGGCACTGTCCTCAGTGTCCTGGTCCATAGTCCATCCTTGGCTGTAGCAGTGTAAACTAACCAGGCAGTTGATTTCTGTGCTGTAGTAGCCAAACTGTTTCAGCAACGTTCTACTTTAACTGTGCTGGTTAGAAAATAACAGCCATCTCATTTGAATATTCAGCATGGAGCACAATTTAAAGTAATAGTTAGGTTAATAATAATTAAATTTACACAAATTTCCCCTTACACCATGACTTAATAGATAAGCAAAAGCATTTTTGGTACCTGAAGTTTGCGTCTTTAGTTTAGCACTGAGCTACTTTATCTAACTAGTAATGGAAGCTTTTACCCAAAAATAAGCATCATTCAAACTGCATGCCAGTATCACATACTTGTACTTTCAAATAGAATTGCTTATGTAGTTTCTGACTATAAAAATAGACAAAGGTGTGTTGCATAGTTAAAAACAGTTGTGAGAGTTGCCCTGAATCCTAAAATTTATCTGTGCTTTTTTAGTGCGTCACCTGCTGTCTCTGTTTTGTTTCTAGCAGATGGCGCCATCTGGTGGTCAGTCTCTATCTCTGAGCAGTAATGTTCCTCTACTCAACTACCAACCGGGTCTGTACCAGCAGGCCACCATCAACATCCCAGGCCTTACACAGCAGAGTGTCCCGCTACAGGCCCGTCCCACACAGCTCTGCCCCCAGACAGAACCCTTCCAGCAGACCCTCATTGTCTGCCCCCCGACTATACAAGGTCAGGCCAACAGATCCTTCTTAGCTGATACGGAGACATTCTCTAGCTCTGTTAGTGTGAGAGATTCAGGCATGGTTATAAGTAGGGGGGTACACAATATGGCAAAAATACAATATCACAATGCTGTAAAAAATGTTTTCACGATACATATCACAATATTTTTGTTTTTATACATGGAACAGATTAGTTTGATACATTAGAAGAAACCCAGCAGTGCAATGTTTTAAAAAATACTGTCAAAAACTGAATATGGTGATTATGCAATGATTTTTATTTAACATTTCACACCCTACACTGCACTAAGGCCTTCTTAAGGGCCTCTAAGTAAAATATTTATTCATGCAGTTGCATTCGTTCCAAGATATGGGCTTTGCTGTTTATTTGCTGTGCTAGCTTTATGTGGGGTGGCACTGCGGCACACAGATATTTCATTGGCCACCTTGGGTACCCAGTCCCGGAACCCATTTGTGAAAGAACAAAATGCCATAAGTAAAGAATAAAAATGAAAAGAATACAATCACTGCAACCAGATAAAGCTCCACAATTTAGCATGATAAAATGCATTTTTGTTGTTTAACCAAATAAGTATCACATTTAAATTACAGTACTGTGCAAAATCAGAGACTAACCTTTATTTAATTTCCAGCCAAAATGGCTATTATGCACGTGTTATTAATTTTTCAGGAGGCATTTCTAAGAAGATTGGATTTAGGGTTATTCACTGGCATGAGGGACGAGACAGACAAAGGAAAATAAGTGAAAAACAGGAGTTTTTTCTTGATATTGATATTGAAATAAGATATTGAAAAAATGGCCAGGTAGACCACCAAAACCGTTCCCACCAAATAAAGAGTCCTTACAGTTTTCATCTTTGAGAGAGAGAGGAGATCAAGCTCCGCTCTTGCTTCAGATCTGAAGAAATTCCGTTTCTGTCCATCCATAAGAAGCAAGAAGTGCAACCAACATCTAAGACTGAACTTTAGAGGTGTGGAAAAATATCACTGCAAATTTCTTTGAAAAACTGAGAGCAAGTCTCCTGAAAAGAATGGAAGGCAAACTAAATACTGACAAATTTGATATTATATGTAGTTGTTGATGCTTGTGTGTCATTTTCTGTTAAATACATTTTCTGTTTTCTCTGTGACACTAAAAAGTTAACATAATGGCTGTTTTGTCTGGAAATTAAATCAATGAAGAGTGGTCTCTGACTTTTGCGCAGTACCGTGTATTAGAAAAATTCACAGATGTATTGTTATTTATTACTCATAGAACCTTAACTGTGGCTGCAACAAACAGTTGACAAAGTTGATGTTCAGTGTTCATGATGATTATGTAAGTCATGCCTTAATAGAAAAAACCTTACAAACAAAAGTGCCTTATTGCTCTGGAATGTTAGGATGATACATTTGGTCATCTGGACAGATTGCAGTACACTCCAAGAAGAACAGGAGGTGATTTGACTTGTTTTGTTGCCCCATAAAAACAGACAAAACTTTGAGCGATGGCGGCGTTGTGACAGAGCTAATGAGAGGAAACAGCAGTGAGCGTAGTGGTTCAATTAGTCAAACAATAGTCAGTAGATTAATTCATCATATAAATAATCATTAGCTGCAGTCCTTTTTATAATGACAAATTATTAATCAGTCATAATTGATTAATAAGTGTTTCTGTCTGTATCTATTGCTTAATCTACATTTTTCTGAATTTTGATTGGTAATCACTGTGCTGTTGTTATAGTAACTGAGTGCAGTATCTCTTTATTCCAGCAGGGCTTCAGCCGTCCAATAAACACTCGGGTTATCCAGTGAGGATGGACAATTCTGTCCCTATGGTCCCTCAAAACCAGTCCACCCAGTCCCTGCACATCCAGCCGGGCATGCTGACACAGGTAGGACCTCTGAGTGTGCATACATGTTTGTGAGACAGAGGGAGTGAGAGCTTTACCTGGAACTGGTTCTGTCTTCTGAATGGCTTCTGTGGCATTTTTCCATGCGTTTGACTCCTTCTTCCTGAACGTGATGGTTTGTAGGATCTAATGCTGTTTTGTTCTTTTTCTAACAATGTTTTTGACTGAAAAATAAGGCCAGTTCAATAATGTCAGTATTGATACTAATGGGATGAAAGGAGTCTGTGCCAGATTGCACTTTGTGGTGTGTTCTTTGGTATTATTAATAAAATTGTAAAGTATTTTTCTGTCCTGTACTATCAATTTAACAGTCGTTCAGGACGGTCTGAATGCATAAAGTTGTCTGTACTAAAGCACATGACCACTTTTTAAACTCTTAAACCCTAAGAGCCTGTATGTGGGCCAACAATTCCATTTCATACTCTCAAAACTACATATTAGTTTCGTAGTAGTTTCTAAATAATACCTTATTTATGTCATAACAAAACTTTCTATTTCTGAAATGGAAACTTTAAAGGGGTGTTCTGGCCTAAAACTATAGATTTCATTCATCAGTGTCGTCTCACTGCCGTACCCTGCATGCATTACTCAAATACATCATACATCCTTTGGGAATCCCTGTAGTGTCAACCAATTCTGACTGCTAGCGTAGCCACTGATCTGCATGCTAATAAATACAACCAAACCAGCACTAGAGTAACCCTTACCTTGGTCGCTGTATGAAATCATAAAGAAAGCAGTATCTGCATAGTAAAAAAGGAGCCAAACTGGTATAAGGTATCGAAATCGAAATATGTATCTTGCTGACTTTATTAGCAAGGTATAAGTCCTCCTCGGCTGATAAGTCACCTCCTTTATTGTCCTTTATACCTTATTACAATTATGTTGCTGCAATAAAATATTCAGTTTCCTAGAAATAATGTTAGTTGTTTGCCTTTCTTCAAAACAGCCCCCACCTTCAAGACACATCCTCACCTTCAAGATATGTCATCAGGAAGTGGTCTTCCTTGTGTTTACACCAGAAAATCTTACTCTAGAGCCCATGTGTCAAACACAAGGCCCACAGGCCAAATCAGGCCAGTGGCACATTCCTGTTCAGCCTGCAAAATTATCTTTATTTTCTTTTAATATTAGCCCATCTCACACTGAACTGCACTACAGTCCCCAGAATGCACTGCAACATAATGTTCACTCTGACCCTCTTCCCCCCAAAAAATCTATAGGCCAGTGATTACACAAAAAGAAAAGATGCATGGTTTCTCGTTCAAGCAAATAGGCAGTTTAAAAAAACCTAACTCCTGGGGACTTTTAAAGGGGTTCAACAATTCTCTGTCGCTGATGAAGCCTGTTGTTTTGTATAAAGCAATTTGTTATTTTTGAATAGTTTAAGTATTCCAAAGGTTTGTTGAGATTTTTTTAATATGGCCCTTTTACTGGTTGAGTTTGAGACCCCTGCTCTAGAGACTACTGAGGTGGCACTTTAGGATGCAGATCAGCATATTTTCACCAGATACAGTGATGGTTATATTTTCATTTTGGCCAGAGTGTCCCTTTAAAGTAACAAGAGTTTATTTCAAGTAAAATAGGTCAAATAGTTATTAAGTGAATGTAATGTAAAAACTATGTGGTATTTTTAAATGGTGTGGAAAATGAAAACATTGCAATGTTTTGTTATGACAGCGACAATATAGTAGCTGAATAAATGAATAATTGGTTAGAAGACTAATAAATAAGTAATAAGCTTAGGGTTTAAGAGGTTAAATAAGCCCTCCCTTTATGTATTTCTCACTGTTTGTGCTGTAACCTCTCTCTTGGTGTTGTTCGTGAAAATACGTAGTAATTCAGTCACTCCTTTCCTCCCGCATACAGTGTGTTTTAATCCTCCAAACTCCTCCCCCTCCACACACCCCTCCGCCCCCTCAACCCCTCCCCCCGCAGGGCTCCTGCACGCCGCTGATGGTCGCTGCCCTGCACCCCCCCATGGCAGGAGTGACCCCGCTGTACCCGGTGCCCCTGGCACTGGGCTGCTCATCCGGGAGAGGCGGGCATCTGGAGCAGAGCGGCGCAGCCATGCTGGTAAAGCCACGCCACGGCTACCGCAGAAACCCCTACCGATTCCTCCCCCTGCTCAGACCTATCCTCTCCTCTCCTCCCCAGCTCGCTCCTCCAGGGGTCTGCAGACTCAAAGCATGATGGGACGCATGTGGCTTTACCAGTCTGCGCTTCTGCTTGCAGTTTCCAGCGTCCACCCCCATCTCCCTCACCCTTTACTTGGTCCAAAACTCCCAGCTCTGGCACTCTGACCCAGCAGTGCTGCTCAGAGATGGGCTTCCTATTCAGCCCAGTTTTGCTCTGTTTCAGCTCCCAAACCTACATTAACCCAGAGAGCATTTTTAAAAACCTTTATTTTCAGTGAATGAATACACCATTTCCGTGAGGACGGGAGGCCAAAGGAAGAGAAAAAAAATCACTTTTGAAAAGTATCCAAATTCATGCGAATGGGGCCTGGGACAGAAATATGTAAATGAGCTCTGTTTTGATTGGCTGTCCTCTGTTGTATCTCAAAAAGCAGTCCAGGCTAGAAGACTTCATATAACTTCAGAGTGAACAGGCAGGGCTGAGCTGTTATAGACCAAATAAACAGATCTATGTAAAAATGTTGGTTGTCTTGACCTCACAGAAACAATGAATTCAAAATAGTTTTTGCAAAATAAATTTTCTGTGATATGCACCGTTAAAAGGTACCGTAGTATGGAAAAAGAAATTTACATTGTCTGTTTCAAAGCATACCATTCACCCCTCGTTCTGTATATGGAAACTATTGCTAACTTGTTTGAATTCATCGTGGTCGTGATGCCACAACTATGAATATAGGCACTCCTCCTCATTCAGCCAACAGCAGTTGATCCCATCTATTCATGTTGAAGTGATAAAGAATATTGTTTCTTAAGAAGGTCTTTAGCAGAGTTATTGGAGTGGAAGAGTAAAATGATTAATGATAAATATTCCTGCCTGGAAGCAAATGGATCTCTGCAGCCTTCTGAATGATTCAGACGTTCAAAAGGAGCAGCTTTATTTTACGAACTTCCTGAGCATTTCTGAACTTCCACTCGTTTTTGCCAAAACTGTTTTTCTGAATGAAGCATGATACCAGATGGCCAATCAGAACGGAGCAGAATTCATTCATATATTACAGTCTTAAAGGCACCAGAAGTCTAAACAGAAAGTTTGGAAAATGGTCATGTAAAAATCAGTTATAGCTGATTTTGTTCATAAAACCACACAAACATTACAACAAAAAAGATCCAAGAAGGGGCCTTTACAGGGGCTATATGCTACATTTTCTTGTTTTTTATTTCCCTGCAATCCATTTATGAGCTTTATGTGGTTTTATGTACCAAAAACTGTGAAAATTCCTTTTTATATTTAAATTTTTCAATCTGTCTTTATTTTTTGGAATCAAACAGGCTGTTTTTGATACTGTGCCTTTAAGACTGATAAATGTGAGTGTGCTCTGTTCTCACTGGCTGCCCTGTATTGTGCCTCCTTCAAAAAGCAGTCCAGACTAAAACACTCTTTCTTTGTGAACGGGCAGAGCTAAGCTGCTATAGGCTGAATAGGCTGATGTAAATGTGTTGGTTTTCGTTTCATCACAAAAAACATTGAATTAAAAATGGGCTGTTTTTGCAGCTTAGTTCACATATATGGAAAGTGAATGATACATTTTGAAACTGCTTTTGATTTATTTAAAAAATATAAGGAAAGTTTGGTTTCCCATCACATGAGCTCTTTCTAGAACACTTAATTCCTGGTACAGGTGTACCAGAAGCTAGTTTAGAGCAAAAATGTGGAACATCTGACCCTGAGAACTTGACTGATAAACGCTGTACAGTGCGTCAAGGACTAGAAGCTGTTGTTGTGATTGAGTTAACTCCACATCAGCAGATTTGCTCCTTGACTTGAATTCTGTCACATCTGTTTTCACATCTGCAGTGAGTTTGTTTGATTTCAGCTTTGTTCTCACTCTTGTGAAAGCAGATTTTTGAACACACACCAAAGAAACATTTTACAGTTTGATTAAAGTAGATGAGCTCTTAGAAATAAAAGAAATCTGGATAATTAAATTATTAAAATGTAGCCAAAGTGATTCTGAGTGTTTTGGTGTGAAATGCCCCATTCTAGGGAAACTACCCATCTCATAGAAAGTTCTTACATGAAATGGTCATGAATGTGTTCCCTTATAGTGGAAGGGGAATGTAAAGCTTTAAAAAATTACTGCTATTTTACCATCATCAACATTATATATAAAAACGCAGAAGACTCATGTAGGTTCAGTGGTGTTCTTGGATAGTAAATAAAATGGCTGTATTTGTGTTGTAGACATTGCAACCCCTGGTTTTTATCACCACCTAGTCTGTAGGCATCTCTACAATACGCTATTTCACATCAAACCACTCTGAATGACTTTGTTTATGTCTCAACACTAGAATTATGGCAAAATAAAATAAAAAGCAGTGAAATTCTCCTTTAAAATGAGATGAAGGTCAGGGAAATGGTATCACTCAGAGGTTCAGGACTGTAAAATTGAAGTTATAACAAATCATATCTGACCTAAAATCTCAAACTTTGCGACATAAGAATAGTTTTAGTATTGTAAGATTGTATCAAACTATTGCTTAGGTGTTTTTACATCATACAAGCTACATCTACAGGTGACTATGACTACAGGTGGCGTGTGGATAGAGCTGAAGATATGAGCTGAATCTTTCTTTTCTTCCTCTAACTCTTACTTTTTCATTTGCAGGTTGAAATTGTGCTTTTGAGTATTTTTCGTAACCAGGTGGCCAGACTGCTCTGTCTGCAGCATGCCTTTAGTGGGATGCTTTGTATTCCCGTGGAGAGTGCAGTTTATTCCTCTTCTTCTTCTTCCTTTGTTCAGAGACCTGGTCTTTTGTCTAAAAAGGATTCTTTTTCCTTTACCTCCTTTTCCTCTTCCATTCTCTTTCCCAGCAGCAACCAGTAAGCGTCTCCCTTTCTAGGCCTCCAGACGGATTCCTTGTAGCTGAAGAATATCAGCAGTTTTATGTGGCATTATTTGTGTTATGCATGCAAACCCACATAATGAATTTCTGTGGAAAAAGTCATTATACCTCTATTTGATTCATTCAGCCAGTGTCAAAACTGAACTGCAGATAATTTTTAGTTATGCGTTTTAAAGTTTGAACCATCAGGCTCTAAACATAACTTGCAGCTTAAATATAATTTTATATTTATATAAAATAGGGTCCAAAAGTCTTAGACTCCTAGTGAATTACAAATTAAATGATTAGAATAACAATTTGAGTAAAAAGTAAATCTTACCATTTCTGGTCTAGACTTTTGGATCCCACTGTATTACAGCTGATTCATAAAGGTATTGAATGTCACAATGATGATATGAGAAGCAATAAATTGCTTTTTTTTTTTCTGTGTAAACAGAAGTCTAATCAACCTCTCCTTTAAGCAAAACAATACAAAAATACAAAAGCACCATTCACTATTGTGCAAGGTGCAAAATATACTAAAAATACAAAATTCAATTGAAAAAATATATCTATTTATTTATTTGATTCCTTAAAGAAACTTTGGGAGTGAGAATAATCATCGTGTTTGAAGTGTTTTTACAGCTCAGTAGTTCAAGATAGAATGTTTTTGAGCTTTGTAATTGGCTTTGTAGCCCAGTGGATAAGTCACTTGCTCTACATGTGGAAGTCTGGGATTCAAGCCCAGCTCAGGAGTGCATGCTACTGCTCTGTGCTTCTAGACGCCGCTTTTAACAGTACATTTCCCTCAATTTAATTACATCCATTCTGTCATCACATCATTGAAACTTATATCATGATGTTGATAAAAACGAGACTATATACAGTTTATATTAAATGTATTTATTAATGGATTACAATTGCTTCTTGTAAGTGGTTTAATTCAATACTTGGGTATTGGTGGGGTCAACTTTAAAAAGTTAAACTAAAAACTATTTGGAGCACAGTTTGGAAATGGTGCCTGAGAAGTTTTAAAAAGTTTTAATGGAAATTAATCCGGTGAGTGAGTTAGCATGGAATAATGCCACATTAAATTATTGTTGAAAAACAGTTATATTGACAAGCTAGCATGACCACTGTCAGTATTTAACTTAACTCGCACTTCTCTTTTTGTGGCTAATACATCAGATGAATTCCTTTTTCGTCAACCTGTCAACAGCTTTACACGTGTTTATGGCTTATTTCATCTATCATGTTGTCAGAGAACACGGGAGAAAAATTCATGAATATGTTGAGAACAAATTTCGCCACAGGACTCCACTGACTTGAAATTCAGTGTATGTGGTTCCCAGCATCTTTCCTTGTCGTGTTGAAGCTGTGGGTGTGTGCATGGTTTCTAGAAGCTTGTTGGATACGCTGTGTGACAGCAAGGTCTGTCTCCATGTTGCACGTGCTTGTGATGCATCTGTCAATCAACATGAATTGGATGTTCTGCATAGAATAACTGGACGTGTTTAGAAAGAAATACTAACTTGCTTTTTTAGGATTGATTAAAAGGTTTGGTCAGTAACTGCACTTTTTCTGTCTGTTTTGCTCTGTGTCTGTGTGTGATGTCCGTGTGTGTGTGTTTGTGTGTTTAGCAGGGCTGGCCTGCAGGCACACAGCAGATCCTAATCCCATCTACATGGCAGCAGATGCCAGGCATGGCTATCCACGGCACCGGCCAGACTGTTCTCACTGACTCTCCTATGGGCTCTCTGCTGGCCGACAGCTCAGGCCAGTCAAGCACCAACTGGAGGTCAGCACCACCCACACACACACCCACACACCTACACCGTATGGCCAAAAGTATGTGGACAACTGACCATCACATATGTATGAGCTTGTTGGACATCACATTTCAAAACCATAGGCATTTCTATGGAGTCTCTCCACACCCTTTGCAGCTCTAAGTGCCACCACTGTTCTGGGAAGGCTTATTCAGTCAAGAGCATTCCTGAGGTCAAACTCTGATGCTGGACGAGAAGGTCTGGCTCACAATCTGTGTTCCAGTTTAGCCCCTAGGTGTTCAGTGGGGTTGAGGTCAGGGCTCTGTGCAGGCCAGTGGAGTTCCTCCACACCAGACTCGTCAAACCGTGTCTTTATGCACCTTACTTTGTGCACAGGGACACAGTCATGCTGGAACATAAAAGGGTCTTCCCCAAACTGTTGCCACAAAGTTAGAAGCATGTAACTGTCTAAAATGTCTTTGTATGCTGTAGCATTAACATTACCCTTCACTGGAACTAAGGGGGCGAGCCTAAACCCTGAAAAACAGCCTCAGGGCCATTATCCCTCCTCCACCAAACTTTACAGTTGGCATTGTGCATTCTGGTAGATAGCGTTCTCCTGGCATCCACCAAACCCACATTTGTCCTTCAGACTGCCAGATAGTGAAACGTGATTCGTCACTCCAGAAAACACATTCCTGCTACTCCAGAGTCCAGTGGCAGCTAGTGATCTTAGGTTTGTGTGCAGCTGCTTGGCCATGGAAACCCATTTCATAAGGTTCCTAATGCACAGTTCTTGAGCTTCGGCACTCTATGGCCTCGCTCTAGGTTTGTGTGGTCTACTGCTTTATGGCTGAGCTGTTTTTGCTTCTGGACACTTCTATTTCACAGTTTAGATATAAATTTTTGCAGCGTATGCTTTGATCAGCTCTGGTACTAATCTGGACATTCTAAAAGACATTATTTAGAGAATATTCTGTACCATACTGTTCCTGTTCCATTCTGTGAGCTTATCTAGTGCAGCTCAGTGATGTAGCAGTGGTGACACTGTTTGCGATTACATTCGGTGTTGCTGTACTTCACCAGGGGAAGACATGGCAGCCAGTGTGAGGTCACACAACAAGACTCTGCACAAGGGTGTCACGTGACTGCACATCCTCTCAACATGGGCGCAGCCAGCGGCCGAGCACAGCAGAGCGGGGTCAAGAGGTCAAAAGGCCGTCATGCAGAGAACAGAGCCAGGTATGTACTGCCTCATTCTCTCAGTTTTGTTCTCTGAGTTGTATCCTATAGCTCAGTGCCTTCAAGTCATTTTTTTATATGGCATGCACATGGAGTGGTGATCTACTGACCTCTGCGTGTTGTCCTGTTGCAGGCCCATCTCCTCCGGGGTACAGAACAGCGGTGACCCGTCTCAACCCATTGTCATTTCGGACACGCCCAGCCCAGCTGTTAGCATCATCACAATCCCGAGCGACACAGAGGATGAAGACGACACCAAGGTCCCACCCACCAGGTGACATAGACATAGCCACATACCAGTTATACAAACTTGGCTTAAAGAGGATTTTTTCAACAATTCTGCATAATATAAATGGTTAAGATGTAAATCAAGTCATTCAGAGTGGTCTGATATGAAATGTGCTGTGCTGGAGTCAGAGTCATTCAGAGTGGTGGTGATAGGAACCAGACGTCTCAAGCGTTTTAAGCCTTGATAAAGCTCCCCCACAGGAAGTTATAACATGAAACAGTTATGAAAACACAGCATGATGCCTGAGAGATTGCTTTACAGTATTATTGCTGCCACCACCACCACTGTAAAGAAATCCCAGTTGGTATATTCCTCTGCAAAGAATCATTTTCACATCAAACCACTCTGAATGGCTTTGTTCAAATCTCAATTATCTAATTATGCAGAAATGCAGAAAATCAGTGGAAGTCCCTGTTTAGAAGTGCTTTCACACATACCTAGTTTGGGGCAGGCCGGTCAAACTTTTTCTTTAGTTCAATCCATTTTAGCAGGTGTCCACACTTCACCTATTTTTGGTTGCTCACTAACCAATTGAACCAAACATTCACATTTTATGATGGTCTGCATTCAACATCAGAGCATGCTCTTCTCAGTGCATGTCTGCACTGCATTGCCTAATCTGCCTGTTTTAGCATTTCATTCTACAGGCTTCTGCTGATAATGGCAGATAAGCAGTTGCAAAGTTAATTTTGTCACATGGACCATGGAACATAATATAGATAGTTTGGGTCAAACATTTTGGCACAAATTTGTATTTTGGGCTAGAACAAGCGCTTTTGCTTACTGACTGAGTGAAAACTTTGTTGAAACATGCATGCGCGAAGAGTGTAGCTAGCCCTCAGTAGGTGGTGGTAATGCACCTTAAGTTGGCCTGCCAACTGCCATTTGTCCAATAGAAGAAGACTTGGGCACCAGCTTCTCATACTACACAGCGTTAAGTAAGCTCATGCTTCATGTGGGTGTGTGTGTCCTTGCTTGAAATATTATGCTATGGGTTGCTGTGTGAGAGCTAAGGGAGCTCTAGTGGCTCCTTGTCAGCTCTTTTTCAGCTGATAGAGCATGTTAAATCGGCATCACCTGAGAACGAGCCGTGGGAAATGTAAGAAAAAAAGAACGCATTTTGTAGCCAACTTTAAGTGCAGAGTAGCAGAGTTTTATCACCAGGGATGGGAATTTGTTATTCTGTTATTCAAATTTGTAAATGCAGACTGTTTCAGTATCAAAGAAAAACTATTTCTTTTTGTCTAAAATGGTGCACAAAGAGTTAATTAAACTAAGCAACGCAGAAGTAAATGAAGAGAGTAGTTCGATTGTTTGCTATTTAAGTGAACCTTTAATGAATGGCAGTAAATACTTACTATTTCCTGTTTAAACCATCACTTAAGTAGCCTTTTTTTCCCCACCCAGTAGCCAGCTGATGTGTTTTACTTTCGCTGTCTTACACTGAATTTAGCTTATGAGATGGTGAGATGCCTTTTAAATGATGTGAGATTGGTACAGAGTTGTTTGGAGTTTAGAAAGTAACGTAGATGTAAAGCAATGAGAATTGTGAGATTACTTTTCCTAGAAAGTAATAAGTATAGTGATCCCATCTGAGAGATTTAGTAATATGTAATGGAATATTTTTTTGAGTAACTAACCCCCACTGGTGAAGGGTCAGCTTCTTATTTTGGAGCATAACCATAGTTTTCTGTTCTTGGAGCAAATCATTCAAAACTTTGCAAGGCTAATTTGTTTGTTAGCTGGTTAACTTCCATGTGGGGTATGTTTGTATATTGCTGCCCCACCAACTCAAAATTGGCTTGACTGAAAAAATGCACATACTGCTAAAGGCTTTACAATAGTGGACCTACAATACTGGACCTACAATTGTGGGGTGTGGGGTTTGAGGTGTGTCATGTACTGACAACTGTGTCCCCCTCACTTTTGAAATGGTTGTTACACCCCTGGCGTCATTTACCAAAAGTTGCAGAGGAGACAGTGTGCAGCCTAGTCTTGCTTTCCCAAACTATCACTCTAAGCCTACCTAATAATTTCTCTTGTGCTTCTCATTGATATTGATCTCACTGCTCTACTTGGCTCTCTCAGTTGCAGTGTGAACCAGCGGGCGAATGTAATCAGCTGTGTGACGGTCCATGACTCGCAGGACTCTGACTCGTCCACCTGTAGCCCCCTCAGTCCCAAGCGTCTGCCCAACTTCGTCGAAAGCAGCAGTCACCTGTCCAAGTCGCTTGCTGTGGTCATGCCCTCGGTGAAGGCCCAGCCATGGGAGGGAGCACCACCAGGTCAGTGCCCACCCTAGATTAACACTGACATTGAGAGTTCAGTCAAAAGTTACGTTCATTGATTTTCTCATATATTTTGTGTTCGGTCTTTGTTTCAGAGCAAAGCTCTGCTGCCTGTGGGAAATCGAAGAAGAGTTCAGCTCTGCAGTCCGCTAAATCAGCAGTGTCCAACAGTGAGAGGCATCAGAGAGCAGTGTCCTCCAAGTCTCAGCCTCTCAACCTGAGCCAGGTAGACCAGCACAGTTCTGCTGCTGCTGAGCCATTAGTCTTCCACTTTAGATACACAGGTGTCTAGATGCTGTTTTGTTGAGCATCACATTTCAAGGTTGTGAACTATAAAAAGCTGCAAAGGAGTATTGACTATTATTTTATTTATTTATGTTACATTTTACACTGAGTTGCAAGTCCTACCTTGTGCCTACACTCATTGTAAACAGTTCTTGAGGTTCAGGCTCTTGCAGATAATTTGATACCAGTTTAGTGAGGTTGGATGAAAAACCTAGGACAAGTTTGTAAAAGGCCGTTTTGCAAAGTATCTCACATTTTTTTCTGGGGGTGGATTTTGATGAATTTTGCTTTAGTTTGAGCCGATAAATAGATCATTTTCCTTTGTATGTGTTGGTCTAGCCTTTGATCAGTGGTCAGTTTTCAACCCCAGGGCACTACTTGCTGGATCCTTTTTGTTGGCAGACTATTTTCAACCCAGCAGTGACACTGATGTGTTTAAAAACCCCACCAAAGCAGCAGTGCCTTATATACTCACACCAGCACTTTACACACAGTACCATGTCATGTCACTGCTCTGCTGAGATTGACCCACCAACCTTGTGCACCTGTATGGTGGATACACCCAAATAATAATTGGTCAGTGGTGGTCCTATAGTGGTCTCATTCCATTGCTGATAAATTGTGCAGTAAAAGATGGGCTACAGTCAGTAACTGTAAACCTAGAAAGTGCACCTGTATAGTAGGTTTTTCTGAGTATAGCCAGATTGATAAGCAGCACCATGTTACATCATTTATAACTCGTTCCTTACATGACATTTATTGAGATTTCTAAGGTCAGCTGTGTTGTGAATAGGCCTATTGTATTTCATAGCTCGTCTGAGTTTGAGCATGGCCAATGTATTGATTTGTTTATGTATATGTTGGCCTATATTAGTCCTCAGTATATACATCACGTATTTAAACAGAGCCAAATGGGCTGGAACAGAAGCACAGCTGTTGGCAGGCAAAACAACAGTAACTCAAACACACTGCTGTACTGGAACATGTTTGTTTGTTAGTCGAAGAAACAAACAGTCTGTAGGTTTTTTTTTTCTTTTTGTTGTATTTTTTGAGCTGAAATAAAATCTCTTATTATTCTAGCTGTTAAATCTAAAGGTTATCAGACGTCAGAAAAAATAAATATTGTGGCATACTGTGTATCGAAACTTGTTGTATTGTACTGTCATATCGCCCACCTGTAGTTGTATTGTTTATTTCTTTCCGCTTCCCACTGCAGGTGCAGCAGTCCATGATGTCATCATCCCACGACAGGTCAGGAGGCGGCTCCCTGCGGCGTCAAACCACCTACCCCCCATCAGGCCCCTCCCACTCGTACAGGCTGCATGAGGCCTCTCTCTTTAGCTCTGCCCCCAACTTGTATGCTTACCCCGCCTCCGCTGCGCTGGCCTCCGTCTCGCAGGCCGTGGACCAACTGCACAACTCAGCCGCCTCGTCCTCCTCTTCCTCCTCCTCCGGCCGTCACGCGCGTGCCGCTGGCCCCTACTCCACCTCTCTGAGCCTGCTGCAGAAGAGCAATGCCATGGGCCTGATGAGTCAGGCGTCCGGTCACTATCAGCAGCCGCCCCAGCAGCAGCTCCCTGGCCAGCCGTACCAGCGGCCAGCGGCTTACCCACTCAGCCAGCGGAAACTCAACCAGTACCCTTACCTCTGAAGCCCACCCACTGAGAGAGAGGTATGAGAGAGAGAAGTCCACATACTGGTGGAAGAGAGGAGAGATTTTGACATGGAAAATATACTTGATTATGGAAGCTGATTATTGTAGGTTTTTTAACATACTTTTAACAATGTATTTGTTTTTAAATGAGGTTTATTTTAGATCATTGGTTCCCAACAGTGTCCTGGTGTACCCCAGCCTCGCACATTTAGTGTATTGCAATAGTAATGATAATAATAATGTTTATAACACTTAATTTCAGTTATAGAACTGAAAGTGTTTCTTGCTCTAACACACCTGATCCAACTAATCAGGTAATCAATAAGGATGAGCGAATAAACACCATTCAATAAAATCTGGTGTTCGTTCGATTTTAGGCATGTACTTCAGAATTTAATCCAGTAAGGTGTACGCAAAACGTGGCTGTTTCTGCGGTTTTATGTACTCTTTTCTGTTAATAACACAAGCTTCAAACGTATTTTATAGAGTGAAAACAGTGATACTTTATAAAGTGAAAACATAGTGGTGCACAGAAAGCTCCAGTTCTACACACTGAACTTGATAACATGATTTTATTGTTGCCAACAGGGACGTGCACACATCGTTACTCTTCTGGTGGCAGTTATAAACAAGTGGCTTTCTTTTTTGGGCCTTGTGCCGGGTCCATCAGGTTCATGTGGTTCAAAAGAAATAAATCATTTATTATATAAATAATGGTTCTGGGACACAAGGAGGTCATGTTGCACCCATGTCAAGAAAAATCACAACATCTAAACAGCTAGAAGCAAAAAATATTAGGAAAAATAAAAAAAGATGTGAAATTGTATGATGTAGGATTGTAAGATCAGAATTGTAAGATTGCATTAGCAGCTGTTTAAAACGATGCGGTGACACTTCATGTGTGTTCAAAGAAATACGAGTTAGTCTTCACCCTCTCAGCTTAGTAGTATAAGCTCATAACAGGAGATCTGGCTAGCAAGTGGGAACATCTGAATAGCAAATATGGTAAAAGTACCCAGTCCTACTAATTGACAAGTTGAAGTGGGTATCATGTCGCAAGACATGATCTTGTAATGATAATACACATCTGGGAACAACTTCTTTAACTGCTGCAATGAAATCTGCCTCAAACACGGGTACCTACCCTCTAAAACCCTAAAAAACATTTCCGGAAATGCAGAAACGTTGCTTTGGCGCGAGGGAGGGGGAACCCATTCCCCCCTTTATGCAGGTAACAGAAATTCTAACAGAGTCTTACTTACACCAGCGAGAAATTCTGCCCATTTCACCAAACTTCAGCTATTATTTCATAAATTAATGTTTTGGGGTTGTTTAGCCAGTTGGCAGGTTTTTCTGCTGCTGCTGCCCTGAGAGACAGGAGAAGGGTGAAGTGGACGACACGAGACTTATGGCTGACAGGAACTGCAGCGCTATTCCTCCCATTGACTTGAATAGATGCGCTATGTTGGTTTACCTTATATACCATCTTTGCCTGAATTCCTCTAGTCTGTTTGGGGTACAATCAATAGCTCAAGCAAGGCAAGCTAATTAGAGAAACACTCTCCTTGGCTGATGGAAGAGCTAACCACAGTGTTTATTGTGTTAGAAGTTTATTGTTACTGCAGGTAATGTGTCCTCCGGCCGTGACAGACATCATTTGTTCCCCTAATAAGTCTATATTCCCACCCACATTTAGCCCAAAATTACTCATAGTTGTCCACAGACATTCTCGTTACAAGACTAGGTCCACAGTTGGGAAACTCTTGAGTTCTAAATCTATGTTGAGTCTAACGTGCAGTTGATGTGTGTCTAACATCTGGCTGTTTACATTTGTCGTTCTCTAAATTTTATGGAAGGTGTGACTGTATAAACAGTAATTATTATTGTTCTTTAGCACTCTTAGTGGCAGTAGGTGTTCAAAACACACATCTAATATCCTCACACTGTTGTTGAACACCTGTAGGATATGGGTTTTATTTAACAAAAGAATTGTGCTTTCTTTTAACTGCCTTCGTCTGTGTATTTGTTGTTTTATATGGCTTTTATTTTCAAGTGCCCTTGGCTATATTAGCTCTTACGTTTTAATGTATATTCTGTGTATTTCATTAACTTATGTTGCTTTTCTAGTGCCAGACTTAAAGTCTAGCTTTGTTAATGGATATTACTGTGCAGACAATTGCATGTTGTTTATGTAGAGTCATAGGCGCTACATAGTAAAATGTTTTAGGCTGTGTCAGCAAAAATGAGTAAATAAGAAAGAAAATGCATTGAAAACATAAATATGAGAAAAGTATCTGAAAACATGGAGGCTGATGTTGTGTAGAGTGGTGGAATATGTGAACTTGTTCAGCGTGTGCAGTGGAAGTAGCACACATTGTCAATAATACAGTAGCCTATTTAGATAGCACTTAAAAAGAACGGTTACCGTGGATGTTTACGCTAAAACGAACCTGTGCCTAGTATGATGTCAACCACCTTATGTGTGCTGTGCTGACTTTGATTGTTTTTTGTTCTGCTTGGGATGCAGTTGTAGGCCAGCTGTTCATAAAGCCTTGTAGGAGTTTACATCTGATCTAATCTGATCTAAGTAGCACTTTCCTGAAGAGCAGCATTTGTGCGGCTGTGTTAGCCTTTCATGATAACTGACATAAACTTACATAAATCTTTATAAAGGCTTATTCCAACAAGCATCAGTGGTCAGAAAGGCCATTGTTGATGACATTTCACATCAGCTAGTGCTACGACAACAAGCGCATGTTGGAATAAGTCTTCATAAACATCTATAGAGCTTTATGTCACTTGTTATGAGAGGCTTATGTAGGTGTCGTAAAGCCGTATGAAAGCTGCCTGTCAGTAAGTGTTATCCTGATCTTAGATCAGTGCTTCTCTTTGCAGCCTTTCTGGACGCAGGCCCAGTGCTACATGTTGGTCTTTCTTGTTTGTTTTCAGATGAATTCAGATCAGTGCAATTATGGATGTTTCTACTATTCTATCACAATGTGAAAGTGGAGTATAAAAGTAGATCAAATTACAGTAACTCTCCATAAATATACATATTGTATATGCACAATAAAAGTTTTCAGTGTACATTGGCCTGTCTTGTGTGAGTGCTTTCTTGTTTTTGAACATGCATTTGCTTTTTTTTGCCCATAAAGCCGTAATAGTGTGTCAGGGTTTGGAAGCTGTCAGTGTGCTTATTGTTTGCACTGCTAACTGGGAATCACAAACAGCCTTAAAAATAAAGGTGCCACAATGTGGCATATCTCAAAGGTTTCTTGGAGAGATGCCACAGAAGAATGTTTGGTTCCCTAAAGAACCATGTTTGAGATCTGCGAGTATGAAGAACCTTTTCAAGGTTTACAGAACCTTCACAGAATGTGCCCAATGAGAGAACAAACATGTTTGTACTATATGTAGCTTATTAAATTCTTATTTTATGTAAAAGTATTTTGGAAACAATATACAGTTTGAAGAGCCCATATTCTCATATTTTACTGTATTCATCTGAGGTCTTATCATATGATGATTTGGGTGAGTTCATGTACCCAAAACACTTAAAATTGATTTTTACAGGATTTCCAAATTCTCTTTTATGTAAATGATCTCTGTTCTGATTGGCTGCTCTATATTGGGCCTTATTTAAGCAGTCCTGTATTTTGCATCTTTCAAAAAGCAGTCCAGGCTGAAACATCCCTTATAACATCACAGTGAATGGGAGGAGCTAAACTGCTGTAGGTTTAATAGGTAGATAAATGCAAATGCATTACTTTTCATGACATCACAAAAACAGTCATTTCAAATTGGGCTGTTTTGGGAGTTTAGTCTCCATATATGGACTGGAGAGGGAATGGTGTGATTATTTATAGAAGTACCTAACTTCTTTATGTGCTGTTTTGTCTTTTTGGCCCTTGGCCACCACAAACATTAACCTTCAGGCCCCCAAGACGAAAAATTTGGGCACCTCTGCTCTACAACAATTCAGGGGTTCTTTTGAGGACTTGAATATCATGTGAAGGTTCTTTTAAACTTTTTATACAGTTGTTTTTTTTTTTATCTTTACACTAAGTTGTCATTTATAAATGGTTCTATAAATAACCTTCCACTGACAGGTTCTTTAGGAAACCAAAAGAGTTTCTTCTATGGCCTTTTTGGCACCTCTGTTTGTAAGTGTATTGGCTGTTGTAACAAAACCTTCAACAAAACCTGTTCTCAAAGTCATTTTGGACCACTTCTTTTGGACATTCATCATGAAATGCACAATGTAAAAAGTGACTGGCTTGTTCAAATAGCACTTGTTTTGAGGTGTTGATATGACAGTGACAATGTTACCAAATCATTTTAAATGACTGAATAAAACAGTTACTAAAAAGAAAAAATTAAAAAACTAAAAAATGATCAGACATTTCTAGCTTAAAGTTGGAGTTCAACAGATTTTTCCAATTTTTTGCCTTTTTCTGTTGCTGAGATGTAAACAGTCATTCAGAGTAGTTTGATGTAAACAGCTCTGTTCCAGAGAAACTTACAGTGTCAGGTTTGTTCACAGTGGTGGTGATGGGAACCAGACGTCTGAAGAGTTGAACGCCTCACAGGAATAGATGGTGCCTGATGTCTGACACATTGCTTTATGATTGTTATGAGAAGGTTTTGTCCTAAAACATATTTTTAAAATACAATTATGGTGGAGTGGTACATGCAGGGCGTTGTGAGGCAAAATAGTCCTCAAAGGAAGCATATTTACTACTATTTCACCAACGTCAACATCAAGGTTACATATGAAAGCTCAGAAGACCCTGGAGGTTTTGGATAGTAAATAAAATGGCTATGTTTGTGTTGTAGGTATAGAGACCCCGGTTCCTATCAGAGTTCACTTGAATGACTGAATGCTGAGATGTAAACAAAGTGTGAATTATATATGTAGAACATTTGAAAAAGTAGTGGAATTCACCATTTAATTTTCATCAACAACCCAGAATGTTGTAATAGTTTTCCCTGTGTGAGCTGAGCAAGGCTGTTTTACACCTAAAGCGAAGTGACATTGGGAGACTGTGCGGGCGCAGCTGCCTGTTGTCCCGCCCCGCACCTCCCCAAACCCCACCCGCCCCGAACCTCCCCAAACCCCACCCGCCTCTCCTCCAGACTCAGCAGCCAAGCTCAGTGAGAGCGGCTCGCCGGAGGAACCGCACAGCTCATCTGTCAAGCCTTAAAACAGCAGAGCCTTGTTTCAGCTCCAGTTCAGGGTTCGGCACTGCTCTCTTTGTATCCACACAGCTTTAAACTGCTGTCATGTTGCTGGACAAACCTTAAAAGAGTCTGATAGCGCAGTCATACAGCTCCCTCTAGTGGATGGAGGTTGGCACTTATTTCAGAAAAGTCATGACGCTCCTGAGGCGCTTAAAGCCACACTCTTAAAAAAGATGGCTCTTTAAAGGTTCTTTAGTAAAAGTGAACGGTTCTATCAGAGAACTTGTAGTGAGGAGAATAACCACTCTGCAATGGTTTCTCAGACGCTAGAGGGCGCTCCCGGGTCCAAAATGAATGGATTAAGATGAAGCATTTGAGCAAAATCATAGTTTTATAAATGCTTAAATATTTTTAATTAAAAAAATATATATATACATTAATTTCCTGAACACTGAATATCGTAAATATTTTTACACCGCTGTTATATTTTTAAGTGCTTTTAAACTCGAGTTAATAGGAGTTCAAAACGGCGCCTCATGTATGTTCATGACGTCAGTGAGCGCGAACAGCCAATGAGCTGCTCCGCTCGCCAACCAATCAGCACTCAGTATCAGCAATGCTAGCGTCCTGTTGCCCAAAACCCGTTTGCTGTAGAAAAACGGAAACATACAGGTGAGTTTTATTTGCTGTTTTAGTGAAATACATCCTCCTGCTTTCTAAAACTCTGGGCAAGTGATTAGAAACTATTTTAATTTTTCGTTTTTAGCCGTTTATCTCCATTTACTCCAATTCATTGGGAGTTTTGCAGCCCTGTTTGTGATATAACGGGGGAAATAGGAAGAGGCCTGGCTCCCCTTAAACTAGCTCTGGTTCTATTTAGAGCCATGAGTTCTATATAGAGCAATTTCATGCTTAAGTGGTTCTTCAGATTGATCGAGAATGTGCTGGGCCCTATATAAGACCTTTCTGTAAAAGGTTTTATTTAGCACCAAAAAGTGTTCTTCTGACAATAGCAGAACCTTATATAGTGCCAAATAGAACCATTTTCAAAAAGGTTCTGTATAGAAGCATGCACAACACATCATCCATCAATCTGAAGAACCATTTCAACAAGCAAAGAACCATTTAAGCATGGAATGGTTCTATATAGAACTCATTGTTTTAAATAGAACCATTCCCTTTACTAAAGAACCCTTGAAGAACCATCTTTTTACTTGCCTCAAATTGCAGATAGACAGTGTGACTGTATGTGCTGTGTATCTACAGAACTGGACCACAGTACAGGCAAAATTCATGCTTCAAGAAGGCAGCTGTTTTAGTCATGCAGCGTTCATGTTTGTCCATGTTTGTCTGAAACTGCATTAAGTCTATTTGAGGCTATTGAACAATATTGGAGTCAAGAAAATCTGCAGATGACTCAAGAATCCAGTTCAAACGATGCCGACTAGTCACTGCAGCCATGTAGCTAACTATTACTTGTTAGCTACGTTAGCATAGCTACATTAGCTTAGCTCCAGCGCAAAACTAAACAAACAAACTTAAGACACCAAACATATCTTGGTTACTGAAACAAATGTGGGGTAAAATTTCATAAAGGTTTCATTAAATGCAACAGGGAGTTTTTGCTATTTGCTGTTCTTTCCATTTTGTTGTTTGCTACATTTTTTTCAGATTTTGTTTGATTTTGTTTGACCTCTGTTTTGCTGTCTTGAGCAAATGAAACTGAATAACCAGTTAATGCACACAAGTTCATTTAAATTCAAAATGTATCTCACACCGTGTTAAGCTGTAAAATATAGCGTGATATCAATAGGTGATGTGCCAAATAACCTATAGCCCATACAAGAAAACAATTAACATTTTCTCAAGTAAAATAATTAAGACTTTTTTAAGAGAACATCTGAGAATTTCTTTGAGAGTTTTAAGAACAAAGGGCTTCACTCACCAACTGTTCTTAAGAAGACATTTCTTCTTAAAACCCACTTACACAGTTTTCAGGAGGATTCTGACATTCTTAGTTGGGATTCAATCCCAGAAAGTTGGGACAGGATGTGAACTGCAACTAAAAACAAAAAGTAGTGATTGTAAATCCACTTTGACCTGTATTTTAAAAAACAGAACAAAGACAAGATAGTTGATGTTTTATCTTCATCGATCAATGTCATTATCTTCTGTAAATGTACGCTCATTCTGAAACTGATGTGTGCAACACGTTACAAAGAAAGTTGGGACAGGGGCGAATTAAGACTAGGAACATTATGAAATGCTCAAAAAACCATCTTGAACATTTGATGCAATCGTGCTTAGGTATAAAGGGAAAAATGCAGGAAAGGCCTTGTCCTGAATGAGTAAGGATGGGTCAAGGCTCAACACTTCGCAAAAATCTTTCAGCAAAAAAATCTGAACATATATTGCAAGAATTTTAAGTATTTGACCCTCTTCAGTGCATAAAATCGTCAAAAGATTCAAGGAACCTTGAAAAATATCTGTGTGTACAGAGCAAGGCAGAAAACCAAAAGTGAATGCATGTGACTTTTGATCCCTCTGACAGCACTGCTTTAAAAACCTGCATGCCTCTGTGATGTACATCATCGCATAGGCTCAGGAATGCTTTGACAAACCGCTGTCAATAAACACTGTACATCACTGTTCACCAATGCAAAGTAAGACTGTACTCTGCACAGCAGAAGCCATATGTCAAAAACCGTCCAGAAACGCTGCCAACTTCTCTGGACTCGAGCTCATCTGAAATGGACTCGTACTCAGTGGAAATGTGTACTGTGGACTAATAAGCAACCTTTCAGATTTGAAACTGCTTATGGAAATAAAGGATGTTTTGTTCTCTGGGCCAAAGAAAACAATGACCATCTGGTTTGTTACCAGGGTAAAGTTTAAAAGCCAAGGTCTGTTACAATATAGGGGTGTATTAGTGCCCTCTGCATGGGTAACTTGCACCGTTAACACTGAAATATGTATGCATATTTTGGAGCAACATTTGCTGCTTTTTAGATGCCGTCTTTTTCATCCATGCTTATTTCATCATAACACCAAGCCACATTCTGCACGTGGTACCACAGCATGGCTGCATAATCAGAGAGTGTGGGTGTCAGACTGGCCTGCCTGTCGGCTATAGAAAACATGGTGCATTATGAAGTGCAAAATATGTCAACAAAGGCCTCATGCAGTTACACAGCTGAAAATTGTATAACTGAAGAATTGCATTCAAAACTTTCAAAACTGGGTCAGTTCATGTCTTCAGTCCCCAAACTTTTATTAACCCCTTTAATGGCCAGGGCCACAGTTTTATTAGACTCTTCTATAACCTAAGAATTGCTCAGCCAGTTTGCACTGAAGTCCCCGTAGTTACTGAATAATCAGCCTTAGTGTGTAATAAGCCTGGGATTTTAAGCAGTTAAGTGCTGTTAAAAGGAAAGATGATGTAACACAGTGGTAAACATGCTCCTGTCCCAAATTTTCTGGAATGTGCTGCGGGTGTCATATTTGTAATGAGCATAGATTTACAAAAGTTTATAAGGTAAAATATTAAATATTGTGTTCTTGTACTGCTTTCAGTTCAATAGACGTCAAACAGAATTTACTAATCACTGGAACTTTTCTGGAATTGGGTTTGTAAAGCAGTGTTATGTCACCATTGCAGTTAACTGTCATGATAGATGTCCTAATGTTTAATGTCATGACATGGTTATATTACTGAACTAAGTCTATCATGACAATTCATGACAGCGTATGACTTCTGCTATGGCAAGTTTATGGCAAGGTTATGCCAACGTTATGTAGCAGCATTCAAGTGTTACCATTTTTTCCTAGGAAAGCTTTCATGATTCCGGCCCCAGGTTCAAACTCTCCATAATACACTGATTTCCTTCATTTCAGTAGATAAAATAATTCAAAGCTTCAGTGTTGCGCACAGTGAAAACACAGCAATGTTACTGACAGACTTTAGTAGAGAAGCTGACCGCTATCACTTAATTTCTACTGTTAACCCACAGTTTCCAGTTGACTGTATGTTTTAACCATACAAGCCCAATCAGGGTTTAGTGGCCGGAATAAATTTTTTACCTGAAAAAAGGAGAAATTTGGCATCTCAGTTGTTCACAAGTAAGGTATGATATCCAGTGTTCTATCTAGTCATTGCCTTGCTGAACTGACATTGTTGAATCCACAGAAGATTTCATTATGGCTGGAAAAACCTTAATAAATATGACCAGAAAAAAGATTTTTTCATTGTAGTACCCCATCAACAATTTCTCATTTCACGTATCTCACAAAACACCTGATGAATAGTAGTGTTTATTAAAACAAGCACCATTCTGAATAAAACAGATTCATCATGTCCACGTGTCGAGGAGGCATAAAACTTTACCCTCATGCAAAGTTCACTGTAAAATGTACAGGTATCTTTATTGCGGAGAAGATCAGATTCCTTTAAATATTAATGTACTTAACTCTCTGTATAACCCCTTTTTTAATCTTATTGCACCCTACCCTTCGTTATATTTTCATTATTATTTTCGTTAAATGTATTCATCGGTATACTGTAAAGAATTCTTTTATTCCCTGGTTGGTGTGCCTTTGTTAACTGTTTGGTTACCATTGGTTTTTCTTCCGTAAACATCACCACGACGACGGTCCTTTTTGTTTGTTTGTTTTTTTTTCGTTTGTTTGTTTTTTGTTTTTGTTTTTTAAAGTCAACATACTCAGTATAGCAGTTCGTTAAACCACACTCCCTTAGAAAATGAAACATAGTAAAAACCATACTGGTAGAAAACAACACCGGAGAGGGAACGAAATAAAAACGCATGTGCTAGATCGCAAGAAAGGAGTTCTCTTTGCGGTTCCTTTTTCCCAAGAACCATGTAGTTCCAGTGTTTATGCATTTTAGCGTGTTCAGATTCTCCTCAGTCATTTCAAGGGGTGGCTTGTCAGGAAACAAAAGCGAGAATTAATGGGAAGTCTTTCGCTTCTGTTGGGCCCTCCCAGGCTATCCCTCAAAGCTCAAAGCGGCTAGTTTGTCTCTGCAATCCCGCTTGGGTCTGGCCTCATACGGTGGTGACCCGCATGACCACTTCGCGGTTGGTGGCCGTGCCCAGGCGTCCATCGCTGGGCCGGATCTGGCTCAGAATGTGCAGGATGGTGTAGCCGCAGTGGTGGTTGAGGATAGTCCTGAGCCTCCGCACCCGCTGGCCACCCCCCCTGCTGCTGCCGCTGGCCAAACCGTGCGTGTTGCCGCGGGAACCGCGGGCCCCAGCCTTACTGCTGGAGCTAATGGGGTCCCCCAGGTCCTTGGCCTTTTCATAGTTCAATACTTTCCACTGTTGGTTGACGGCCTGCCAGCGTTTGAAGATCCTGTACACTGACGAGCCCTCGTGGATAATAAGGCCTAGAGGAAACATATATGTATGGATTAACATAGATAAGGATCAGTGAGCGCACAATACAGATCAGCTTGCAGAATTACTTAATTTTGTGTTAAACAGGATTACTCAAACAAATGTGAAAGATTCTATATAGAAGGCTTAGCATAATCTCCTAATAGCTTGTAATACTTCACAAGTAAAATAAATCTTGTGCTGTTGTTGGACTTTGCAGTGCACTGACTGTAAGTCTGATACATGGACCCAACCTTCTAATACTTACATTCACAAAATACACAGTATGTACAGTACTGTGCAAAAGTCAGAGACCATCCTTTTATTTAATTTCCAAACGGCCAAAAACAGCCATTATGTACAAGTTGTTCTTTTTTCAGTGTCAGGAAAAAAGGCAGGAAACGTGTTTAACAGAAAAAGCATCAGACACCAGCAAGCAAGCAAAGTTTATGTATACAGCGCTTTTTACAACAGGTGTGGTCACAAAGCAGCTTTACAGAAAAATCTGGGTCCAAGCCCCCATGAGCGTCGCCAGTGGCGACAGCGACAAAGAAAAACTCCCTAAGAGCAAGAGGAAGAAACCTTGAGAGGAACCAAGACTCAGAAGGGGAACCCATCCTCCTCTGGTCGACACCGGATAGCAAACAGTGTTAGTATAAAGTACTATAGTACAAAACGGGGAAAACAGGTGGAGCAATGGTTAATTAGTTTTAGTTTATGCAGCAGCAGCAGCATCATCGGGAGGGTCAGTTCATGAGGGTGAGGTTTGTACAGCATGAAGCTCAATGGTGGTCAAGCCGGTCCGGAAGGCTGGTGGCACTAGGTCTCATGAAATCTAGCTCTATTTCATTTTTAATATTTAAACCACTCTTTACTTTTGTCTTTACTCTGTTACCATTTTAACTCTTCTATCCTTCCATTATTAAAATTTAATGGCTTCCCAACAAAAACTGTTCCCAATTATTACTAAACATTCACACAAGAACTACACTTGCAAGACCTTTTGGACCACCAAAAGTGTACTTAAAGCTTTTATCTTTGAGAGAGAGGAGAAAACCAAGCTCCACTTGTGCTTCAGATCTGAAAATTTTCACAGGTGTTTCTGTTCATCCGTCCACTGTGAGAAGAACTCAAGGCTATGAATCTGAAAGGATGTGCTGCTGTCAAGAAGCACTTAATGAGAAAAAGAAACTACACCAACTTTGCATTAGAACACCAAAACTGGATTCTGAGATGTAAAGTTTTAAGAACATGGACTGATGAGTCTAAATTTGTGTTTGGGAGTACTTGGATAAAATGCAACCAACTTCTAAGACTGAACTTTGGAGGCAGAGGCATGGGAAAACAAGAAAGCAAGATTTCTTTGTAAAAACAAAGAATTGTTTCCAAATCTTTTGTTTTCTGCTTTTATTTTTCAACCTTAGCTGCGACATTTAAAGCGCTGAATTACTGGAGTTATTATATATTATTATGATTATATACGCAATATATTAACAATAATAATGCAATAGCTTATGTAGTGAGTGAATTCAGTGCCAGTTTCTATGAAGTGCTTTGCATCTAAAAATCTATCATCTTTTCTGACTCTGTTATATGCTTTAATAGGCATACAGCAGATTTAATAAGCATATAGCAGTAGGAGTGTACAACATGGAAAGTGCTATTTAGGTATCTAAAGGTGCTTTCCAGTCAAACATACAATAAATAAACAGCAGAGCAAAAACAACAATAAATGGCAAGGCTGTTTACTATGCCTGAAATCATTACATACTTTACAGTAATTTATTAGCAGCAGAGTTGCCCATCAAGTACTGTAAATTTAACTGTAGTTGATGCACAGTCTGCTGCCAGTAAACAGTAAAGATTGATCTGTTTTTTATAGTGTGATGTCATCATGTCTTCTAATTTAACAGCACATGCTGCAACATTAAAGTTCTAATGGACACATATATGGGTAACAACCACACTAATGACAGTAACGGTCAGTAGTGATGTCAGCATCCCTTTAGTCATACTTATGATCAGTCATAAGTCATATACTAATCTAATGAGACTCTACTTTACCTATGCAGACGATGTCCATGAAGCCGTACATGCCGTAGCAGATTTGGAAGAGCAAGTCCTGCCGCTGCCATTTGGCCGAGGGGCTGAGAGAGGACCACACAAGCCAGGAGATACTGGCGATGAGGAAGAGTGAGCCCAGGATGATGGCCGCAATCTGGACCTTCTCGATTACAGTCAGAGAGATGGCCTGCCACTGAAATGTGAGAGCCACACAGAGGGGCAAGGTGTCAGTGCAATATGGTTTAGCCTCACTAGGCCAACTGCTGTTTTACTGTTATGTTTCACAGAGAACATACATGGGTTTAAAGTTTGTTTCTTTAGTTTTGCACTGGACCTACAATGCTAATGTCGCTACAGTGCTGCTTGAAAGTTTGTACACCCTTTTTCATTTGTGTATTTCTACATAAATGTAACCTAAAATATGATAAGATCTTCATTTACCCCCTAACAGTAGATAAAAAGACCCAATAAAACAAATAATACAAAAAGTATATAGTTTATCATTCATTTACTGAACTAAGTAATCATACATTAAATTTCTTAGATGGCAAAAGTATGTGGACCTCTGCTTTAGGAACTGGCGTGACCCCCCCTGTGCAGCACTCATTTCAACCAAATGATTCCTGTGACTGTTGATCAGCCCGGCACATTAACTTGGAGGAACCTTGGCCCATTACTCCTTACAGAACTGCTTCAACTCTGTTATGTTGGTGGGCTTTCTTGCATGAATTCTGTTGAGGTTCAGTTTGCAGATTTTTGCCCTGACACACTCCTGAAGAATTTCTTTACACAATCAGATAATAATCATTAATAGCATATAATAATTTAAGCCATAAAGATTCATTTTTGCCTTATCGGTCCACATAACATTATTTTAGTCTTCTGGCTTATACAGGTGGTCTTTAGGAAACTTTAAACAGGCAGAAATGTTCCTCCTGGGGATTAGTGGATTTCTCCATGCTATCATTCCATACATACTGTTCTTATTCAGTGTTTGTCTGATTGTCATGAACACTGACATTAGCCAGTGTAAGAGAAGCTTGCAGATCCTTAGAGGTTACCCTGGGGTTCTTTGTGATCTCCCAGAATATTCTTGAATTTTTGAGTCCTTTTTGTTGGATGGCCACTCCAGGGAAGGGTAACAACTGTGTTGAATTTTCTCCATTTTCTCCTGACAGTGGACCGATGAAGTCCAAACTCGTAAGAAATAGTTTTGGAACCTCTTCCAGCCTAATGAGCTTTGGCAAATCATTTTCTGAGGTCTTCAGAAATCTCATTTAACTGAGACATGGCATGCACTAACAAATGTGTGTGCTAAAGTCTAGACTTTGATGGTAAGGATTCAGGATGATGTTTTTCAAATAGGGTAGGGTCAGCTACATTCACAGATACCAATTGATTGCACATCCTGACCCTCATTATGCCCTATACCAAACTGATAATTCTATAGGTTCACATATACTTTTGCCAACAAAGACATTCAACATTAGATCACTTTGTTCGATAAATGGATTGCTTGTGTTATTTGTTTTATTGTGTTATTTTCTTCATTGATTGTTGACTGAAATGAAGATATGATCATATTTTAGGTCAAATTTATGTAGAAATTCACAAAATGATTAAGGGTTTACAAACCTTCAAGCAGCACTGTAACATGTAACAGAAGCATAACCAATCAGCATAGTGCAAATTGTATGCTTAAATCATCACACATTTGCCTCAGACTATGTGGAGTTCAGTAACTCACATAGACTTGTGTTTGCTGTTTCTGACAGTATGACAGATTGTTATTTGTAAAACTTTAGTTTACAGTCCCTGAAATACTGACTCAATATTTTGGGTGACATGATGGTAAATTCAAAGACAGGCTACATAAATTACACTGAAACGCCCAGCTGGGTGAGGTACAGACTCCACAGACGTGCAATCCTTTGGGTAATAATACTGAGTAGTTATATGACATCTTTGTATCTTTGTACGCTGCTTAATACATACACCTTAGGGGACTGTAAAAGAAGGCAGAGATGGCAAGCGCTTCAATCACAAACACTGCTTAACTGACTACTGTTTTAACAGGAACAGTGACTAAACTGAGAGCCTTTAGATCTTTGGGAAAGACATTAGTTAATAAGGCTAGAAATTTTAGTTG
The DNA here is from genome assembly GCF_904425465.1 of Colossoma macropomum. Taxonomy (NCBI): domain Eukaryota; kingdom Metazoa; phylum Chordata; class Actinopteri; order Characiformes; family Serrasalmidae; genus Colossoma; species Colossoma macropomum. The sequence goes on along the minus strand of NW_023494802.1, from coordinate 34,587,881 downwards.
AAAGTACACACTCAGTGACCGTGATGCTCGTGCTTTAGTGTGATATGTAAAGAGAAATCAGAAGAGCAGCTGTTCCTCAGGTGACTGAGGATGTCAGTGCAGGACACGATGAGATCAGCGAGAGCAAAACGTTGACTACTTAGAGAGGGATATTATAGTAGGGCTGCAGTGCATAAACCCTTCATTACACAGACAAATGAACATTTGAACGGTGTGGTATAAAAGCATCAGCAATGGTCTACAGAGATGTGGAAACAAGTGATCTGATCAGATGAGTCACCCTTCGCTGTATTCTCTACAAGTGGCGGAGTGCATGTTGGGAGTGGCCTCTTCCAGGATATCAATGCACCGATCCACAGGAGCGGTCACTGATTGGTTTGATGAGTATAAAAAGGGTGTAAGTCATATGCTATGGCCTTCGCAATCACCAAATCTCAACCCAGCTGAACATCTATGGAACATTTTGGACTGACATATTAGGCAGCGCTTCCTACCACCATCATCAAAACATTAACATTAAGGGAATATCTTAAGGGACTATCTTTTGGAGGAAGGCTACAGTGCAGTTACAGTTGTAGACTCCATGCCAAGGTACTTTGAAGCTGTTCTGGAGGCTTGTGGTGGCAGAACACCTTACTAAGCTACCTTGTATTGTTTTTTTTCCTATAATTTGTCACCCGTCAGTATATGCAAAAATTTCAAATTTTGCCAAACGATACCTTTAACAGCTGCAGACAAAAGTCGTATTTTGATGCATAGTTTTAAAAAAAGCATGACATATAATTTGACTGTTGTATAATAATGTATGATGTCACTAAATATCATCATAATAAAAGTATAACTACCCATACTTTACAGTTAAAACCATCATTTGGTTACAATCATCATTACAATTTAATGTTATGTATAACTGAATATAATGGCAGGCTATATTCATGTGCTGGCAGACTGTTCCAACATAATAAGTTAAATTCAGCTCATAGTATTAATGCTGGAAGTTGAGCGTGACCCTAATGCTTAATAGTGAATCACGTTGTCCTAATTGCTGGACTTGTGGGTAGTTACTGGCCTGTTTCCAATCCAAAGAAAAATGAGCCCTTACTCACTTCCCCTGCTGCCTTTGACTCAGCAAATCCATGATGCATAAATGCTTATGATAAGAAAGCAAGAAAGCTCAAAGAAATATGCCTGAATATTAGTCATAAAATGCATGTCATTATCTGGAAATAGCAGGGTCCTTCAAAGAACATCCTTTACGAATGAAAACCACACAAAATGGATTTCCTAAGCGGAACCAGCAGCTAGGGGAAATAAAAGTGGGTCTTGTTTTTCCTGAATTTGAGCCAGACTGTTTACTTACCTGCAGTGGGTTTTTGGTGCTGATAGCCAGCACTTGGTATTTAAAGTAGCAGAGTTCACAGCTCCAAGAGCCTCTCTCGCTGATCCAGCGAATCAGACAAGGCTGATGAGTGCAGCGCACTGAGCCGTCACAGCGGCATGGGCTCAACAGCTCCCCCTGTTGGACAGAGGACATGGTCAAACACAAAAACTAACTAACGACCTTTAATGAACATTCTTTAGCCTTAAACTTGTTTATCAAATTAGCATTTGTAATTTCACACTCTAATAAGTCTACATTCCCACCCACACAAAATCTCTCATGTTCTTGTTATGAGATCCCATAATTCTAGCTGTTGCCACAAGGCAACAATATCTCTCATCATTTTATATGAATCCCATAACATCTAAACTGGTTTTATTTAAGGAGAAGAAACTGTAACCTCTAACAGATATTGTTGAAAAGAATCTTCAGCTTATTGCGTAAGAACATTTATTTACACACACTTCGAGAGGGCTTCAGTTGTCTAGCCTTGCCATGTGACGTGAGTGAGAAAAAATAAGTGAAGACTGCAACAGGAAGGCAAGTAATAAAGGAAGGCAGAAAAAACTATACCATCATACACAAAAAGCCTTCAGTTTCCCAAAAGAAACAAATAAATAAATGTTGCCATTTGGCAACGCCATACAGTGAAGGGTTATTGGTTTTCAGCCTCACAATTCCATATCAATGCATTTTTAATTTGTACTTGTATTTGTATTTAAACAGAGAAGGAAAAATGTTCAAAAGCTACTGTCTTGTTTGAGTGGAAGCATGCTTTTTAGAGCAAACACTAATTTAAGACCACGTCCCTTTATGCACATCCCAACCGTAAATATTACAAATGAAATGGCAAAACTGGTCTCAGGTCAGCTTTTAATACAGCATATACTTCCACACAGTGTTGTGCTGTCAAGCCTTTCAGCCTGGCTTTTAAAGTGTAAGATTGTGATTTCTTGCATTAGCCCGCGGCTAAGCACATCTGTTCCGTTCAGACTCAGCCAAGTGTGAGCCCAGCTCTGCACACTTAGCAGCAGGACTCAGGTATGTGAGCATCAACCAGTAGCTTCACAGCTTCACACCCAGCTGCGTTTGCTGCTGGCGCTGAGCTTCTGAAGCATCAGTTAACAGATGTTAAAGAAAGAGTTCATATGATTTCCCTCTACAACAATGTAGTCATCAGCCAAAAAGTTTTCTTGTTTAGTTTTGTGCTGAAGTTATGAGGCTAATGTAGCTAACAAGCAAGCTTTAGCCTCGCTAATTAGCACTGAGTGTCAAATTATACCCTTTCCTCAAACCATATTGAGTTGTAATCTTAAATAGACTTGCTTATATGCTTTCTGGAACTGAGTGACATACTATCTATAAAAATGGACAAAACGATGCCTAAAAAACAGTGTATAGCTAAAAACAGTAGTAGCCAACTTGAAGCCTGAAATTTCTCTGTACTTTTGTTCATTTTCATAGACAACTTTATGTCCTCAAGTGTCAGAAAACACTCAAAGCAAGTCCATTCAAGATTACTTTACAACTTCACATGGTTTGAGGCAGATGTGTGATGATTTAGGCATATAGTTGGCACAATGCTAATATAGGGCAAAATCTACACAAGCAGACCTCGTACACAAAGCATGTCTTGGGGGAAAAACTGGAAATTTGCCTTTAAACTGGTAGTACTTCAGACAAAAGACAAAATCATGGTTTTAGGAAGTTTGAATCCTTTCTTTGATTTAAAGCAGCGTCCTACATTCCTCTCCTCCTGAGGACTCCGTGACCTTTCGGAGTAGCTACCAGGCGAGCCAGAAGACGCGGCTCAGAGTCAACAGAACAGCTGGACTTACGTAAATGAGACATTACTCATGCAAGCGTTCATTGGGAGCAGTAAATCAATGTACGTTCGCAGCATGGCGGCCCCCGTTGACGCACGACCATAACCCGCAGGCCAGCGGCCTTTTGCAGGAGGCCAAGCCAAGCAAAGTACATACAGGTTAATGAGAGGTGAGCAAGCCTAGCCTCCACTCTTCAGTCAGACAAGCAATCGATACAGGCCTCTAAAACACCTGCAGGGAGACAGACAAGCTGCGCCTCCAGCACAGAATAACACGGCACATTGTACTGGTAAAGGTATTCGCACAGTGCTTATTTATTGTGGTCCCAAATGTTCAGACATGCATCCGGTTCAATATGCAAAGAATCGTGAGCACTGTGAATACAGAGAGGCACTGTTGTCTCATCCTCTATCAGGAACCACAATAAAGATTAGAAGGATAATTCAGTCAAAAAATGAGTTATAATGTAGCTTTCATCTAGGAGAAAAGTCAAAACACAAATAGATGTTTTTGCCTCTGAGCCAATTCAGAGCACTCAGCAGGTACTTTTATTGAACACGCTGCACTGCTCCTCATTATGGGTATATCATTTATATATGAACTACATACATGAAAGCTTCTGAAGCATGTCTCTGCACAGACTGCTTCTAAACAGCAGTCTGAATCAATCAATACTGTTCGATACTTCCAATCCATTTCCTTTAGGAAAAAAATTTTGGCGCCTGCAGGCAAATTTCATGTTTTCAGGGATGGATTCCTGACTGGGCCACTGGGGCCATTGTCCAGGGACCTCTGACTGCCAGGGGCCTTGGTGGGCCTTAGACTAAACGTTAGTTGCTATTGCTACGAAAGTAAGAGAGAAATCTTGATTCAGTCTAGGGGTGGGCAATATGACAATATTTTATCGTTATCGTGATAAGTTATAAATTTTCTGTGCATATCGTGGATATTGTCAGTACTTAACAGAACACTGGCTAACTACATGTTTCATTACAAAATGAGCATAATTAGGTCTGTTTAACTAAATTTAGTGCAGTTTGTAAAACATTCATTGTAACATAAAACATTCAAATCATTGTAGTTGTATTTATTATTTATTATAGTATTTTTTTATATGTGGCCATTTTTAAAATGTATCAAATGATTAAATGTCAGAAAAACGTATTGCAATGCATGTTTTGGTCATAAAAACGTCTTGAAGCATCATGATATCATATTTTGCTATATCGTCCATCTATAATTCAATCTTATATAAAAATCTTACACCAAAATTATTACAATGTGGACAAAATAGGATATTGCACATTAATGAGGATAATTTTTATTTTTAAAATAATAAATAATGAACAATTTTCTAGTGTCATGCAAAGTGGCTAAAAAGACAAACGTGAAATATTGTTTAATCTGACTTTTCATGTCATTTTTTATGTATTTTTATTTTTATTATTTTATTTACAGAACTACTGGAGTACAGGGGGGCCTCCAAAGACTCTTGTGTGAAAACATGAAACAGCCTAAAATCGTGAATTTTGTCAAACTGATGATGCAGAGAGATACAGTGCTGCACTACAGAACACTGCATAACACAATAAATAATGACCAATTAAAAAAAAACACTCAGCCTGCATACATAAAACAGAAAATCTTCAAATGGCTGCAAAGTCAGACAAGTAAATAGGTGGAAATGAACAGAATATGCCTTCAGGATTTTAAATGCATCTTTCAGCCTACCAGTGCATATGAAAGGCATCCTTGTGTGCGTACAGCGTACAATGAGAAAACAACCGCAGCCAAAAAGGCTTATTGATCCCACACTTTCATAGTCATGTCATCATAAAACACTATGCTGACTCTAACACGAAGCGAGCCGGAGCAGAACTACATAACACAGCATGCATTTCACATTCTAGTGCTTACATTCAGAAGGATGTCAACAAAAGCATTGACTGCGCTTGATGTAAATGCTAACGCAGGAAAAATGCATGATATGAAAACATGCAGGGGTGGGGAGTTAGGGGGGCAAAGGATGGCAAAATCAATGCAATCTTTCAATGGAGACCACAAGCCAAAGAAAAGGCCAATGGGTGTAGAGCATATGGTAGGGCGCCACACAAAATCTCAGAAGCACAAAGAAGAGAAAGCAATCTGTGGGCATTAATGGCATTGATCTGTTAACTGTGCAACGCTGTGTTAAACGCACGACGCATGAGGGAATTAGAGGTGTGACGAGAATGCGGAATGCCTAAACCTTGATAATCACCATTGATTTTCATGCTGAACTACAGATTTATTTGTGTTCATCTCAGCCTAGACCAACAAAGACAAAGCATTCAGCAGAAAGGAACCCGTAGTGAAATCGTACCGTGATAAAAACCAACTGTTAATATTCCATCACACTCTTTGTTATGACAAAGCATAGAGGACCGAGCTGCATAATATATTGTTTGTAGATTGGTCTCGATATTGGCACTTGCAGCAGGCTGCAATATGTAAAAAAGCCCTCTAACCAATCGCAATCAGTTTTTACTGTGTGCTTCAAGCTTCCTGACCAATCCAGAATAGTGTTACTGTGGGTGTTTTAATGAATCATATATAAATCAAACACCTATTCATGTTATTATGGATGGTATGACAAAAATGAATGGTGTGTCTTCCCAGTATTAGTGTTTGTTGGTCTTCGTTTCTCTGTTTACATTTCAAAAGTTTTATCTTTTCTATGCTGCAAAGTTTTTATCCTAAAATAAATTTTATCAGTGAAGACCTTTAGAGAGAACAGTTATTATTCAAATATGGGAATTGCTAAAGCTACACTATGTATGGTTTGGGGATTTGGCGACCTCCGTGGTGGAAATGTGTAATTGCACGCAACGTGTGGAAGAACATTTTGTAACGTGGGCTGAGCTTTGGTCCCCTTCCCCAAGCAGATGAATCTGATGATTGCGAGTTCATTGAAAGAGTATTCAAAGACAACTCGGTCAAAACTACTTTTTAGGAATTTGCATGTGAAAGTAAAAATGTGCAACATGGCCTGAAAACTCTGACCCAACACCTCATAGCAGCGCATATTGTATCGTGTTTTAAAAAAAATGTACACAGTGCAGCTTTAATAAAAAATCATGTATCGCTGGTTCAGTTGGTTTAGTTCATAGGTTAAATTACCCCAAATAGGACAATGTTGTTGATAATGTAGGCTACAATAAAATTTGCAGCTTTTGCAATTTGAAAATTGCACTCTTTCAAAATGTAATTTCCAAATGAAAATAATTCATTTCTAGTTTATGCTTCAGATACGTGCAATAGATTTGTGTTACGACGAATGTACAGCTGGTGTGAACTGAAACACTGATTACAATCGAAGTGTATCTGTTCTGTTACACAGATGACTGAAAATGGTACAAATATTACTGTGTTTAGGGATATATTTGAGGATGGGTATTCATTCGGTATCAAAATCTGTAAAATGCTGTCGGGCCAGCCCTAATCATGACACTTTAAGACACAACATGCATCATGATATTTTATTTTTCTATGGTTTGATAAGTTAGAATGATTTTTTACAATAACAAATTACTCAGCTGCACTAAAAATTAAACAGGTCTAATTTTGCTGTCCTTTGAAATGAAACATGCAGTTAGTCAGTGCTAAGTACTGATGATTTCCACAATATGCTCAGAAAATCATATTATGACATAATTCTTCACAATATTGATACGCATCATCATACTGGCCACGCCTACATGTAATCCAAAAAAGTACATTTTTGCTCAAAATAATGCAGGCCAATCTTTAACCAAGTGACACTGACTCACCAATGCATGTTCATTACCTTGCACGGTTTGACGCAATCACAATAATACTATTTTGTTTAGTATACTGTGCAGCTCTAGTAGGGGACCTTTAAATTCTCCTGTTCCCAAGGGTGACGCAGTCTCGTCAGTTGCCCACGTTTTTTTTTTCCGCCGTATTCTGATAAACAGTCTGTTGTTTACAAGTGCGCTGATTCATCCTCTCCTGTTATATTTGCTTTTTGTGTTGTTCTTGTTCTACCTGCACGGCTTGGTTGTACTCGAGCACGCAGGTCAGATTTCGTTTTTCCAAATCGTGTGAGTAACCACTGCCAGATATCAGAGAAAACAGCTCTTGTGGCTGAGCAAAATGGCCTACGCCATCCACGCACGGCCAAAAAAATCAACAAAGGCGGCCACTTCGTTTAAAGAGAGGTTGACGAGGCATATTCACAACTTTATCTTCATATGATATGATGAGAACGTTCTGAGTGTTTACAAATATACTTGTGATTATTGGTGAAGAACTGGTCAAAAACATCTAGTCTGAAAAGGAAAAGAAAGGAAAGGAACACGTTGTACTAGCAGCCCTTTCAAAACAGAAGCCTTCCCTCTTCCCTCCCTCGTGAGCACTCCAATCTCAGTTTATCACAACATCTTACACAGCACACCTTTAAGGCTAATTCAACCAGCACCAATATCCCATTTAATACAGAACATCAAAATGAATCAGTGCTACTGATCTTCTGCTTATCTTTTATGGGCCTTGACAGATCTGACAGTCAGCTAATGAGGATTGATATTCCCCACCTCCCCATTCACTGGTTAACCATGTTTGTAGATATTATTGGCCATAAAGGAGGGATGTTGCTTGTACCTGTGACTTATCTGGATAATTCAATAACAGTGCAGCAGTGATCAGAGATGGAGATTATAGAACCAGGACCTTCTATAGAGGGCTTTATAGTCAAGGACATCTGACGGTTAAAAACAGAACGCGTTGTTTTAATGTTGTTTTATTTATAAGGAGTTCATTATTTATTCTGATTTCTTTTTCTGTCTAATACTGTAGAAGCTTCTCTACTATAACCTACTTAACTGTTGTAATATTTTCTATATTTTTCTAACTGGAATCTCGAGTAACACTTAATTTGAACTCTTCTACATCACACTGACATAACCATGCCATAAACATGTCATGGAAGAGGGCATATGCTGTCATGACAGATTTTCATCAGTAATATAACATTGTTATGCTATCATTACCAGTAGTTGTGATGACAGTGTTGTAATGTTTGATGTCATGACAGCTTATGCCACATGCTAACTTGCTGTACATTCTAGTTAGTCCAAAGGGAACCCTCAGAGCCTTCTAGGCCTTCAGAGAAATTCTTCAAACAACAAGTGGAAAATTGGCCTGTCAGGAATTGTGTTTCTCCATGGTATCTAGGTAGATATAGCAAGGCGAGCTCTCCTATTGGTCAGGACTTCAAGACCTGAAGAGGAGTCCTAACACACACCATCAGCATAATTACAAAGTGACAGAGGAATCAACCAATCACGTTTTGATTTCCAATAAGTGGGACAACTTTCCTGAGAAAAAAACGTCACTCTAAGCCTTCTGCAAGTCATAGATACATCACTGACTGTGAATACCAGTGAAGGCCTCATCAATGGGTTATTAAAAACGGAACGCAGCAGCAGTGGCTCTATACTAGCCTCTCTACTGAGTCACTGTGAAACTGCTACAAGGTAAAATATATGATAATATGTCTGTCACAAGGTTTAAATAAAACATGGATTGTCTTTTAGAAGCTTCAAATATCAGTAAAATCCCAAACTTATTACATACTAAGGCTTATTTTTTAGTAACTACATGGACTATAATGCTAAATAAAAATTTATTTTTAGGTTACTGAAGTGTGTAGTAAAACCAGTGGGTATTGGCCAATACTAGAACTGCCTTTTTCAAATTTTCCATCCTATGTTAAACGCTGCAAAAGTTACATTCTGGTGCCTAAATGCACGAGAATGTGTCTGCTGCACTGTTTAAAGTGGAACTGAAAATTCCAATAAGAAGCAAACTCCAGCCTTGTGAGAAAATGTTTGTGTGAATCAGCATTAGCTTAACGCTACTAGTAAACCCCCTAGAGACGCTAGCAGAAGTTAACATTATCATTGAGGTGGGTTTTTCCTCAGGTTTTGACAGAGTTTTGAGCTCTAATACTCACAGTTTGCAGCTTGACATTTGTCATACAATTAAAAACAATGGTAACATGACACTGTTTTCTTACTGAACATAATCTGGCATGACAACACGTGACACCATATGCCATTTTCCATGACATGTTTACAGCAGGGCTAAGTCAATGTTACATCACAGGGTTTAAGTAAAGTGCAGATCTCATTTGCTTTGAGATGACAACTACAAAATAATCAAAAGTGTTCTGGATACAACATCAACACTGATTAGCTGATGTCCATAGCTAACCTGCAGTGGCTTAAGCTTCGCAGCCTTTGCTGCATCTGTTATTTCACAGCTTGGCTGCAGACCAAGCTCACATTCCATTGATTGGCAGAGCAACTAGAGGGAATGCAAGTCAACCCACATACAGTAGATGTGAATGCAATAGTCTTGAGTCCAGCCTTCATGACAAATAAAATATGGTTTAAGTTTTCTTAGTGGAAATGAATGTCTGGACATATGAAAAAACTTCGACTTTTACTAGAATCCAACCTACAGTCGACTTTTGGACTGAACTGAATTGACCTGAATTGAACACAAAAGTCTTAGCAGCTTTTGCTAGATTGGACAAGCTTTACAATTTCCTATTCGACATAATGAGAAATTGTACAACACAACTCAGTTTTGTCAAAGTGATTCAAACTGATTCGCCATGATATTTGTTTAGAGCCGCTACCTAATGTTTCTGGTTCAAAATGCTACTCCCAAATGTGGCGCAACCATCGCTACTATTGGATGATTGAGAGTTTGATCCACATCAATGCCACAGCCATCCATGGCTGTGAGTACATGACAGTATAATTGGCCTCATTCTCTCTGGGTGGGTAGGATGGCCCTCCCATCACTCAGCGTAATGCTGGATACACAAACATAACATAACAGAATCGGCAGTTAATGTTCTCTCTCTAACTGTCAAATGCTCAACTGTCCAATGAGAGCTGAGCTGTCCAATGGTGTCTCTGTCCAAGTGCTAGCCTTCCAGTTTGGTAGAATTGTGTAATACAAGGAGACCTAGCTAGCGGGTGGGAATTGGCCACAACTAAATTAGACAGAACATATTGTATAAATATATATAATTGTACATATATATACAATTTTTAGGTAAATATCGGCAGATGCTGATATATAACATTTTTTTTAAATCTAGAAACTGGTGCTACATCTACCTGGAACAGCATTACCAAAAAATATAAAGACTATGACTTTATCACTGCAGTAAAATGAATTAAATGCAGGCATGTGAGTGCATGTGAAATCTTTAGGGGTACAATAAATGCATCAATAAATACTGGTTTGAAATATCAGTCTAATCTATCTGTCCGAGGCCAATATATTAGTTTTATGCAAATATCTGCTGACACTGATATGATGTGAGTGTCATCATGCATCCCTAGTTGTTGCTAATCGGCCCAGTTTCCCAACAGGATCTTGGTGTTACAATCACCTTAATTGGTAGAGAGAGTGTTCAGTGTGATGCTCGCTCTACCACTGAAGAACTGTCTTTGTGCTAAGATGCTTTTGAGAAACCCGGGCCTCATTGTGAATGCCAGTGACATAGCATTTGTGACTATGCTAATATTAGCTTGATTACATGACAAACACTACACTCATGGTATCCTAACAGTGTGACCTGCCACACACATACAAAATAAATATAATTTGAAATGAATAACACACCCTAAATGGAATATTTTGATACAAATGTGTACAATTTGTCATTTAGTTAAATCATATTTTTGCTTGTTTTCTGTAATTGTTCAATCTTACAACAGTAGAGTAGAGAGGTGAAGTGGAGGGCTGAGTGCAGTTAAATGGTATTGAATGTCCAGATAATACTGCCTGAAAATCAAGGCTATGAATACAAAGAATACAGTAGATTCTTTATAGATGCTGTTTCTTTTAAGTCTGGTTCTTTGGTTCATGACCAGTGATCAGCAATAACAGTATATATTAGGAATTACAAAGCCTGTCCAAAAAAACTAAAAAGATGGTCATATGGCCACACTCTCTTACCCCTGACATCTAGTGTCCTGGATTTAATGAGTAGACATACATGTTTAATGACCAGCCCATTATGCTCAAAAGCCTCATTAACAGCGTGTGAATTTTGGAGGGTTTATGATGGGTCAATCCGATAAAACTGTAACCAAGGCCATTTTTTAAAGCTTTTCATTGTTAGCTTAAGAGATCATCTGCTCTTCAACAGCAACATACAAGAACCAAAACCTTGAGACAAATTTCTGTTGTTAACACCCTGCAAGTAAACGTATGCACTTAAATAAGTTTCAGGCCTAAACCTTTCTCAGATTCAGCGTAAAACAATGTCTCGGGTATCAGGCAACATATTTAGGACCAATTAGTATAATAACTCTATGAGAGGAAGCTTTTAGAGGCATTAAACTCTGCAGACATGTGATTTTCCTCACCACCATTGTGAACAATTCTGACTCTGTAACCTCGTCTAGAACAAAGCATTTCACATCAAACCACTCTGAATGGATTTGTTTACATCTTAACAATTTAATTATTCGAAAATTCTTTAAGTTGTAAACAAAATAAAGGCAACAGAAAAGGCTTTTTCTTCTTCACATCATCACTTCAGCTCTACTATTCCTGACAAATTCTGACATACATGGAGATGGACAGGTCAAATGACAGGTACAGTCGTCTTTGAAGACCTGTTTTGGAGGTGGTCAGATAGGCCAAACACTCCATGAGTAGACAGCCTTCCTGGAGCTGGACCAAATATCTGTAGGCACTACTATGGCCCTCAGACAGGTCTGTAGATCTACTCTACTCATGAGTATGTCTAAAGAAACAATGGCACTGTTTGCAAACATGCCCTCAGATATGCCCGAGGGTGGGAGTAGCATCTGCAAAGATATCTGAGGGCCACAGCAGTCTCTCTACAGTGGTGGTGGTCACCAACACTGCTCCTGGAGATCTACTTTCCTGCAGACTTTAGCTCCTAGCCTAATTGACCCCACCTGATCCAGCTTATTACTGCCTTCAGAAGTCCTTGATTAGCTGAATGGGGTGGAGGTGAAACATGCAAAAGGTAAATCTTCAGAAATCTTCACTGCTCTCTAGAAATGAGAGGGCGGCAGTAGAACTGAGATACGTTATATGTCCAACAGTTCGCAGACACCTGCTCATCCAGCATTCCTTCTGAAATCAAGGATATTGATAACCTGCTTTGCTGCTCTTCTGCAAAGAATTTACATTAGATGTTGGAACATTGCTGTGAGGATTTGATTGCATTTAGCCACAAGAGCATAATGAGGTCAGGTACTGATGTTGGATGATCAGTTCTGGATCACTCCAGCTCATCCCAAAGGTATCAGATGGAGCTCCGAAAACACAGTCCCACTGCTCCACAGCCCGAAGCTGGGCAACTTTATCCCCCTTTTTCCAAGGCTTGGCACTGGCCATGGTGACCTGTGCGGCTGCGGTGCATCCTGCTCTTTTTGCAATGCTTTTCTATGAAGCTGTGATTGCACAAGTGAACACCCGAGTCAGCAATAGGTGCGCCTTAAAGTAGCTTAATTCCCCAATTACAAAGCTTGTCTGGATACTTTTGGACATATAGTAAATTTGGCCAGCTCCCAACATTCTGCCCACCCTAGCTGTACTGGATTGTCTGTACTGGACTGTACTGTCTGTCTGACTCACAACACAAAGCAGCAGGCCATTATTTCCAACCCAAGGCATTCCAATAACAACCCCACTACCCCCCTCCCCTCCAGTCTCCCCCGCGCGTGCTCACCTGCTCGGGCCCCTGGAAGCAGATCCTGCACTGGGGCGTGCGCGCTCCGCTGGCCGTGCTGCTGCTGAGGGACACCGCGTCCGGACCCGCGGGCAGCCGCGCCTCTTTCTCCTCGAAGGCGAGGCTCCTGGGCCGCGGCTCGCTGCCGTAGTACTCCTCCGCGTCGTCGTGGTGGTCCCGCGCGGCGCAGCGGATGAAGGCGGGACACCCGCAGCCCCCCCCTACCACACCCACCCCCACGCCGCCCCTCATGGGCTGCGCGCGCGCCTCGGCCTGGCGGGAACCGGATCGCATGAACAGCAGCACCTTGAGTTCATCGAAGAACATGCGGAGCCGGTTCTTAAACATGGTTCTCTACATGCGGGGGCGGAGGGGAACCGAGGAAGGAGCGGAGCGAAGGACCGGACCGCTGCTGCTGTTTATTACTGTTGTTGTCCTGTTATTGATAACACACCTGCTATTGTCGTTGTTGTTGATTATTGTTGTACTATCATTAATATTGCTGTATATCAGTGATGTCTCCGTGTTTGCTGTAATAAACGTTGATGGCTTATTTTCTTAGGCCTGTTATTTCTAGTATTATTAATATTATTGTCTGCTGTCCTGTTAGTGGTGTTGTTGTTGGTGGTGCTCCTCTCCAGGCCTGATATCAGTATTATTTTTGGGTTATTATTGTTATTATTGTTGTTATTAGTGGTGATAGTGTTGAGTTGTCTCCCTTCTTGCTAGCCTATTTAATTCTAGCAGTCAGCCTACATCTCACTCAGAGCCTTGATCTCACTCAGGTTTCAGTAAATGCTCTCTGCTCTATCTGTCTGACGGTATGTGCGCGCGTTAGTGCGGATGAGCGACCCCCCCCCCTCCCCCGATTCGGCCTCCTCTTTTAAACCCCCCCCCCTCTTTAGTCCGTCCAGCAGCAGCAGCGTTTTCTTTTTCTCCTGTTAGGTGCTCGCGCTGTAAACAGGCGTCGGCGCGTGCATCGCCCCGGGTTTCTGTCTTTCTGTTTTTAGCCTAGAAGGGGAGATCAAAAGCACCCCCAGCTCTCCGCGAGCCCGCGCGCGCAGGACGCCTCAGAGCAGCATCCCCCCAGCGCCATGGCTGAGGCTCGATCCCAGCCGCGCACACTCCGCTCTCATTGTTCAGCATCGCAGTCCCTCTCTCCCCCTCTCGCCTCTCCTCTCCTCCTCTGTTCTTCCTCTCACGCCGAGTTTCTCTCCTCCTCCTCCTCTCCCGGGCTCCCGCACGCACAGGCCCGTCCGATAGCCCCGATAGCCACCGAGCTCAGCGCGCGCCCAGCTGGCATTTCACACAGCGCGAGAGCAGGCTAGTGGACGGAGCTCACGAGAGAGAAAAACATCCCGGCAGCTCCTCTCCGCGATGATGATGATGATGATGGTGTCCATCACCGTCCCCGAGCGATCCCCGCAACGTTCAAAGAAAGATGGAGCCCGCAGACATCAGAATAAAAAACAGATCATCAGAGAGAGAGAGAGAGAGTGGAGAGCGCGCGCACACGCACGCGCACACACACACACACACACAGGCTGGTCAGATGTGAAAAGCAGAGACGAGCTGTAATGACTGCACTAATAACAGCGCTGATAATAATAATACCGCGTCTCTCTCTCTCTCTCTCTCTCTCGCCTTCCTTCGTCGAAATGGACGTCTCACCGACCGAAGCCGCGCTGTTCGAGGGCGCGTTTACAGCCGCTCATCTCTACCCCTTCACGCTCATCGTCACCCTTCTCCTCCTCTTCTAATCCAAACGAGGGAAATTCCGCCGTTTTCCGTCGTTTTTTTCCTTCCTTCCTTTCTCTCTTTTTTTCTTGACAGGCGCCGCTGTCCAAGATGCTGATCTCGTCGTGGTGACGTGTTGACCACGTGGGCTGCCAAACGGACCGCGGGAAATATGACTGACCTGCTGCGTCCCAAACCGAACCAAACCACTACATACTGCACATTCGTTCCCCTACATACTGCACACTCATTCCCCTGCATACTGCACACTCGTTCCCCATACATACTGCACACTCATTCCCCTGCATACTGCACACTCGTTCCCCTACATACTGCACACTCGTTCCCCTGCATACTGCACACTCGTTCCCCTGCATACTGCACACTCATTCCCCTGCATACTGCACACTCGTTCCCCATACATACTGCACACTCATTCCCCTGCATACTGCACACTCGTTCCCCTACATACTGCACACTCGTTCCCCTACATACTGCACACTCGTTCCCCTACATACTGCACACTCATTCCCCCACATCCCTCACGTAACTTCCTTGCTGAAAAAAAAAGATCAGACCACCATTAAGTCTATGCTGGTCTAAACTAGTTCATGCTGTTTAGCTGGTTTATACAGGTCTAGTGCTAGTTTATGCTAGTTTATGCTGGTTTAAGATGGTTTATGATAGTGTAGGCTGGTTTAGCTGATTTAAGATGGCTTATTATGCTGGCTCAAGATAGTGTATGCTGGTATAAGCCAGTATAAGCCAGCTTAAATCAGCTTAAACCGTCTTAAACCAGTATAAACCAGTTTAAACCAGCATAAACCAGTAAAAAACAGCTTAAACCAGTTTAAACCATCCTAAACCGGTATAAACTGGCTTAAACAGGCTTAAACCAGCATAAACCAGTTTAAACCATCTTAAACCAGCGTAAACTGGCTTAATCCAGTTTAAACCATCTTAAACCAGCTTACACCATCTTAAACCAGTATAAACTGGTATAAACCAGCCTAAACAGTATAAACCAGTTTAAACCAGCCTAAACCAGTAAAAAACGACATTAACCAGTTTAAACCAGCTTAAACCAGTATAAACCAGCTTATACCGGTATAAACCATCTTAAACCAGTGTAAACTGGCTTAATCCAGTTTAAACCATCTTAAACCAGCTTACACCATCTTAAACCAGTATAAACTGGTATAAACCAGTTTAAACCTGCTGGTTTATAACGGTTTAAGATGGTTTGTCTGGTTTAGCTGGTTTATGCTGGTCTTTTTACAATATTTTACAAATTATTTTTCAAACACATTTCTTCAGTTTTATTGGTTTAGTTGCATTACCTCCATCTGTCAGTACTGTTAAAATGAAGATTAAATGTCCATGTGTTTAAATATGAAAAAAGGTTTTCATGGGGTGTTTTTTTCACGAAGAACCGTCTTTTTTAAGAGTGTAGATTATCTTTCAGAAATCTATGCCACTGCAAATGAGATTCTGGCATACAAAAACTCTGGGGTAGTTATGCTACATCAGTAACATTACCAGCAACTAGCATTTAAACATTCTTCAGTCAGATCAGGTACCGAGGTTTGCAGTGGTCAGTAGTTCCATTTAGAACACATATTCACATAAACGTTTGATGGATTTGTACTTTTTTCAAATACTTTTATTTCTCAAGACTATTTGTGAGGAACCGAGTTTTCACTCAGCTCCATTGTAGCCATCAACATTTAATTTCCAGTTTCTTTTTTGTGTTTAGCTTAATGTTAAACACAAAACTAATGTTATGTATGTTGGTGAGAGCATCTGTACTGCTTCATGATTGGTCACATCTCTGACTTTACAGCTTTAGCATTTCATTTCAGACTGAGAAAAGATCAAAAAGACTAAAATAGAGCCTAGCAGATGTTCTTTAAGTCATTGAACTCTAAAGTAGTTTTTTGACCTACATTGTATACAAATGCTTAATTTCACAATAAAATTGTTATGGTTATGGTAATTTAAGGTAATTTTCTATTAAAACAACTTTCTAAAATGCTCCAAAACTGCTTGGAATAAAATCTCTTTACATCAACGTAAATTAAAAGTAGAGAATGTTTTTGCCTTCTCCAGTAAAGTTAGCATTTTGGAGGATTTTGATTTTATTTTTCATTGTATTTTTTTATTGTATCCATTGCATTGGTTTGTTCTTTCACTACAATAGAGGGCTGTCATCCCTCTGTCTCCCAGCCTACCAATGTGAATTGTTAAATGAGTAAAATGTGATGTAGACCTCGCTGTCTCCTCTCACTAAAACTTTATCCAGCTTTTATCTGGCAACATCTTAACAAAGGTTCTGATTCACTTTACTCCTGGATCTGTATCCAGGGAATGCTGCCATGCTGGCTGAATGAGCCAGCGACTGAGCAAATGTATGAATGAACAGATTAACGGATGGAGGGACAAACAAACCAGTGATCGGATGGTCAAACGAACAGACGAACGTCAGGCAGAAAGATCAGCTAGCTGTTAGCTTTCACTTGGTTGTTAGCGTTCTCTCTGTAAGTTTCTCTGACTCAGAGAGACACAGAGAGACTGTAGTGGAACACAGATTTGCTAAAGCTGTGTGGCCTGGACAAACCATATCAGCCTTGTGAAAGGTGAGGGTGCTGCTTACTTAAGCGCTTCCGAAGATTAGAACCACAGTTTACACCAAAAGAGGAGAATTTTGGCTAAACACTGACCACTACTGACCAACTCTCATCAGCATGATATGATTCCAAAAATGATTCAGAAATCATAATGCATTTTCTTTCCATACCATAGCATATTTCTGAGTGAAGCGCAGTATCATGGAGGGTCTCAGAATCAGCTGTTTTATCACAATGAGTTATTGTATGTAATGTTTTTAATAGTAAAACCGTGAAACATTTGAAAATAAACTTTCTTTGGGGACTATTTTGTTAAACAATATCCTGAATGTACTAAAGCTAGCGGAAAAACAATGTCTCAGGCAGTGTATTCATAACCATTCCTGCAATAGCTTTATGTGAGGTACCTTTTACAAGCCTTAAACACTTCAAATGTCTGGCGCCTATTACCACCACTGTGAACAGTGTTTCTCCTTAATCCTGACCTTGCCTACATACATTAAATTATGCATTTTTTTCCCAGTTTGGGACAGAAAACTATCAAATCATAGGTAAAACCAGCTCCAACAATGGAGAGACTTCAACGTGAGCAAGCTGGAAGTTGCAAAAAGTACCCAAAATTTTAGCAAACAACAAAAAAGTTCAATTTTAAAAAGCAAAATACTGCCGAACTCTGACAAGCGATGTTGGTCGTGTAGGAAGGACATGTACATATTGGATATATCTGCCTTTCAGAGAACTGGCCTACTCTGCCTTCATTGGTGTGAACAACATGCATCTGGTCATTCTTATTACTTATGCTGTTATTGACCCGTTTGTTTCAGTGCACTGGCGAGACAGATTACTCTTCCTGTTTGTTCGCTCCGCTCTGCATGCAGAATCTCAATTGACTTCATTGCTGTCCCGTCTGCCCCGTCCCGCTCCGTCAGCAGGTACAGTCACCACAGAGGACGACAGGCAGCATGGCCCAGTGCCCCAAAAGTATTGTAAAGCTGAGATGACCTTATAAATTACAGTGATCAAAGTGATATCTGCTCTACCGTTTTACAGTGATCTTTGCGCTATGGAGCTTTAAGGTCACAGTACTAATGTAGAGGGGAGAGAAAGAGCACTGAACACTACCACTCAAAAGTTTGGACTTGATCATTGAATAAAATATCTTTGTTGCTTTATATACAGTACTACTCTGTAGATTGAAATAATGTAATCCAGTGTTTCCCAACTCTGGTTCTGGAGTCAGTAGTAATTTTGAACCCCCTGCATGCTTGGACCCTTTGTCTGATCTTATTTGCCTTAGCAGAAACTATCACAACATTAAAACATGTCAAATTCTCCTATAACCCTTTTTGTTATAGCTCCATATAACTAACATGACTGCATATCAATATGCTGTACGCAATTGGCTGAACCTGTAATGTTTGTCGCTTTGTAAAAGCATTGCATTTTTGCTGTCGAAGCAAAACAGATGGATTACATTATTCAAAGCCCCCTGAAATCTACACAAACAGGCTCATTTATCCAGCTGTAGTTCATACCATTCAGTCATAGCATAATGCTCTCACCTTTCCAAAGAAATCTGCTGGGATATTTTTCCACACCACCAAAGTTCAGTCTTAAAAGTTGGTTGTAGGACGAGAGAAAGACGTTGTGTTCTTAGACACATAAGCTGGATGTCCGTCCCACCGCCGTCTTTTAAAGATCAGAGCATAAACTTCGTCTCCTCTGCAGACCAGTTTCTGCTCCCGCCATGTTGAACGTTATAAACTTTCACTATGACGTGACACACATGCTCAGAACGCACTTATATGTTTCGATTGGGAATGTAATCGGATACAGGCCTTTACATGGTTGTTATTCTTTATCGGATTATTTACAGGATTACCCACCTTGTTCAATCGGATAGAAATTGTATTCCGAATGGCTTCAATCGGACTAGCTTATTCCGATTGAGGTGTTTACATGAACGTGTTCTATTCCGACTGAGCAGGATGGCTACCAAGATAGCAGACAGTTTTGGGCCAATTCTGGCTTTCCTGTCTGAGTGTTGGTTGGACTACCGAGTAGATGTTAGGCATGTGGGCCAGAACAGGGCCAGATCCTGGACAGTTTCATACCGTTTTGCCTTGTGTCTAGATATGTGAGGCAATTCTGGTGTGAATGTTGTGGACCAACAGTGTAGTTGGGCCAGACTGGGGCCATATTTGGGCCATATCCTTTAGTTCTACACACTTTACAGTGTGTGGGCCAGATTTGGGCCAAGGACCCAGCTGTATATTGGGCCAGAACAAACCAAGGATGTGGCCCACAAGTGGGGCAGACAAATTTTGCTAACTGGGTAGTAGGTGCGCAAAAGTAAAGAGTAGACAAATTAAATACTGATAAATTTGATATTTTGAAAAATGAATAGCGTGTACCTAAAGGCTGTTTTTATGTCTGGGAATAAACAAAAGGGTGGTTTCTTTTTGATAAGAGTGTACATTCAGTAATGGGTTTGGCATCAGAGAAAATGTAGAGCCAATAACCTGAAAAATAAACATTTATTTGTTCAAGAAAAAAAAATGTGAATAAATACAAATGAACAAATAAACAATACATTGTCATTTTATGGGTGTGGGTGTGTTAGAGTAACGATTTCCAAAGCTCTGCTTGAGGAAGCCGTGTGTTTACAGTTATCATCCAATATCCTCTTCAGCTGATCAGTTCCTCATTAAATTGAATCAAGAGCTGCTGAATTGAACAAATATATACAATGACTGGAGTTTGTGGAGAAGTCAGGAACCAAACCTGTTTTCTTCCAACTGTTCTTCTAACAAACATATCAATAACTATTTAAATCAACAAAACATGAAATTTGACAGGGGGTGTTCAAACTTACGTGCAACAAAAATGTTTTTATATATTACAGTGTCCAAACTTTTGAACAACAGTGTAGGTAAGTATTGGCAGCATTTGCCTGGCTACTAAATATGAAGCATGGAATTAAAAGAAAACTGAGGGAAATGCATAGACACCATTTATATTTATTATTAATGCCCCATTACAGAAAGTAGTTGACCTTTACTTTGTGCTGCTTCTCTTTCATCACTATAGTCTCTTTCCTTATAAGTTGCAGGATGGAATTTGCAGTCGGGCTCAGAGACTTCACAGATCGTCAGCTATATCTGTGAGTGGACAGGTGGTCAGCACTGTCGGTGTGGCGTTCTGCAGCTAGATCAAGTCGCTCCACTCAGCATATGGACACGCATGGCAGGGTAGAGTTTGGCAGAAAGCCCAAACGCTCTATCAGGAAACGGGTGCATTTGGTGGAAAATTCCAGAAGACCCAGATACCTTACCAGGCATTTGTTTTCTTACATAAGTGTAACAAACCCCCAGTGGAGCATCCTAGAAATGAGCCAAGTAATAGCAGCCTCCCATTTATAGGTCAATGGTTCATTTACAGTGTCTCGCTATGGACTTTCCAAAAGAGCCAAAAAATGCAGCATTTGCAGGTGGAACTGTTAAAGGTTGCAAGGTTTGCAAATAAGTACACTTTCTTCTTTACTTTTCTGGGTTGCATTTCAAGATTTTTTTTTTTCATTTTTGTTGTTGTTACTTGACTTTTCCAATTTGACATATACAGCATGATTAAGTAGGGATTTGATTCCATGTATTAGTATGTATCCATGTGTGCATTACACTCCACCGTGCTTTTTCGATCACTCAAAAGTTTGGACCAAGCTAATGTATGCTTTTCATGCAATCTTAAAGCTGCACTATGTAGGATTTGGGGATTTGGAGACCTCTCTGGAGGAAACGTGTAATTGCACACACTGTGAACAATTTGTGACGTGGATTGTGCTTCGGACCCCTTTCCTGAGCAATGAATCTGATGACTGCAAGTGTGTTGAAAGAGTTTCTAAAGAGAACTTGGTCAAAACTTAGTGTAGGATATTTCCTCTGAGGATGTGAGTGAATTATTTTCTATTATCATAATATCTTCACCAGTATAATGTTCATTTTGTATTTGAGACCTAAATATTGAGCCAGACCTTCTTTTTGAGCCTGTGCGTGTGACGTTAATATGTAAAGACGTATGACGTGCTCCGAAACACTCTAACAAATTCTGACCCGACACCACTGACTTTTTATTTACTCTTTCAGGTTTACAGGGTGACTTGCACCATATTTTACATAGTTTTACTACTACTAGAGCTGCTTTAGGCACATTTTGTTTGATGCTTAAAGTCAAATTGCAAACTCAAAATGGACCTTTTTAACTTTGTTACTTCATGTGTCTGGTCAAATTAAGCATTGAATCATCACATTTAAAAGACAAAATGCTTGTTATCTGACCTTGAATTTTGATAATGTCATCATGCAACAGTGGGGTGAAGAAAAATAACGTCAAACAATAAAGTCATGTTCCACCCCCACACCACCCCCACCTATCATAGAGCGAAACCCCTCAGCTAGCTCAGAGACCCTCCCTGATACAAGTGAGGATTCATGAAGCAAGAGCCGGCATCTCAAAATACTTCTGTGAACACAATCACATGGTTTTGATGAGAGGGGATGGGGCTTCATTCCCCCTTTAAGCAGGTAACAGAGACTCGAGACCCATTCACACCAGTGGGAAATTCTGCCTATTTCAGCCAACTTCAGCGATTATATTTTCCCCCTTAAAGATTACAACAAACTTGTGACCATTTTTGTGATTGCCAAGGTCTTGTGACTATTAAAAGCCTAAAAATGTGTTTGCTATTGAACTGATTTAAAAAAAATCTTATTTCGGGTTTGTTCAGCCTGGCACCTAGTTTTTTTCTGCTCAGGCTGCTTGCATCAACCACCTAGTGACAAAGTGGTTGATGCAAGACTTAAGCAGACAGGAGATGTACCTCTTTTCACCCCAATTATTTAAATAGGCATGCACCATCTTGGTTTACCTTACATATGAATTTGCTGATACTGCGCTTAATGTAATAAAATAGTGTAATGCAATATAGTTGCTAACATACAAAATTTGTTGAGTTATTCATGTCTCTAAAGAAATAAAATAAATTTGTAAGTATTTTTGTCCTTGTATGTAATTTGCGTGCACATGCACTACAGCTGGCTGCAACTGTGAATAAAACCAGCGTAGAGAAAGCGTGCAGGCAAATACACTGCTGTAAACTCTAAGAGCAATCTGTCAAATCATCCAACAACGCACAACAGTAAATATGAACCTCATGGAGAGAGACCGCATGCTGAAGAGCCCCAACCTCACATAAACATGCATATCTTACAAGCTTCAACTGTCGGTCTTAGCAGAAATATCTAGCAACACTAATCATTTAAACAAATGTTGCTAACAAAGTAAAGGTTTAAACAATAAATCCTGTTGTATAGTGAAATGTGCAGCTAGCACAGAAAGAAAATTGAGCTATTTTGGTTTGGCCTCATTGTTTGAAATTGAGTATAGAGTGCCCACACACTCTGCTGCACCCCAAAACTGAACACTTGTAAATGTGCACCATGTCAAACTACACTGTTATGCAGAGCCACATGTGAGGATATAGTAGAGCGACATGAAAGGATATAAATTATCCCCCATAATCAAACTGACATCTTTTATATATATTTTTTCTCAAGCTTTCTTTCACCTAGGAATGTAATCTTTGTCTTTTGTGTCCCTGTGAGGTCTGTGACATGACCTAAAAACTTATTTATCTCCAGTCTAACCTACCAGACATGGCTGCGGCCTGTGGTACAGGAGTTTGAACTGGGTATTTACTTCATTGTTTAACTGGGTGAAAGGTGACCACTTGGGGACCTTCAGGGCCTCGAGCCTGACTGAGAGCGACTCTTGCTGACATCATTAAGAGGGACACTGTCTTTGCTGACTCAATCTCACCAAAGACACTGGCTTCAATTTTGTTTCTAAGCCCATCCAAGTCTGCATTCTGACAGTTTTGATTTGTAATGATGAATCAGCAATTGTATATGTAGACTGCCTAATTTACATAGGATTTGCATAAAGCTATATTTGCTTTAGTCTGTTAGACAGGAAGACATCGGCAGATGCTCTCACCCCCAGCACAGTTTGATTTTCTTTAAGCCTTTGCGTGTGAGGTTGTGTGTTTGTTTTTCATACATTTCTAAATGTATTCGTTTATCTTAGACATGCTGTGGTAAATTACACAACTGCCAGTAGTTCAGTAATGGTATGTATTAAACCAAATAAAAGTAATTCCAAGGTGGTTAGGGAACAGTGCAAATATCCACCGATCAGGCATAACATTATGACCACCTCCTTGTTTCTATGCTCATTGTCCATTTTATCAGCTCCACTTACTATATAGGTGCACTTTCTACTTCTACAATTACAGACTGTAGTCTCTGAACCCCATGGACCCTCACAGAGCAGGTACTATTTGGGTGGTGGATCATTCTCAGCACTGCAGTAACACTGATGTGGTGGTGTGTTAGTGTGTGTTGCACTGGTCTGAGTGGATCAGACACAGCAGTGCTGCTGGAGTTTTTAAACACCTCAGTGTCACTGCTGGACTGAGAATAGTCCACTAACCAAAAATATCCAGCCAACAGCGTCCTGTGAGCAGCGTCCTGTGACCACTGATGAAGGACTAGAGGATGACCAACACAAACTGTACAGCAACAGATGAGCTATCGTCTCTGACTTTACAACTACAAGGTGGACTAACAAGGTAGGAGTGTCTAATAGAGTGGACAGTGAGTGGACACAGTGTTTAAAAACTCCAGCAGCACTGCTGTGTCTAATCCACTCGTACCAGCACAACACACACTAACACACCACCATCACGTCAGTGTTACTGCAATGCTGAGAATGATCCACCACTCAAATAGTACCTGCTCTGTGGTGGTCCATGGGGTCCTGACCACTGAAGAACAATGAGCGTAGAATCAAGGAGGTGGTCATAATGTTACGCCTGATCGGTGTATTTAAAACTGTATCAGTGTACAACATACAGTACGTACACAGATAATCGCAGACTTACTGCTAGATTAAGATTTTGAGTAAGACAGGAAAATACTGTGCTGCTTGAAATTTGATGTGAAGGCGATGCCCATTTATAAGCTTTCCAATATATTTAAATGCTTTCTCCATCACTTACAGCTTCAGCAAACTTTAATGCTAAAAAATGATTACCATCCTAGTTACTGTGTTGTGATAAGTTACTTAGTGAAATGTCTGTCCTTAATGCATTTAAGCCAATCAGCTGTTGACTAGTAATCCCATACATTACTTGAGTTTTGTCGTATGCAATAATGCAGACAAAAACAACACACATTTAAACATGTAATGGTGAAATGGCAGTGGTCTCCAACCATGGTCCTGGAGAGCCATCTTACTGCAGAGCCTAGTTCCAACCACAGTTTGGCACATCTGCACCAGCTAATCGACCTCTTCCAAAGTCCCTGATTGGCTGGATCAGATGTATGTTAAGAGTTAAGTAAAGGGCAGAGCAGGTTATTGGATACAGGTTGGAACTAAACTCTGCAGGAAGGTAGATCTCCAGGACCAGGGTTGAAGACCACTGATCTAAGGTCTGGCTATCATATTGGCTGGTTGATAGTACTGGCTGATATTTGAAGCCTCCAGATTTGTCGATATCAGTGAAAAGCCTGTTGATAAAGACCTAAAGTTTTTGTGTTCCTCCTGTTCGAATTTAAGATGACTGACAATCTCATCAGTGAATCACCATTAAACCAAAAGTACTCAAACTTGTTTAACAAGATAAAATTATATTGGCTGCAATTGTTGGTTATCAGAATTTGTTTCCGCTTTATATTGGTTGGGTTGTAACATCTTCATGCTTTTACTTATTTAATATATGCTTTTTTTGGGACAAAGCAGCTTATACACAATCCTTCACCTGACTTGAATACAGTATTTATTACAGTGGTTTCTGACCCTGGTCTTGCAGTATCCCTTCTTAGCATAAAAGCAGAAAAATATGAAAATGTGCAGGATGTGTTCTACACGATGAGGCTTCCTTGCATTGTGTTGGTGGGTTTACTTCTGAACTTCTACTGTTGAAAGTGAGGCACATCCCAGCTCCACATAATTTGCTCCAAGATGTTTTAATTGGAAAAAAATCAGTTTCAAAAATACAAGGAAAGTCCAGGGACAGGGGGTGCAGGTGCAGACAGAGCTCCAAGAATAAGGACATAACTTGCTCATAAATTAAATAAGTTGTAAATGGCGACACCAATATTTGTAGTACAGAGGAATCTGTTGTCAAAACACAATACCAGTAACTATAGTGAGTGAGAAGTCAGTGCATCCTTAATGTAAGTGAAGTGAGAATTAGACTTAAAATAAACACATCCACACAGCCTCCAAGACCCAGCGGATCAGGCTGCACTGCTAGACGTGCACCTGGATTTAAGCAGTTAAGAAACTGAGAGTTAAGACTGACTATCAATAAAAATAACTGAATACCGGCAAAATGTATGCAAACAAACAGAAAGGTAGATTAGCAAACTCATGATTACCTAGTAAACAATATACAAATAACTTATTCTTTTATGACAAAGATTGGCATTTAACGAACCAAAAAAGACTTGAATGGCCACATTAATACTTCTAAACGTAAAAGGAGAAAACGGTGCAAAACTCAAATAGCACAGTGTGATATACAACAATAATTTGGCAAGACAAAAACAAACATAGTAGGAGCAAACAGAAGAAAACACTGAAGTAATAACTTCAAACAGTAAGCAAGGGACCCCTCATCCAGCTCCTTGAAATGCGTTCTACCCCCTTACAAACAAACAGCATGGAGAATTTCAAATTGGCAAAAATGCTGAAATTAAGCGATTCTGGCTTCAGTTTCAGTTCTGAAATAAAAATAATGCACAAAGAGCTTGATTTTCACAAAAGAGGCAAAAACGAGGAGACATGACAAGTTTGGATTAAACAAACTGATGGCACTGGACAAAGCTACTGCACACGCAAGCTGAGAACTCACAATATTTCTAAATTTCCCTAATAAACAAAAAAAAAGAAAAAAAACTTTCAGAGTATTACGGATAAACACAAAAAAAGGAAAGTGTTAAAATTCCAGTGCGGGTCGTACCTCGCCCAGAGGCCAGCTTCAACCTAAGATCAACCTGGGAAGGTGTGAAAAGGTGAAAAAGTGAGTAAGCAAACCAACCCTGTCACTGAAACAAGTATATACACAACACGAGGGCTGCAGTCTGCTGGCAGAGGAACTCGTTCCATCCACATGGCTCAGTTACACAAGGTTCTTAAATATTCACACTAAAAACCTAATTTCTAAACTAAAACCCCCCAAAAACATCTGGAATGATGGCTCACCTCACCAAGACAAGTCTCAAAAGCACAGCAAAGTTCTCTGTTTGCTTATGCGAGTCCAGAATGATGTTGCACTTGGAACACAGAACATTGGAACTGACCATGACTAACTCATCAACCACTATGAGCGTAAACTAACAGCGTCAGCGCTAAAGTCAAAACGGTGTAGTGATTTACTCAGTAATGGTAAAACTAGAGAAAGCATGTAAGGACTAAGGATCTGCTGTATTAAGAGCCATTTCTACATTATAAAAACACAGGACAGCTGTAGTATATGGCTACAAGCATGCAGACATTAATGCCTTTACATGGCTAATTCTCATTTTTGCATACATAGTCTGGGACGCATTTCTCAAATCAAGGATGGGGTGGTACCATAAACAAATATCAATGTCATCCTATCATACATGAGACGTCCAGCTTCTGCTTATTCGGAAAGTGACCTTTGTGTTCAATTTTAGGGGGAGGAGGCTAAAAATGACCAGATTCTACAGTGGAAATACACTTGCTTTAAAATAGTGCTCCAACTCTCCGGCACCTTCAAAAACACTTCAAACCGTAAAAATCTGTGCGATGGTGTATTGAGTCCAGCATGCCAGTGTGCACTTCCTCTGCGTTAGTCTGTGTTGGGTTTGAAGTCCGTGCTGAATGCCTGAGTGCCTCTAGGTATGTTCCGTTCTACGTGTGTAAAGGGAATTGGAATCACTTGTCTACTCTACTGCATTGTGGGACAGGAGGAGGCCAGGACACTATAAGAAAGCGCTGGGGTTCGCCCGGGGGTCTTTCTGGTTCCTGTAGCGCATGGCCAGCCAAACTCCCAAAATCTGAAAGAACAAAAAAGAACAAAGCAACCATTAAAACCGTGACTTAATAATAATAATAATAATACAGAGATACAAGTTGGTGTGACGCTTACTGGTTCTAAGATAGCATAGTATTAAGCCCAGGGACAATTATACCGTTTAAAAATTCAATTCCAACATCCTCCAACGTCTTCCTGCCAGTACGTTTATATATGATGCTGTGCAAAAACCCAGAGACCCTTCATTTATTTAATTTCTAGTCAAAACAGCCATTAAATACATCTGAAAATAAAAGGCTGAAAACACATTCAACGGAAAATCACAAAGAAGCCTGAACAACTAAATATAATTTTTTTCAGTAGTGTGTCCATAATTTGCCTTTATCACAGATTCCATTCTTTTCAAGAGATTTCCTTTCAGCTTTTCAGATTTCTTTTTTCTTTTCCACACCTCCGAAGTTCAGTCTTAGAAGTTGGTTTGTACTTTCTGCTTAGCACACAACAAGTAATCCACATCACATTCAGTGATGTTGAAGTCTGAACTCTGGGGTGGTCAATCCATTGTTCTGAGAAGATCAGCAGCTTCTTTGCTTGATTTGAAAATGTTCTTCCATTTCCTTTCCTCATATAAAAGGCTTCTTGACAGCTGCACATCCTTTCAGACCCATGGAAGGATAAACAGACACCTCATGGGTCGACACTGCATTTTAATTAGCATTTTTTTTCTTTTTTAACAAATCATCAGACCAGTGGAAATTTTAAATATTTAGAAACATCCAAGATTAATAATAATGCAACACAGTCGGACACGGAACAATGTGCCTCAAATCAGATTTTGTCGGTAACTGTAACATTACCACAGCAATAGGTGATGTGTCTGCAATATAAGGGCAGAAAAAAAAAAAAAGTATGATTCCTACACACCAGTACTGTTTCCAAACCTCATTTGGCAAGCCAAGAATTCAGGTCAAAAGTCTCTAAATGGGAAGGTTTAAAACAAATGCTCCATTTAACAGCCCTTCAGCTGCTTTCTGCATACACAGCAACATCACATGAACATGTTATGCTGAATTCAGACAAACAAACGCTGCTGCCACAATCTAGCCTCTAAAAACCACGACTCTGCAGCGGAAAATACAGCAACCATGCAGAGCTAGCGACCAAAAACATTTGGTTTTGGTACATCTGGTTCACAGCTCCAGTAGGGGATTATTCAGCGAGGCTGTGGCTATTTCCAGACACAACCTAAAATGTTCCTGCACACTCTTGTTTCAGTCATGATCCACAGCATTCAAATGCAACAAATGTGTAGGGTTAAGACTTTGGAACATTCTCTGGATTCATTTCGCAGATCATTTTAGGCACAAGTTTGAATATCAGCACTTACTAAGCACATTCTAATATGAACTTGTGATGCTGCAACACTTAAGAATAGTTTTATCTACACAAACTTGATCTTAATCTCAAAATAAAGTGGTCTCAGGTCAGAGTAAAGTGGTGATTATTCATTGTTTTAGTTCATTTTAGATTGGATCCACTTTATAAAGTGGCTGCATGGATAAGGAGGCTGAAAAGGGAGCTTTCAGACGATGGGGGAAGTGGCTTACGTGTCACATGGCAACACAAGACATACAACCGTAACAAATGATTTAGTCATTGTTTGTTCTGTTATGAAGATTTGAAATGATTCTAAATAAGAGTAGCGTAATTTCAGACATTACTTTAGATTTCACCTTCATGTTTATCAGGCTTGCCTTGGTGGCCTGGGTTGCAGTATTTTATTTCTGTCCATGCACTGAAGTAACTGAATATTAAGATTGACAGCCATCAATCTGAACCCTTGATTCCAGTTTTAATATATCACATTGCAGTGGCAGAGCTGAACCACTAGAGGTCACACATGAAAAACTTTCAAATGACTGATGGATCAAAATGTTGTACATACCCAGCACCCATATCTCTAGTACTGTAGTACATTATGTATTTGGCTAAGCGATGATCCATGTAGTTATCTCAATTTTTGAAAAAGGTGGCCAGCAAGGCTCTCTTTCTGTGATTTTACCTACTCTTTCAGTTGAAGGTGAATGTTTTTCACACTAGTACAAATAACTTGAAAACATATAGAACTTGATAAAATGTTTTAGCAATAGCATTAACACTAGTGTATTACATGCCTGCAACCGTTTGGAAAACTGCACTACAAACTGGAGGGCTTGTCTGTGTTTATACTGACCTCTCTTTAGTCATTTTATAAGTGTGACGGCCCACTGAGGCTAAGGTCCACATGTAAAGTGAATATGGTTTGTTAATGGTTTGTTAGTACCATGTATAACAATCCATTGCCAAGGTATAAGCTTTACCCTTTTTCTGTTTTTTATCACATCAGCAGTGCAAAAGTAGCTGAACCTTGTACTGATGTTATTTTAACATGACCTATATGTGGTCCTTTTAGGTCCTTTTTAGTTTTCTATGCCATCTTTCAACTCTATCTTGCTAGAAGTGAAAAAAGCAGCAGTAGGGTTTTACCTTGTGTTACCTTTACTAGCACTAGGTTACTATTTTTGCCTTGTAAAACTTTATTGATATTTCTAAACATGGTGCTGATACGCTGGCTTCTGCTGTTTCCTCTAGGACACCTGTCTGCAGGGTGGTTCAGGGAGTGGTGGTTTAGAGAAAGCATGAGATTAACTGAATACGTTTTATATTGGTACTATGAATCCTGGGACAAGTAGGAATGTGATATCTGGTGCCTTTCTAGAGAGAAGAGAACTATAACTAGATATCTTAAATATTTCTTTTATGTTTATTTACATGTGCTGGACATATGTTGGGTTGGGTAATGTTTTCAAAATTTGGTAAAATTGTTGTAAAGTAGCACAAATTTCTTTCCATTTAATTTTTTATACACCCCTGTAATGTTCAATTGTTTTACATCTGTATTACAGAGGCAGAGATCTGCTCTTATGTATTGTTTTGTTTTATGTTTATTTTTGGCTGTTCCACCAAAAAACATAAGAAGTAACGTGCAAAATCAAAAATCAACAGTGGAAGTGCTTTTCCAAGATAAAAAATAATTATTTTTCTTATTATTACATGAGAATGCGATAAAGTTGGATGCAGAATTAGAGCTGTTCCTCCAGGACAGACGCAATACATTCAGAGCGTTTATAACTGTGAACGGCAGACTTTACACAACAAATCAAGCAGGTAAATCTTAACCTGGGGGTCGGAAACCGCTTTGGGTATGCAACGTGGGCTGCAAGACATATACCTTATCCAACAGAGAGAAAATAATTTTCATGAGTGCATACCATCGCTGCTGAATGGCTAAACCTACAGGCCATGGAAGACAGGCTAATGTCGATTATGAATTTCTATTTGGTCAGCTTGTTACTGAAGTAAGGTACTTACTGACTACTAAATTTGCAGCACTTTTACAGCACCAGGCTAAAGATCTGTTGTCTATTTAGATGTATTACTGAAAGGTTAGATCTCTTATCTATCTATCTATATGTAAGTAATGAAGTAAGGCAACACCCTTAATAAACAGCCCACCTCACAGCTAGAAACTGAAGTCATGACAATCCCAAACTCTAAACTCCATAGGGCGCTGGCAATGCTACAAGCATGCTTTGTGTCAACAGATGGAAATGGGAAGTGGATCCAAAAAATTGTTGTAGCTCACCTATTAAAGGTGAGAAAAATACATCGCATTCAGCAATAAGGAGGCCTCATGTATGTGTTATATAGTGATAAAAACACAGAGAGCAGGTTGTACAAGCTGAAGTAGATAAAATGATTTTACCTGCCAACAGGAACATGCATGCAATGTATCTCCTCTGGCAGTAAAGCGGCTTTCTTTTTTCTTTGGGGCCTGGTATCGGCCCCATCAGGTTAATGTGGTCAAAAGCAAAAAATAAATAAAACAGTGGGGTCTGGACTGACCTCAGTAAAGCTGAAGAAGAGGCCGACTCCACCCAGGATCCTCAGGGCCTCAGACGCATGATCAAGCATTTTCTTTCCGCAAGTGGGGCAGGTGGGTTTACAAGACTGTGGTTGGATAGGAAAACACTGTTAGCATTTTACAAATTCAGGATGTTTCAAAAGCCTCTCAGTGTATTGCTAGCCCTTCTGTACTATTACCCCTACAGAGAATTTAATAAATTCTAAAAGGTATTTTGTATAAAATTATCTCTGCTATCTTTGTCATTCCATGCTTCCACATTTTGGCAGCATCTAAGACTTCTTCTGATACTGACAGCAACACAAATGGACACATCAACTTCAAACTGGGCATGATTCTCGGTGTTGTTGAAAAGGCCACAGCAGTCCAGCTCAGTCTCCAAGTTTCCCCTAGTCCCATTGCTCATCATTCCCCATGTAGAGTTTAGCACCACTTTCTGCAAGGCAACATCAACAGCACAAGTAAACACTCAAAAATAAAATATAATGTAAAAGCATTAACATTAATAAACTGCAAGAGAAAACATTCTGATATTTTAATTGAAAAATAAAGCCACTATCTTTGCATAAAAATTTGAATCTGATTTAAATGTCTGCTTTAAATGTCAACTCAGAGTACTGCACAGTAACTGCACATTGTTTAAACACAAACTCAGTTAACAGCCATCATCAACATATGAACAAAACCTACTTGCTGGCCTGGGTTCATGGCCAGGCAAGAGCAGGACACACCAAACTGGAAGAGGAAGACTATGAACAGAATGACCATGTACTGGTGAAGAGATTGAGAGTCAAGGCAAACCGGTAACCTTAGTGCCTAGAGTTAGACCTGTTTCAGTAACAGAGTCCTCTTATTCAGGTAATTGCATAGAAAGTAGCTGCAGTAAACAGTTAAACTCAGCTGGAAATGAGCTTGAAGCAGAATTCCAATGATCTTTCCAAATTTCTTCATAATTAAATAGTAAAACTGGTAACAGTCAGTCAGAGTGGTTTGATGCAAAATGCTCCATTCTAGACAAACTTGCAGAGTCAGAACTGTTCACAGTGGTGATGAAAAGAACTTGACAAAACGTCCTATTAAAATACAAAAAACATGAAGGTTCACAGACTAAAACAGCTTCAAACACCACATGGTCAGGGTCAATTCCAGCTCACCGCAGCTCCGCTGACACAGATTCAAAGAACAAAGATTCAAATCTGACTGAGCGAACCTGTTTTCGTGTAGAACCTTTGGCTACCTTGTGAACTCCAGGGGCTGTAAGCTTAGCGAGCAGACTAAAACCACTTCACATACTACAACACAGGTTTATTACGAGCCTTCTACACTAATGTCAGGATTATCAGCTCCACCGGGCTGCAATTATTAGTCAATTTAGGATTTAGCATTTCTTGAGTTATGAAAGGAAAATCTTGTCTAAATCCTGATTATTAATGTTACAGTAGGAGCTTATTTTTGTTTATTTTTTGTCTGCTCAAACAGTAGGATATTCCCCATTCAACAAAAACAAAACTCAGGAATATGGCATTGGGGAAAGCGTTAAGGTTTGAAAAAGGTTTACAATTTGCATAATTATGCATATTCATCCATACATAATGAGATGTAATGCTTCTCTGCCATTTTTAGTAGTTTTCTGGGCATAAAAACAATACATAAAAATATTTAACAATGTATTACTCAACACAGATTTTACAGGTGTTTTAAATATTAAGTAGAGAGCACAAATTATTATGACCAGTAACTGACTGTCATTAGTTGGCAATTTAACTGTAACCAGGAAGCCTTAAATCAATGACCCATTAAAATAAGTCATAAACATGATCCAGTTCCAATTCTGAAATCAGATATTTAAATTACTTGATATACACACAGTTATGAGCACACAGATCTATTGAATTTTGCATTAAAATATTAGAGATAAGTGTTCCTTGTATGGACTGTATAGATGGGACCAGGCATCAGCATGTATATGGAGTAAACAGCTGAACATACCCAACACAAGAAGTCTGATTTGATTAAACAGAGTGTCTGACA
The DNA here is from genome assembly GCF_904425465.1 of Colossoma macropomum. NCBI lineage: Eukaryota > Metazoa > Chordata > Actinopteri > Characiformes > Serrasalmidae > Colossoma > Colossoma macropomum. Next base: position 34,554,396 of record NW_023494802.1, on the reverse strand, counting down.
ACTATGTTCATGATTATATGACCAAAAACTAAAAAAATGTTGGCAAAATGTCTGTAACATATAATGATGGGCTGCTGAAAGTTTTATATTCTAAAGTTGTATTTACCATTCATTACTGGCCTAAATGAAAAAAAAACCAAACACCAAAGCCCTCAGTAGCTTATGGAAGCTGGCACTGTCCACCACATCCTTCTATATAATATTACACAACCATGTGTGATTTCCTCACACTGCCATGTATCACACGTTCTCTGGTTGTCTGTCTCATCGTTTGCAGATATATGCTCCATAAGGTACATGGTTGCAGCTAGTTAAGTGCTACTGTCCTCTCAAAAAGTGGTCCCAAACCCCTCTACTTTTAGCTGGGCACTTTATTTTTTGTTCCTGTTAAAATGCATACAATTCGGAAAAAGTTCCTCAACTTGAATGATAACCTTATCTTTTCAACCAGGAACTGCTGTTGAATCAAATTAACATTTTATTAACGATAGCATGGGTCGAACCACCCGTTTATTTGTCGGTAAGCGGTTAATCAGTTTATTATTTACTTCTCTAGTGTAGACTGAATGCTAAGGTGAAAGACACAAACATTCCCCATGCCATACATTGTGTATGTAGATTTTCTAATGTTAACAGTGCATGTGAAAACAGGTACTTGTACACCTTGTGCAGGCACTGTAGAACACTGCCAGGCATGTGCTGAAAGGTATAAAAATTCATAGCCTGTGTAGCGTGAAAGAGACACAGGTTTTGCTAATAGATTCAGCACATGAGGCACTTGGTGCACTTCTCATCCCCCCATCTGATCTGTGTATTCAAAAATGGCTCTAGTTTCACATGGCTAAATTCAGCTGCCCGAGGGTGCATTAAAAATTAGAAGCTGACGTGAGAAAACTTCTCTAAACAGACTTTGATAAAGGATACAAAGAAAAGCATGACTTGGTGGTGATGGACGGCTCCAATGAGGCCCACAATGGCGATAAGCAGCAGGAAAAAGCCCACGGCGATCACGCCTCCGATGATGTGGATGCTGGATACAATCCCAAAGCCCTTCCCCCAAGCGGCTACACCAATCAGCAGCAGCCCCACCAACTGCGGGAAAGATGGGAAGCCAACAGAAAACAGAGTTGTATTAACATGCTACAGTTTTTTTCTAGGAGTGTACATCTCTGGTCGTCAAGGGCCGGTGTCCAGCACGTTTTGGGGATTTAATAGGGGATTACAAAACTGTGCTGGACACCAGCCCTCCAAGACCAGCGATGAATACCCCTGGTTTAACAATTCAACAGAAACTGCTTGATTAGTCTGTTGTGGCCTATAATTACGGCCACTTACAGCAAATAAGGCTGCGTTTCAATCAGTTCGGTACAATGAAATAAAACCTCTATGTCATGCTCATAAAAACACTTATATATAGTGCGTTGATTTGAGAAATCTTGAAAGCTGAGCTACGTCTCATTGCTGGGGTCAAATTATATGTTACGCTGATTTACAAAGTGAAACTAGAGCTCATTTCTGGATGTACAATTACTGAATTGCTGAATTTATTACATTCACATTTACATTATTCAATTGACAAATGAGTTTCCATTACCACATTTCTTTCAAATCTACCTCAATGTATACACTTATGTGCTGATTTGTTAATCTTAAAATAAAATGTCCTTTTTAAATTCTTTTAAAAATCTAAAAATATGCATAATAATATGTGGATGGAAACCTGTCACTGATCTACGTAAGGAATTAGCAGTTCAGTTTTAATAATCCAGGGAATACAACCCAATGATAATCATACTGTTTCACATTTTATAATTTTGATAAACATGTATAAATACCAGTTTCCAAGTGACAGTGGAAGTGCATACTGCTATAGTCTACCTGCCACAAACACGCTAAGATATAAATTATTTCAGTAAATCTAAAAAACAAGTGCTGGTGATCATTTTGTTTTCACTGTAGTAGCTGTGGCGAAGGTTTCAAAGTGTATTAGGAGTAGATTTTTAGTATATTTTCATAACAGGACATTTCCATACCATTCCAGCTCTATATCTGTATTAACTAAGGCCCCATTTACACTTGGCAATAACCTACATCCTGGGTGATCTGATCATAAGTGGACAGCGTTAAGTACAGGTGTGAATGGGGTATGAGGCGCCCCGGAGACACATTGTGATCCGATCACTCAAACCACCTTCGGAGGAAGTCAGGAAAGCATAAGACCGCATAACACTTACAGTGCGAGCGCTAAAGCGCCTTGGTGCAGCACAGGACCACCTTAATCAGCCGTGTCATCATAGCGGATCGGAATGCAGACGGGCAGCTTCATTTCTCACCTCCTCTAGCGTTTGTTTATGGTAGAGGAGTCACGTTGTTTACGTGCCGTTAGCGTTTCGTGTGGTCTTAATGTTTATCACATTTTTGCCCGACAACAAATGCAGCAAGAGACTGATGCTATAAATGTGGGTGATACCCGAAACCCGATCACTGGAGACACATACAGATGACAAGCGTAAACAGCTACACATCTCTCTGTCCACTTATGATCAGATGAGTCGAGACGGATGCTACCACTATGTGTGAACAGGGTCTTGGGGAGGGCCAAAGAGCAATGTTTCCAAAAATACTAAACAATGCAAATAAAGAAAATATGCAGGCTTCAATATTGTCCAATATTACACCATATTTTGTTGCTATAAAACCCTTAAAAATACAACGTTAAAAGAAAAATATGAAATAAGTTATGCAGTATACAAACGTTCTCTCAGCTGCAAGGAAAGACACAAATAACATTAGCAAAACTCAAGATGTCTCTGAATCAAGCTTTCAAACTGAATTAGAACAGGAATTTGGCACTCAGTGAGAAGAAGGAACATCATGTCACTCATGCTTGGTCTCAATTCTGAGTTAGTTTCATGGCTAGAGGTTGGAGAAAGTCCATATCTATTATTAACACAAGCACTTCTGATACCAACCTGCACGGCACGGAGGAAAAAAAGAAGAATGGAGCCAGTGCTTAAATCAGCCATTTTAAAGCCAAGTTTAGTTTTTCTTAGCACAAGCAGGCTTCAGCCTAGACGTGTCTAAATAATAAATGGCTACAGCCAACTGTAAAAGAGGTTTCTATGCTTTAAAAGTCTAATTCTGTCAAAATCCTTTGGAGCCTTCCACCCGGGATGCCTGTTCTCATCGCGGATCAAAGATCTAATCAGGGTTGAAGGATGAGGAGAGAGCAAAGCACAGGCAGATACAACAAAATACCAGTAAAAGGTAGTTTCCTTATTCTAATAAGCAAGAGTTTGTAGGAGGAGCCAAATCAGGGTCAAATTTTCATTTAACTTTCTATAAAACTGAACTAAAAATGTTCACCCTAGCGACAGCACCTTCAGTCCAATCTCTGTAGTGACACTATAGAGATCACTTTTATACCACATTTACATTGTTATTTGAGCCAATTTACATAGTCCATTCTACTACTAAAAAAAGGATGATGTGTCAGAAAACACAGCGCTGATGCAACACTTTTTTCATACATATCACAGCAGGGTGAGAAACAAAGCTTCATTAGTGACTAACAAAGTGCAAGTCGGTGACACAGTTCAGCCCGAAATAAAGCCCTACTGACCTTTCTATATGCAATAAACCTGTTTATATCTGAAGTGCAACCTGATATTAGCGTAAACATTCACACTGCAACTCGGTCACTATGACAGCAAGATGTAAGCAACCATCATAAATACACTTACAGTGTAAACAAGTGACATGAATCTGAATAAGCCTCTGTGTTGTTTAAAATATTTCTGGACTGACATCAATACAGATTCTGATTTTCAATAACTGGGTACGAGCGTGGCTCAAACCAGAAACGGATATGAGGGGCTGGAAGGAGGAATATTTAATTACTGCAATGTTTTTGGCTCACTGACACTTATAAGACAGACTACATGGGCATTGATTGGAAATTTAAAGTAATTAGGTCATCACTATAAAAGTACAGAACTTCGATACCGGCCCTAAATCTGAATAGTCCCAGAAAGTTAAATCCACCGAGAGTCTATTCTAGAAGATGAACTGTAATCCATAGGTAATATTATACCTGCTCACTATGAACAAGCTGGCAGACATTCACCAAGAACTCAAGATCAAACCAGGTCAAAACCAGCACCACAATACAGAAACATGCTGACAGTATTCCAACGAAGTTACAACCACACTGCCACCATTTTGGCAGGGAACATCAAGCTCATTGTGGTTCACAGTGCTGTGGCTGATTGTAATGAGATAAAGCCATAACTGATACAGCAGTAAACTCTTTTTGGGTCACTTTTTTCAATCTAATCTTTAAAGCATATTAACTGATATATTTGAGTGTTTTGCCTTGATTTTACTTATTTATCACTGTTTTAGTGATGATAAATGAAAGCTGAAATCTAAATGGCTGAGATCTCTGAGGGTTACCAGTGCCTCGTCCTAAACCGTATATTAAAATTAGTAGATATGCCATTAGAAGTGCACTCATTAGTGTAGTAGGTGAAGTACAGAAGTGTGCGATTTGGGATGAAAAATTCAAATGAGAAGCTGGCGAATAAGAAGCTGACTTCAGCTTCATGTGTGTGAGTTTACTATTTTAGAGGTCTGGCTGCCACTTTTATTAGCTTTTGTAAAATCTCACGCTGGAATTTTCTAAACTCTGGAGATGTAGCTGCAGTGACGGTGAGGAGACGAGCTCTATCAGAGCACAGTAAGAGTTACAGTCAGTTAACATCTGTCTGATCACTCATTTTTCTTTAAGCCGTTACCGATATGATTCCGATATCACTGTACATCCCTAGTTTTAGGTTTAGGTTTTTTCTAGAGATCTAATAAGAAAGTATGTAACAGTGTAATTTACACACAGTGAGAAAATTTATTAGGTACATCTAAATTGTTTCTACACTCACTGTTCATTTTATCAGCTCCACTCTGCAGTTCCACAATTACACACTGCAGTTCATCTGTTTCTCTGTAAACTGCACAGTTTGTGTTGGTCATCCTCTAGTTCTTCATCAGTGGTCACAGGACGCTGTTGGCTGGATATTTTTGGTTGGTATGTTGGCAATAACTCTGAGGTGTTTAAAAACTCCAGCAGCACTGCTGTGTCTGATCCACTCAGACCAGCACAACACGCACTAACACACCACCATCACGTCAGTGTTACTGCAGTGCTGAGAATGATCCACCACTCAAATAGTACCTGCTCTGTGGTGGTCCTGTGGGGGTCCTGACCACTGAAGAACAGGGTAAAAGGGGGCAAATAAAGTATGCAGAGAAACAGATGAACTACAGTCTGTAATTGTAGAACTACAAAGTGCATCTATATAGTAAGTGGAGCTGATAAAATAAACAATGAGTGTAGAAACAAGGAGGTAAACTTGATGTTATGGCTGATTGGTGTATTTCACGTTATACAAACACTGTTCAGCGAATTAGAGAGAAAAACTGTATGATACGGTATTAAAATACAGCTGTTGAGAGCCGGTGAGTTTATCACAGGATGTCAGAGCCTGTAGATAAGCTAATGGTTACGCAATGGCAGCAGTACCAGTTTGACGTGGCTAACAGCTAGACATGATCCTAAAGCTAATTTTATAAAGAATATCCACCACAAACAGGCTGCTTTTACAGCAAGACGGCTAAAAGTATATCTAAATGTGTTCCCTCACCCCCGAGGCGTTTGGTTTCACGTTTCTCTTTTCCTCGTCTATAACAAAACGTCCTAAAAAGAAAGAAACCTGTTAGCTAACCACGAAGCTAAAGTCAGCCTCTTGTTCAACTTTTCCGTTCCACCTTAAATGGTGCAGCTGTTACTAGTTGTGCGTCAGGCGCCAGTATGCAACTACTGCGCCATTTAAGGTGGAACGGGAAAATTCGAAAAACAAGCTGGTGAAAGAGAAGCCAACTTCAGCCTCGTTAGCTAAATTAGCGACATGTCATAGGACCGGGTGGGTGGCTCACCGTTACTTTGCCGTACAAAGCCAACCTACCTGTCGACCTATCTAGCTGTTTTAGGCCTTGACATTTGGTAATAAACATACATTTGTTTTAATCACGCTGACCCGTCGATATTAGACAGAATAACAGGTTAATAACAGACGACACACAGCGAATTAGCGTTAGCTAGGCCACACTGTAGGCTAGCAGAGACGCTAACTAGCCGCACAGACACTCATGACTCACCATGTAAACAACGTTGAGAGAGCAGAGGGCATTTTTTGAGCAAGTGAATCCTCCACAGACCATGTTGGACCCTGAGGCATTTATCAGCGGAGGTGAAGGTGTTAGGGGATTTCTAGAGCCTCTTCCTCTTGTTTTCTACTTCAGCTAGTTTCGCTCCGGGTTCAGCTCTAACTACCAATGACCGAGAAAGCCGCTCAGTCAGACCTACGAAAGAGCGAAGCCACAGATCATCAGCAGACGTGCTGACGGCAAGAGGGGCTACTCGGGCAACATGTTTGGTAGTGCATTGTGGGTAGAATCAGAATCTGAATATTTATTCGCCAAATACCAGAAGTACAAGCAGTTTATCTTGGTGCAGGTGTCAACATAAAATTAAATTAAATAAAATAAATACAGAAAAACATATACGAGCCTATATATTAGCATAAAATAGACAGTAAATTACACAAACAAACAGCAAGCAAAAAGATGTAAAGTGGGAAATAAGTACAGATACAGTCAAGTACTGGAGTAGTGAGGTACATATTTATATATATTGTATTGTATATTGTGTTTTTAGTATTAGTCATATGTTTACTTGCCCAGGGACTGCAGATGGAAATTAGCCTATTGGCTAACTCTGGTGTGCGAAGCATCTCTGCTTTTTTGAGATTAATGTTTTTTGTGTGGTCCTTGACAAAATAAACATAATAAACTAAATTAATATAAACAGTATGTAAAGCTAAAACAATTGGCCAGCAAATAGACATGTAAATGTAAACGTATTTATAAATTATGTATATTGTGTAAGTTAAAGCGCAGCACTTTTTGCTTGTTGAGTTTATAATGTGCGCTGACTACAGTAGAGCAAAGTGGGAAGGATTCTTTTGTCCATTTATATTTTTATTTATTCTTTAACTTCCTTACTTTTTTGTTAATTTGCAAATAAAACAAAAAATGACTTGCTTAATGTAATGTTTTTCTCCCAGAATATTTGTGCATATATTTGAGTGACATACATATATTTGAATTACATATATTTTGTGGGCAAATTTGAAATATTTGTATAAAATTTAAAAATATACTTTAGAAATATATTTTGGATATGTTGTTTTTCCATATGGATGGACTTCTAGCCTAGTATAATCCTGATGTTTCAACACCCATCAAAGGGGCTTGTCATTAAACTCATTTAAGAGTTGAACTTAAGTAATGTAAGTACTTTTTCCTGTAACAAAACTGTTCAAATTCTTATAACCACATTACAGTTACTGAATTACTTGCGTTCCTCACATGTCTCTAACAGATCACTGCTAACTTCATGATACACTTAAAACATACATTTCCTCTATATAGATTATCATTGCCTGTCCTGTCCTCTTGCCTGTGCAACCTGCCGACTGCGTGACTTTGTGAAATTGTGAATGTGACTAGCGCAGCACTTTTTGCTTGTTGAGTTTATGATGGGAAGTGCTGTAAACTCAGTGAGCAATCTGAGCAATTTGGGGACAGAAGGCTGTACTTTACTAATAATTGTAGTGATGCATTATTAACCTGTAACATTATAGTGATGTATAAAGATCTCCAAGCTGAGGAAAATAGAGCCCCAACCTCATTTAAACAGGCCAGACTCGACTTTCGTTCAGAAACAGCTCCCTTACCTAAATATGATAATATTACATTTTATTCATAATGGTTTTAAAGGAGAATTCCACCAATTTTTCAAAATGTAAGCAGAAGTCAGTGGTTAAGCTATAAGCTAAAGGCCTATTCGAGCTGGATTGGTTTTACCAGAGGAGGTCTCGTAATGTCATTTGTGTGTGATTTGACTGGTATAAAGGATCTGTGTAATTTCCCCAAATTACTCAGAATAGCCTGGAACACTGAAACATCAGTAGCCGTTTACCTCAGTATTAAGCGACAGGCGCCACACTTTCAAACAATAACAACACATTGTGCAGCTAAATGTTAAATATGATGCCAAAAAATGGACGAGAACAAGGGAGGACACTCATTTCAGTGAGGGGTGATGGCCGAAAGCAACAGCAATTCCAAATGATGGTGCATAATCATAGCGTATGGGAGGGAATATACACCAAATTACTGTGGATTTCAGTAGTCTTGTTATGAATTTGAGGATTAATCAAGCTCTATTTTAGCTGTTAACTTTGCCTTCAGGTCACACAAAAATTATACCAAAAAAAATGGAGGTGCCGTTTTCTATTACCCAGTTTTGTAATTACATTACTGTGATGTCAGTTTGAACAGGACTACTATTACCGAGGGAGCTCTGAGTTCTGTGAATTATAGAAGGTAATTTGTTCCTGAATTACTACTTAGCAGACTTGTAAAAACTATGGACATGGCAGATTCTAACTGGGCTATAATTATGGATCCCATCGGTAATCACTCAAATTAGAGCACTTCCCAGGTCAAAACTAATCCAGCTCAAATAGGGCTTTAGTCATTCAGAGTGGTTTGATGTGAAATTGTTCATTGTAGAGAAACTTACAGACTCAGATTTCTTCACAGTGGTGTTGGGGGAACTGGGGGTCACAATGTCTAAAACACTAATATAGCCATTTTATTTACCATCCAAAATGACCAGTGAACCTACTTGTGTCTATCTTTAATGTTGATGATGGTGCAAAGTAGTGTTAAATTTAAAAAAATATATTTTAAAAAGTTTTCTATTGGTGCTATTTTGCCTTGCAACGCCCTGCTTGACCTCCTCCACCATGGCTGGATTTAAAAAAATAAGTTTTAAACCAAATCTGTCATAAAACAATGTCTTAGGCATCAGGAAACATATGCAATACCTTTCTCCAAAGGGAGCTTTGAGAGGCACTTCATTCTTCAGACGTCTGATTCCTATCACCACCACTGTGAACAATTCTGACTCAGTAAGTTTCACACCAAACCACTCTGAATGACTTTGTTTACATCTTAGCCATTTAATTATGCAGAAATTTTGAAAAATCAGTGGAATTCCTCTTTAAATCCTACCGGTGCATTGTGTCTGTTTCAACTCATGAAACCCCAGAATAAAGTAAAAACATTTGTGAAAATGTCTCAAAGTATTGTGATGTTATATGTTTACCACGCCATCCAGCCCTACCAGCCACCATGTGACCTTTAAGATTAAGAAGTGGTCTATCTACACTATCTAAGAGTATCTTTGGTGACGCACAGCTGCACATTATGTTCAACTCTGCCAGCAGCCCACAACTGTGTTCCTGTGTAATGCTGCCTACATTCAGACCGTGCCAGTCATGCTTTTGGTAGTTTGCAGTAGGTACTATTTCTATTGTATGTATAACACTAAAATTGTACACCTGTGAGTTTCAGTCATCGAAGGTTATGTAATATAATACATAATGTTAGGATTAGGAAGTGGGAAGTATGATGATATTTATTGCTATCATGATAAATTATGTATGATTATACCACAATATGCTTTTCTGAGCATAATGTTGATATCATCAGTACCTTATTTCATTACAAAGAGCATAACTAGTCCTGGTTAACTGGATTTAGTGCAGCACATTTTGGGAAACACTGAAAAAAATCACTATATTTTATAGTTTTGGACAGTACTTTTTGGCACCACTGGTTATTTTTTCCTCTGTTCCAACTCCAAACAAGAAAACTAAGTACTGTGATGCATATCATGTATTGACAAAATGTCTTGAAGTATCAAAATGTTATATTTTTGCCATGTCGCACATCCCTATGTTGTAGTATAGTATATACTGTATAGGGACCATAGTCCCATAGTCATGAGCTAATTAAACCCAAGACATTCATTGAGACAGTAATAAGCTAAAAATACACAAAATTGTCATTTATAGGTTACTTTCTATTGGGAGGTATCTGACCTAAACCCTAAATTTGAAAATAAAAATTTCAGTTTTTTCTAAATATCTTTTTGATTTCTTTTAAAGTGAAGTTGACAGATTAAGATTTATGGTGAGTTTCAGAAAAAATGCTGTCCCATATTTTCTTTTCATTGTCGAAACACAAAGAGTTTTAGTCTGTAGCCTTATTTTAGACACACCACTACGTTTTAGAGCAGGAAGTGAGACTGCATCCCTGTAGTCTCACTTCATGGCCACATGGTGAGCAGATAGATCCCATTGTTTTTGCTAATCATGCAGTGGTTAGCGTTTCTGAGTTACCAAAACAGTCGCCACTGAAACATTTGGTAAAGTTTCGGTAGTGTTATGATTACTTTGTTAGCGACAAAATTGAATGTTCAACCATTTCCTTTAATAAAATAATTAAGATATAATTAGGGTCACTCAAAGCAAAATGATTTTAGTCTGAAGTCAAAGTCAGTTAAAAGTCCAAAATGTCTTTTGAATTTTGAACCAATTCGGAAGAATGATCCAAATAATGCAGTGGCAAAGGCCTTCAGTTCAGGGCATAAACATCAAAACCACATCTTCAACAATGTTAATTTCTGCTAGAGCCACTACAGGAATTTTACTAGTATGCTAGTGTTAAGCGGCTGGTATTAATGGGCTAGTGTTAATGCTGTAATCGGGAGCTCATCGAAAGGTTGTACATACTAGATGGTAAAATAGTCAATACATTCGGTTGCTTGGTGAAAGATGCACCCACCACACACAGAAAGAAAGGAAGGAGGTCTGGAATGTATATTCTGCTTTTTCTTTGCTATATTATAAAGGACATAGATCACATAGAAGTACATCAAGTATATTTTTCCCCTTTCACCACCAAGTTTATTGCGTTTTTTATCAGCGGAAGAGGTGAATGGTTGTGTTATATGTCACATCTCATAAACTAACTAAGTTTTATAATTTTTTGAAAAATATTTGCCCATTTTGAATTCGATGCCAACAACATATTACAAAAAAGTTGGGACGGGGGCAACAAAAGGTTGGTAAAGTTGTGTAATGCTAAAAAAAAACACCTAACAACAGGATAGTAACATGATTGGGTATAAATTAGCATCCCAGAGAGGCTGAGTCTTTCAGAAGTTAAGATGTGGAGGGGTTCACCACTCTCTGAATGACTGCCCAAGCAAATAGTGCAACAATTCAAGAATAAGGTTTCTCAACATAAAATAGCAAAGAACTTTTGCTTTTCACCATCTACGTCACATAATATTAAAAGATTCAGAGAGTCTGGAGAAATCTCTGTATGCAAGGAACAAAGCCAAAAACCAGTATTTGCTGGCCAGGATCTTCGGGCCCTCAGACATGATTCTGTAATGGAAATCACTGCATGGGCTCAGAAACACTTCTGAAAACCATTGTCTGTCAAAACAGTTCCTCGCTGCATCCACAAATGCTAATTAAAACTCTAAAACGAAAAGAAGAAACTGTGTATAAACAGGATCCAGAAACACAGCCACATTCTCTGGGCCTGAGCTCATTTAAGATGGACTGGGGGGAAGTGGAAAAGTGTCCTGTGGCTGACGAATCAACATTTGAAATTCTTTGTGGAAGTCATGGACACTGTGTCCTCCACGCTAAAGACCACTCAGCTTGCTATCAGCGCACCGTTTAAAAGCCAGTATTCACGATGGTATAGGGGTGGCATTAGTGCACATGGCATGGGTGACGTGCACATCTGAGAAGGCAACATTAATGCTGAACGATATATACATGCTCTGGCAACATATGCTGCCATCCAGACTTTTTTTGGAAGAGTCTTTTTTAGGGAAGGGCTTGTTTATTTCAGCAAGACAATGCCAAACCACATTCTGCATGCATTACAACAGCATTGCTCCATACTAAAATGACCTGCCTGCAGTCCAGATCTGTCACCCACTGATAACATCTGGCGCATTATGAAATGAAAAATACGACAAAGGAGATCCCCGAACTGACGAGCAGCTGAAATCCTATATCAAACAAGAACAGGAAAACATTACACTTTAAAAACTACAGCAGTGTCTCCTCAGTTCCCAAACGCTTACAGAGTTTTGTTAAAAGAAGAGGTGATGAAACACAGTGGTAAACATGCCCCCCAACTTTTTTGGAACATGTTGTTGGCCTCAAATTTAAAACTGACATGTGTCAGACACATTCACATGTGACTCTGACGTCACCTGAATGAAGAATGAAGGGTTTCCGATGTGATGGGTCAGTCCTTAGAGATTTCCTGAACGTCCATTGGTCAGTTTCACACAAAATGTAGATGGACACAAATCCACCAATTACACACGGTAAACGGGAGATGATGTGTATCTCAACCTCTCTTCATACTCTCATAACTCTGGATGTGAGTCACAGACAATCTCGTGATAAAATGGAATGAAAAGGTCGACTCTACAAATTCAGGAAATGTTTAAACCGTATTTCTGCACTGTATTATTGTAAAGATAGAGACACATTGAATTTGACGTGCAGGCACGTTCGTGGACCCCAGAGGGTTAAACTGAGAGCATCTCATTATGTGGCAATGTTTAATGCAGACATTTTAATTTGCTTCATAAGAAGCCTACATTTATCTGATTTATACCACTGCAATGCTGTTAATTTCTCAAAGGCACCCTATAGGATTCACAGTATTATGGTAGTGCTGTGCAAACAGGAGTGCTATAGAAGCATTGCAAGGACATTTGGAGCTTATAACTGCTTGTAAACAAAGACATCATAAAAGCGGAGACAGGTGGTTGGAAATGGTTGGAAAAAGAACGGGAAAGCTTCTGACCACTTGCTAGAAAATGAATGGGAAAGCTCGTAATGTGCAACATGCCATCTGTTTACAGAGAATGTCCTGCCCTTCAGTAAGAAGAGCCAATCAGTTTGCTGGTAAAGCCACAAATAAGAAACCTCAATAGCCAGAACAGCATCATTAAATGTTACAAACTATGTATGAGATTTTGTCTGATTTTACCAGTGATTTCAAACGTTTTGAAAGGTGATTTGGCCTTGAGTTTTAAGTTTTTAGGTCTCCCTATTCAAAGAGAAGGTAGTCCGGTCTTGTATGACTGGAAATAACTGCAAGTGCAATGCTGCTGTACAATATAGTGTGATGGTTTGTTAGCTTGTTATAGTTTGGTGCACATCAACGTTTAAATGTTACAATGTGAACTGTAGTTAAATAGGCCGCTGTAAAGGAGCTCTCAAGTGTGATGCTACAGCATGTGAGCTATTGATAGACGTTATTTTTTAAGCTCTCCAATCCAATATTATTACCAGCCGTCATTGATGTTAGCTCTAAGCTAACTGTGGTGCATATGAACAATTTTGACCAGTTTAGATTAAACATAGATAGTGTAACAGCTTGCAAAAGGCATTGCATGTTTTATTTGAAGCTTGTAATAGACACTAACATGTTTTATTTTACATCAGCTCCTGAAGGCCTAATCAACAGGAGAGAAAGCTTGACTGAATCCACCTGGATACCACAGGGGAAAAAATCTGATTGGACAATTTTCTGTTGAGCAGCTTAAGCATTTTTAGAATTTAGAATTAGCTGGGTAAGGAGAAAAAAACACGCAAAAATATGATGTCTGTGCACTACTTAAAGTGACATTGTAAAGCCTGACTTTGACTTTAAAAGTCAGAGTTTTTCAGACCACGTCATACGTCACAGGGTCAAAAAGAAGATCCAGCTCGATGGTTAGGTCTCAAATGCAAAATCAACATTATACTGATGAAGGTATGATGACTCTAGTGGATAATTCACTTACATCCTCGGAGGACACCAAGTTTTGAGTTCTCTTTGAATACTCTTTCAACACGCTTACAATCATCAGATTCATCCACTTGGGGATGGGGTCCAAATTAAAGGCCTGCACAGGACTGTTTTCAGTCCCACTCCCACAAGATTTCATCTCACGCCAACCCGCTCCTGCAGAAAACTGGAATAATTTGTCTTGCTCCCACCCACGACTTCATTAATTGTAATTGTTTTACTGTCATAATTTAATAAATAAAGTTTATATAAGTGATTTCGTGATCATTTTACTTTATTTAGGCTATTCATTAATTTGCAGGGATTTCTCTTAATGTGTGCTTCCTCCCGCTCCCCCTTGCAGTGGGCTGGTTACCTGTCTGCTCCTGCGCACAACACTGAAAATCAGTCCCGTGCTGCAAGACATTGTGGTGGGTCCCGCGGGTCCAGCGGGAACCCCCTCAGAAGTGCAGATCTCTAGTGTAAAGCATAACCCATGCTACAAAATGTTCTTTCACACGTTTCATGTAATTACACATTTCCACCAGAGAGGTCTCCAAATTCCTAAAACTTAGCTTTTAAATAAAAATGTATTTTTATTTTTATTTTATTAAATTATGGACATGTTTTTCAGTTTCCAGAAATTGTTAGGCTTTCTCTGAAGGCCTAGAAGGGTTTGAGGGTTCCTCACTGTTAGAATGTCGTACTAGATGTTACCAGTGATTAGACCAGTTGGTTCTGACATTGTCTTTCTCAGATTTTCAGTTCACTGGAAATTTTAACTTCTTTTCTCATAACTTTAATAACTGATCATGTTGGTGCACTGTATTTGTTTAACTCCTGGATAAAATGAATAAGGAAACTCGGCCCAGTGTTTGTCTAGACCTAGTGTTTTGAATAACTAGTCTGCAAGGCTCAGTTGGAGTGAATTTACCACAAAGTCCTGTTTGTGAGAGAACAGCCTATGAGGTGGCAACATTTTTGAAATCAGGAAGTGAACTCAGATGCGCACAGAGGAAATTCATGCAAGCTATACTTCTCTGCTTGTCCTCTCTGCCTGTGCTGCAGGTTCAAATGCCTTGTTGCTGCCGTGCGTGAAAGAAGCATGGAGGCTGCGGAGGCCAATGGATTGCAGGAGTAACTTTGTCCATGTTAGGCAGACTCAGCTGAAAGAACATGAATAACTCAATTAAAGTGGCACATTCGAGCGCAATTAGAGCCGAAGTGAAGCGACATGAAAGCCTGCAGAACACTCTCAACAAAGTGCTGAAACAGCTGGATAGGGTTGGGGACCAGCAGCTCAGGACCGGCCTGAAGGTTTACATCCACAGTATCCAAGGTGAGTTCGTCTGGCATTTAATGAATCTAAAACATACAATGAATCTGTTTTTTCTTCAGCTTGACTCAATTCCTGCAAATTATTATTAATTTTTTTGAGTATCTATTTTATCTATCTCTTTTAAAAGAAACCAAAGCTTACTTCTCAGACATAAAAAAATGCAGGAATAGGGGAACAATCAGAACCTGATTTGACCTCATGTAGAGGACTACATGATAGACTTACAACATCTGGGTCAGAAGAGCTTTCATTGTGGACTTCTCTCCTTCTCTTTGCGGAAATGATTTACCAAAGGAGGCTGTAGGTGTAGATATATCCTTTCTAGTTCTCGCTCTCAAAGAATAAAATGTTCAAGCATGTGACTTCAGTGAAACTTGTTTAAAATAGATTTGAACATCTCATATGTGATGACAGGGATCCACAATGATATCCGTATCATGTGTGTATTGGCAGATAATTTGGTAAAAATGGGACAGATGTTTAGATATGACCAATATTCTAAACTGACGCATTTAATGTATGTTGGAAGAGCAGGACTACTGTATTAAAATGTCTGTATTTTGTTCTTATTACTGCATCTGTAACCCTACAGAAACAATGCTATATTCCTCCACAATGCTAATTCTAATAGATCTAGTTATATACTTTTTTGAATGCCTGACAGATATGTGCATGAAATATAAAAATATCAGATATTGGCTTCAATTCACAATCGATACCCACATTTGTGCATTGGTGCATCCCTATCTGTTAATATTGCATATTTGTTGAGTGAACAGTATATAGGCAGGAACACAACTATACTGAAACATGACTTTCTCTTCCATGTGGTGTTTTGTGTGTGAAATTCTGTGCTGTTACCTGCAGTAAGTGATGTTGTCACACTGTATCTACACACATTACGTACAGTACAGTCTTCCTCTGGAGTGCATATAAAACAGTGAGGTCATTTCAGCACAGTTGACTGCTACTTCTTGCTTGTTTGTTTTTTTTTTAATCCTGCTGCCCTTTACATTGTTACATTAGTAACAGTGCAAAACTGATATCTTGGTGCGTGAAATCGTCTTAAATCTAGTTGATATCTCGATATACAAGATTATTCAATCTATTTCTAAACACTGTTGCTTGTTTCAAGGAACGTTTTCTGGCAAAATGCCTTATTCCATTGGCAGATAATGTTGCTTATTTCAAGCATTTTTTTCTTGAAACAAGCAAAATTATGCGCAAATGAAATAAGACACTTTCGCTAGACTTAAAACAAGTCGAAAAGATTATAAATAAGTTGAATAATATGATGAGAGATACGTATTCACTACATTTTATAATGTTTTCACTTGCCAAGATATTAGTTTTTGCAGTGAACTCCAATAAAGTAAACAATGTTTTTGTCCTCCTCCTGAAAATTTACTATGCCAAACATTTGTTTTAACTACAATAAACTAACAGGACTTTTAGTGGGATTTTCCTGTTGACTGTGTAAACTTTTCCAAGACTTGCATCAGCCTGTGTCTAGGATGCCCTACCTGCCCTCGCCCAGAAGTCTTAGCAAGCAAAAACATCTTAAATGTAGTCAATACATCTAATATTTCTCATGAGATTATTCAACCTACTTCTAAAGAACAGGCCTCATTCACCCATAACTTCCTAACTTTTTTCTTAAATTCGTTCTTGAGAAAGCACCTGAGGAAAAGTCTACGTCAGACTCTTGATGTGTTCTTAAACCGCAGAACCATTCACACCTTTGTGCTCTTGAGTGTGTGTAGATTCTGCTCTTACAAATCCCAAATAAGAAAACATTGGTGAATTTCAGAATCTTCTTAAAAACTGGTTGGGGTTTTAAGAAGAAATTTCTTCTTAAGAACGGTTGGTGAAAGAGGCCCAGTGTTATTATCTGTAATATAGTTAAGACATACTACGGATAATTTTGCTTATTTCCAGAAATAATGCTTAAAACAAATAAAATGAGCTGCCAATGGAATAAGATAACAGCACGTCAAACAAGCAGAAAATTCTAGAAGTCAGTAAAATAACCTTATGATATTCCTACAGCGATCTCATGATGAGAAATATTAGATATGTGGGCTGGATTTCGGGTGTTTTTCTTGCTGAGTTATGCTTTTTTTGCAGTTTAAACTCATACTTGATTCATGTGTGTGCTTTATTTCATGCTGTGTTACTGCGTATTGCCAAACCTGTTTTCCTGTAATCACACAGCTGGAGTGTTTGTAGACCGGGAGGGAGTGTTCACCTAAGTACTTCCCTAAAACCTTTTAGCACTGTATGCTAGCATTAGCCCTTTCATGCATGGTGCCCATACACAGCTTGCTCTGGTCTGACTTGGCAGATAGCTGAGGTAGCTAACAGGCTAAAAAGCTCCTTCAGTATTATTTAGAATAGGCTTTAAGTTAAAATATTTACCAAAGAATTAACTGCAAAAAAAGAAAGAGTACGTTACATGTACAGTATTCAAAAGTCCTTGTTTATGTAGAGCTGCTGTAAGTAGTATTAAATCCAGTGTGGAGACGTGAATATAAACCTTGTTTAGCTTGGCGCTAACATTTTAAAGGTGTTAGCAAAAATTGGTGTTTACGAACGAAATCAGGCAAATCAATAGCTATTCAAAAGAAAAACCCATGACGTGAAGAATGATCAGATGTTTTTATTTCCATAAATAAATAAATACATTAAGTTCTGATGGATGTCTTAAAGAAAAAGGCCTTTAAATATGGCAAAAATCAACTCTATGCTATTAGGAATGCTTACTGGTATGTTGGCCCATACATGCCAAACCTTTTAATAAAAACTGATATTTTGAAGAAATCAAAATTCACCTGTTTTTAAGCTGTTCTGCTCAATATTTTATTGAAAAGAAAGTATACAGACCACAAGAACTCTTTGCCATACTTCCCCACAGTATTAGTAACAATAGTTATAGGATGATATCACTATTATTGTGAGTCTATTACTTATAATAATTGCTACATTCACAATAAAAAAGGAATATGTTTAAAGGCCCTAATATCCTTTTTGTCCTTTATAAAAAGATATAGTACATAATAAACCTTATGAAAAGATACATAATATATCACACAAATCAACAGACTGTTTTTATTTCTGTCCTCTAAGACTGACATATGTAAGTACGCTCTTTTCTGATTGACTGGCTTGTATTGTGCAGTCCAAGTTGAACCACTCTGTATAACAGCGTAAATGGGCAGAAACATTTAATTTGTGAATAAAGTTCACAAGTTTATATGGACCTTACACATCTTTGAAAACTCTAGGTATGTTTTTTTTAATAATTGGTGCAGGAAAGAGTTAAGTCTTGTTTCTGCGGTTAGCAGAAAAGGAGTCTGCCCAGCAGTGACGGTCTGAAATGATCTCCCTGAAACCATATAACGGTAATGCATCATTAACAGCCACGTCACTTCCTAAGTGGAGCACAGGCTCATCTCATCCTGTAGCAATGTATCTCCATTATACTCAGCTGTTATACACATCGGTCCCACAGTATACACACTTAATCGGCCAAGTGGATATTAAGTTAAAGGCTCAGGTTGCGAGATTATCACCATCACTCATATGTTGTCATGGCAGCGGGCTTTCGTACAGGCCCACTTCCTGTCTGCCGCTCTCTCGCTGCCCCAAAACCCACTTCCTCTCCATCTCAGACGCCACCTGTCACGTCAGTCTTACACTCTATATTTAAAAAGAAGCACTAATTTTGGTGTATTCTGGTATATTTATTTCAGTATATCCGTTATGTAACCAACAGTATCCATCCATAGTTATTATTACCTTTACTGTTTTTATATCTAGGCTCACGCCTCATGGTTTCCACCGGACAAAGACAGCCCCTTCCCTCACAATGGTCATTTTCATTTCCATTTCAATTACATGCTACCAGATGCCCACCCATGTGTTTGATAGGGTCATGGGGTCAGCTGTTCTGGTGACAATGGTTAATTTGACTTTCATTTAGTCTTTCAGCTTTGCTCTCTGTAATTCACTTCCTCCTCAGACTACTTCCTGTCCTGTGTGTAATTACGGCTGATCTAGCTGGCGACAACAGAATATAGACGAGACAGCATCTCTGCAACCAGCCACGCTTTCTCTGAATCTGTGGTTCATTACAGACTTTGGCACAATCATAAGATACTTTGGTGGCTGATAACGTAGGTGTGCTATTATGACAATTGCTTAAAGCAAACTTATACAGATTTTTCAAAATCTCTGCATAATTCAGTCGTTGAGATGTAAACAAAGTAATTCATACTGGTTTGCTGTAAAATGGTTAATTTGTAGAGAAACTTACCAACTCAGATTCTTTGCAGTGGGGGTGACATGTAACAGAAGTTGCACAGTCTACAATGCAAATATACGCACTTTATTTATGATCCAAAATGATCAGAAAACCTATATGTGTCTTTTGAGCTTTTATATGTAATGTCGATAATTGTACAATAGCAGGACACCTGAAAAAATAACTTTTGGGGGTCTTAAAATGCCCTATCTAAGAGCCATTTTAAGGGGAACCTGGCCACTTCCTATTTCTCCCATTATACCAAAAAACATAACTGTAAAATGTTAGTGCCTGCAAGCAAGTCCTCAATGAATGAGAGTCAGTGGAGCTAAATGGCTAAAAATGAAAAAGTCCATTTAATTTAATGTAATGTTTTCTTGACATTTATGTGGGCGCTTTAATTTTGGAAAGTATAAGGATATATCCCATTACAGAAAACGAAGAAAGCCTACCAGTATCTTTCTGTGTCACTACAGCAAACAGTAGGATGTGCTAGCATTACTGTTGCTGAGTACTGATTGACTGACAAGCTGATCAGCTTACTGGCTAAGTGAAGCAGTTCGCACTCTTGACGTCATGAATGTACTTGAGGCACTGTTACAAAGTCCTATTCATAGTATTCAATTATGTCATTAAGAAGACAACGTCGCCATTTTGGTAGGCAAGCTGCAAACCTGACTGCTCTGATAGAGCTTGTCTCATCACTGTTACTGCAGCTACAACCTTGCAGGTGGATAAAACCAAGCACAATAGACCAGAATGATCACGAAAAAAGATAAAAAGATATGTAGATGCATTAGATTCAGTCTCCAGAAAATGCTATGAGAAGATTAGCTAGACTGGTGGACTGGATCTGTACAACCTGCATTTTTCCTGAGTTCAGAAAATTCAGAAAATTTGAATTTGTAAGATTTTACAAAAACTAATAAAAGTGGCTGCCGGATCTTAAATACTAAACTCACGCACATATCGCTGCTGTCGGAACAAAATTTCGTATCTCCAAAATGGTAACCTTACAGAACAAGGAAAAAACATACTTTACTTTAAATGCATCCTTAATCAACAAATGCCTTGAATGCTAACAAGCAGCGCATGTAGATTTCAGCTATCATTTGTTCTCACTACAGCAACAAATCAAATAAAATCAAGGCAAAACACTTAAATATGTCAGTTGATACGCTTTAAAAATGAGATTTAAAGAAGTGATCCAAAAAATAATGTGTTTACTGCCTGGCATCAGTTATGGCTTTATCTCAAACAGCCACAGCACTGCTGAATGAACTTGATGTTGCCTACCAAAATGGTGGCGTTGCGTTCGTGATGTCATTGGAATACTATTAATATCAAAATATAACAGCAGTGTTGAAATATTTTATGCTGTTCTGTATTCAGAATATGATTTTGTGCAAAACGTCCATAGGATATCCTAGTGCCTTCTAATGATTTGACAAACTCAGAAGACATTGAACGGCAGTTGTCCTCACTACACATTCTCTGCTTCTATGTCTATGAAAAATATGTTTTAGGCCTAAAATCCTATCTTAAAACAATGTTTCAGGCATCAGGAAGCATATTTGTAACCATTTTGTGTAATGACTTTGAATGAGGAAGCTTTTAGAGGCACTAAACGTGTCAGACGTCTGGCTCCTATCACCACCACTCTGAATAGTTCTGACTACTTTGAAACTTTAATTCCCCTTTAATAAACAAGTGAGTGGTCATTGAATGTCATGCACATAGCCTTTAAAAGATGAAAGAAAATAATATAAACTGTGAGGCATTGAAGGTAGAAAAAAAGAGTGGGGAGAAATGCTGTGATGCTCCTGGGCACAATGTGTTGCCATTTGAGAATAGATCTGACAGATTTAAATAGCGCTTGCTAAAAGGAGCCAAGAGACTGGATGAGTGATGGAGAGAATATGAGATTTTTAGTGGGGATTGCTAAAAGCAATGGTGAGAAAGAGAGACTGGAAAACCTCTTAGTTTGGTGGAAACAGAAAGAGAGATCAGAAGATAGATGTGACACCTTTACCATTTAGTATACATGGTCATTCTTAGAAAAAAGGTTCTATGTCTTGTAACACGTTTTTAAAGGTTCCTTAAACAACTGTATACAAAATGTTTTCTATCAAAATAAAGTACCATTTAACTATGCAAGGGATTATGGGCTGATACTGATATCCAACATTTTTCACATACAAATCTGCCTTTAAACAAATGAGTCAGGAGCCATCAGGGCCTTCTAGGCCTTCAGAGAAAGTGTCTTCACTGTGTCTGTGAAACAAAGTCTAATGTCTAATATTTAGTTCATTTTTATTTAATAAAATCATCATCCTTTTTGTATTCAAACTTTGCAAATATTTTAGTAATACTCTTATTTAATTGTCAATGTCTGACTGGAAAAAAGGGTTAAATCCTTAAAACACCCAACAGAATATTTCCCAATCAGGATTTTTTTCTCTGTAGTAGCTTGGTTAATATAGCCGTTTGCCCATTGGTTAGACTTTCAGCAGCTGGGCTGACGTTCTGATGTGTTAAATTAACCACTAACATACACAGGAACTGATTGTGAAATACAATTTCCAATGGGTGGTTCCAATTTTGTGAGGCTTTACAGGCATCACTGACTGCAAATGCAGGTGGTGGCTTGACAAGATGCTTCAACAGCAGCTGTATGCCAGGGTTCTTTACTGAAAGAATCACTGCAAACAAGCAAAATATATGTTAATATGTGTGTTTCAAACTTCAAATAAAACAGGATGTCTTTGACAAGCTTCAAATGTCGACGTTTCATCTAGAATGGCCAAAAACTGTTAATGTGAATTGCTGTTAGCTTAGCACTAACATAGAATCCCATAAGAAGAAGTTAGCATTACCATAGAAGTGTTTTTCCTCATTTTTGACTGAGTTTTGTCATTCATGGCCCTAACTGAAGGTCTCGTTATGGTTCAGCACTGACATAAACATATATAAAATATACAAATTGGAACTTAATCTACCTGGATTAGCATTTTGCAGAAATCTACCATTTATTTGTAAAAGGTTGGTGGAAAATGCATGAAAATGACTTAAATGCAGACATTTAGCACAGTAGCCCAGTGTCATCTAAACATTCTGTTCTTCCAGAACATTTGCCATCAAATTCGGGATTGAAATAAAAGTGAAATCTAACCATCTGCCCGATGCCAATATGACTCTGATTCCCACACTTCACTCCCCTTTCACTGGGAGCTATATGACTGATATGCAGGCCATGCACTAAGGCAGTAAATACCTCATCATCTTGACTCTGTGGCTACTTTCTAGAAAGAAAATGACCAGTATGTATGAAACATGCTTCACTTCCCTAAGCGGAAGGGTTGATTTCATTCCATGATTCAGCTGAAAGCTACTATAGGCTTAACACGCCTGTTGGGACATTGCTTGTCACGTCAGGTAGAGTACTGTCTTCCAAGCACGATGAGATGCTTTTTGATGCCGAGTACTCCAGTTCAAACCTTCTGCTGATCTTCTTCTAAGTGACATTTGTTCTCTTGTGTCCAATCAATAGCATTTACTATTGATTTCTGACCACAATGTGGCTTAACATTAACAATTTAACACACTACCTTCTTATGAATGAAGGTTTTGTGTGACTCACACATAAGTATGAATATAGACTTTCGGTTATGCTAGTCTTGCAAGAATAACTCATTGCAACAAGAGCAAAAATAACACTTTGCAACAAGAGCAATAAATAAATACCTTATTTTACACATGCAGATGTGAACACATGCAATTTTGCATGGCCAAAGCAGAGAGTTTTATACAGAGATGACTGTAAAGAGTCAGAGACAAGATAGAGCCAGTGCAAGGAGGAGGGGTTTATGCTCCAGAATACCTTGGTAACAAGCTGCCTCAGCATCCAGAGAGAGAAAAAAAAAGGTTGGGGAGGGGGAACAGCAACTATAACAGCTTTTTAACTGCACTGGTAAAAGACCATCAGAGCTGGTGTAATGTAGTGATAGATAAACACAAACAGACGTCCCCATGGATTTAGCTGTCTTGATTAGCTATGCTAACTTAGATTCTCTCATTTGTTGATTAGGTGTTTCTGCGACTCCTCCCCTCTCCTTCACAAGCTTTTTATTGGCTCCAGGTCCTTTGAGCGTGCACCCGCCTCTTCCCACAAACACATCATTGCCTCTCTGTGCTCCAGTGAGAGAGAGAGAGACAGAGAGGATGAGAAAGAGGAGAGGGAGAGAGAGAAGGGGGGTGGTCGAGGGAGGGAGGAAAGGAAAGAGGGAAAGGGAGGGAGGGGGGAATAGCTGTGGAAAGCAGAGGCTGTGTGCTGTCTGGCTGGTGACAAGGGCAGGCAGGCAGAGAGAGAAGAGGAAGATGCAGAGAGCAAGCGAGGTCCTCCAGCACAATGTTGATCAGCATGGGCACTTTCAAAAGGCATCTCGCAGAGGGATTTGAGGGATTCCTTTGCTCAAGGGCAGACTACTGAGCTGACACTTGCGAAGTTTCTCATCCGCAAGAATGCACGTTCGCTTCGTGCACCAGGGGGCTTGATGCTGGAGTCTGCCATCCGCGTGGTGGAAACCTCAGATCAGGAGGCGTGATGGACGGACTCTCTGTAGGGAACCTGGGATCACTCTCTTTGGACTTACTCTAAGCTCCTCTTGCTGATCCATGTGTCAGGTAGACTTCTTGCTTGTGTTCCTTTTACTCTCTCCTGCTTGTCTGTCAACGTCTTCTACACATTCTGGCATATGGCTGCGAATGGCATGCCTTAGTCTGAAGGCAACAGCGGGATGTCATTTTCCTCTCTATCAGAGTAAATGGTATTCACTACCTTTTGGTATCAATGTCATCTTGTACTCTGCCTTAAAGACAAATCTGTTGGCTGGAAGGTTAGGAAGGTTTTGTTTAATGAAATTCAAGTAATAATTTGCTTTGTTGCAACAGCCAGTGCACTCACAAGCCTTAGGACTGGAATATGATTCCAGTCACATGGAGATGAATGAGATATTTGAGGTTTAGAGACATGTGGGAGACTAACGGGTGAGATCAGTGGGCACAAAGGACACTGGTAACAATTTGGTCCACGCCAGGGAAACAGTCGTCTCTTGTCCGCTAAAGCTCATCTGAATTTTCTTTGCGCTTGCGGTCATAACAAAGGACATTCTGCAGATCAGATTAATCTATGTCTGTGTCTGTCTGCCTGCCACACTTGGAACTCATGGAGCGAACTGGCATATCGCATCATAGAACCACTTACCTCATCTCACTCACCCTGGTGAAGGTGGAGACGGCTGAGGACCATGGGACGGAAAAGGCCAGGCAAAGTGTGGAGGGGGAGACGAGTCAAGCTGCAGGAAAACAGCCACCTCCAAAGACAGACTCGAGCAACGGGGTTCAGCATCCACAGAAACAAGAAGAGGTCACTGAGCCAGAGGCCAAGAAAGATGTCCAGCTCAAAGCAAAGCAGGAAATACTTCCAAGCCCCAAGGACCATAAAGCACTTCTTACAGATGGTGCTCACCCCAGTGACAGGCAAAAATCAATAACTTCATCTGCAACTGAAAACGGCGGGGTAAGAGAAGCCACAGGAGCAGCTCAAACATCTACAGCCAAGGAAGTAGTTGAACTAACCCAACCCCCAGCC
Source organism: Colossoma macropomum (assembly GCF_904425465.1). Lineage (NCBI taxonomy): Eukaryota > Metazoa > Chordata > Actinopteri > Characiformes > Serrasalmidae > Colossoma > Colossoma macropomum. Next base: position 34,529,259 of record NW_023494802.1, on the reverse strand, counting down.
ACGAGCAATGTCCCAGGACGTGTTAGCAAGAGGCCTATGTCCCTTCTGAAGGCACATAGCGGTGCCCTCAGTAGTCGTGAACTGAGAGAGGCCAGAGACAGCATGCATGCCTCCTCCAAGAGCCTGGACCGTAAAGACAGCAGGTCCGGAATCCAGTCCCCAGCCAGCCCTGCTCCCGGTTCCTTCAGGGCATCTTGGGCTGTGTGTGAGGTCAAGCCCAATCAAGATGATCTGAAAGGAGGCACTGGGACTAAAGCATCTACAGAAGGGATGATAGCGATGCGGACCCAGAGCCCAAGAGCAGAGAGACTGAAAGCAGGGTCTACATCTCTTCCGGCTCCTGTCACCATGGTGTCCAAGCCCCAGCGCAAGGGAAAGAGTCGCACCTTGGACAACAGTGATTTGAACTGCTTGTCCGAGGACCTTCTGAAAGGAAAAGGTGGCCAAGTCACATCAGACATGAGGGCAGGTCAGTCGCAGGGAGCCACGACACGAGATCGCAAAATGCTCCGATTTATTAGCGGCATTTTCACCAAGAGTACACAAGTCCCACCCAACACTGGCACAGTACCCCAAACTCCTGGCTTGTCCCAGAGGGAGTCCAGTGAGGATGAAGGTAGGAAAGCACCTTCCAGTCTCATTCACAACTCTGTCCTGTCAGGTTATGTGCTCAAATAGACAGCACAATGCAAAGTGGCATACTTCAAAGAGAAGGTCATTTTGGGTCTCCTTTTCATTTTGATGTTTGGTACAGAGATAGATGGAAGTTACTGGGAGGACAACATACGAATTTTAAAAATCACCCATTGATTTGGATGAGAAGATTCACTGTACACAGAAACTGCAAGAAAAGATAAAGGTCCTTGATCTTTAAGACAGCTCTGTAGGGAAGATGATTTCTCATGTCACACTTTAAGAATTTCAAATGGTATTTGTAGTAAATCCAGGAGCTGTGGCATAAGTTAAAGACATCTGAGTCTCTTCTATGTTGTCAACCCTCCAACTGTCCCAGTTCCTGATCCGGAACAGTTGGAATAGGAAACAAATTTGATAATGCCTACGCCAAACGCTGTGCAATTACAGCCAATGTCCTAATCCCATCTTTGATGTTCCACCCACTGCCTGTTTTTTTATCCCAATCATTTTCCTCTGTGGCAGCTTCCATTCTTTTCTCCGATTCCAAACCATGTCAAAACCAGCCGTTTGATACTCCCAGATTTATCGACTGCTCTCTTTGTTAACTACGGCCTTTTTTTAAATGAAAGGCAACGTTTTGAAATGTATCTCATACCCCGAGGTGCAAATTTAGATGTGAAGGAGGCCTAAGATCCTTTGGCAGACCATCAGTGAGTTTTAGCAGATGCATTTAGACTATGCTCTTGAAACTGGGGCCTTGGAGAATATATGATAACATTTATTATCCACGGTTTTTGCGAGTGTAATGTATCGCATAGCCTTAGCTTCATTTGTGGACATGAAGTAAGCCTGTGGTAGTAACCTTAACTTTTCAGTAGATTTTCATTTTTAAGGTATATATGGACTGTAAAATTATGTAAGACATTCAAAGACATTCTTAAATTTTAAACTGTAACAATATCATACATAATGGTGACTCAGAAGCCCTGTTGGTAAGGGTGTGATTATGTCTGCATGTGTGTGGTCCCTGAACTGTAAGCACTGGCTGGTGTGCGTCTGTGTGCAAACCAACGCATGCGCGCAGGAAAATATTTACGTATGTGTTCTCCGGGCGAGCTGACGGAGCGGCTGGAGGTGGGGTTGTCATGGCAACAGGCAGGCGGACGGAGCTGCCTTGTTGTACGGCTGCGTGATGCCAGGGAGAGAGTCCCCAGTCCAATGAATGAGAGAGCAGGGCTGTATATGTGTGGGGAGCATGGGGGAGTCAGTGAGGGGTGGGGGGTCTTTTGAAAAGAATCCAAAAAAAGGAAAATAGGCTTTAGAATGTGACACATAGAGCATCCTTTTTTCAACCCCGGCCTCTCCGGATATGCTGCTGTATATGGAGGCTTCAGGATCTGCATAAGGATCGTACTGTCTGGTGGTCCGGTCTCATAATGCCCTCATAGAAGTGTGCTGAATTCGGGTGGGCTTTTTGAGGAGGGGGTGGCGTTTTTATGTGAAGGCCTGCATTTCACACAGGAAGTTGGAAGTTGATAGTGGCGAGTTCAGAAACCTTCGCTTTATCTCGACCACAAGCTTCTGCTTGTGTGTAGAGGCAGCAGGCTTGCTGGTCAAGCAGTGCAGGTCATAGTGGTGGTGTGTCATAAAACACCAGTCACAAGGTCTCAGCTGCGCCTCCTTCGCACGTCCACATCTGACAAAGCGATCCCAGGCAGGACAATGTGCTACTCCATCAATCACTGTTGACAGCACAACAGCTGGGCTTGAGCCACTCGTCAATGTGAGAGAGGCATGAGAGATAAAGAGAAAGTACATCTGTAGATCAAGAGCTGTTTCTCATCTCAAGAAAAAAAAATCAAGCTTTTTTTTTCACTGTATAAATTAGGGGCTTAGCATCAGGGTTGGAAAGAGAACTGAAAATCATTACTAATATAAGAGTAATGATGCTAAGCATCTTAGCACAAAGATGATTCTTAAATGGTAGAGTTACACTGAACATACTCTCAACCAGTTACGATAATCTTAACACTAAGATGCCTTTGAGAAACTGGGCCAAGATTGGTTTGAATCAGGCAAATAAAAGTTTTCAGTGCCTGCCCCACTGCCCTCTAACAAAATAAGCCCAGACCACAAATTAAATTGCTTCTATTTTTTTTCTAATAATACAAAGTTTTTCAATACAAATTATATTATTAGTTTATCATTTTCAGTGAAAAGTAGAATCTTTGAAATTTTAACATGAATTTAAGAATTTCTCAGTTCTTGGTCCACCCCCCTTTTGCTTTAATGACAGCATGCACAGCATGAGTTGGCATGGACTCTGCAAGGTAGATCAAATCCACTAAAGAGTTGTCTAAGCATGTGCTTGGAAGGTATGGAAAAAGTAAGTAAAAAAAATCTGACCTTGTTGTACAAATGTCGGTGGGGTATTGTCAATGTCATTTAATTTAATTTCATTTGAAAAGTAAAATAAAAAAAAAAGTTTTAAAACTTTCTGTTGTCTTTCGGTTGAATTTCCAGGTTTAAATAAAAAAAGTAATCTCAGATTTTCAAAGTAGTCTCGTGGTTCGGACTACAGTGTATAAACAACTTCAGAAAAAGTTATTTGACCAGGGCTGCATTCAGCCCCCACAAAACGTAGCAAAAACGTAGATTTAAACAGAAACAGTGGTGCGTTAAATACTCTGGCAGCTGAGAAGGCCATTCTTGGAAACTTCAATGACACGGCCATCAAATGAGAGAAAACGTACCTCAAAGTCTGTTGCACACCTGTTTCGCACCTTTTCAACAAAACATAACGTTAAACCTGGAAAATGTAACAAAACGGTGCACAACATTCTGAGATTGAATGTGTCCCTGGTTTTGATCACTGACAATAATGTCCATGAAAGATGGCACCTGAGAGACATCGCCGATACAGTTTTCAATACATTGTTTCACATTATGTTTTTTTGATACTGTATTTCAATCATCACATGCTGAGTAAAAAATAGGGACAAGTAAAGTTTGATTTGTGAAAGGGTTTTTGTCTTTCCTTTTCCATCTTAAATGTTATTTTAACCAAAGACAGACTGTTTCATAAAATCCATTAAACTGTCTCCATTAGACTTTACTTGATAAACTGCATTCATGAAGTTTTGGAGTTTATGAGAATCAGTAAATACAGTACTAGTTCAAGTTTCCGATTTCAAAAAAGCAATGCAGGTCAAGCTTTTAGACTTTCCTGATATGAGTATAATAGCAGAAAGATGGCCAAAGTTTAGGGGAAGCTGCGGATTCTTGTAGACAGCAATCATGTGATTAGTTCTCCAATTGTCCAATAGCTTTCATGTATACATTTTGACAAGTGGGATAGAGTTAATAAGCTATATTTAGGCAGAAGTGAAGTGAAAACAAGAGGGTTTTAGGCCCAGTATGCTGTGCTGTAGTTTTAGTACAACCTGATATTTCTCTTCTTTAAAAAGAGTTCAAATTTCAGTTTCATTCTATTAATATGAATGTGATATGTTATTTTAAGTACTGTAGTCCTTCTTGTGTTTGAACAAGGAGTCTGACTGTCTGTGAACTCTCTTTCATTCTCTTCAAAGCATCGTGTGCCAACAGTCAGGAATGGACCCTAAATCGCTCTATTCCAGAGCTGAGATTGGTAAGACAGCTACACTATTATCATCATCCAAGTGACAGACAGCATCATTCAGACAGGGATGTAGTGGAGAATGAATGCACATAAATGCTGTTCATGTACCTTTTTTAAGATTTAAAATGGCGCTTACTCCCCTTTCATTAGAATTTACCCACTTACTTATTGAGATTTCTTAAATTTCTTAAAAAAATCAAAGTTGAAGTTTCTCATTTTTAGTGAACACAGCTGCAGAACCCAATTACAAACTTGTGCTATGGGCATATTCTATATACAATACAAATTTCCCCTAAAGAAACTGCATCAAACTAATAAGTGTAGCCTTTAATACTGGCAATGTCTATATATTCTGCATGTAGCAAGCCACCAGAAACAACGAGAAAAAAGCCCAGTCATTTGAGTGTGGATGTTTGCAGTGCATAAGCTCCGCCCCCTCCCCCTCCCACTTTACCCTGATAAGATGCATCCAGGTACCAAGGCTGCCTTCAGCCCTGCAAAACGTAGCAAAGCGTTTATTGAAACGGTGACATTTGTGTTGTAGAAATGTTTCATGTTGCAGGCAGCAAAGCACCACTTTTGCTGTTAATAAAACGCTTATATGAAGTGTAACATAATTTGGTTCTAATGGAATAGAAATAAATACTTTCTCCTGAATCCTCTTAAAAATTTCCCAAACCCTATCCAGTAGTGACTATTCAATAACCTATCAACTTACCAGCTATAGTGAGACAGCCACTGCTGTGACTAATCACAGTTCCTTGGGGGGCGGGGCGTGCTACCCCAGGCCCCCAGCTCAGACATGCCACTATACTAGGCATATAGCTTGAAAATATAGGTTTAATGGGATGTTACACAAAAATAATTTTGGTTATTTTATATAGAATAAAAAGGTATTACTATATAATTATGTTAAAGATAAGTGATGAAAGGATATGCTTGGCTTATTTATGTAGTTGTCCATTGTTTCACAATTGTCTAGAGTGCCCTGTAGAGCATAAGGTTTATGCACCTTTTTTCCACTACATCCCTGCATCCAATCAATGGTTGTTCTTCATGCTTTGAAGTCCTGAGAAGGACCAAGATTAGGCATTTCAGTTGAAAACATTTTTGTTCAGTACTTCTGATATCTCTGATATCTCATCGAGAGAGTAACTGTGCAGTAGAGCTGTAAATGTTGGATGTGCCTTCTTTGTTATTAATGTCTGTCTCTGGGTTCATGCAGGGGGTGCTGGGTAGCTTGCGGAGCGGAAAATCTGCTCTAGTAAACAGGTTCATCACAGGAAGCTACCTTCCCCTGGAGTCACACGAGGGTGAGAACTTTGGCCTCTTTTAACAACTTCCACCATCTGATTGGCCTACAGTGTAAAGAGATTTCAAATGCATGCAATGATGGTTACTTTAGGCTAAAGTTAGAATTGTGAATATTATGAGGGTGAATCATTTTAGGAGACTGTAAATGTATTATTTTTTAAATTGCCACAAAACTTCTGTATAAATCACTGTACACCAAGTCACTCAGAGTTGTTTGTTGTGAAATGGCTCATTGTAAAGAGACTGACCTACTGATTTCTTTACAGTGGCGGTGAAAGGAACCAGGAATCACAGTTTCTACAACATAAATCTAGTTATTGGTTTTACTATTCAAAACGACCAGTGAACCTACACATTTTTATATATAATGTTGCTACTGGTAAAACAGAACGAAAAAATAGGTTTTCTTTGGGGACTATTTTGCCTTACAACACTCTTCATGAAGCATACTTTACAAACATATCTTTTAGGCAAAAAGCATATCTTAAACTGTCATAAACCATGTCTCAGACATCAGGCAACATATTTGTAATGATTTTGTGTAATAACTTTCTACTATGTGCTTTTAGAGGCATTAAACGCTTCAGATGTCTGGTTACTATCACCACCACTGTGAACATTTCTGAAGCAGCAAGTTTCTCTAGACGGGTACATTTCACGTCAAATCACTCTGAATGGCTTTGTTTACATCTTAATGATTGAATTATGCCAATATTTTGAAAAATGACAGAAATTCCCTTTTAAAGATTCCATTCCAGGGCTTAATTTGAAAATGACGAGGTCACAGAAACCTTAGTAGTAATGGATCAGGCAGGTCAATAGAGTGGGGGAGGCCAGACAGCTCTGTTAGAGGTTTCCTCGTAATGTTGGTTCTTACAAGTTCTTACATGTTAATGAGTGTCATTCATCGGTTTCCCAAAACCAAACAGCTTCTAATGCAGGAGTAGTTAATAAATTAATGATCCAAGCCACTGGTTTAGCTCAGCGTTTCTAAGCTCTTTTGAAAGACATACAGTCACAGGAGCAGTGGCGCATTTATGAGAGATGAACAGCGTCTGTGTTGTGTTATTACTGTTTCTGTCACTGTATGCTCAAACAAGAGTTGAAAGTGAAAGTGCGTACGTGCCATTGCACAGCGTGCTACTTTTCAGTGAAGTTTTTCACATTTTTTTGTTGTATATATCAAGTTACTTATAGAAAATATCATGATTATCATGGAACACTAAGTTTTACTCTACTTTTTCTTTTTAAATGAGAGTCTGAAATAGTATGTAGTAAACATTGTTAAAGTACCATTTCCTCCCCAGTCCATATGTGGGAACGAAGCTGCATTTTGAATTTGTTGTTTTCATGATGTCATGACAACAAACCCACTTAACTTTATCCACCTATTCAGCCTGCAGCGGTTCAGCACTCCCCATTCTTGCTAAAAGTTGTTATATGTAAAAACCTGTTATAAGGAGTGGTTCAGCCTGGACTTTTTTGAATGAGGTGCAGTACAAGGCAGCCAAATTCTAACAATTAAAGATAGGTTGTAAAATGTTAAAAAAAAAGAAAAAAAGTTTTTAATACATAAAACCACAAAAAGGGAAATATAAAAAAATGTAAGATCTAGGCCATTTCATATGAACTAGGTGCAAGATCCAATAATATAGGTGCCGGATCTGGATCTGGCTTATTCTGGCTCATAAAGCCCCAGTTCATTTATCCTAGGTTACTGCTGTCTCTTATCAATATATTTGAAAAATGCACATTAAGGGGATAGACTGCAAGCATGTGTGCGGGTTTGGAGAGGGAGGAGTGCCCACAAAGTTAGAAAAACAGCATAATCCATAAATAAATGAACCCCCAAACAATAGAAACTGGCATTTCTCAGATGAGTTTTTATACTTGGCATAGAAAGCAAAGCACCTGCGAGTACAGTTGACTGATGAACTCTCTTCTAAGTCACGGACTGAGATGGGGCTACAGATGTAACAAAACAGAATTTTCTTGGGGAAACTATGTTTTCACCAGCAAAAGAGTTTTTGCAGACATGATACGAGTATTATTGGAGAAATGGTTGTTGTTAACAAAATATGCCGATGCCCTTAAATATATATATATGTTTACACCTCAGAAAATTGAGTTTAGTGTTTGTCTCTTTAAAGCAAAACCAAACCCTCATCTCACTGTTAAAGTGTTGCTTTCCCTCTTTCCTTTTCCCTTATCAGGCGGGAGATATAAGAAGGAGGTGCTGGTGGATGGACAGAGTCACTTGTTACTGATTCGGGAGGAAACGGGCCCTCCTAGCCCACAGGTTTGTGACTGTTAGTGTCTTCTGTGAGTGCTACCAAGCAGTCTGAGACACAGTAAGCATGAAACCAAGAATGAATCACTGTATGTGCACTGTGAGGCATGTTCTCATACCTTTTCCTTTTTCGTCTTCCAATTTGGGATCGCAGTTTAGCAACTGGGTTGATGCCGTCATCATGGTGTTTAGCCTGGAAAATGAAACCAGTTTTCAAGAAGTGTACAAATGTTTCAGCGAACTTAGTGCCCACCGCAACACAGCGGACATCGCCCTCACAGTAGTGGGTACACAAGGTATGGGTCACACAAATCTAAACTGTGGTCAGCAGCACTGCACAAGTGTCACGTTTCTCTGTATGAAAAATAAAATGGCATTTTTGAAATTTGTTGCTCCTGCCAGCCTTTGGTAAACTAAAATATTGCAAATTTGATGTGTTTCGCTGTATGGACAATTTTCCTCCAAACATCGCCAGATTTTCTGAATTGCAAAGTCATTAAGAAGCCAAAATATGAATATTGCTACATGCGAGATAACACCAAATTTACACCATAAGACTGGTAACCACATCAAAATAGCCCACACAAACCAACAAGCTTTGTCAAATGTGGTAGTAAAGCTGCTCTGGCAGTAGTAGCCTACAGTTTGAGTGGCTGGTGTTGGTATGCAACTGTGTTTAATGGTAGACTTAGGCCCAATCCCATTTCTTCTTTTTACCCCTACCCCTTGTTTTCGAGTATCACCCTAACCCCTTGGAACTAAGTTACAAGGGGTAGTGGTTGAAATCTTGCCCTACGAAATCAAATTTAAAAAAATAAAAAACATCACTTCATTAACAGGCTTCTAGCGCTCTGTAGGCAGCCCGTCTTTAGTGATAGCAGAGGAGGGAAAAGTTTAGCAACCTCACTGCTGGGCTTTAGTTACATTTAGAGCATCATATGCCTTCAAAGAGGGGGTATAAGACAATTATTTATTATCGCCCACCCCTAATTCTTTGGTGATACGAAGCTGAAGTCAGCTATTCACCAGGCTCTTGTTCAAATTTTCCCGTTCCACCTTAAATGGTGCAGCAGTTACATTCTGGCGCTTCAGCCGTCAATACTGATGGGCTGTTTAAGGTGGAACGGGAAAGTTAGCTAACTAGCTAACTAGCTACAGAGACATTAGCACGCTATGAGCAATTTTTTATGCTTGTTATGAAGAAAACGACCATAATACATTGAAACAACATTAAACTAAGATAAACCAATGGTTATCATAATTTTTTTAACAGAGAAAATACTCACTTTTGTGGGTTTCTTTGGTCACTCGCGCAGCCATCTTGCCGGTTTTTCTTTTTTTCTCATAACACTCCGTTTAGACTGTGCCTCTAAAAACCTCCGTTTGGAGGGCCATATAGCCCTAACCCTTCGCCCTACCCCTCTATCTCAACTTAAATTGGGACACCCTACCCCTAGACGTGAACGCGCAAAACAGAGGGCTAAGGGCTAAGTGGTAGGGGCAAGGGGTGAAATGGGATTGGGCCCTACTGTCAATGCGTGGGAGAGTTATGTTTTTAGCATTATTCATATTACGACTTCCAAACAACTTTGTAAATCAGAGGTTTAAGACAAGAATAAACTGATCCTAGATTAGCTCTTTTAAAGGTGGTGAAGTGGAGTCAATGTGTCAATGTGCTTCTCACCACAGATAAGATTAGCAGCACTAACGTCCGTGTGATCGAGGATAAGAGAGTGCAGCAGCTTTGTGCCGACGTGCGACGCTGTGCCTATTATGAGACCTGCGCCACTTATGGACTGAACGTGGACCGAGTCTTCACTGAGGGTTAGGCTCCCTTTTGACTAGTTACTCAAAATACTGGCATTGTTTTCTAGGGTCAATCAAATTTCAGCTTCACAATTTTGAAACAAGGCTAAATTAGATGGCCTATTAGAAATCCATTCAGTACATTCAGAACACCCAGCTATGGATCAGAAAGGCTAATGAGGACGCTATCCTACTTTAGATTAGTTAGTAAGATCTTAATTTGATTAATTTATTCATTCATTCACTAATCCATTCAAATATTTACACATCCATCCATGCATTCATCCTTTTATATATCCATCCATTCAAATAATTTGTATTATTTTCATTCAACAGTGTTTGAGCATGCATTACGCGACTACACCACACAATCATTGGGAACCTTTATGATGCTCAACAAACCCTGACCTCTATTCATTCATCTAGAGGCTAATAAATGCATCTGTGGCGGTACCTAGCATGATACAGCACTAACCTCAGTTGGTCATCAAACTTTTTTCATTGTTAAAGGAATTATTCAGCCAGCTAAAAAATTCAAAGAGCTGCCCACAGTTATCCACCCCAAAGAACCTGTAGTCTTCTACAAGTGTTCCACCTTCAAAATACATCATCAGAAGGAGTTTTCTAGTCTTTAAACTACGTAGTCTCAATAGAGACAACTGCAGCACTGCTGTATGAGATGACAGATGTAGTGATGGTTACATTTTATATTTTGGCTGAAGTGTCCCTTTAAATTGCTGCAGGCATAAATTGCCCATTTACAGGTCATAAACTCAGAGCTAGTCCTGGAGCAGCTATGGTAGTTTCAGCAGTTCCTGACTGCATTTGTATTAAAAGAGTACATTCATGTATTCACTTATCTACTGAGCCCCGCTGGTGACATCCTGTATAAATAAAAAAAATGCGAGATAATGAGATCCTAATGTGTGGCCAAAACTTAGTAAGGTGTGGGAATGAGATGATTAAGTCGTGGCCATGACTTAGTAAGGCGTGCAAACGAGATCACGGCTTACTAAGTCGTGGCCACGCATTAGGAACTCGTTCTCACGCTTTACTATGTCGTGGCCATGGCTTAATCATCTCATTCCCACGCCTTACTAAGTCGTGGCCACGCATTATTTTTATTTACACAGGATGTCACCAGCAGGGCTCCGTACTTATCCATTAAAATCTTTACTCTTCCATTCATGCATTCATCCTTTTATAGATACGCATCATGTATTCCTTCTTTTATAAATATAGTTTTATCCATCTGTTAATTATTTTAGGGTCAATCCAGCTTTAGATTCACAAATTCGAGGGACAAACTGAATTCAGAAAAATGATTTAATTTCATGGCTGTCCATTAAAATAAATGCTCTTAATTTGGCAATTAAACATAATTGGACAATTAGCTAGTTAAGCAAATATAAGATCATCTGAGTTGACTGAGCTGAAATTTAATTGCTCCCTGGTCCTCTTAGATCACAGTATGTTCATGCCAATATGCTATTTTTGACTTGCTAATTGAACCGTTCACCTCTCAGTATCCCAGAAGATAGTTGCAGCTAAGAAGCAAGCTGCTCTTCTGGCATCATGCAAGTCGCTTCCCAACTCCCCCAGCCACTCTGGATCCTCCACGCCAGTGTCTGCTCCATTCCCAGGACAGGTACTACATTCTGGCAGTTTATCTTCCTTTGGACATTATTATTGGTACACTTGGTCACTGAATGGTTCTGGTGTGATTGCAAAGTAGCACAAATAGTACACAATGGTTCAAACTCATCAAAGTGTTTAGCACACATGCACTGCATCAGGCATCTTGGGTGATCTGATCATAAGCGGACAGCGCTAAGCACAGGTATGTATGAGGTCCACTGCTCCACCTAAGAGACACATTGTGATTTTAATAAACAAGGCAGATTCTTGTCTGAAAACAAAGGCAGCTAGAGACTGATGTAGTAAATGTGCACCCTTCCTCCAAACAATTGGAGGAAAAAATATTTCTGGCTATAAGCTTTAGTTTAAAACTGTGCAGCCAAGAAGTTGTTTTGGTTGTTGCTAACTGATGAGCTCACTGAGGCTAACCTAGCTGAGTGCAGGGCAAGCAAACTAGCAGAGTAAAGAAGTTGTATCAGCAGTCATGTATAACAGATGGAGTAGTCTCTACTTTAAATCCAGCGTGAACACAGCAAATAGAATGGGATGGTTTTAAAATAGTAAAGCTGCAGTATGTAAGATTTGGTAGTAGTAGTGTAAAAGTTGGAGTTGTCAGGTCAGATTTTGCAAGGTTTTTCAGTCATCAGATTCATTCAGTCCTGGAAGGGGACCAAAGCACAGCTGACATTACAATGTTCTTCCGCATGTTACACATTTCCATCAGAGCTTTAACCTTTTTATAGTATTTTGTTGCTATGGCTTATAAACAGCTTTGTCCACCATTATTTTTAAAAAAGAGAATTGGTCAGGATTTCTGGGCAAGAAATCTGAACTAATAAAGTAACAGGATGGTGTTGGGGATTCCCCCGAGGCCAAGTGGACAAGGGCATGTTAAAACCAGCACTGAAACGGGCAGTAGGGGTATACAATTCACTGTCCACTTGTGATTAGATCATTCGAGATGGATGATAATATGTATGACGTTAGTATGAACAGGGCCTAATTTACTGTACACTAGGGCTGCAACAAGTATTTAAAAACAGAACCATCATTTGAATAACATTTGCTATTTTAATGAAACCAGGGACTCCTTTTGTTCACTTATTATGATCTGGTACTTTACATAAATGGAACATTCTCCTCGCAGAAGGAAGCTCTAATGCTCAAAAAAGACCAATATTTAACTGGGTTTATTGGCCAGGCTTACCTAAGCTTAGCTTACACTACCCTGCTGAAAAAAACAGCAAAGCCCAGCATGCATTTGATGCTAGTCTAGGCTGGTCTGCTTCTGGTTTAGTTGGTCACCCTAGCATGGTCATGCTGGTTGACCAGCATGCCAGTGTCAAAACACAACATATACTGGTTTTGATGATGAACAGCCTATCAACTTCCATTGCTGCTGACCAACATAGTAACATCCAAAACACAACATAGGTTGTTTTGCTGGTGACCAGTTGCTGTGATTAATGCTGATCTATGCTGGTTTTTCTAGCACGGTAGCAAACACACTTTCAGCAGAACATAAAAAACAGACACAATAAAGGGCTGTTGTACATGATACTAAAAGAACATAGTAGTTGTTTGGCTCAGATAGGTATGATTTAGCATTTTCTCCTAGCGAAGGATACATCTACACTGCCTAGCCTAGTAACCTCAGCAGACATCGGTTTATACAGACATTTGCTTCAGACATGGCTGGCTGTCTTCCTGCCTCAGAACACTGTCTGACTAGGCAACATTTGTTACATTTGAAACACAGCCAGTATCAGTTTTACATCTAGATGCCGTCCAAATACAAATAAGTTTTCTCTGGATTGCTAGTATATATATTCCCACTAAAAAATGTTTAAAACACATGCAGTTTTTAGCACATGCCCCACTATAAAGAGGTTTTGATTGGCTTAAAAAAAAACCTTCATAATGTCCCATTTACTGACAAGAGTTCACCAAAAAAGAAAATCATTTTTAATATGATGGTTAAAACAAGCTGTTCCTGCTATCCTGTGCCATTACTGCTGTTCAGTGCAAGATGAGGGTTGCCAGATTGGGTAGGATTAAGAATGTTTTATTTATTACCTTGTATTCCCGTTCAATTGTATCATTAAATGCATTAAATGATCATTTATGCAATAGTGCACAATAAAATAAAATATTATTTAAGCCAAAATAAGAATACAAAAGTTTTTTTCTATACAGTGAATACAATTAAATGTCTTTTCTTATTGTCATAAAATATCAGAATATTCAAAAAGGAAAATATTTGATAGTTGCAGCCCTATTGTACACCAACACTTAAATGCTTTGGTAAAAGAGGCCCTAAATTTAGTTGCCACAGTGAGAAAACCTCCCATTTTTCAGACAAGTATCAAAGCCCTCCTCCAATTTTTGGCCTAATCAGCACACATTTCCACAAAGTTGCTTAGAGATTTTTTAGATACCAGAACAGTGAAATGTGTAGAGGAGAGTATTAAGGAAATGTTCAGATTTAGATTTACTTAAAAACATCAAAGCTGCCAAAAAATGAGGTTTTCTCATGATGGCAGCGGTTTACAGAAGCACAGTGTTCTCTCTTGGTGTTTGTCTACTCTACCCTCCTCATTCTTTATCTGTTCCATTTAACATCCCTCTCTATCTGTCCTGTGTCTCTCTCTGTCCCCCTCTCTCTCCCTCTCTCAGGCCAGTAATGGGGGTCAGAGTAGTGATTACTCCTCCTCTTTGCCCTCCACCCCTGTGATAAGTCACAGAGAAATACGGGGAGGGGCAGGGGGAGAGGGGGGCTCGCAGCGAAACGTTCCCCGCCGACGGACCTCCTTGTTCACGGTTAGTTCTCCTGCCTCCATACAGTGCAAAAAAAAAATAAAGCGACCTAGCATGTCCAAATGGAAATAGCACAGAGACTTTTGGGGAGAGAGAGACATTCCCAGTTCATATTATAAGAGCTGTTTGAGCGATGAATGATTGCAGAAATGCTATCATTTCAGAAGCCAAGTAACTCAGACCATGTCAAAGAACCTTTCTGTCATTCTGTCTCTCATCTCATTCCATGTTTCATCTCTGTCCTCCTCCTCTATCCATCTCTGTACATCACTGGTGCTTTATCTGACATGCCTGCCATTTTAGAACCGCCGGGGGAGTGACACTGAGAGGAGGACCCCAGACAGCAGACCTGATGTGGGAAGCAGCAGAACAGTCATTATTAGACAGGTAGATCTTCTGTTCTCTTCAAGGGCAGTAAGTGATATAATGTCTTAAAAGAAAAGCCGCACTATTTTTTTATTATATATTTTATATATTATAATGGAATAAAACAAGGTAATACACACGCAGGAGGTACACCTAAATTGTATTTATAATCATTGTCTATTTTATCAGCTCCACTTACCATATAGGTGCACTTTGTAGTTCCACAATTACAGACTGTAGTCCATCTGTTCCTTTGGATAATTTGTTATCCCACACACTAACGCACCACCACCATGCCAGTGTCACTGCAGTGCTGAGAATGATCCACTACCCAAATAATACCTGCTCTATGGTCTTGACCACTGATGAACAGGTTAAAAGTGGGATAGCAAATTATGCAAAGAAACAGATGGACTATGGTCTGTAATTGTAGAGCTACAAGGTGCACATATATGGTAAGTGGAGCTAATAAAATGGGGAATAAATGTAGATACAATCTACATGTGCCTAATAATAGTGCTCAGTTTCAAGCTTTTAAATGGAACTCCACCAATTTTTCTCTTTTTCTGCATGGTTAAATCATTGCAGCATAAACTGAGTCATTCAGAATAATTTGATGTGAAATAGTTCATTGTAAAGAATTGTAAAGTTTCTTTACAGTGGTGATAGTAACCAGGGTTTATGGTGACTACAATGCAAAATAGCCATTTTATGTACTATCCAAAATGACCAGTAAGCATACATGTGTCTTTTGAGTTTTATATGTAAAGTTAATTATAGTAAATTAGTGGCAAGTCTGAAGTTTTCAGTACTATTTTTCTGCCTTACAACATCCTACATGTATCTCTCCACCATTGATGGATAAAAGAAAGCCAAAAGCTCAAAACTTTTGTAAAACATGGAATGCTATGGCCATCTGGTTCCTACCACCACTGCTGTGAACAACTCTAATACGGTAAATTACTCTAGAGTAAAGCAATTAACATTACTCCAAACAATTTAATCTTAACCATGTATTAAGCAGAAATGTAAAAAAAACTGTTGTAATTCCCCATTTAAAGCATTTATTTAGTAAAAAAAAATGTTCCTTTATAGTCAAAATTGGTCAAATATAGTCTATCACCCAAGACATGTTTGGGTTATGAAATTTGCTACTATAGTTTTAAACTTGAGCTACAAGGCTAATGATGCTAACAAGTGATGGGAGCTTATGTACACCAATTAGCATCACACAAACTGCATGCTTAAACCATGTCAGATTGCTAAGTAATCTCAAATAGACTTTCTTATGAACTTTTTGTGACTGAATAATATGCTGATGTGTATAACAAATGGACAAAAGTATAGACAAAAATTTATAGAAAGTACAGCTTCCACAGCTACATTAGCTTCATAACTTCTGCACAACACTAAAGAAGCAAACTTCAGAAACCAAAGATGTTTCGGTTGATTGATTATATTATGAAGGGAAAATTCTTTTCGTCAAAGAATTGCTTTAATATCAGTCAAAAGTGCTGCTTTATATGAAAAATAAGGACTAATATAAAACCAATAGCCCAGAAATGAAGTCAGTCCCCATTGTTCACACATCATTCACAGGTGGAGAAATCAAAAGTTGATGAAGTTTGGAAAAGTATATGAATTTCCCTTTAAGACTCTCTGCAGATGAAGTGATGAAATGTGTTTTTTCTCTCTGTCAGGGCACTTTATGGAAGCGTAGTGAGCGCTCTTTGAACAAGGAGTGGAAGAAGAAGTTTGTCACTTTGTCCAACCATGGCATGCTGATGTACCATTCAAACATCAATGTGAGCCACATTTCTTCTGTTATGCAAGATGTGCAATGACTGAGTCAGGCTGAAGTCTGTAAGTAATTGAGCAGTGACACAGCTTTTGTTGTATGGCCTCTCAATTCCAGCGCATTGGATTTGATATGAAACAATGACTATGAAGTTAAAGTGCAGACTGTAAGTAGGATTTCGAGGATATAGGGGATGAATCATATATGAATCACTGCAAAAGTAATCGGACAATCTTATAATATGTTAAATAAAACTCATGTTTAATAATTAACTGCAGTTCTTAGCTCCCTAAAGACTTGATGGCTTCCTGAAGAATAAAGCATTATGGCACCTGTATTGACAGTTACCAGTAATGGCAACACGACACTGTTATATTACTAAACAAAATATCTCATGACAATTAACGATAATTAAAAGTAATATTTATAGCGTTGACATAATAATTTAGTAGTTGGTTAGTGAGGAAAGGATTCCACCAATTTTTTAAAAATTCTGCTGTATTAAGTGGTTAAGATGAAAACAGTGTCATTCAGAGCAGTTTGATGTGAAATGCTTCATTGTAGGTCAGATGCTAAGCTCAGTCAGCGTCTAAATGGTGTACATATGCAATAGTGAGGTCAAATCTAGGGGAACAATGTAAAAATCACTGCGTCACGGGACTCATTCAACACAGGGCAGCATTTGGGACAAGTGAACATACATGCACAGATTTCTGATCATTTGGGATCATTATTAAGTTCAGTGATCAATACTTTTATCAGCTGACTGAGCAAATAAATAAATAAATAAATACTTAAATAAATAAATGGCACACATTTTTAAACAATGACAGTAATACAACCGCGTTTCCAAAAGAAGTTGGGACTGAGCAAAATGTAAATAAAAACAGATGTCCAAATCCTTTAAACCCATATTGTTAATAGAAAATAGTGCAAAGACAACAAACGTTGAAATGAGAAATGAGGGAAATGTTATTGTTTTTTTGAAAAATATTTGATGCCAGCAACATGTTTAAAAAAAAGTTGGGAAAGGGCACCAAAAGCCTGGTAAAGTTGTGTAGTCCTAAAAAACATCTGGTGGATCACCTCACAACTAATTAAGTTAATTGGCAACAGGTCAGTAACATGATTGTGCATAAAAACAGCATCACAAGTAAAGATGGGGAGGGGTTCACCACTCTGTGAAAGGCTGTGCAGGCAAATGGTGCAACAATTCAAGAATAACGTTTCTCAACATAAAATAGCAAAAACTTGGGAATTTCATCATCTATAGTACATAATATCATTAAAAGATTCAGAAAATCTGGAGAAATCTCTGTATGCAAAGGACGAGGCCAAAATCCAATATTGGCTGGCTGTGATCTTTGGGCCCTCAGGCGGCACTGCATTAAAAACAGACATGATTCTGTAGTGGAAATCACTGCATGGACTCAGGAACACTTCCGAAAACCACTGTCTTTTGTTGCTTAAAACGCTACTGTGGAAAGAAACAAAAACATATAGGTATAAACAGGACCTGGAAATGCCGCCACCTTCTCTGGGCCTGTGCTCATTTGAGATGGACTGAGGCAAAAGGAAAAGTGTCCTGTGGTCCAACAAATCAAAATCTGAATTTTTTTTTTGGAGATCATGGATATCGCGCCCTCTGGGCTAAAGAGGAGAGGTACCATCTGGCTTGTTGTCAGCACACAGTTCAAAAGCCAGCATTTATGATGTTATGGAGGTGCATTAATGCACATGGCATGAGTGACCTGCACACTTGTGAAGGCATCATTAATGCTGAAAGATATATACAGTTTTGGAGCAACATGCACTGCCATCCAGATGACGTCTTTTACAGAGAAAGCCTTGCTTATTTCAGCAAAACAATGTGAAACCATATTCTGCACGTATTACAACAGCATTGCTCTGTAGTAAAAGAGTCTGGGTGCTAAACTGGCCTGTCTGCAGTCCAGACCTGTCACCCACTGAACACATTTGGCGCATTATGAAATGAAAATTATGACAAAGGAGATCCCAAAATGTTGTGCAACTGAAATCCTACACCAAGCAAGAAAGGGAAAACATTTTACTTTCAAAATCATAGCAGTTGGTCTCCTCAGTTCCCAAACAACACAGAGTGTTGTTAAAAGAAGAGGTGATACAACACAGTGGTAAACATGCCCCCGTCCCAGCTTGTTTGAAACAGGTGGTTGGCATCAAATTCAAAAAGGTTATCTATTTTTCAAAAAGCAATAAAATTTCTCAGTTTTAATATTGGATATGTTGACTTTGTACTATTTTCAATTAAAAATAGGGTTTAAATAATTTGCACATCATTGCATTTTGTTTTTATTTACACTTTGCACAGCATACCAACTTTATGGAAAAAAGTTTAAATTGTATTTATATAGGCCCTAAATCCTGAAAGCAAAGAATTCAGGGCACAGAGCTAGGGGGACTGGTGGGGTGCAGGTTGGCTCACAGTTTATGAATACACTGCCTGATGCTTTATGATAATTTTGAGAATAGCTTTTGGCTAAAATATATTAATAAATGCATACACAGTGGAGAGATGCATGCAGGGTATTGTAAAGAATCATAGTCCCTGAACTAGAGGTTCCACCCACATCCACAAAAATTCATCCCGCTCCCACAGAAAATCTATGCTGCTTGCTCCTGCGGTCCCGCGGTCCCATATAGCTGGTTTCTATCTGCATTAGTCACAACTGAAAATGACTGCCACATATCAGGCTTGCCTTTAGTCAGCTTTCTGAAGATCACTTTCCACTGCTGTATCCATCTGACTGTCTGAAGGCTCCACCATTTCTGTCGCATACTAGAATGCAGTTTGCGTGTTCACATGATTGGTAGATTAGAATAAGTTGATTAATTTTTGTTATTTTGATGTTAGATATTGTGTGTTTATACTAAATATTAAGTGGTTGCTGACCTTTTATTTAGGTTATTTCTCTACACTTCTCTATGCTCCTGCGTGTACTCTGCGGTTAACCACCCACTCCCACGCACCACACTGAAAATTAGCCCCGCGCCACAGTTTGTTTTTAACTTTTTAAAACCTGTTCGTTTTGGATACTAAAAAATGGCTGTATGTGAATTGTAGAAATTGCAACCCCTGGTTCCTCTCACCACCACGGTAAATACATTTTGAGCCAGTATGTTTCTCTACAGTGAGCCGTTTCACACATTTCATCTCAATGGTTAAATAATCAAGAAATTTGAGAACTCCCCTTTAATCTTCCCCCTTCTGAGACACAGTGCCAGCAACTAATAATGACACGTGCAAATAAAAGTTAACAACAGTTTATGAAATCCCACTAGTTTTTTCACCTTAGATTCACTCACAGTCTGTTTATGCAGAAGATTCACACCCAACCTGACGTTATCACTGCAGTGCGTCGAGTGAAGTAAAGGGGAAGATAACTAAAGCAGGTTGATGTGAGAAACTACAGTGGGACTGAGAACCATGTTCTGCTTCCTCTTTTGCTCTTTCTAAATATTTCATTTGATCTCTGAATTCGCAGTAAGACCTATTCTTGCCGTTTCAAATCCGTTTAAGATGAACGTACACTCTCTCTTCCAGCTGTCATCGTGGGAGGTGATTAATGAAATAAGAACTGTCTTTGTTTAGTATTTATGCTTTGGGCCTATTCCAAAATAACCTACCTAAACAGCCTCTATGTTTCTGGAGAGAAATTATTGGAGTAGGCCTTACCACACTCGATGCATCAAAGAACTGAAAATGTATGCTTACATAATGTAAATGAAATGCAGTATTAAGAAGTTACGGTACAGTGCAAAAGTCACTCTTCATTTATTTAATTTGCAGTAAAATCAATGGTTAAGTACTAGTTATTTATTGTTCATGAGATATTTCTGAGGAGGTTAGATTATTAAAAATGATTATAATAACATGATTCAAAGATGTTGAGAAAATGTGACTCCTAACAACTGTGCAAGACCCGGTCTACCACCAAAACTATCACCATCAGATAAACAGCACTTAAAGTTTTCATCTTTGAGAGAGAAGAGATAATCAAGCTCCACTCTTGCTACAGATCTTAAAAAATCCACAGGTGTTTCTGTCCATCCTTCCACTGTGAGAAAACATACCAACACTGTGAGTCTGAAAGGATGTTCAGCTTCAAGAAGTCATTACTGAGAAAAGGAAATGGTTAAAAAAGAAAATCATTTCAGAAAATCAAACAAGGAAGCTGCTGGTGTTCGCAGAACAAAATAAAGTGTGGTCTCTGACTTTTGCAGAATACTGTATTTCAGGAGCCTCTTTACCAAAGAAACAAACCTTTAAAATAATGTAGTTCTATACTAATTAAAGTTTTCCATAGACTTGTACACTTAAGCCAAGAGACATTTAGAAACCTTTATTTTTAAGAGTGGAAGATGCTTCTATACATCTCAGAATCCTTGCTCCTTAACTTGAGACAACAGCAACAAACTCTGGAAAATTCCACATCCATAATCACCTCTAGACCTTTACAACTAACAATGCAGCAACACACATTTGGCTAAAAAGCAACAGTCTGATTTTTGGTCCCCAAAATAATTTAAAAAACTTTTTAAAAGTTTTTTTTCCCTAAATGTAGACATACACCCCCTCAAAATGGAACTGACAGTGTGTATTTCACTTTAATTTCAATTGTTTAACTTCAAATTCACTACAGGGGTCTGACAACAAAAACTGTGTCACTGTCCAGTTACCTATGGACTGGGCTGTAAGAGCAACAGCAGTTACAGATTATCACTTAAACAGAAAAGTAGCTCAAAAGATGGAAACACCCACTTTTGCTAGGACATTTGAGAAGTGAAAGAAGTAAATTGAATGTGTACGTCAACAAGCGTAAATCCTGTGTGCAGGAGTACAAGCAGAACACTCATGGTAAAGAGATGGACCTTCTGCGTGTGACTGTGAAAGTACCAGGAAAGCGTCTGCCCCGGGCGGCACCTCCGACTGGCCCCGCCCCCGGGGTCAATGGTCTTACAAAAGACAAGCCAGCATCTGAAGGCGGGACCTCATGTGAGTGAAGGCTGGACACTCTTTTTCTTTAGATATTACACAGCAAACTCTTTGCCTTGCCTGACCTGTGTCTCATTCTCATTATGTATGCAGCAAATCTGCTCACGGTAGATGAGGGGGGCAGCACCATGACATTGCCTCAAGATGAACAAAGGGTCAAACGCTGCCCGTCGTCTGTATCCAATAAGGGAGTGAGCATGGGTACGTCAGTGCTTTACAGAAACTGCAGGAGCAGCTCCGGTCCTCTTGTCTCTGCCTTAAAGCAATGGTTTAGCCAAAAATCTATTTTATTCTGTTTATTTATTCTATTTATTTTTTTGTTTTCATCAAACCCCAAATATAGTTACAGTGCAAAAATGATATCTGGGTAAGTGAAAACATCTTAAACATATTGACAACATATTGAATGTTTCTCATTATGAGGCTGTTGTACGAATATTATAAAGTTATTCAACTATTCTCTAGATGTTTAAACTTGTTTTAAGAGACAGAACATGTCTGCAGATGAAATCACTTAAAACAAGCAACAAATCTTAAAAATAGACTGTATAATCTTATATGTTCCCACAACAGTCTCAAAATGAAAACTATTTGATATATCCACTAGATTTAAGATGATTTTACTTGCCAAGATATATTTTTTGTGGTGTAATCAGTCAAGACCAGTTAGGGGCCTTCAGTTTTTCACTGGAGCATCAAGGCTAATGTAGCTAACAAGTAATAGAAACCTACAGCAACCAAGTTAGCATTGTGCAAACTGCATTGCGCACCTGCTTCAAACCACACTGAGTTGTTAAGTAATCTCAAATAGACTTTCTAATGTGGTTCTGACACCATATAACATAATTATCTATAAAAGCGAAGTGCTATATTTCAAGCTTTGAATTATCAATGTGACAGACTTCCGTCTGTTTTTTTTAACAGTATCACATTTTTAATAAGAGAAATCACTTAAGCAGGTTGTTTAAGGTTACTTAATATCTTGAGGCAAATGTGTGATGATTTAAGCTGCCGTTTTCACAATGCTATCTTGGTCATTATCAGCTTGCTAGCTACATTAGCCTTGTAGCTCCAGTGCAAAACCAGAGAAGAAAACCTCAGACACCACATGTCTTGACTGATTGACTATATTCTCTTAAGCTCATTTAATTCCGTATTATGGAGATCAGTCATGTAGCCTTGTAGCCTTTCCTATGTTTAGGAAGCCAGAAAAAGTCAGGTGTACTGATTCTGATAAATCCTACGCAGTTCAGAAGATCTGACAAAGGTTTGATTTCTGCACTCTAACAGACTCCAGCATTGAAGGGGCTCTAGGCTCTCCTCTGGGAAAAGAGCTGACCCCATCCTCCCCTATGAGTGACAGGAAGAAGACCAAGAGGAAGAAGAGCATGAATGTGAAAGGAGACATTGCAGCCAGCCAGGCTGACGGTGAGCCCCACTAGAACTATACAAAAAGCCTGACGACCCTACTGAATTATAAGCTTTTAATAGGGATGGGACGATAAGAGATTTTGAATAATTGACTAACTGGGCCAAATTTATTGTTAAATATGAATATCGTTATTTAAACCTCAGGTATTCTATAGTTTAATCAGTATTCCTAGGACAGTTCCTATTTTTGCCAGAGGGGGCAGCAAAGCCAACAAACGACTAAACATTTAAATAAAAGCAAAGATCATATATATATATACATAATATATATATATACATATATATATATATATATATATATATATATATAGTTCAAGTCTTATGTTGTCCACTTCACCCCTTTCTCGTTTTACTAGGGCAACAACAGCAGACTGTATAAACCTGGCAGCTGCCTCGACAGGCCCAATAAAACTGTTTTTTCAAAAATCAGCTCGTTTAAAAATGCTCAAAGGCCCAAATTAGGCCCAAAACAGCCTCTGTTACCTGGATAAAGGGGGGATGAGTCCCTAACCAAAACCACGATATTTAGCACATAGTTAAGGCCAGTGGTAAGGATTTCTGGTCCTGGTGGGCTGAATTCCTGCACAGTTTGATGACGTTCCTTCACTACAAAAAAAATTATATTTTGGCAAGTGAAATGATCTTAAAGTGGATATGTCTAATATTTGTCATTTTAAGATTGTTATAAGCTTATTATAAGATTATTTAACTTATTCCTATATATTGCTGTTGTGTGAAGAAAACCTAATATCTCCAAAATGATAACTTTACAGAAAAAGGAAAAAACCCACTTTACTTTTAATGTAAGTCAATGGAAACAGAATTAAAAGGTTAAAAGCGTTTACAAATCATGTCAAAAACTGAAAAACGACAAAAATGGAGATACGAGGTTTTGTTTCAACAGCAGCGATATGTTTTTACTTGTTTTAAGTGATTTTAGGAAAAAATATGTCAATTTATTAGCTTGTTTCATGTACATTACTTACACCAAGCAAAATTATCTGCCAATAAAGTGAAATAGTTTGACTACTTACTAAAACATCAGTGATCACTAAAATCACTAAAAACAAATAAAATATGTCTAGAAATAAGTAAAATATGCTTATAATAAGCTTACAACAATCTCACAATGAAAAACATTAGATATATCGACTAGATTTAAGATAATTTCACTTGCCAAGATACCATTTTTGTAGTGTTCTCAGACAAACCTGACTCAACTTATTAGATAATTACCAGGTTTAGTAGGTGTGTTAAAGCAGGAAAATCACCAAACTCTGCTGAACTCTGGCCCCCAGTTCCCCGTCCATGGCTTAAGACTACGAAATACTCAGAAACAGTTCTGTGCGGGTCATTTAAACCAGGACTGGAGTTTTGGATAATGGAGTTTGGAGTGTAGAATGCTTATGCATATAGGAAGAGAACAAAAACAATAAATTTTACCTATTAATTTCATGGCCGTTATTGATGATTGTTTTTAAAAAATACATATTTAGGGGCCCATATCCTGCATTTTTCTGTATTTTATTGGTCCACTTATGACGTTTACTTGGCTCTATGTACCAAAAACAGTCATAATTAATTTTACGTGACCATTTTCAAGCCTCTCCTTATCCTTAGAATTAAACAGGCTGTTTTTGTTTCTGTGCTGTTAAGACTGCTATATGTAAATGAGCTCCATTCTGATTGGCTTCCCTGTATTAATGCCTCACTGAAAAAAGAAATCCAGGCTGAAACACTATATAAGTCTGTGACATCACTGTGAGGGGGCAGGGCTAAACTGCTGTGGGCTGAATGAGCGTGCATGTGTAAGCGAGTTGGCTGTCATGACATAACAAAAACAATAATTTCAAAACAGGCTGTTTTTCATATATGGACTATATGGACTGTGGAGTGAACCGTACGTTTTGAATTATTAACAATGTTTACATACGACAACTCCATAATATGGGCTTTTAAAATTATAAGTCAAGATTAGAAATTTTGGCCTGAAAGAGTTCTATCACATGAATCCTACCGCTAAGTTTTGCCTGCCATCTGTTCTTTCTGCCTCTCCTTTATGATGTTCATGCAGATCTGACACAATGCAACTGCATTCTCTGAAATCACCTTATGTTCTCTTTTGCTTCTCTCCTTTTCTCCTCCCTTCCCTTTCTCTCTCTCTCTCTCTCTCTCCCCCTTTTGTCCTCTGCTGTCCTGGGCTAATTTCTCGCACTGCAAGCCAAGCGCAAAATGTGGAAATTGAAAAGCTTTGGTAGCTTGAGAAACATTAACAGAACAGGTAATAAGGAGCGGCGTGGATGAGATTGTACTGTTGAGCTCCAGAATGCCTGGCTGTTGCTTCGCTGTATGTGTGTCGTTGTTCATTTCTCAGCCTTGGTGCCACATCATTAGATTACAGCAAATGGATTTGTGCACCCATTTCCATCCTTCTCTCTGTCTCTTCCTCACTCCCTCTCTCTCTTTCTCTCTCTCATATGTCATGGTAATGAGAATTTGATGTATTAGTCTGAGGGCTTCAATGGGTGTCTTCCATTGATTACTTCCTCTCTGGTAAATAACTGTTGCCCATTCCTTGCAGAGGAGGAGAGCGCAGACTTTATCATCATATCGAGCACGGGGCAGAGCTGGCACTTCGAAGCCCAGAATCAGGAGGACAGAGATGCCTGGGTGCAGGCCATTGAGAGCCAAATCCTCGCCTCTTTGCAACTGTGTGAAAGTAGAAATAAGGTTGGTTTGGCAATGAATGGTAATCAAAACTGTGGTATCTGTAGGTCAGGGTTGCCCAGTTTTACCCAGAAAATGGTAATGTTTTCATTCCAATCAAGCAGAGGCACTCCTAGTCTCAGCTTCAGATGCTCAGCCCACAGAGGTACAGACCACCTGATATCTATTGCACGTTAAAGGAGCAATACAGCTAAAATGAAAGATGTAACCTTCGCTGCATCTGTTGTAAACATGCTTATTTGCTGCTAAAGTGGCACCACAGTGGTTAAAGAGTGAGATTTTCTGGTTTAAAGACAAGGGAAACCACCTTTTGATGATGTACCTTGAAAGTAGGAGAATCTGCAGATGTTTTGGGGTGGATACTTGAGGACGGGCTATTTGATTTTTTTGACCGTTGGCTGGTGAATGCAGAAGGAAGCCAGAGAGCTAATGGTACTGACAGGAAGCCAGATGTCTTGTGTGTATTTATTAGCCTCTACATCAGTGGATTTCTTTATTGCTGTGTTGGGGGATTCCCAATGGTTATATTATGTGTTTGGGTATTGCATGCTGGATATCGCAGTGAGAGGAAACCGATGAGGACGAGGGATGCAATGCTGCACTACAGGGTATCACATAACATGACAAATAATTTATTAAATGCTAGTCTTAGGCCAGAATGCCCTTTAAGTTGGCCACAATTATCAAGATTTTGTCAGTTGCATTCTAACAGGCTACCTGAAAATCCATGGTAATGTACCAGTTTTAATCTAATGGAAACACTGCTTTACAAGCAGGTGCCCATTCTATGCACTGTGACATGTCTTCTGAAGCATGTAGATATCGTAGCTCAACTGAAAAACGTGTTAATATTATGGCATCACATCTTATATAGCTTGTAAGTGAGATATCTTGACATTTTCCTGCACATACAACTTTGTTAATAACAGATTTTTTGTTGTTTTTTTTTCTACATGCCTAGTATTGGTTAGTCAAATGGGACACCATGGTGTAGCTCAGACGTATAGCATTTTAAGCTCAGCATCTAGCACCTCAACAAAGTGTCTTTCATGTCTTTCATGGGATTTCTTTCTATTGTTCTGTAAATCTTGTCCAACCTGGTGACAGTTGCTACATGAGAACACTATGACTAGGCTGATTGATCAGGTGTGTTTCGCTTCTGCTTTGTTGGAATAAGAACCACGCCAGCCCTTTTAGGTAAGATTGGACACCCCTGCGCTAGGTGAATGAAAATGCTAACCATAAATGTGTGCATATATGTGTGCCTCAGACTCGAAGGTGCAGCCAGAGTGAAGCTGTGGCAATACAAGCCATTCGCAATGCCAAAGGCAATGACCTGTGCGTGGACTGTGAGGCACCAAGTGAGTACTTCCTTAACATATTACTGAATCACATGAATATCATAACGTGCACAGCAACAACAACATCTGTGTAGCTACGAAAACTGCAAGTACACTATAGATGTATAGATGATCCTTATTGTTTCCTCCTAACAGATCCCACTTGGGCAAGTCTTAACTTGGGGGCACTCATTTGCATTGAGTGCTCAGGAATCCATCGGAACCTTGGGACACACCTGTCCCGAGTGCGCTCCCTGGACCTGGATGACTGGCCCAGTGAGCTTACCAAGGTACTAACAGCTATAGGCAACCACATGGCTAACAGCGTCTGGGAAAGGTGTACACAAGGGCGCCAAAAGCCAACACCTGAAGCAACAAGGTGAGTGGAACCTTTTGGGTTTGTTTCTGTTAAAGGCAACAAATCACAGCAAAGCCTGCCTGTACTGATGTTGTGGATAATCCAAGGTGCAGTTTTTGCAAGCCGAATGATCTTTTACCATCTT
Organism: Colossoma macropomum; assembly: GCF_904425465.1. NCBI lineage: Eukaryota > Metazoa > Chordata > Actinopteri > Characiformes > Serrasalmidae > Colossoma > Colossoma macropomum. The sequence continues at coordinate 34,501,918 of NW_023494802.1, read as the reverse complement.
TTCAGTGCACATGAGCAGTTCCCAACTCTCTTACCAAAATCCAAGCAACAACTCCTAATCCTAAGAGTGAAGCGAAATCTGGTGATACACAGATAAACAGACTAGTTTCCTTTGCCTGTTTCATTTGTGTTTGACTCAGAGAGCAGAGGGAGTCGTGGATCCGGGCTAAATATGAGCAGAAGCTGTTCGTGGCGCCCTTGCCGACTCAGGGTGGGAGCCCAGGGGAGGTGACGTCAGCTCAGCTGCTCAGCGCCATCACGGAGAGAGACCTTCCTAGACTCCTGCTGCTGTTGGCTCACAGCACCAAGGAGCAGCTCAACGCCCCGCCAGCAGGCTCCCCTCTGCAGCCTCAAAGCCCCTTACATGCTGCCTGCCAACTGGGAGAGGTAGTCATGACTCAGCTCCTAGTCTGGGTAAGGATTGCATATGCCATGAAAATATATTAACATATATGAAAATACAGTACAGTACCTGACCATTGCCAATAATCTCCATTAAGAGTTAATTAGTGCATTCCATTATGTCTAAACATAATGCCAAAATCCAATAATAACCAATCGCAATATAGCTACTTTAAGTCATTTTACCAAAGTTAGTGTGAAAATGTAGCTAATATTCTATATGGTATATGGAATATACAGCATACACCAGCATTTTTATGTACATTCACTTTTCTTCTTAATAAATGTTGTTACTTTATATACAGTAACAACTTGAACAATACAGATTTAAATGCTACTCTAAATATCTAGTTATAGAATTTTTACCTTGAGATACCTATCTACCTTGAGATAAGACATATAACGTATTATGGATATAAAGTTTAACACAATTTGAACAAGTCATTTTTTAATCATCTGCAGCTCTGTTCTTCATTCTGGACACATCAAAATATGTATTTATGTATTATAAATGTTAACCTCTTGAATCCTAGGCTTGCTGATATTATCCATCTTAAAATATGATAATGTTGAATATAAATAACAAAAATAATAAACACTTATTTTTCCGTGATTTCTATACAGTAGTCAAAAACTACTATGAAAAATATTGGCCCACAAACAGACTTATAGAGTTTATTAACCCCTTAAAACTGCAAAGGACTGTGTGAGGGACCAATCTTCAGTTCCTCACTCTGAGTAACTATATAAATTACAGATTAGTTTCACAGCAGTTACTAAATGATGTATAGTAGTTGCTTAATAATAAACCTTAAGCTTAAAAAACTAAATACTCTGCTTGCAGTTGATTTAAACATTTTTATGTTCAGCTATCATGGATTTCCTCAGATATTTAACAACCTTTTAGCCTAACCTTAGACTTTTGTGTATAAGTGCTTCACTAGACAATAAGTTTGGTTTTCAACGCTCTGTGATTTTAATCTTTTTCTCATTTTAGTATGGCAGTGACGTGAAAGCAAAGAATCCTCAAGGTCAAACCGCTCTAACGCTGGCACGGCAAGCTGGAAGCCAAGAGTGTATTGAGATCCTGGTTCAACATGGCTGCCCCAACGAGACTTCACCGACCGCACCCACACCCATTCTCTCTCGCAAAAGTAGCATCACGAGTCTCGGACGCACCAACTCCAGGAGAAGGATCACATAACTTGGAAAACGTCATGGACAGATAAATCTTCTTCCTTTCTGACAAAACTGGTCCATTTTTATTTCATTTTGTTACAAAAGCTGTGTATGTCTCTGTGGGTGTTCTTCTCTGTCCTCATTCATAAACAACCCATCAGATTCCTCCTCAGAAAAGGCAAAAAATGTAAAAAATGTCATTGTATGAAATAAAATTAGAAATGTCTTTTTTGAAATACAGATACTGTTTCAGTCAGTTAAAGCAATATTATACATGCTAATTATACTGTAATATACCTATTACAAAGTTAAATGTAGCCTAGAGAGTTTCTCAAAGCAATCTGAGGACATGTACTCGTCATTACTGTACGACTGTCATAAAAAAAAAAACTGTTCCTTACAACAACCAACAACTGAAGGTGAATTATCATGTTTATATGGGAAAGGAATAGTATTTGTCATTGTGCAGCATTTCTAAGTACTAGAATTAATAAACTTCAATCTTTAAACCTTTTGGTAACATCCTCCTGTTTTTTTTAGGGTTGGAGGCCAAACCAAATTTACTTAAGCATGAGTAATCAGCTCATTTCTGAAAAAGTCTAACTGAGGATTTGTTATTTGAGCCAGAACAACTCAGAAGGAAAGATTCATGTAAAGGTTAGGTACAAGCATATGTCTTAGAATATGTATTATTGACAAAATCGTCGGTTCAAGTGCACATAAAGCACTTTCCTGATGCCGGAATTTTAATTGATTTTTTCAAAATTTCTTGAGATGTACAAACCCAATTGCAAAAAAGGGATAGCTTGTGAAATGCTAATAAAAACAGAAAGCAGTGATTAGTCAATTCTGTTCGACCTATATTCAACTGAAAATAGTAAAAAATACAATATTAAAATACACAATATAAACACAAGTTTTAGCCTATAAACTCTATTGCTTTTGTAAATATTTGCTCATTTCAAATTTGATGCCTGCAACATGTTCCAAAAAATGGGACAGGAGTATGTTCAGTACTGTGTTACATCACCTTTCCTTTTAACAGCGACTGAAGACACAAATTGATCCAGTTTTGTAAGCAGAATATTTAGCCATTCTAGCTGTGCAACCGTACAGCACCTTTGTTGTTGTATTTTGAGCTTAATAAGACACACATTTTCAATGGGAGACTGGACTGCAGGTAGGCCAGTCTAGCACCTGCACTCTCTGATTATACAGCCACGCTGTTGTAACATATACAGAATGTGGCTTGGTGTTGTGATGTTGTGTGGATGTGCCTGAAAGGCAGCATATGTTTCTCCAAAATGTGTTCAGTGTTAATGGTGCCTTCACAGATAAGTTAACACAGCAAGTTACCCACTAATACCCCCAATACCATGACAGACAGATATTTTGGCCTGATGTTGGTCTTTTCTTTTATACACAGAGATTTCTCTGGATTCCCTGAATCTTTTTATGTCATTATCCACAGTATAGGGTGAAATACCTGAAGTCTCTGCAATAGCTCGTTGATGAACATTATTTTTAAACTGTTGGATTATTTGCTGTTGCATGTCTGGCAAAGTGACAAGCCTCAAGCCATCCTTGCTCATAAAGGACTAGGCCTTTTCTGGATGGACCCAAGCATGACTGCATCACCTGTTTAAGATGTTTTTTTTCCAAACATTTCACAATATTTCTAGTCTTAATTTGCTCCTGTCCCAACTTTTTTGAAACGTGCTGCAGGCAATTTCAGAATGAGCATATATTTACAAATAAAAAGTTGATTAACTAGAACTTTACATATCTTGTCTTTGTACTACTTTTATTGAAATGCAGGTTAAAACAGATTTATAAATCTGTCCGTTTTTTTTTTGTTTGTTTTTATTTTCATTTTACCTACAACTACGTCCCAACTTTTTGGAATTGGGCTTGTAAGTTATTCAGAGTGGTTAAATGTGAAATTGCTCGGTGTAGAGAAATTTAAAGGCTCAGATTTCTTTACAGTGATGGTGATGGGAACCAGGGGTCGTGACACAAATGCATCCATTTTATGTACTATCCAAATAAACAGTGAACCTACACATTTTATGAAATGTTGATGATGATAAAATAGTGGTAAATGTCAAAAAATACGTTTTCTGTGGGGACTATTTGCCTTAAGACTCCATGCATGCATCTTTCTGCCATGAATAGATTTCAAAAATATACATTTTAGGCTAAAACTTAATATCTAAACCGTCATAAAACAATGTCTCAGACATCAGGCAACGTATTTGTAACCACTTCATGTAATAACTTCCAGTGAGGGAACTTTTAGAGGCATTAAACGCTTCAAATGTCTGGTTCCTATCAACACCATTGTGAACAATTCTGACTCTGTAAGTTTCTCTAAAATGGTGCTTTTACGTCAAACCACACTGAATGACTTTGTTTACATACACTTAATCATTTAATTACGCAGAAAGTTTGAAAACAATATGTGTGCTGTTAATGTTGTTAAGTACTTGTTTTGTTAATGAACTAAACATATCTCAAGTTACAATGTATTCCAGGATGCAACGGCACACATCTAGCTGTTGAGTTTTGTGACAACTTGTTTGTTCGGAATTTATAAAAATCTTTCCTTGTTTATCAGAAACTAATTCAATTGTGAAATACAACAAAACTTGAATGGTTTCTTCTCATTAGAGTCTGAATCCTAATTTGAAAACTGAATAAGGTACTTTGTCTGCAGGTTCTTGTGCAGACGGTAGTCTCTGAAAAATGAAAGTTGGTTTGTTAAAGGGGAATTCCATAGATTTTTCATAATGACTGCATAGTTTAGCCATTAAGTTGTGAACAAAGTCATTCAGAGTGGTTTATTGTGAAATGCTCCCTTCTAGAGAAACTTGCTGAATCAGAAGTGTTCATAGTAGAGATGATAGGAACCAGACATCTGAAAGCCTCTAAACTGTACCTCAGATACATCAAATGTGTGTTTTTTTTTTTAGATTTACCACTATTTAACCATTAATAATATTACATATAAAGCTCAGAAGACGTGTAGGTTCACTGGTCATTCTGGATACCAAAAAAAAAAACAGTTATATTTGCACTGTAGGCATCACTGGCTCCTATTACCAACACTGTAAAATAAACGGTTGTTAGTTTTTCCGCATTGCACTGCTTTGCTCTGAATGTAAATGTTAATGTGTTTAAATTCCCCTTTAAGCTATCATCATATGGAAGAAAAATACATTTTTATTTATATTTTATACATAAAATATATATAGTCTTATGGAAAAAAATATAGCCATTTAGCAAGTCATAATAATGGGAAAGTTTTCCATAATTATGACTTGCTATGTTATAATGATGAGTTCCTAAATCTCATAATTATGAGATAATCATAAATATGAGATTGTAAGTCATAATGACATAATAGCCATTACTATGAGATACTAAGTCATAATTATAAGAAAATAAGTGACTAAACGGCTAAATGGCTATATATTTTTTCCAGTGGCAGAAATGGGCTTCCATATAGTCAAGATTGTGTTAGAGCTAATGTCATATAAACCTAAACCTTCTGTCATACTTTTTTGCATGTAGATAAATAAATTATCCCAGGAAGAGAAAGAATAAAAGTGGTAATATTGGCATGTGACAGAACCAGAGACAGTACCACTCTGTATTAAACAAGGCCAGTAGTATGTCTTATTTATAGGCCTGCATCATAAGTGTCGCTGTGTGCTGTAGTATTTTTTTAAAGATGACACTAGTGGCAGTGTTTATTTGTTCAACTATAACTGAATCACGTACCCCACCTTTTCAAGAGTATATTTACTTCTGCTTTTCTCACCCTCTTATCCTCCACTCCTTCCCATGTCTGGGCTATTCAGTCGATGTTGTTTGGGTGTCTCGCTAAATGCAGTGCAGTGCAGTTTGAGGTTAAGGTGGCTGACTTCATGAGGAATCTTAAAAACATAAGCGCTCTCCCAGCCGGCTGCTCATTCCAGTTTTGATAGGGCTGCTCCGGCTCATTGTATGTTAGCCATTAGCCTCTGAGTCGAGGAGAGAAGTACATAAAACTGGAGAGGAGTACTGTTCACTGTAAACTACCGCCGCTCTGTGGGTAAATAGACGATTCTATATTTCCACCTATTTACGTGCTGACAGTTGTTACTGAGCTACTTCAGCACACGTTTACGGGAATTGGATTTCAGCGCCAGCCGCTATCGCGCTAGCCGCCTAGTTGGCCAGGTTAGCCAAAATAAGCTAACGTTCCGCTAGTGTACAGAACCCAGTGGACCAAGTAGCTTGTTGGCTAACGTTAGACATGTTTAAGTTAAATGGTCAATTAATAAACCTTAGTTCAGTTGAATTAGCCAGCTATCTGACCTGGCTGCCAGGTTTCTCACAAAAACACGTTAACTGTTTTTCCGGATAGACTTCAAAATGCATTACATGCTACCGTGAAAACCTCCTTTGTTTGCTAGCTAGACCGCTAGTTCGCAGGCAGATACGCCGTAGTAAGGAAGATAACGTTACGTTGTAGGATAGTTTGGTTAGCGTTAGCTACCTGCAGTCTGTTTAGGATTGTCGTTTAGATGGTACCTAAAAAACATAACCGTGACCAACTAACTTGTTTCTTAAGACTTTCATAAACGCTGTATTTTCTCCACAGTTTCACAGAGTATAGTATGTGTGTTTTTCATTTAACGCACCAACGTTACTCAGTTTCCCCCCCTTGTTTATGACCAGCTTGCTTAGTTAGCTGATGTTTGGCCTGAGGTGTTATGCTGAAAAGACCTTTAGAACCATTAGGGTTAAAACCTGATGGTTTGCCTTTCTTATAGGAATTGGCTTAATAGTTACCATTAGACACCACTAGTTTCCTGTAGGACACCTTTAGATTCCTTTAGAAAACCTTCAGGTTCATCTGGAATCAGTCCCAGGACACCTGCTAAACCATTATGATCCTTTACACTGTGATATCAGCCCTTCAGGAAAACACAAAATACCATTACTGACTACTGGACACCACCAGGAACAACAGAAACATTTAATGATTTCTGTTTTTTTTTCAGCAGGGACAGTTCAGCAGTTTGTTTCATGAGGAACACAGACTAGTCACTGTGTCATTCTTTGTCTCAGGTAACTACCTACATTAGGCAACTTAGGATGGTGCAGGGTTTTCTTTACGCTACATATTTTGTGATGATCGTAAAGTTATATCAGCTGATATAATAGGCAAGGTCTGACGAGCAGCAGCACAAATCTACCTATGGTCGGTTTCCCAGACCCAGAATAAAGGGGAATTCCACCGATTTTGTGATGTCTGCAAGATTAAAAGGTTCAGATGCAAACAAAGTCATTCAGAGTGGGTTGGTGTGAAATGCTCCACTCTAGAGAAACTGACTGAGTCAGAATTGTTCCCAGTGGTGGTGATAGGAACCAGATGTCCGCCTCCAAAAGCTCCCTCACAGAAGGTTATTTGCATGTAATGGTTACGAATGTGCTGCTTGATGCCTGAAACGTTTAATGAAAGTTTTAAGAAAAAGCTTTGGCCTATAACATAGTTTGGCGAAATAGTAACTAGTAGAAAACTTGTATTTTTAGATTTAACATTATTTTTCCATTATCATCATCACATGTAACGTCTTAGAGGACGTGTAGGTTCACTGGTGGATTTGGATAGTAAGTAAAATGGCTATATTTGTGTTGTAGACATCGCATCACTGGTTCCTGTCATCAACACTGAAAAAGAAAAAGTTAGTAAGTTTCTCTAGAATGGAGCATTTCACGTTAAACCACTCTAAATGACTTTTTACATCTCACCAACTGACTTGCCAAGACAAAATGGTAGGGGTGCACAATGTTATTGGAATCATATCGGTGTTGGCAGATAACCGGATAAAATTTTGTTAATTTTACTGCATTTTGTAACTCTATGAAAGTAAATTTTGTATTTTTCTGTAATGCGAATCCTGTTGAATTTAGTCCCAATTTCTACATTTTATAAATTTGTATATATCATTATTGACAACGGCAAATATGACATATCTATGTGCATCCCTAAAAAATAGGATTTTTAATTGCAGCAATTTAGTCCAGGGCTTAGTCCATGCCCGAGAAAACGGTTCAAACCTTTAGAACCAAATTACAGTCTGGTGTAACTGTGATGAGGTCAGTGCTCATGAACACTTATGGGTTATCTTGTATGCATTGTGTTCCAGTTAATCTAAGCTGCAGTGCCAGCCATGCGGATCAGGCTGCAAGGCTCAGGCCACGCGGCCCTTCTCCTCTCCGAACTCAACCGCTGTCGCCTCTCGCGGCTCCTCTGTGATGTGGTCCTGCAAGTCGGAGGACGTTCTTTCCCTGCCCATCGTGCAGTGCTTGCCTGTGCAGGCTCTCACTTTAACAGCCTGTTTTCCAGGAGCTCTTATGGCCAGGATGGAGTCCCTACCACCATTGCTTTGGACTTTATCTCCGCGACCAATTTTGAGAAGGTATTGACTTTCATTTACACAGGTGAGATCCTCACAGATTTGATAGACGTTGGGGTGCTGTATGAGTTGGCAGAAAGACTGGGCGTGAGGGAGCTGGTGCGTGCTTGCCACGCTACCTTCCCTGACATGAAGAGTTCAGATGGAGATGTAGATGCAGACATGGCTCCTGCCACCACCATGGCTGCCTCTGTTTGCTCTTCCTCCGCGGCCTCCTGTTCCTCTCTGTCGTCTCCTGCAGCTCCCACTCCGGTTGCTCCTTCGCCGCTCTCTCAGAGCAGGGGGCCTAGGCTCAGCCGTGCCCACATGGCTCCTATGTCGCTCTCCCAGTCTCCTAAAGCGGAGGATAGCTTTCAGTTGCATTTGAGTTACAGCCAGCTGGCTGACAGCAAGCAGAGCTCACTGGATGACCACCGTTCTCAAGCTTCTGAGATTCTTCCGGGTCTGACACTGCAGCTTAAAACGGAGCAGGAGGAGGAGAAAGTGGATGAGACCAACACCTCAGAGGACCAAGCAGTCAGCAGTGGGAGCAAACTGGTGTTAACAGAAGCATGCTCCATTCCTGACTCCTCAGCACAGGCCGGAGGAGAAAGCTGCGCCCCCTCGTCCTCTTCTGGAGATCCTCTGGAGAACCTGCAGCTCAGGGCGGTTGAAGGTGGTGTTGGACTTGGGGTTGGGACGGTCAAAGAAGCCGTTTTGTTTGGAGAGGGGGATGACACAGAAAAGAGGAGCCTACAGGAAGGGCCCCCAGAGGATGGAGATCAGTGGAGGGCGCTGGCAGGTGACATTATCGAACTGAGTGATGATGAAGAGAATTACATAGAGGAAGAGGAAGATGACGAGGAACTGATGTGCATAGAAAATGGCGGAAATGGCACAGCAGCCAGTCTAGGCCAGCTGCCTCTGTCGTCGCAGCCATGTAAAGCTTGTGGGGTTTTGCTGCCTGCAGACAATAGCGCCCTCCGCTCTCATGCAGAGACACACCTGTCCGAGACGGGGAACTGCAGAGTGTGTGGCGCTTCCTTCCCTGACCGTGTGGCCAGCATCACCCATGCCCTGACTCATGTGGGCATCATGCTTTTTTCCTGCGACATCTGCGAGCTCCAGTTCTGCACAGAGGCCAAACTCATCCGCCACAGACGCCAGTCGGTAGCGCGATGTGTCCCCCAGCAGCCCAACCAGCTGAACAGCACCTCTCAGGGGCCTGGAGGGGAATTGCAGTGTGCTGTGTGTGCTAAATCCATTCCTAAAGATTTCAAGGTCTGTATGTTCATTTAATAATCGTGATCTACGGTGTTCAATAGAAATTACAAGTGCATTTTGGCAATCCTCAAATTTACTCTAGAATTCTGAGTTAGACACTCAGAAAAATGGCGTACTCAATAGCGCCCTAAGCGCGAATAGAGATCCATTTCGGTCAACCCATTGTCTAGTTTGCAGGGCCATCTTGAGCTGAATTCACAGTGTTAGGAAAGGGAAAATGCTGATCTCTGCAGAGTTGTGGAATTTGACGCACCTGTCCTAAATTCCAGACCTGGTTAGCTGCATTAGCCTTGTAACTTCTGTGCAAAGGAAGAACAAGCTTTAGACGCCCAGCTGTCTTTGCTGATTGATTAGATTTGAAGTAACTGGAAAACTATGTCAGTTTGATTTTTTGCTGAACCTTCATTTTGAAAATTGACAATCTATTTCTTTGAGCTACCTCTATGCTGTATTGGATTTCTATTGCTGTAGTAGTACTCGGTGCTCGTTGGATTTTTTTTTTTATGCCTTTATAAAGGAGTCTCGTTTCTGGCCAATTGATGTTTTGATTTTGTAATTTTTTCCCAATTTTTCTTGTCTAATTTTTCTCTGTAAATAATCCTTCTTTCAGGCTGTCAGGGACCACGTACAGAGCCATGTGTGTTTGCGAACCTTGCGTTGTGGTGTGTGCCAGTCACCCCAGCCGTCTCGGTGTACCCTTCTGTGGCACACCCTGACGCACCTCCTCCTCATTCACTCCTGTCCACAGTGTGCCTGTCCCTTCCTGGAGCGCCCTCTGCTGGACAGACACTTAGCTATGCATGCTGAAGAAGGAGGACTATTGAAAGAGGATGAAGGCGGTCAGGAAGGTGGTACAGAAGGCCAGGGGGAATTTCAGTGCTTCTTGTGTCCACAGACATTCCGTACGGACACAGCCTTCCATTACCACCTCAGCATGCACCCAAGTGAATCGCAAGGTGGCCAGACATGGCCAGTAAAGCGCAAGGCGGACCAGTCGCTGGAGTTTTCTTCCTCCTCTTCCTCCCCACTAGAGGCAAGTGGCTTGGGCAAACTTGGTGGCCTGGGATTTAACATGGGCATGGGGCTTGGCCTTCCAGACAAAGCGCTTCAAGGGGGAATGCCGTTTCCCGCTGGATTCTTGCAGAACGGAAGCTCCTCAGGCTCTGCTTCCGCAGGCACGGGTCTCAAGCAGAAGTGGTACCGCTGCCGGTACTGTGGCAAGCGCTTCGCGCACTCTGGCGAATTCACGTACCACTTGCGCATTCACACGGGAGAGAAGCCGTACCAATGCAAAGTGTGTCTACGTTTCTTCCGCGGTCGTTCCACCATGATCTGCCACCTGAAGACGCATGCCGGAGCCCTCATGTACCGCTGCACCGTCTGCGGCCTCTACTTCTCCACACTCAAGATGGTCTCCTCACATATGGAGCTCCACAAAGACCACTTGCCTCCGGACTTCAACATAGAGGAGACGTTCATGTACAATGATCACTCCAAAGAGCCTCTCCCTAATCTGGACTCATGAATTTATACTCACACGTTTATACTGTGCCTCAGTAATAATAAAGTGATGCACCGAAATTTGGACCAAATTCGAAAATGGAATCAAAATTCCAAAAATTCTGACTGAAAAAGTAAGCCGTTTACATTTTTTAGGACTGCCACAAAGTCAGTGATGTCATTTATGAAAATGTCTTTTTAAAATGCCTCATAATGCTCTTTAATGTTAATATATAAGTCATATGACAGATTGCAGTTAGCGTTAGGGGCAAAAAGGCTATTGTTGTGTTGTTGCATCATAAAAAAATAAATCCAGTGATCTCTGGCAACAGCGAAGAGAGAAGCTGAAGAAGGCATAATATTGCCTAATCGAATAATAGTTTTTAGGGGTAATCAATTATAGAAATAATTGTTTGTTGCAGTCCTAATTATTAAAGATTTTTAAAATTTAAACACCAGGATGAAATCGATGAACCATCAGAATATAACACGTCATTTCAAAAATATTATTAATTAGTAAAAAGGCAAAACAAATCAATAGAATTAATGCAAAGGTCCAAAAAAGGCAAAAAAAAAAAATAAAGAAATCCACTGTGTCCTTAATTTCAGTTTATGTTTTGGCCAAGAATTTTAAGGTGCATCACAAATTTTTAAGAAATGGTTTGGCCAAAAAACAAATTTACACAGTTTTCCACTTAGCCCAGGTGTAGTCAGTCAGCCAAGACATATTTTGTTTAGATTAGCACTGGAGCTACGAGGCTAACGTTGTTTAGGAGCCAGTATGACTTACTGTGAGCTCTAAAAATGAAAACTTCACCATGTAGCTAAATGGAGGGGGGTTTTTTAGACAGCAAGTGTTGTGCTGAATTCTGACTCCCACCCAGAACTCCCCTTTGCATTCATGTTATGAACATGTGCTGAGTTTTCATAAATTCAAGATTTATGGTTATTTTTAAAAAGTAACAAATTGCAAAAGTGAACTTATGCTTGCTCACAATAAGTCATACTGTGTCTAAAACACATCAACACATCTGCGCAAACTTGGACGGCAAACATATCTCAGCTCATCGGCTGCATCATTTGATTTTTCGCCAAACTATTCCTTTAATCTCACTCATTATCAGTCACTGTTGTTGAGGACCAAGTGTCTGTAGACTTTAGGATGTAACAATGTTTTATGTAGTTGAAAAAGGAGACATTTTAAAAGAAGCAGAATTTTAATTTCAGTCGGTACTGTTACTACATTGCCACATGGTGGCAGTGTTTAGGTATTCTCAAAATGGGTGAGGACGGACTAATTATTGTCCCTGCGGATGTTGAGCTGAGTGTTAGTTTAGGATTACCACTTGATATTCTTCCTTCAACTCATCTTGTAATCAATATAAGCTAAAAGATTAAGGTTGTTCCAGAGCGTTAAAACAACATATCTCATGGGTGGCTGTGGTGGTGTTGTTGAGCTTCTTTTTTATTTAAGAGGCACAAAATGGCAGCAGTTGTGCTCTGGAAGCAGAAGCAAACTGCTTTATCACATACAGAGATGTTTATCACGTAGAATTAGAAATGCCTATTCATGATATTCCCTACTATTTGTATGTTGTGTATTAATTCACCATAAAGTGCTCCAAAGGGTCATTCGTACAAGGTTAGTTTTATGTATTATGATAGGAAATTGCAGAAGGGAATAACCAAGGCCGAAAAAAGAAGCTAATATATCTGTCAGACTTTTTACAGAGTTAAAGCTTCCCCAAGGAATCATGGGTGTGGATGGTAAAGAATGTTGGCACAACAGATGAAAGCTTTATTCATTCCTCTGTGACATTTTTATAAGCTTCAAAAACAGTGTTCACCTTTATTTGAATATGCTTTGAAGACAACTGAATTTAAAGAACACTCTTGAGAGCACTGTAAAGATATAATCATGATGATGTTGGTAAAATTTTAACAATTAGTGGACCCAAACACAGTTGTGAGAAAGTTTGTGACTTCTTTGGGAGTTATGTGGGTTTCTGCACGAATGGTTCCAAAAATGTAATCCGATCTTCATCTGCGTCATCGTAATTATAACATCTTATGTAACAAAACAACCGTGTAACTATAACACCTGTAATATCTTATGTAACAAAGAAATGCATTATTTTACAGTGCCATATCTTAATCAAACAAGTGGTTTAAGCAGCCAAGGTCTTTGATAGAACATTCACTATGTGAACTCTTGTTTATAACCAGTGGTACCTTCTTTTTTAGCAGTAACTTCAACCAAACGCTTTATGTAGCTGCTGATCCTGTGCAGTGTTTCGGATGGATTTTAGCTGAGAACTGTTTCAGTTTATGTATATTCCTACAATGTCCTGGTTGGACTGCCTGCCTCAGGTTATGCCACTGCATTTTAATCGGACTGCATGTTAAGTCAGGATTCATGTGTTGCCATTCTGCTGCAGTTTCTTGATATTACTTGAATACCTTCGATAATTGCAAGCCATCCATTTGTCTTTTCTGTCAACAGAACATATTGAAAATTTAACAATATTCAATAGTGCTGTGGAACAAACTTGAGACAAGCAGTACTTTTGTTTTCTTGTGAAGTTGTTCAATCATAATTTGAACATGAACACTCGTTCGCTGTTTTATTTTAATGGTAGACTCATGGACGCACAAGTTTTCGATTGGAAGAGATGCTAGCAGATGCTTAGCTGTCACTCTAGCATTATTTGTTATTTGTTGAGGGATTCTTTGCCATGCTTTTGCACTGATATATGCTTACTACTACAAAGAAAATATCAACAGTGTTGATTTTATTTAGCGTGTTACTGTTGGTACAATGAGCTAAAACAACTTCTCTTCTTAGGTTCTCTGAAACACCTATTTGTTTAGTGATGCATTAATCGAGTCGACTCTGACTTTCCACTCCTGCCAATGGAATCGATGGATTCGACTCCTGGACTCCTTAATACTAACCAAGACGGCACCAGAACCATTGATAAATGTAAATAGCGGAAATTAAACCATCTTAAAGGTAGATTACCCACTTTTTTGACTTGCTACAGATCATAGTGAATTTATAAATTTTTGTAATAGCAAGTTCTGTCACATAAATTTGAGTTCTAATATTCCTGGGCTGGACATGGCTGTTATCCTCTAGCAAACTGAGATGCTGTTGAAGCTACCTGTAGTCTTGTAATTGAACTAATGCTACTCAGACTCAAACTTCTCCCTGCAGTATACATACAGCCATCAAAATATCTATTGAGACTTCAAGCAGCTTGACTTTCTGAGTCATTGGCCAAGAGCCGAGCCCGACTCCCGTAAGCATTATAATTTTGATACCTCTCACTACTTTTATTGGGGCCATGTTGTACATGGGCGGAATTTGGTTATGAACACCATTGGTCAATTTAAATGAAGATTTTTAGGTTGCTTCATAAAATGTTTAACAAAATGATGTGTTTCAGAGTTAAAGACACTTTTAGCACAAGATTAAAACGATGGTAGATTCTTTGTGTGGCGCTCCAACCAGACTGCACTAGAGTATTGTAAAGCAGCAAAGTCTGGGGCTGTTTTTCTTACAGTGGTGTCAGTGAGCTTGAGTTCATTGATGAGATCATAAAAGAATACTTTGCTAAATGAAAAAGCTTTGGAATGGTCTGTTTAAAAGAAATGGCACTTGGTTTTACATTTTGTTTTCCAACACGATGAACAAATACTTCTTTGTGTCTCTGTAGGTACATAGAAGTTAGAGGACGTCATCAAAATTATGCAGGTCAAACTTGCACCCGATTTAATTGCAACAATTGATTTAAGTTATTCTCTTTTTAAGTGGTCATCATCCTTTCACATACCTTTTCCATAAACAAACTTGATTAAAACATGGTTAAACAATGTTTAGTGAAGATCTGGCTCTGTGAAATAATGTTTTTTTGTTTTGGTTTTTTTATATGTCCATCTTTGTTATTTATTATGTCTTGGGTGAAAAACATCACATTTTATGATCCATTCATGCAGGAATGCAGATAATTCCAAAGGGATCAGGAGCTTTTTTCTCACAACTGTAAGGCAGCAATAAGTAGCATTTTTTAAAGTCATAAAATTGTGATTTTGGTGGGGGGAGACAAAACCCATTTTACAGTGGTCTGGGTGAATAGTACGCAACCCAAGTTGTTAATATCTCTATCTGACAGGTAAACAATAGAAATGATACCTATTGCTCCTTTAAACAGTGATTGTCACAACCGGGCGGGGTTATTTCCACAGCGTGTGATATTTTTCTAATGTGAAAAAATTGCCTTATCAGACACGTTAAGATATGTAAGTATTTATTTATTGTATTTATAGATTTTTAAGTTGATACATTATATTTTGTATTGAGTGTTTTCATGAATGGATATGTATTGCTTTGTTCACAACTGTATTTGTTTAGTATGTGTTCTGAATAAAATTAAGATCATAAACATGCAGGTGTTGTTGCTGGTGAAGCTAAAGTGGAGTCAGAGTCAAAGTCACAACTTTCCTCTTTGAGTCATTCTGTGTTCAGTCTGGCATCTCTGCCATCACAGCAAACATTTTTTTAAAATGTGAAACACCTGAAGGAACTGGATTGTAGCTTACTCGTTCACGTTTAGCAGGCAAAAGTTTCTCCACATGGAGGTGCTGTCAGCGGTCAAACTGATTTAAAGCACTGTTTTGCAAGAGCAGTGCTTTACATCAATGACACTGTGCACTTGTGTCCATTGGACAAAAAAAAAAACATTAAGACCATTAAATCTCCTCTAATGAACTGTTTGAGATATGCACTATTAATAAAAAAAAAGAAAAGCAAATAAAAAAACTGCCAACTGAGTCACAAGTCTTAATTTTTTTAATGCATGTATATAACATCAACATCTGTTACAGTATATACACATTCAGTGAGACATCTGATTTATGTAAAAAAAAAAAAAAAGGTTTTGTCCAGTCTGGTGCAACCGAAGAACTGTAGTTTATGGCTAATGAATCTTACTGGTTTTACATGCTCTGATGAAGGTGATAAATGACCACTGAGTAGTGATCATATAAGCAATTGTCATGGATCAGTGTGGACAAAAGCTCTGTTGGCCAACTTTAAATAAAGATGGACGTTCAGAACGAAGGTATTGTTATAGAAAAAGCTTACAGAAAAAAACTCGCAGCAGGACCAAGTTACATTTTTTTTTCCAGTGAACAGATCATACTTGGCTAATAGTTTCCTTTGAAGTGTGGCGTGTTCCTAGATGTTACCATTGCTTCCTGTGGGAGTCTGAGGCAGGCAGTTTTCTTCCTTCCTCTCTTGAAACCAAAGTTGGGGATGCCAAAAGTGGTATTTGTTTACATAAGATTTCAACTCCAGCGAGTCTTTTGACTACAGTGTTTACAAGCAATAAAAACAAACCATTTAGAGTCTTTAAATGTTCTTTGTCATTCACTGTTTGTTCTTGTGCAAAAAATTGGACATTTTTGAAGGGAACATTAGCCTAACCCTTTCCAAAAAAAAAAAACAAACAAGAAAAAAACAAAAACATGAAGATGGATGACAATCATGGTGTGATGCTTTGAGTGTCCAAAGGTGTTACTAACTGTCTTTTAGAAGGACATTTTGGGAAAACATTGAGAATTTATTTTTATTCACAGCAGCACATTAGGAGAAGCTCCAAAGTGTTTCCTTTCTTGCTTCTCCCAGGGGACTCTACAGTGAGCTGCTGGGATTTAAATTCTTTAGGGTCCTATATCTGAGTGACTGGTGCTGGCATTGCTGATCTTTCGCTCCTTCCCTGGCGCCGCTGTCCCCGTGCCGTTGGCTGGGGCGTTGGCACTGGCAGGTGGTAGAGGAGAGATGTAGGAAATTATGCCGTTGATAAGATTGGCGCGGAAGCTTTTGCTCAAGAAGTTGTAGAGGATGGGGTTGGCAATGCAGTGGAAAAGCGAAAGGCACTGCACTACACTGAAGGAGAAGTATAGCACCTCCACTGCATTGCAGGACATCAGGTGTGGGTTCAAGTCATCCACCATCAATAGGAACATCACCAAGTGGTAGGGCAGCCAGCAGGCCACGAACACCAGTGAGTAGACGTGCACTAGCCACAGGTCCCGGCGGCCCTGGACATCCGGGGATGCCCGGGCAGCTCGGGCAATTAGGACGTTGCAGGTGATGATCATGGATGCAGGTCCCAGAAACTGGAAGATCAGACACAGGAAAGCCACAGATACAAACCATTCGGTGTAATTGTGTTCAGGCACCATGTAGCAGCCGGGCTCATCCCACTCCAGCAGGTCCACATGCACGTTCTCCAGGAGTGCCAGCACCACGGACAGCAGCCACAGCCCGCCACAAAGCAGCCAGCGTCTGTGCTTGGGCTGCAGCGGGAATAAGGGCAGTGCATTCGGTCGCGTTAAGGACAGGTACCTCTCCAGGGTCATGAAGGCCAGAAAGAAGGAGCTGCTGTAGAAGTTGATGACGTAGATGAGGTGGGTCAACTTGCACAAGAAGCGGCCCCAAATCCATACCTTGTCCATGGTCACCTCTAGCATGAAGAAGGGCATAGTGAGCACCACCATCAGGTCGGACAGGCTGACGTTGATGATGCAGAAGAGCACGCCACTGGCAGAGTGGCGTCGCCGCCAGTTCACCCAAACCACCAAGCTGTTCTCGGCCAGGCCCACCATGAATAGGAACAGGTAGAGGAGGAAGAGGGCAATGCGCCGTGCATCCCTGTCCAGGTCAAAGGTGCAATCGTAGAACCACAGGTGAGGGTAATCGGTTGTGTTGACATCATGCGACATGATCTAGGGAGAAAGAGGAAAGGGTTTGCATGGGTGGGTGTACTCAGAAATTCAGTGGAACTGTCGTTGCCTTTGCAAGTTTGCCTTTGCGGAAACTGCTGCCTTGCAAGAAATGCAAAAGAAGACGTAATCAAAATAAATAAATAAATAAATAAATAAATCTATCTCTGTTTAAACACTACAAACATGATTTTACGTAAAGATGTTTGCTTTAACATTAATGCAGACCTGGATTTTGCACTTTTGGACCAGAGGGGCATTCACCCACCCTTACAGAAGTTAACTGCAGACGTCAGGATGCGTTTTTCCCCAATTTTCCATAGTGTATATATAAAATAACCTCAACTTTGAGATACTAACTCAAAGCGCTTAAGTTTGGCTTTACTGTTCTTGGGAAATTTTCCCAGTCAGGGTGGCTCTTCTCATAACCAGCCTTACATAATGGGTATGGCATACGGCAAGGCAGAAATCACTGAGGAATTTCTCTTTATATTTCCCATAGTCGCATTGTGAAGCTTTCAGGAAGGGCATGTACTGCACTATTAACTACCATAATCAACTCGAGGCAGTTCTAGATGATCGAGATATAGCAAAAGGCATGCATGCTTGATTCTTAGAATCATTTTGGAAAGTTTTTAGTAATTATCAAGAATAGAGAGTGTGACCAGGTGTCTAATGAAGGTTCTATGAATAGGGGCTCAAATTCATTAAAACTTTTGAACCGTTTTAATCAGCATTTGAAATGATGCATCTTAATGATCTGGAGTTCATTTTAATAAAAAAAAGAATTCAGAAGGCCTACCTTGCCTGTGTAGAGAGTGCCAGTGGACAAGCTGGAGTGAGGGTAGACCCCTCTGGTGGAGCACTATCCTGGAGAAATGAAGATTGTGCTGGCTGGAGATGTGTGGAGCTTCAGTCTTTGCCCTGGCGGGAATGGGGCATTAAGCCCTCCTCTCTATGCCTCTCTCTGTCTCTGTCTCTCTCCCTCCCCCTTCTGTGTCTTTAGCAGAGCTGCTGATAGGACATATTCCCAGGACAGGAAGGAGGCATACTCGGCAGGAAAGACTCCCAGGAAATACCTCTTTCCCTGGTAAAGCTGCAAATAGCGGTCCAGGTGAGATATTGGTGATATCTGTCTATCAAATCCACCAAAGCAATCAAAGTGCAAGCATTCATGCATTACGTAAGGATACACATGTGAGTATGGGATGTGTGATCATGTCAGCTTCTTTATGGAGTTGCTCATTTTTGCTACAAGATTTCAAGATTAAGAGATATGGAAGTACAGGTCGATGTATGGAAATTAAGCTGCAAAAACAGCCTATTCTGAATTCAATGTTTTTGCCAAAAGCTACATATATATATATTATATATATATATATATATATATATATATATATATATATACTTTTTTCCAAGTCATTTTGGGCAATTTCTATTGGTCCATTTATCATGACATTTACACACAATGTAAAGTTTTGCTCTTTTTTAACAAAATTTTTAAATTACAATTAAAATAGAGATATGTGGTTTTGTTCCGACAGCAGCGATATGTAACATATACCCACGTATCCAGCCTACATCAGTTTAACCCACCCCTTCACGTTGAAGTTATAAGTCAGGGGTGTCAAATTCAACCACTTAAGGGGCCATATTAAAAAATCTTAACAAATCCGAGGGCCAGAGCGAGTTTATATTCAAATACGCCAAAACGTCAACAGCAAAATATAGCCACTTGTGGTACACCTTCAAATATTACATGTGAATACTTGATATGTGTAGACTACATTAGCTACTTTTAACTCTTTAATGTCCCCAGGATGTAGGTCTTTTAAACCTACCTGTGTGCTTGGTCTCAACATCTGACATATTTTCTGCTGTTCATTTATTCTTAATCAGTTTCTGAGCTGCTGAGTGTTTATAGTGTTGATAGTGTTTATGTTGGTTGTACTGCAGCTAATACGCAGTTGGTGTGTTTGGTGATATGACGTTTGCAATAGGGTATAAAACTACTGTCCCATAGATTGCTGTTGGGGGAAGGAGTGAAAATATTTTCGAGGGCCAAACTGGATTGTTCCACGGGCCTTTTCCTGGCCTGCGGGCCTCATGTTTGACACATGGGTTATAAGTAGCGTTTCAGCCAAGGCTGCTTTTTGAACTAGGCACAGTACAGGGCACCCAATTAGAACAGAATCATTTACATATATTTACTCAACAGAAACAACCTGTTTCTATCTGAGAGGTTGGAAATTGGTCATAAACATGAATTACAACTGTTTTAGATACATAAAACCATGCAAACTGCAAGTTTTGATGATCAATTCTTACATTGCCTGAGGTTCACCACCAACTGACATCACCAAGCTTCTTCTTTTGGTGTCTGATTTTGACTTTCTGAGTGCTTATGTACAGCAATTAGCCCAGATCTTGCACCGATTACATCTAGTGGATGTTTTCAAAGAAGACTTCCATAGAAGCGCTGACTGTGTAATTCAGTAATTCAGTATTTAGGCCCACTTGTTTCCAAAATATAATCAAATTATATAACATGTTTTTTATTTGTTATATAATGGTATATATGGTGGTATAATACTTCCAAAAAAAAACACATTTTCAGGCCCATCAAATTATCATGTACATGTGCTTTCTCAGCCATGTTATACTTTTTTTTTCTTTTTTAACCATTTTTAACACTGTACAATGCTGATTACTGTCAGACAGGCTTGTATGTTCATCTTAATGTGGCAAGAAAACAAATTTCAAGCTTATACTTAAGCTAGCCAGAAAATGGAATGTATTTTGTTGTCCGCTGGGCTGCACCGCTGTGGAATCTTTTATGCCTCTTCCAAAGTTCTAGGAAAAACATATAGCTAGACAATAGCGGGAAATGCCAGTGTCGTAGAGGAGCATTAACTGAGAGGCACGGGCGAAGGGGAGGTAGGAAGCCTGCCGTACATCAAAACCTCAATAAGCAAGGGGGCCCTTTAACCCAGCGCTGCCTCCCTGCCCGCTCCTTTCAGCACCTTACTTAAAACCCCCGGCTAAATGCTGTATGGAAAAATGTTAATGTTACGGTAAAGGGTCAACAAACTGCTCACTAATGTAGTTCTTTAACATTTCCCTTGATTTTTCTCCCCCAGTTCCACTGCTGTTTGATTAGCCTCTTATGTATGGTTCCCTCTCACAGTTTCTGCTATGGACGTACAGTTTTGATAAAACAATCAGTTCATAAAGGTTTAATTTCTTTCTGCATATAGGTGAAAGAGTGAATGGGTGTCTAAGCAATTTCAAGTGTAATTGAACGCAAATCCCCCAGTGTGTGCAAGCATGCAGTACATTGCAAAAAGTTTGGAGTCAATGTTGTCAATGGTATAAAGCCAATCTGGTTGTAGGTATATGTATAAAATGTTTCTAGTATGCTTGTCCTCTCCCAACTTCACAGTGAGGACATTTTAAACACAGGCGTTCTTCACAACAACCCATGTGCTTCTTTGAGAAAAGTAACAAAACAGTGACAAAACATTTATAAAACCTACAACACTACAGCAGGATTTTTGCCTGTCTCAGCCCACTGTAACTACATTATACTTTGAAATATAATCCTTAAATACTTAGAAAATCCTATTGTTCTTGCATTAATGTGTGAATCCATTTGACATCTCATCTTGATTCATGAGTCATGCATTATAGGTTATGTGCATTTTTGTTGTGTCCTTCATCGTTCACACAGTGAATGGGAAATTAATTAAGATCATGGGGTGAAGAAAAGTTCTTTTATTCTTTTTATACTGTGAAATTGGCTGACAAGGTAAATGTCAAAGTTCAACTCTTTTACCCAAACTCCAGAGTGAATATAAATTATATAATAATTACTTTTAGTATGTCCTTAGTGTCTTTATTCCATTAGCATGGATATTAGATATCTGCATTTGTGTATTTGCTAAACCTATGCTCAAACTTGTTACTCATTTAAGCCATTATCAGCAAAGAAACCTTGTAAAAAAAAAAAATGATATTGATTCCTTAACATGGTCAATCGTTAAATGCATGTTTTAATTCATTTTATTTAATGTTGAAAAATGATTTTACAAAATAAAATTAATTAAAGTTTCACTTTAAAGAGTCAGCAGGGCTAAATGGCAAACCAATAGTGAAATCACAAATGAATAAAACATCTAATACCTTTGGTGTCTAGCATGTATGTGTTATTACTGTATATAAAACAGCATTCAGCTTTGTTAAAAGTTCAATGCAGTCATCAGAGCTGTCAGCAGTGGTGGTGGTGCGTGTCTGCTAATTGCTGTCATCAGGAGTCGTGGAGCCTCAATGCTGCGAGCGTAAGGTGGAGGATGATTTGTGTTGGCCTCGATTCCCTGCTTCAGATTAATGCACTGGGTTGCAGGACACCCTGTTCCAGCCTCTCCTAAAACAGGGCCACGGTTTGGTCAGCATTTTGTTCGATTAGTAGGATCCTACTTTTCTCCCTCCCCTCTTTCCTGCCTTGTTTTCCTCCATTGTTAAGAGCAGTCATGTTTTTTTTTCACTGGAGCAACAGGAAACGGTCCGTCAGCAGATTTGGGGCTTCTGGAAGAGGCAAAGCGAATCCTGTCCCTGACCCCCAACACATGCTGGGCTAGACTTATCTGAGGCCCACGCTAATAAATTCTCAAACTCTTATCAGGCTGCATAATGTTAAAAAAAGGCTGATGTACATCAGTCCTGTTACTGGGAAGTACTGGGTGTTGGCTGGGATCAGTTATTACATTATTAATAATTATTGATGAGAGTGGTACCAAAATTGAGAGGTAAATGTGTCTCCCCCTCCCCCATATAAAGAACTGAAGAACGTGGACATGATTATTTTGTTGAACAAAAAGAAAGATGCTAAGCCATGGACAGGACAATGAGTGATTTCTTTTTGTTGTTCTTGCTTTTATGTGCCTTACATACATAAGAAAGCAGAGTCCTTTACACAGTCGTAGGTAAAAGTGTGAATACTCTACAGAAAATGTACTTCTGCACATTTTAATGCACAATTACTGTTTATTTGCTGACTTTAACATTCTGGAGAAAAGTATATATTAAAAAAAGGTTATGGCACATTTTCTTCACCAAATATGTTAAACATGGCTAATAAACTGAAATTGTGCATCAAACTTAGCAAAAAAAATGTCATATTTAAGTTCCCTGTAGAGGATGTATTATCTTTTTTTCTTAGAAAATCAATAAACATGAAATTTGTTTAAACTTTTGCATACAACTGTATATTACAGGCAAAAATGACAAAACTGTTTGGTCTCCTTTTCTTGGCCCGCTTTGGATACTGAACGAGGTTTAATACTGAACTTAATAACTGCTTTAAAATGCATGTGCTAGATTTGCAATAATGTAATGTTTCATGTTTCTGGACAAGCTTTATACCATTCTCAACAAAATCTTTGATATAATAAGCCTTAAAATGTCAAATGGTGCTCAGATCAATAAATAATAGACTATGGGCATAATCATTATTTTGCTGAAAACAAATGTCACTGAATAATTTGTTTTATTTAACTGCACAAGTGATCTTTTGTGAGTTTTATAAGTTTTGGTAGTTAATTTTTTAGTCTATTTTTCTTTGTAAAGAAATACATTTTGAAATCTTCCAAAAGTATGTGAATGCATTATGTTAAAGGTTGAGTATTTGTTTCATGTTAACTTTCTTAAAAACTACTTTTGAGTAAAAAGTCTGGTCAAATTCTCATTAATTCATTTCTAAAAACTCTGAACTTTGCACAAAAGCATGAGGGTCTTCAGGGTTTCGTTTTGTGATGATCTTGTTTTTCCTTTTACACAGCAACAATATGTCTTTCTGCATGCTGATTCCACCGTGCTGACACCTGAGCAAAATGACTTTGTGGACAAGTTTTTAAAATTGTAATTATTTTTTTCCTCTCAATTTTTTCCCCCTTATTTAGTTGTGGCCAATTCTACAATGCTACCTAGGCTTTCCCCTTACACACAATGCAACCAAGCTGGGAGGGTGAAGGCTAGCATGCGCTTCCTCTGAGTGATGTGAAGTGCTGCTAATGCAATAACAGCCCTGTCCCAAAAACGCACACTCACATGCACTGTGTAGGGCGTCCCATTTCTCAGTTTGGCACTCAAAGGGGTGCTCAGGGCCTTGACGATGCTGACATAACAACAATCTCTTACTCAAAATTCCTTGAGATACAAGCAAGGACCAATCAGAGTCGATGGTTTTGTTTACAGCTGCCTGACTAACATGGCACAGTGAAGATATTCAGATGTAAGTAAAAATGCATTATTTATGTATTTATTTATTTAACTAGTCATTAAGCTGCATTGAGCTTGTAATCTGAATTGAGCTACTGTAGACAAACAAATGACCTCATTTAAAAAAACAAGTACAACCAATATGCTGGGTGCGGCACATGCAGGACCTGCAAGTCGCACAAGTCTGTCTCAAATGCATGCATTTGAATCAAGCAACCCAAGATCTCTTGCCCTATGCGTTGGCTAGCACTGAATGATGGGGGGAGGGAGGGCCAAAGAGAGCGAGACCAATTGTGCCATCTTGAAATCTCAGCCATGGATGGCTGTGGATTGAATAGTTTTCGAATTTTTTATTTCACTAGTTTTATTTATAGTGTTTGAGTGTACAATTATTGAAAGCAGTGAATAAAGATTTCCCAGAAGCATGTCAGTCTTTAATGACACTTCAGCTTTTTTGCCTCGTTATACTGCTTAAACATTTTTTAATTTAAAGCTACACATTGTAAGATATTAGAGGGACTTGGAAATCTCTCTGGTGGAAATGTGTAACTGCACGCAAAATGTGGAAGAACATTTAACAAAGTTGGGTGTGCTTCAAACTCCTTCCCTGAGCGTATGAATCTGTGTTGAAAGTATATCCAAAAAGAACACCATTCAAAACAAGGTTAAGGACGTGCCTTCCGAGGACATAAGTGAATTACCCATTATTATCTATTACTGTCATCATATCTTCATCTGTATAATGCTGATGTTGCATTTGAGACCTAAACATTGTGCCAGACCTTCTTTCTGAGCCGGTGCATGTGACGATGTGGTCAAAAAAACCACAGGGGATTCAGACCCAATGCCTCAGACTTTAAAATGACTATTTCAGGCTTTACAGGGTGACTCACAGCAGTGCACACACACCATATTTGAGCGTTTTTTGTCTCCTTTTTAAAAAGTATCAAATTATGAAATTTTAAAGGTTCTTTAATGTTTTTGTAAGAAGTTAAAAAATATATATGCATAAATATATATGCATGTGTGTATTTACATACATATCACTGTTGTCAAAAGAAAACCTTGTATCTCCAAAACGGTAACTTTACAGAAGTAAAAAACCTACTTTACTTTTAATGCAAGTCAATAAAAGCAGACTTTTTGCCAAGTCATTTTGATCCATTTCTTTTGGTTCATTCTTAATGAAATTTACACAATGTAAAGGGCAACAGACATTTTCAAATTATGTCAAAAACTAAAAAAAACGGCAAAAATGGAGATACAAGGTTTTCCTTTCGACAGCAGCGATATGATGCCCATTTGTATATATTATTTTGTTGTCCTGTCCAGTATTTATTGTCTAGTGTATTTATTGTATATTCTGCACTCGTTTCACGCTGTCTATTTTGTTCCAGTATAGTTCACAAGTTATACTGAGGAATGACAAAGACCACTTGCCTTGAAAAAAGTGAGCAGTCATCATTGACCCGTATAGAGCTAATTATACTTTTAAAAATGTCTTCACTTAAGCAGCTCTGTCCTAGGTCTTTGCCCGCCCCCCCCCACCTTGTGCAAACAGAAACTGTTCCCAGATGTACTGAAAAATGAAGTATACAACACTTGTTCCTTTAAAATAATAAAAATATTAATATTTATAAACTGATATTAAAAATGTGATTTTTCAAAGTTGATTATCACCCTGGCCCCAAAAACTTTGGTTACAGCACTAACAAGAAACAGCTAGCCTGAAGACCTATAGGCTAATTACAGATGGTATTGCGGTGCTCATTAAACCAAAGAGAGACTGTGATCAATGAAATAACTCAAACTCAAGCCACGTTTCTGAAAACCTTTGAAAAATATATTTGGTCCAAACACTGATTTGCAATATAAATAAAATGCAACAATAAGGCATGAGATCCTAATTGAGCTTAACAGCCTCTATTCTCTAAGCTACAAAATGTCTCTTCTCAGTCTTAAAGCTAAATTGCATAAAATAGCTAGAAAACATGTCAGGACTCTGTACTCTAGGCATTGGTACAAATATTCAACATTCAAAATATTGCTTTTTTTTCCAAGACACCTAAAGGTAGACAACCAGTCCGAATGTTAATCACTGTTCTAGCGCAGCTTAAAGACAGCAAAGCTGCTGAAAGCAGTGCGCTACAGAGTACAGCTGAATTCTATGCATTTGTTCTGTTCACACTGATAACAAGCTAAGGCAGTTTCCCTCCTTCACTCTGGAGTAGAGAGAGAGAGAGAGAGAGAGAGAGAGAGACAAAAAGCTCACACAGGAGGTTTAGTGTGTAAAATGTGGAACTGCTACAGGTTCAGTCACATCTCTTCAGAGAAAGAGCAGATTAAGTAGTGTCCCCTACCTTCAATGAGAGATATAAGATATTACAAGATGATTTCAGTCTCATCTTACCCTATTCACCAATAAATATGAACATGATTTACTTCACATTGATCATTATGTTTAAGTTCATCTTAAAAATGTCTTCCTTATCTAGTGTGCTTATGGAATCATGTCAGCTTTTGTAAAATATATATACAAAACCATCAGAGAGACACTCAAGCTGAGCAACGTGGAAAGATACAGCAGGAATCCTTTTCACTCCAGAGATGGTGCACTGGTGCTGCTACGCAAAAATAGTGGAGATGAAGTCACGGAATCGTTTGGCATATTGTTCTGGATGAACAGTGGATATTTCTGCACCGGCCTGAAAAAGAACAAGACAAATTTCTTGGATCTTTGCTAATTTCCAAGTTTTGGTCAACAATAAATGAGGCAATACATTAGTAATGGGCAATATGATAAAACTCCTCAACCAATGCTGCTGATTTAAAAGTTTATTCCAATGAACAACAGGTACTCTCTGAATAAGTGGGTTGAGAAATGCTTTTGAATTGTACGTATGAGGGTGTTTACTTCAAATACACACACTGGTGCCTGGCCCCACCTATCAGTACTGCATTCTACACTCCATACAAGCAACACATTTTAGTATCTCAGTGGATTTATACAGAATTCAGCTGATGCGCTTATAAGTGTGTGTGTATATCAAGTATTTTACAATGACTTTGACCATGGCTCAGCCAATTAAATTTCAGTGCTGGAACTATTAGTTTATTATATATTTGATGGATTGAGTCCTTGATTTTAGGCTTGTCGGTTAACAATTAATTGCCAACTAATGACGGTGATTAGTGATGGCAGCTGTCTGCTGTGGACGTTTCAATTAAGTCCAACTTTGAGATTTAAGCTACTTTAATGGATGTATTGGGAGTTCATGGATCCCTTCTACTTCATTTGTGCTATAGCAGAGGTGAACTATTTAATTTACTAAACAGTAGTAAAAACACTTGAATCAGTAAGTGAATTTCAGACATCAAGCAGAGTTCACCAATTGCATAAATCAGTGTTTCTCAACCCTGGCCCTGGAGGCCCACTGCCCTGCACTTTTTAGTGTTTGTCCTGCTCCCAACACACTTGATCCACCTAATCAGCTCATTAACAGCGCATTATTGAGTTTAAGTGGCTGTGTTAAAGCAGGAAATGCAGTAAAATTTGCAGGGCAGTGGGCCTCTAGGACCAGAGTTGAGAAACACTGGTAATAACAAACCAACATTAGTCGCCTAAGCGAGACTGAAGTTGTTTTCATTTTCATAACCACAGACATTTTAAACATTTTACACGCTGCATGGGCTTGAGGGCCATGACTGCAGTAACCAGATCCCTTCTGTTTTTGCTGTGTGATAAGCAGCAGACTGTAAACGCATTAGGGTCCTTGTTTTTAACTGTACTGCTGTCTTTAACTGCTGTGTTTGTGCTCTGCCAGTCAAGAGAGTTCTGTAAGTTGCCTTTACAGCAGCTCAGCATTAACATTATCTAACATTCCTCTGTCTGTTGCTTTGTAGCTCCGCATGCTTGTATACATTCTGTTGGTGTAGAGATCTATGGTGCTTAACGGAAATTATGAGTGCACTGTGGGAGATTGTAGTAACCTCAAAATCATTCTGAAATTCAATTTTATGATTCAGACAAAGAGAGAAAAACAGCTGATGTATGTAATAGCACCCTACAATGCAGACAGTGATCCATTTTGGTTGTAGCCCATGTCAAACTAACAAATTTACGACTGGAGCTTTTCATTAAAATAAAACAAAATGGGCAGTGTAATCACAGTATAAAATGAAATATATATATATTTTTCCCCCAGCACTGAAAATGGAACCCACTTGAAAACGTTTAACCAATTTAACATTTAACCAACCAATTTATTTGCAAGTGTTTCTGCACCATCTTGCCTTAATACTCACCCCATGCTTAACAGTCTTCGCAGCGTGTGCAGCTTTCTTCTTGGTATCATACTGCGTCAACACGTCAATAAGGCCCATGAAGTACACTTCCCTCTGCGGTGCTCCTGGAAACCAACAGGAAATGATACGCTTACTTTAAGACTCTCTCTGCCAATTAGAGCCCTGTGTGTCCGACACTTCAGCGTTTTATTTGTTTCCTTCTTTAACTTGACCCAGACTAGACATTTTCTTTTCAGAGAATGGTGAAGTGACTCATAAATAACAGTAGTGTGATACCACACTTCCTCAATGATGAATCAACTTCCGCTCACCTTTCCGAGAAAACTAACCTGGGGCACTTTTGACGGCGTACACGTCCACATACGGGTCAAACTCCCCAGGACCCAGCGGTTTAAAGGAGTTCATGTAGCCGGCGATGCCCTCGGGGGACGTGCCAAAGGAGCCCACTTGCGGAGCTGGATTGAGGCCATTCTCTGCCTCTCCTTCATCCTCACAGCTGGGCTCCTCAGCCTCCTCTTCCTCACGTTCGGCCCGTCCCACGTCATGGATGCCCAGCAGTAGGCTGTAGTCCATTATCTTCAGTTTCACTAGGAACTACAACACCCAGAACATTGCAGGAAATGAGAAGATATTACACACCCCAGAACCCTGGATTTATGCTACCACTCAAAAAATTTATGTTTGTTCTTTTTAATAATTAACAATAATTTATGCACTGTTGATTTAAATGTCATAAACTAGACACTGTCAGAAAAAAGGTACTATCCTGGTCAATTTTACTCCCCCAAAGTACAAAGAATGGTCCTTAAAATCCAACTGTGTACATTAAATGAGTTTTATAGGTAAATTACTTTCACTTTCACTGGGGAAATTGGCATTTCACCTGTTAAAGGGATGCAAGATATATCGACAGCCAATGTATTATTTGCTGGTAAACAGAAAAACTTTTTGGACCAATATTGAAATTCTGGCTGATTCTGGACAATAATTACAACCGATTACTGTTGGCGTCCTGTTTTTAGCTTGCAACCTTTTGAATGCAACTACGCAGCTTTTCTTAAAGAGCCTCCATGGCTCATTTTTTGCTTGTGCATGCACTGAAGCTTGTGCAGAAGCAAGTGTAGTTAACTGTGGTGGGAATTTCCCTTCTTCTAGACCACACAGTGCCCTCTGCTGGTGGCTCTGCCCTTCCCTGTAACAGTTGTTGATGCTAAGTAATGTAATTAGATAGTATTAACACTAATAACTGATGAATTTACAATGAATGTTCTAAAAAGGCAGAGACATTTAAGACTTCTGTTGACTGAGACAGCAGCAATGATACAAAGGTAAGTATAATATATGAGTAGTTTCAAATTTCTGTTTAACTATGTTTAGTTAATTTAGCTTAAATTCATGATCCATCTTAAATTCTGAGGCGATTAAGATCAGCTAACAAAAATCTTGTTTAGGACTGATGGTTCAGCAAAGTATTCCAGTGTTTAATACCCAGTCAATTCATATACATTTATAGAGATATCGTTTCACATCCTATTTGAATCAGCTGTTAACCTGTTAATTCCATGTTCAGACACACTGTGGTGAGATGAGAGCCTAAGGATGCGCTCAGCTGCACTTCGAATGTTAAAACAAGAGCCCAAAAATGAATTTGCAGGGGACCATTTACTTTTGTGTACATATCTAGATTTTTTTTTTGGACAGCCTCCTATTAGGTTATAATAAGGTAATGATAATCTTAAACACTGTTAGCTGTGGTAGTCAATTCTATATCCTTGCTCTTAATTTTTTAGGTATTGTTATATCTATTTCCATACTGTTGTGAATGGCTTTAGATAAGAGTGTCTGCTAAATATCAAAAACATCTACATGAAGGAACATAAGACATTAAGATAATTATTAAGCTCAACTAATTGTAATTATTGGTTTATGATATGGGTATCATAACCACAATAAGATGTTAATTATTGGTTATCGTATTGGGCCCAGAAAGTCTGTAGTGGTGCATCTCTAACCTAACGAGTTGAAATAGAAAAATAAAATAAAAAGTCTGCAGTCAAGACAGGATGTATGGAGTCAATACAATTTAAAAATAATATAATTGCAATGCAATATGATGCTATCATGTTCCCTACCTAAACATACTAAGAGTGTATATATGAAGGTACCACCCCAGTAACAGTGTTTGTACCCTGAAAGGTACATTTTATACCTGAGAGTGCAGAAGGCATTTTTTAGGTATTTTATTTTTTTCCATATTCCATTCAGATTACAGATAGTATCCTAATTATTATTTATCATAATTATCTGAAACCTGTGAAGTTGTATAGTACTAGCATATTAGAATTATTTTATACATATATCTGCAACCAAATTTGTTTCATATTGCTGATAAGTGACTTCAAACATTTGAACTACAGTATCAGTCTGATACAAACCTAGTTACAACCAAACCGTGCTTAATCAATTCTGCATAGACTGATGTTCACAATACATAGTGCTACAAGCTCTGACAATCCACATACTGAATTCTCTTCCATCTTACCTCCACATCTCTGTTCAGCTTCTCCATTATCTTTTCTTTCTGCTCCTCTGTCACATAGACCTTTTGCATGTTGTTCCTGAAATCCACGTCCTTGAAGGTCGGTAACTCTTTTACCTGCCATTACCACAGCAACAAGACATTACAGTATGATCTAACAAGGAGTTATTTTAATAAATATTGTATTCTATGGAAAAAAAATCTCATTGAATACCTTCTCTTTATCACTGGCCTCACGTGATACCAAGGAACCCTGCATCAAAACAACAGTTAAAGTATTTCAAACAATTTAGCAAACAGACAGATGTGATCATGAGTCATCATAAAATATCAGCTTGGTAGTAGAGAACACCCTCTTGTGGCCTTCTTTCAGTAGCACAATTGGATGCAGCTGCATTGGAGTGGGACTACAGGTCTAAGAGCAAGTGCTACGCAATGACAAATGCATGGCAAACCAAGTGCCTGGGCTACTGATTGAAAACAAAGATAAAACAACACATTATCATCCTGGCATCTCTGATCCTCAGTGTACACTCCTGTGCAAAAAACAGGCCAAGCCCAAAATACGTGTGTTTTTCTGAAGGTTTTGGCCTAGCAGGAGTCCAGATTTAAACCAAGTAGCGCATATTTGGTCTCCTATTATACACAAACTAGCTTGGCAATGTTTTTCAAATGTTTCAAGCCATCAATGCTGAGTCAAACTTCTTTCTGTAAAAGGATGTCTGGTGGGTAAACTTGGAGACTTCAACATTTAAAGAAATCAAAGGGAAAAGCTATCCCATGCTAAGTTACTTTATTTGTTTGTCTATCAACTTTGTTTATTTGTTTGCTTCTTGGCCATTTTTTTGCATGAGAGTGTACACTAAAACAATTAGAGATGGCATGATAGCAACACTGAAACCATGAGTATCAGTTTATATTTTTTCTTCAAAAATTACTAAGCTTTAAAATGAGCTATTTATAATTAAAACACCGCACCCAACATGCTCAAACATCTCAAACACACTACTTCCCCAGAGGAAAAAAATACAGCTAACACCACATCACACAATGTGAGTGTGTGCTATTTCAGGCTAGATTCGTTACATGATTGAATCCGACTGATTATTCTTCCTCCCTCCAATATCTGATTCAGCATTCTCTACCGATATCAACAAGGAATATGAATTCCAAATTATTGGAAAAATGTTCTATTATTTAAAGACAGTCAAGGTAAATTGGCAAATGTTTGTGTTAGATAAGTAACAATGGCTGCCTCTTCAGATGAGATCATAAGCTAAAAGTGCTAATAAGTGTCATGTTGGATGCTGATGAGGACTCATCTTCTATTTGAGATATTCTCTCCTCAGTGGACGATCAACATGCTGTTTGTCAGAGAAATATATTGTCATTGTTTCTGGACATAGCTAACATCAGCTAGAGTAGCTAGCCTAGACAGTGATATAGTTGTGCTAAATTTGCCCTCCCAGTCACGTCCTTCACTATGTGTCTTTGGCAAAAAGCTCAAGTTCAGACATTCGCATTTCTCTGAATTGTTAGCCTGTATATTTACTCTGTCTTCCTGCGATGAAACATAACAAAAACCTGAATAGTGATTTCCGAATGTCAGATCTGTGCCATCCCTTATAGCACAGTCTCCACTACATTTGCTGTGGTTCAGCTCTGAAGTATCTTACCTTAAGATCGTATTTCCTGTGGACGACAAGTCGGTGGCTGAACATGTTCCTCATGACGATGAGGTAAGTGTCCTCACTCTCCACACTGACGCGGTACATGCCCAAAAACTGGGGGAGAAGTGTGCTGCCATGACACTTCACTATGTGCTGCAACAGAGTATAAAAATCTATCAGTGGCTGTAAATTTACCAAGAAATGGTGGTCCTCTGGTAAAGAATCCAAACCCTCGTCAAATCATTGGGCTGGCCTGAATGTCTGGGTACCCGTGCGGAAGAAATGAAGATTGATTCCGCAGACATAAGGCTGCTCCTTGGTTTGATGAGGATCCTTCACCAGTAATTAGTATCATATACATCTGCGCAAGTAAATTTATTTTATATAACATAAAACAGTGATTCCTTAAACAGTTTCCCACAACAATCTCAGACTTAAGAGACTACAAAAAGGTGTACATAACACCACAAACTGCATAGTGATGTTGTGTGATATTTTTCTCCCTATCATGACACTTGTCTGTGTAATTAACACCCCTATGATCGTAGCTATTAGGAAATTTAGAAAAGTAAGTGCAAAAGACTCACTCTAGATGTAACGTGTGATGATTTTTTTTTTCAGTATTAGTGCGTCCATTCTTTGCCAATTACAGCTTCCATTCTTTTCAGGAGACTCGCTTTCAGTTTAAAAAAAAATCTCCAGGGATATATATTTTTTTTAGATCTCCATGGTTCAGTCTTTGAAGTCTGTCGCATTTCCTGCTTCTTACGACCGAAGCAATCTCAAGAGTTCTGGACTCTGGGGTGGAGTCCACTGTTCTAAAACCCCCAAGAGCTCCTTTGTTTGATTCGCAAATGTTCTTTTTTGTCCATTTCATTTTCTCATTAATGGCCTCTTGACAGCTACACATCCTTTCAGACTCATAGTGCCAAGTTGTTTTTTTGTGCACAGTGCTGTACATATTGTGTAGTTGCTGTTTATACATGACATTTAAAATAGTATTAATTACATAAATGTAATACAGAATGTATTAATACACTCTGTATACACAGAAAGTGCACAATTTTACATTCTGAATCAGACTCTGACATTAGTAATGTAAAGTTTTAACATAACAAAACATTCAGCTGGGGACCATAACCCAGAATTCTCAAAACAAGGTCGCAGCCACCTCTGGGATTAATAAATTACAAAGTGCACAGTTTCTTCACTGCTTGTTTCTCAAACTATCCATGGCGTAATTACGATCTGTTTAGTCTTCAGCAGCACTATGTAACCTATTGCAATACATTAATGTAAGCAAGGACTCATTCTGCCTGAACAGTACATGAGAGAGGTAAAGTGCAGAGGATGCATACGACTAGAAAAGGCATACAGATGAGCAGACAGAGAGCAGAAAATCAAAGACTCTGGTGCAGCTTGCAAGCCCAAACATCTGTTTATGACGCAGCAAATATGCTGAACTCCTGACAAATTCCTGGGTAAGTGAAATCAAGCCCTCGGGACCTATGTAAAATCTGAACGTCCTCCAAAAACTACAGCAAAGCAGCAGTTCTGTTTAACCTCTGCTCATTCCGCTGCATTTAAATAATCAGATAAAAAACCCACTCTCACACAGCTTTCATGACATGACCACTGCCATTAAACAAACATCTGACTCAGCTCTTCAGCCACACAATGGGGTTACAGTGTTACTGTATTTAAAAAAAAGGGGGGTTAACCACACCCACCATCTTCCACCTGCTAACACACAATGATGCACATCAGTATTAGCATGTAAAGTCCCTGTCAACATGGTTTCAAATGTTTAAAATTTTGTTTTAGTAGTAAAAATATGCTGCAGAAGCAGCACTGACCAGTGTTGTATTCAAGAAATAGTTAAATTAATACAATTTAATAGTAGATAAGCGCACACACTCATTAAATGTCTATAGTTCCACAAATTCATGTGTAGAGTTGAGCCAAGCTTACATATTTGAAGAGTTGAGCCAAGCTTACATATTTTTTTTGAGAGTGAAATGTAAGCCAAAAACATAGATTACAAACATTACTCAACACTGCCCACTAAAAAGGTTAAAGCTAAAAGTCTGTTCTCATGAGTCCCATGACTTCATGAGTCTCAATGAATGTATTTACTGCTTTCTTTTATTTACACTTATTTGCCACAACCCAATTCGCATTTTGTTTGTGGCGGCATATTGTTATTGTGAAATCTAATGGAAAATGATAACTGTAATCATCGAAAATAACTGCTATTAGGCGATTCAGGCGATTATGTAATAACTGTGATAGGCCTACTAATGAAATTTTGTAGCTAATGTTCGAGAACTCAGGCTTTTATCTTATAATGGGCAGATCACAGACATATTGTGTCCAATATTTGAATGCTCAACAGCAATTATGTTAGCTACTGAGCTGGCTCACCGCTGCACTTGAACACATGCTCCCGTTATGAGTCAGCATGGCCATATTTGCAGACACAGTGGAGACATCTCGTGTCTTATCGTGCGCCATGCCTGTAAAGTTCAACTGTGGAGAAACCCTGAGCCTTGATGCCGTATTGTGGGCTAAGCTAACGCATCATTTTATTCCTACAGTTAAGGTGGAGAGCTAGCTATTATGCGCTCATAAATAAAGTTAATCGCTTATAAGTGAATTCTGCAACAGGTGGCTAAAGCAAGAAGGGAGCAGCATTTGGCTACACTACAAACAAAGGTGTACTAAACCATAACAAGCACTGTTAACAAATTTAGAAAAGCTTAAACACCTACTTGCTGAGAGTTTTGGCTGGGCGCAGCAGTCAGTTTATGTGAGTGAGTGGAACGCGAGTTGCTGACAAACACATATCGCTAACTCTGATTGGTATTTTGGCAGATCTGATAACACCCGTACTGTCACACCCAACTCAAATCAAACAGAAGAAAACAGTAGAAAATTTCAAAAATTTTCTCAACAGAAAAGACCAACGCTATTCCTTCTCTGCCAGTTCACAGTAAAATCACCACAAAAACTATAGGCGACAGTTAGATGTTAATCAGAAACGTGAGTGGACAGGAGCTTTAAACTATCCTACAAGTACAATTTGCTTTACATAAGAAGTGACAACAGTCAGCAGTACGAAAATAAGCAAGGGCATTTGCCTATGTCAGGGAAGTGTAGGGGAATATGAAAATGGCCTGACGTACGGAGGTAACACACAACATGCACAGTTGCCCTATTTTCCTTTATTGGAGGCCAGAAGGGGGATAAAAATAGACGAAGGGTGAATTCTTCAGGCACAGAGGATTTCTAAGACAGATCACCCTCACTTAGGATGAGATAAGCATACAAAAATGCACAAGACCTTAAAATGTCTTGCATTTTAAAAATTTGGATGCTACCACATTGCTTTTTTTGTACAGTTTTGTACAGTTAAAGATCCTAATGCTGCTCATCACATGGCAAGTCTAAGATTTCTTGATTCATTGAATCATTTTCTAAAGAATCACAACTGATTTGAATCACCACTATCAAATAACTAACAAATGGTTTAAACTTTCATTGACAAATTACTAGTAATAAAATATTTTGCAGAACATTTGTTAAGAAGGTCTTTTTCACCATTGAATTGGTGTCTCTTATGCTATGTCACCTAGAAGCATGGCTAACTTAAATGTTCATGCTACTGATTCAGGAACAGACTTGAGGGACTAGCAGAAGTACCTGGTGATATTCGGACAGGATGCTGTGCATGTCCGCTACATCCTCGCTGGAGATCTGCTTGACCACTAGAGTACGGTCATATGAAGTGAAGAGACCCTCGCCCTGCCCGTCCCCTTTCACAGGTGGGCTGCGGGTGAGGGACACCTGAAGAATAACACACGCACAAACAAACGGCATATCAAAAAGAGCTGCAACAGTTGGGTAATAATTCATCATCAGCACTAATTATGGAAAAAAGCTGGCACATACTACAAGTAGTCATTCTGACAGACTACAGTACAGGAAGTGCAGAGGTGATATGATTGTTTCATTGCACAATAAAACAGGAAAAGTTCTTGTTACATAGAAGAAACTGATGGTGGCTACTTGATCCCCTGCCCAATTTGTACTGAGTATGTCATGCGTGCATATACTATGTTACATTTACTGGCACTCAGTGCGTACTGCATAAGGGTAAACTTTACATATATTTATATAATTATAACATTGTGTACAAAGGACCATTTTATACTGTACATTTTATTTTTTTCTCTATATATTAAACTGAGCAAATAAATTGTGCACTTAAATTAACCGAAAAATTCTGTATTTAAATGTGCTTCCTGTAGAGGGTGTGTTAACTTAGGTATGTGGAAAAGTGAATGTATACTACTGCTAGCTTGGCACCAACGCTGCAAATTCCAAAGATGTGCTAGCAGAAATTTGTTCTATCACAGCAGTAGTTATTAAATAATTAAGAAGTACTTACACAGTTACTTCAGCTTTAACCAGTGGTGGACAGTAACGAAGTAAATGTAATTCGTTACTGTACTTAAGTAGTTTTTTTGTGTATCTTTACTTCAGCATTTCCATTTTGGGCGACTTTTTACTTTCACTCCACTACATTTCAAAGTCAAATATCTTACTTTTTACTCCACTACATTATGCAAAATCTGTTGCTCCTTCTGGTTTATGTGTGTATAAAAACGTTATGTCAAAACGAAAGAAGCGTTGAAAGAAACGGTTCAACATCAGTGCAGCAGCGTATAAGTTTTACATTTTAAAACCTAAATGATGGAACTAACCTAACTTTGTGTTAATAGACCACAATACAGAAATATGTACATATATGAAGTTGTGACTGGCATGTGTCTTTTTTCTGAATTTAAACAAACACTATTTCATTTTATAGTACATTTGTTTTGGCTAGTTTATGTTTATGAACAAAGACCTACAGATTCAGTATAGTTAAGGAAAACTCATTTGTGAACCTGTATTTAAAGCAAGTTTTTATTAAACTTAAACTTGTAGCTAAGTTGCAATAGACATCAGCATCAGACTAATTAATGACATTCTATTAAAATGAATTAAAAAGTATTTTCACCTAAAATGAGTTAATGAAGCCAAAGTCTTCTTACAAAAATGGTAATAGGACATTAGAGTCATAATTAAACTTTTAGTACTTTTACTTTCAATACTTAAGCACATTTGAAGGAAAATACTTTTGTACTTTTACTCAAGTGGAGGTGTAAATGGAGGACTTCTACTTTTACTGGAGTAATATTTCACCTTGGGTATCTCTACTTAATCTCAAGTACATGATTTGTGTACTTCGTCCACCACTGGCATTAACCCGTGATGTAATGATATACACGGCTGGTAACAATGAAGTGACAACACTGAACGTGATGACATATGTTACCACCAAGCCGATCTGGTAATACAATGCCATAAAAACACAGCCATGTGCATGACCTGTTTAAGATGTTTCTGAACCTTTCACAACATTCCTAGTCTTAAACTGCCCCATCCCAACTTTTTTAGAATGTGCAGCAGGCATCAGTTTCAGAATGAGTGTATATTTACAAAAACACAACTACAATAAGGTAAAGCATTACACATCTTTGTGCCGTTTTCCTTCAAGTACAACTCAAAGTAGATTTAAAAGTAGATAAATCACTGCTTTCTGTTTGTATTTGCATTTTACCTACTGTTCCAACTTTTTTGCATTTGGGTTTGTAAAAATAATTCTGGGGTTTACTTCACGAAGCTGATGTATTACTTTCCTTAGAACCTCTTTTAAGAACAAATTTAAGAAAAATCTTCAGCAGATATTGGTGAATGAGGCCCACTGTGTGCATGGTCATATTTAATGTACGCTTTATGCAACTTGATGTGTAATTCAGTAGTACCTCACATGTGGACTTCTTATTTAGCCTCTGAAAAAACTCTAATGGAGCTAGTATTTCACCAGCTGCATGTGCAAACTTGAAATGAATACATTAATGCTAATGGACTGATCAGGTGAAACATTTTGCAAGAAGCAGACACATTAATATGCATTAAATACCTGGTAGTCCAGATCTTCAATGCCAAATCGCTCTCGCAGGTTCCTGAAGACTTGAGGACAGTATTCTTTGAATTTAAAATGTCCAGGCAGATTCTCCCTGTAAGGAGAAAGTCTAGTCACTTTATGCATCCCATAATTACTGTCTCTGCAGCCAACAGGCTCCCTCAATCATTTCTAACTAACACACACCACAGGAATTTCTTACTTCTTACATCTGCCTGTTCATTTCCAGGCACTTCTGTTAGTTATGGCTCCAGTCATTATAATAACCAACATGTATGAAAGCCTGTGCCTCAGTAAAAACAAAAAGGCATCTGACAGTGTTTATGATGAACTCATCATGACCAACATTCAAAAAATTTCAGCCCTTTCATAAAACAACTGAAATGTGACCAGGCCTAACCAATAATAAGAAATGATTTACTGATATAGACTGATATACTGCCAAGAGTAAATATGCTGCCACAATCATGGGCTGTGTGGGGAGATTACTTGTTGAAGAGATGGTTGTTGACTTTGATTTTGGTGTTGGCTTTAAAGTCATCCGGGAGAAGCATGACTGGAACTGGAACTTGGTTTAGGTCATTTATCTGAAGAAGAGAAAAACACAAATATGTCATGTAATGCTTTAAATATTCAAATGCACCAGAGCGGTAAAAGCCTTTATGGAAAAC
Organism: Colossoma macropomum; assembly: GCF_904425465.1. NCBI lineage: Eukaryota > Metazoa > Chordata > Actinopteri > Characiformes > Serrasalmidae > Colossoma > Colossoma macropomum. The sequence continues at coordinate 34,462,821 of NW_023494802.1, read as the reverse complement.
AGTACAACGGTGTGAACATCACTAAGCATGTTAACTGAAAGGGTCTAGTTTTGAAATAACTACCCCCAAAATCTTCAGTGCCTTTGGGTGTTGAGTAAAGCTTTCACTTAAACAATCTAAAGCAAGTGGTTCCCTACTCCAGTTCTCTTGTCCATCTGTACTGCCCAGTCCTGTGTTTTCCCTGCAACTGAGTCATATCATTAGCTAACGATCAATCTGATTTAGGTGTATTAGAGCAGTGTTCCTCAACTCTGGTCTTGGAGGCCCACTGCCCTGTACATTTTACAGCTTTTCCTGCTTTAACACAGCCACTAATAATAACGGGCTGTTAATGAGCTGATTTGTTGGATCAGATGTGTTTGGAGCAGGGAAAAAAATAAAAAGTGCAAGACAGTGGGCCTTCAGGACCAGGGCTGAGAAACAGTGCGTTAGAGGAAGAATGTATGAAACAGCAGGGCAGGTGGGCAAGACTGGAGCTAGGATACACACTACTGAAGAGCTAACATCAGTTATTGATCAGCTAGCGACATAAAGTCTGTTCTGCTCAAAATATAAGCTAACATTACGTTAGAAGTTCATAAATCTACCAGGCATCTGAAAAATGAGCAGTTACTGATCCTATTTAACCTGACAGGATCCACCTGAAGTGTGATCCTACTGCATCTCACAGAATGGGTAATTAGCTAACCGACGCTTTATAACGCTAACTACATTTGCAAGATAATAACACGCACTCCGTCTAGAGAGTAAATACTACATAAATGCTGTCAATAATAAGCGGAATGAAATTCAGAATCACTGAATAAATCAAATCCGCCTCCACTTTTAACGTAGCTGAATGTAGCTGAATTTAGCCTTTTAGCTTCAGTGCTTGTGTTTATGTACGAGTTCCAGATTGGCTTCGTGTAACGTTAGGTTAGCTAGCTCGGCGATACCACATGTAAACAACTCCATTTCTGCCTCCTATGTGGAGAAATAAATGGTTCAGGCTAATTCACATCCCTCCTGGACGAGCGCATAACGTCGAAACGAGGTCGTAGCATAAACTGTTAGCCTACAAAAATGGGAGTTGTCTGTGGAAGTTTAACGAAGCTGAGGGAAAAAAAAACCTACCGAATGATTCACACCCCACATAAAGACGCTGAGCACCGGGTCGCTGGCCCGGAAGACTTTCACCTTCTGCTGGACAAAATGCTTCTTTTTGGTCTTGGTTTTGGGGGCCAGTATGACCATAGGGCCGGTGCTGCTGTGAGAGGCCATCATGCGGCTTGCCCGCCTGGCTGGCTGTGAGAAAGCTGTAGCAGCCCGTTTCTCTCTGCTGTCGCTGCTTTTCCTGCTCCTGCTAGCAGAAGGAACCGACTCCTTTTGAACCGATTCATTTAATTAAACCGAATGAGCCGTTTCGCAAGTCCAACTGAATCGACCTTTTTGTTTGCTTTCAATCGAGCATTAACGTATCTGGAGGGGATGAAATTGACCTGGTTAAATCGTTGTAGAAATTACTCCGGTCGGGCCGAAAACCAGTGTATATGAAGATGAGGATAAAATTGACTTGACTTTGAATCAAGGAATCAGTGAACGGACGTTCGATTCACTGACACGAACAGTTAGCCAGAATCGGTTCAGTAGACTGACTCGAATTTTTCCGGCTGGCGCCTCAGCTGTCAGTCAAAGGTCGAGTGGGCGAGCAGCATACCGCAACCGCTCTTCGTCGTTGTCTTTAACTTCTCCTGGCCTGGTTTCTTCACACACTTGTAACTTTTGGAGCACACATAGTACCTGAATAACCTTCTTCCACCTGCTTTATGACAGTGCTTTATGACAGCTAAGTGAGAAATCGCCAAGAAATGTCTCCGGTTGGCTCACCTGGCCCCTCCCTGATTGGACAGATGTGGGGAGCCAATGAAACGGGTCATACTGAAATCATGTGATGTATTGAATGCGGAAACCTGTAGTTCTTTACTGTAGGAAGTTTAGCATGAGCGTGTGCCTGTAGCCCAGGACAGTGGTTTTCATCCTGCGGGCCGCGGCCCCCCAGTGGGCTGTAGTGGTATTGCTAGGGGGCCTTTGGCATTACCACAAAACTAATGTTATTCATACTCCTAGTCCTTCATCAGTTGTCACAGAACACTGCCCACAGGACGCTGATGGCTGGATATTTTTGGTTGGTGGACTATTCTCAGTCCAGCAGTGACACTGAGGTGTTTAAAAACTGTTGGTGTAAAAAGCACTGTTGTGTCTGCAATGCACACCAACACACCACCACCACGTCATTGTGGTGCTCAGGATGATCCACCACTCAAAAAATACCTGCTATGTGGTGGTCCTGTGGTGGTCCTGATCACTGAAGAACAGGGTGAAAGTGGGATAGCAAAGTATGCGGAGCAACAGATGGACTACAATCTGTAATTGCAGAACTACAAAGTGCATCTATATGGTAATAATTCTCTTTTTGTTTGTATGGAATTTATCCATCATGGGTAAATGGCTACAAACAGAAATTTATATATATATATATATATATATATATATATATATATATATATATGTACATATGATATTTGATATCAATTGTTGCATGTAAAACAATCTGGCTGGTTAAATCTTTTTGTTGGCCATGGAAGCTTTTGTGGTCAGTTATGTGGGCTGTGAGTCAATTAGGAACTCCTGGCCTAGGAAATGTAATACACAAATATAAAAAACAAATAATAAGTAATAATAATTAAAACCTCATTTTTTCTGCATAAATAAAGTATTACTATGATATAAGAGCAGTGTTAGCATTAAAAGTAGAACAGGTTCAGCTTGGGTGTCCTTTATAAAAAACTAGGAGTCATGGTTGGTCAGTATCAGTAGTCATCATATCTGAATATACACAGAGCATTGTATTTATACAGTAGATGTAGTTTTCTTGTTTTCGTTTGCAGAAGATAACTGCTCTTTCTTGCTGCTGGATCAGTCGTGACTTTCCGGCTGGATCTCACATGGACCCCTACTTCTTGCATAGTGCACTGCACTGGTCATAAAACTAGAGGTTCTGCACCCAAATAGTGATGATAGCATGGAGAGTTGTATAGCTTATGCCTTAATACAAATGTCTTTATTTTTGTATATATATAATGCACTATTTAGGTGTAGGAGCCGTTATTTCATGACTCTCATAGTGCACTATGTAGGGAGTAGGGAGCTATTCTAGATTTAGCCCCTGTTTGTTTTTTCTTGTGAACTAAATTTGGTATGTTATTGTTTTTCTAGAGCTTGTGTCTGCAGAAAGTGCCACAAAAAATGATTTATCTGTTCACTTTGTACCATTTTATGATGTTCTTGGTACATGGTACATAGGCGCCCATTCAGTTTCTTTAAGTGGAGATCCCAAATAACACACAGTAGACTCTCATTTATAAGGTAATATAGCTTATATGTGTTTTTCGTCCATATTAATTCTTTTATTTTATTTTTTTGTTTATTTTTTTGCACCTCCTTTGCAAGGACCTGCAACCACTGGCACACACACTGATACAAGAGAATGAGTGTGAATTGGGAGTCATCACACAGCTTTTGTGCACTTTCATTTCCTCTATGCATTTGGGTTTGAGAAAATACTGTATATCAGACTTTGGAAGGAAAATCCTGAAATGCTGCATTACAACAGAATTAGAAACGTTTGAAATCAAGCATTGTCATAGTACATTCCAATTCTGACTCAACATAAATAGCAACCATCATAAAATGAAATAATAATGATTTTAACCTGTACAGCAGTACGAGATAACTGGAGGGTATGTTTAAATGAGTGTGCTTCTTTTCATAAATGTGCCATTAAAGCTTGGTATTCACTGTTTTTTCTTTTTCTTTTATGAGTGTCTCGATAATGAAAAAAATGCTGACAATATAAAAATACATGGCATTGTAGTTCATTAAATAAACCTGCAATTTATATATAAAATATAATATTGAAGTATATAAAAATATGCCTAACAACTTCTCAGAAAGAGTAACAGCCATCAGCTCTCAAGAACATGTCACCCCATGTTATCTATCTACCACAAAAAACAAACAAAAAAAATGCATTTATGTACAAACAATCCACTATGTATTAGCGGTTAGCGTGTCACTTTGACACAAAAGAAAGGACTGAATGCTTTCCCAAATCATGTGCACATAGGATAGTGTGTCGATGTCTTGGTTACATGGCAACAGTTCAGAAGTACGTGAGTCTTCGAGGAAACAGAGTAATACTCCAGAATAAATTAGACGGAAAGGTATATTTCGCTTTCATACGTAATAGTTTAAGTCAGTGTATCTTTGGAGAGAGGGAGAGGGGATGGTGGGAGGGAAGGGGGTTAGTTAAATGCAAAATGGCAGCCCCACCTGATTTAACAGTATTACAGCCTACTTGGAAAGACACAAGACACAGGCAGTGATGGCTATGGCAAAGAAAGGGACTCTACTGTTTGGGGGCCAGGGACTTAGCTCTTAGGGACATAGCGGCCTACCACAGCTTAAACGTTGGCTCTGTGCTTACGCTGTCCATGCCTGATCCACAAGATTGCGGCAACTTTATGGCAGTGGGCATGGACCTTCGTTTTGGATTGGTCAGGATTGGTTGGACGTGGGTGTTTGTTTCCCATATGGTGTGACTTTCTCTCTATTGTCTCCAGGCCAGGCAGTGTTCAGCGCAAGCTAAAATTGTCATCCCCTCTCCCTGCGTCCCTCCTCTCCCTCTTCTTCCTCCTGGCTCAGAGCTGTGGGGCCGCTTGCTGCCCGTCACTCTCCATCACAAGGTAGGGCGCCGTCCTCGCCCGCGCGGGACGGAATGGTGACCCCAAGCTCGTCCACGCACCAGCAGTGGCCGCGCTGTGTGCCCTTGGAGGAGCGACACTGCAGTACACAGGAGAGACAAGGTCAACAGAACTCTACAGCAGAGTACCATGCTATCTATGAAAATGGACATAGTTCAGCCTGCTATTACTGTTTTTAGCTATGGCTATGTAGCTATGTACTTTTGTCCATTTTAACACATAACAGAATGTCATACAGTGTCAGAAACCACATAAGCAAGTCTATCTGAGATTACTAAACAGCTCAACACAGTTTGAGGAAAGTGTGAGATGATTTTTATGCTGGAGTTTTCTCAGTGCTAATTTGTGGGGTACATGCTTCCATTACTTGTTAGCTACATTAGCATTAGAATCAAAGCTAAAGAAGCAAATTTCAGACACCAAACGTGTCTTGGTTGTTTGACCTCATTAGGCTTAAGGGGACAAACTTTTGTTGGTTTTTAACCGAAAATAATAATAAATTACATTTTTTTCTGCAAATGTTAGTGCATAATTGCTCAAATGTAAACCTACAATTCAATTATATATCTTACATTGCTATTTACATCTGTTTGGGCCATGTATCCTGGGGGATCCATACAAAACATGTAACTTTTTAAAATACTCTTTATATACCTTTATCTTAATAATATCTTAATAACAGGGCGGCACGGTGGCGCAGTGGGTAGCGCTGTCGCCTCACAGCAAGAATGGTACAATTCCCGGCCGGGCGACTGGGGTCATTTCTGTGTGGAGTTTGCATGTTCTCCCCGTGTCTGCGTGGGTTTCCTCCGGGTACTCCGGTTTCCTCCCACAGTCCAAAGACACGCAGTCAGGCCGATTGGACATGCTAAATTGCCCCTAGGTGTGTGTGTGTGTGTGTGTGTGTGAATGTGTATGTCTGTCTGTCTGCCCTGCGATGGACTGGCGACCTGTCCAGGGTGTATCCTGCCTTCCGCCCAATGACAGCTGGGATAGACTCCAGCACCCCACCGCGACCCAGAAGGATAAGCGGTTTAGATGATGTATGTATGTATGTATGTATGTACCTTAATAACATAATATTCTTGAAAACGTATGTTGTTATCATATGATCTGAGCACTCGACCCTTCGTGTTTTCTTTATGTTTCTCTCTGAAATTTAAGCCCACCCACTCACTGCTCCTCTCCACAGCCTGACAACGGTTTGTATCTCCCGGACCGCAAATGCTATATGAGGTCAGTCCAGCGCGGCACGAGCTACCGCGCTGCAGCCGCGCGCACGATTACGCTCTCATTTTTCAAATTCAAAACTCAACGGAAACCCGAGTCAACGGTTAGTGCAACAAGTAAGCTAAACAGTTACCTTCTAAAGGTTTTCCTCACAATTAATATTAATACACATTAATAAGTTTATAATTATGTGTCACACGTCTGATAAATTAACTTGAACTTATAATCAACTTTAGCTATGGTAATTTGTCGTGACCTGACGACAGTAACGTCAGGTCCCGACAAACGTGAGTTTAGCAAGCAAGGCTAGCTAAGGTTAGCTTAGCAAAGTTCCATATTGAGGTAGGTTTAAACGTACAGTAACGTTAAGTTGTATTTTTATTCATTTGTATGAAACACAGTGGTGTAAAAAACGTGTGAATCTCAAGGCATTCGAGTAGTAAGTTAATGTTCACTCAGTAACAGCTAACCTATGTAGCTAACTAGCTAACGCTAGCTAACCTAAGTGCTAAGATGTGTCCAGTGTTGTAAAGCAGTAATACAGCTGCGGTCAGCATAGCTGTTTAAAAAAAGAAGATGAAGAAATTTAATTGTGATTTAATGGTGTAGTACTGTTACAAGACTGTAACTGAGAACCTATTTTTCAATAATACTGTAATGTTTCATACTTGTTTAATTTGTCCTTGTTTGCAGTGCTTTTCTACTGAAACCCCTAAGGGGCCGTGGTTAAAAAAAAAAGTTAAAGACATTGCGTTCCCTCGCAAATGTTTTGCATTCCCTCGCAAAAAAATGCGTTCCCTCGCAATTGTTTTGCATTCCCTCACAAAATATATGCATTCCCTATAATATAATAATTCTCCATAATATAATATCAAGACAGTAAGCAAACGTGGCACCAGAGGTGCCCAACGACACTGCCTACATTAGAGCTTTGTTTTTTAGCATGGCTAACGTTAAAAGCTGTTTTCGCAGTCTGTGCTGAGTTTATTCATCAATTGTTCTCTGCAGTCTCTGTAAATGTAGCTTTTACTGTACGAGGACACTCGATCTCAGTTTCAGTTTGCGCTCACTAACAGCATAATCATGTTTGATTTTGAGAAGCGACACTATGTCTTTATATTTCAATCCAAGATCAACGTAAAACTCAATGAGCCGCTTCATGTCTGAGCTTAAGCAAAGCACAGCTTTTGCAAGCGAATGCAAACTGTTGCATCGTAATGCAAAACATTTGCGAGGGAACGTAAAATATTAGTGAGGGAATGCATTTTATTTGCAAGGGAACGCAAAACATTTGCGAGGGAATGCAATGTCATTAACTTTTTTTTTTAAAACATGGCCATGGTACTTTTCACCACCAAGTGAAGCCCATGCTAAACAAAGTTTTCTTATTTGCTTATTAAGCGCCTCCCACCATTCCTAGGGAATGTCCTAGGGAACACGGAGTAAAATATTAAAAATGTGTATATTACTAAACTTGAGTCTTACATTAAACATCCAGCAAAGTTTGAATAAAAGACATAAAATTTAGCTAAATATGATGAAACACGGCTTAACAACTGCTGATCAGACCGGTCTGAGAACAGTGTGGGTGTGGCTGATTAGAAGCTTGATTGACAGCTCTCTGTCCCACAGTCCTAGCCTGCTCCGCCATTCATACAGAAATAAAATGATTATCCAGCTTTCATCTGACGGTAACTGGACGAAAAATGTCATAGACGGATGAAGAAACAATCGAACGGACGAAGCAACGTGCAAATAAACGAATGGATGAAAGAACAATGTTCGTGTATTTATATAAACATATCAACGGGCGACAGGCAGCTATAGACAGATGGTTTTGGTTACGTTGGATTAGCTGTAGCCTGCTAAGTTTTTCTGACTCTCAGTGTTTTTATGTGGGCGGGGCAAGAGAGGTCATCCTTGTGATTGGTAAGGGATGGCATTATGGAAGCATTACTCAATATTAGGATCGCGCAGTGTACATCAAGAGGAAAGAAATATGGTGAAATATATTGGTTATTTATTGGAATGTTATTCAAAGGGTATTCTTAGTACATGATTACTATTGAAGAAACATCTTAAGAACCTTGTGATGTTGGTTCTTGGACAAACTGCTTAGGGACTGATGAAGGAGAGGTTCTACAACAAACCATTAAGAAGAACCTTTTTCAAAAGTTATTTGTGAAACCAAAAATAGTTTTTTTATGGTACCCACCAAACTGACTCTTTAAACCAGTGGTCACTAACCCTCCTCCTGGAGATCTGTTTTCTCGCAGAGTTTAGTTCTGACCTGGGTATAATGCTGCCCCACCTCTTATCAAACACTTCTGCATCTGATTCAGCCAATCACAGTCTTCTAAAGAAGTAAATTCATTGGAGGTGTGGCAAATTATGGCTGGAACTGCACTTCGCTGGAAGGTTGATCTCCAGGACCATGATTGGTAACACTGCTTTAAACCATCTATTGAAAGGTTTTTTAAGAAATTAAAAGTGGTTATTCTGTGGCATTGCTCCAAAGAACCTTTTTTTCTCTCCAAAGAACCATTTTGTTCCACGTGGCACCTTTATATTTTGAGTACCTTCAAACTTATGTTTAACTTAAATGCAGTCTTCTACTTATCCCAAATGCATTCGATCAGCCAAGACATGTTTGGTGTCTTATGGTTGCCTTTTTGGTTTTGCATGGAGCTGTGAGGGTAGTGTAGCAAACAAGTAATGGAAGTTTCTAGTTACCAGGTTAGCATTGTGTAAACTGCCAAACCCTTTCTGAGTTGTAGAAGTTTGGAAAGGGTACTCTAGAACCGGGATTTGATAATCACTTGTATAAGGATCCATATACTGAGTTGTGGCTCTTGTATGTCTGTCTACCTGCTTTTTTCTGTAGAAGCCACGAGTGTCACAGTTGGGGATGTAGATATCACGGTCAGACTGGAAAACGGTGAGCTCGAGACCCCGCAGCACAGCATTGAGCAGCTTCCGGCACGGAGCCTGGGGAGGAAATGAAAGCACAGAGGGAGAGATGGTAAATATGAAGCAAAGAGACAACCTCTTGCATACCTCTCTGATCAAGAATGTGATAAGCATCATTGGTGATTGTTCATTGCACATCAGGGATCCCATAACACTGTTCTTGATTCTATGTACCAGGGTTTTTTTTCTTTTTAATGAAAAAAACAGCTGTTTCCACTTTGCTGATAACAGTCGAAAAGGTATGAGATCGACCATGAGACACTTTGGGCAACAATCTGTGATGATTCACGGAAAATGAGGGGCTTTCAGTCATCAGCAGACCACTTAAGTGTTAAATCCTGCTTACTCAGCACCACTATTATAACAGATATATGATAATAGGGGACGTTTTAGTAGATGAGTTTCATGGGCATATTGTGATTGCCCATGTGAGTAGGATCAGTCATGGGGGAAAGAGTAGAAAATAAACATTAAGGAATTGATCTGCTGTTGAAATGGACTATTAGATGAAAAGACTAACCTTATCAATTTCACCGCTGTGTGAAGGATGCGGACCTGGGAATACAACAAGATGACACAGGCATATAAATGCATTTCAAGAATTCATTACATGTAATTGTGTGTCATAGAATATTTTACCCCTTATATTACACTGAATGCATATTCCTGAGAATGTCAGAATGAACCCATTCTCAGTTTTCTGCTTAACCGCAGTAGCTTGTGATGAACAGTAGATGGAGATGCCTGCTATATGAATCAGCACCATCAAAATGTGCACGCAATCCTCTGTTTCTGTGTGTCTCTTGGTTCATTTCTGTGTCACAATAAGACACTCAAGCACTTATAAGTTTCTCACTTAGGCACTTACGACACATATACACCAAGAACGGACGTATAGACACACATGAACAATGACAGCAAGTGATCTGTTAACCATCAGCACAATTGCACCACCCAAGAGCCTCAAGTCACAGAAATGCTTTCATACCGCAAAGGAATTTATTGCCATTGCTTGCAAACCAGCAGCTATTCCTGGTGTTTTTATGCTCCTGCCCTTCCTCCACTAACATTTCTGTCATCCTACCAGCGTGCTGTACGAGGCGAGCGCTTGCCAATGCGTCCCTGGAACCTGAAACACATGCTGCTGCTATTTGCCGGAGCGCTTAAAGCGGATTATGCCTGTCATTCTCATGCTGCATGCTGCCCGGCAGAATGATAGAGCAGAGGATGAGGCTGCGCTGTGCGAGCGAAGCCGTGGAGAAATACGGCCAGTACCCGTGTGGTCAAGGCAGGGCGAGGCTAGAAACCCTGGACCCTCTGAGAAAAGCACAGAAAGTAACCAAGGGTGTGAATCTCTGAGCTCCAAACGATTTGTTTAGATAACAGTTCTTTAGGAAACAATTTGATGCATCATGGAATCTCATGTTTCACCTCATTTTTATTTATGTCAGTGTGATTCAGAGCTATTTTTTAAAATACACTGAACACACAAACGTGACTGGAGTAAAAACAATATATGAAGATTTTTGGGGGGGGGTTATGTTACAAAATAGCAACTTTGAGTATCATACAAACTGATTCTAATCAATTCTAACATTTCAAAATCTGGCCATCATGATGCATCAGTACATTTTCATACCCCTGAAAGTAACACATAGTAATATTAGTTAAAAATGGCATCTATAAATCTCTGGCATGTTTCAGGGCCCCTTTCTAGCTCTTGGGGCCCCTGAAATATTCAATGCTTATTTATGAAGGGGCAAAAAGATGTCCTAAAGTCTTTACCTGCGGGGTGCGGTCTCTCCGTGGGACTCATCTTGTTGTACTTGGCGCAGACGCCCCTGCCCTGCAGCAGAGCCTGGAGTGGGCTGTGCTCCCTCGGAGGAGGCATGCAGCGCAGGCCCTTGGCACAGCTTAGGGTGTACACCCCACACGGCTCCCCCAAAGCCAGGACAGCTGTGTTGGATACCCCCACATGGTCCCGTGAGGCCCGGCCCGAACCCAGTGAGTCTTTGCAGGATGGACAGAGCTTGTGGGGGCCCAAACGGCTGGCCGTGGTCCAGGATCCACAGTGAGCCACCAACAACAGCACGATAGCGGTCAAGTTGGAGAGGAAAGGCATCTTCTTGCGCTCCGGTCTCAGGAGGTTCTCCATGCTCCCTTGTATGCTTGTACGGACGTGGCTGATGCTATTTCTGGACGTTCGTGTTCCTCTTTCTTCCCCCCCTGTTCTCTGTTTTCTTTACACGTTCCTCTGTTTCAGCTTGGTGCTCAGCCCCGTTCGGTCGCGCGGCAGCCAGAGGGATACGATCCGAGAGTGAGGGAGGCTTTTAAAGATCAGAAAGGCGGTGATAGAGAGTGAGAGAGGGAGAGAGAGCACAGTTATGACACCTTCAGGGGCTGGGAGTGAGAGAGAGAGAGAGAGAGAGAGAGAGCAAGGGAAAAAGGGAGGGAGAGAGAGAGAGAAAGAGGGGGTAGAGAAAGAGAGATTATTTTTCCTTTCAGAAATGATCAAGCTCCAGCTCCAGCTTTTCTTCACCTAGTACTGCATCTGGAAACAGTCCTTTACCCTGAAATACTTTGTCCACTTATGTCAAGCAATGTATACTTTGTTTTCTTCACATATGAACATGTCAGACCATTCTGGCAACGTTTGCCATGGTAACACAATGAGGGCGAGGGATTGTGTTTCTGTCATGACTCCATACTGACCGCAGTCTTATGAGACTCTTTAAGAGTTGCACCACTAACCTTAAGGACACCAAAATGGTTGTCTGCTACAGTCCATGTGCAGTAGAAGAGCATAAGTGCAAGTATTTATTTCTATGTGTACAGTGGCTGAAAGGATGGGGAAGGCATGGCAGGCAGCCGATCAGACTTTTGTCACCTCAAAGTTTATGCTGGAGAAGGAAGGCATCATCTGGATAATTGTGGCAGTGTTTTCCATGGAATGAGCACAAGACGATCCATTCCAGCAGCTAATAATGCAATCTGTCTATTCACTGAACCATTTCAATCTGTTCTCTGGGGGAGATTTTGTGACGTCCATGTGTGTTTCCTTTAACCTGAATACCTCTAGGCCCAGACCTTGGATGAGATGTGCTGTGCTGTCTTCTACTGCAATTAGCAAAAATAGCATAGAAATGGTGCCATATTGTGGATGGCGCTACTTACATCATACAAACAGTAGACTGCTGCTTTGTAATGAACACGTCCAGATTTAGAAACAGGTGGTTCTATTTGAAAGCATGTTTTTCTGTCTTCGAGAAGCCAAACTTAGGCCACAAACTGGGGTCTTTTGAAATCTGTGGTGTTTATGACGGTGATGCTTTCAGTTCATGAGCAGCTGGGAGGGTCTTGTAAGGACAAACTTTGTTTATTTGATTTTGTCACGAAGGAGTTGGAATTTTGCGATATCAAAGATAAGCTGGTATGAGTAGAGGCAAACAGGATTTAGATGTTTATCTAACTATATTGACATGTGTGGTCCTCGCACCACTCTCAAGCAAAGATACGTTTAGCCCTGCCCTATCCACAGAGATGTCTGAACAAAATCTAAGCAGAACTGTTGCTTTCAGTTGAGCAGTTGTGAGAATCCTGATACAAAACTTCCTTGAACTCTGGGAAACCCCACCAGGCTGGGGTTGTCTATCTCTCTCTTTTTCTCTCTGTTCGAATGTCAGCTGGCTGGCGTTCTTATTAAAGATGATTAATCTTGGCAAAGGGAGCAAAAATCACCTGCTGTCTTGCATTCCCATCTAAGGCCTAGAACAGCACAGCACAGCACAGCCCAGCCTCATGCTCAGTTTGCACATGTTTTGTCAGGAGAATGTTCCAAGAGGCACACCAGGCCAATGGGGGTTAATGGGGGTTCTCTTTTCCAAACTTGCCCCACAGGACTACAGGTTTTCCTCCCCACCTCTGTCTGGGGGCAAGTGAGATAACTCAAATCTTTCTCTCCAGGTTCTTGTGTTCTTTTTTGCTTAAGAAAACATCTATCTATACATAAATACTGCACAGGCTGCCACTTTCATTTAGGAGCCTTCACACATTAGTACACAGATTGGTCCTACAGGTGCCTTCTTGCCTACTAGGCTTTAAATTCTTGTCATCTATGCTTATGGATTTTTCCATTGTTCCAGAGGTTTGTGAATCAGTTCTCAACTGTACTGTTGTGGCAGGGTTTGCACCAGACCCTTTCAGCTGCCTGGAAACACATCACTACCGAGAATGGAAACTGGAAGATAATGGTCTGACTAATGGTTCAACTGGAAAATAATGGCTTTTTAAGGTTAACGCAGATCCCATGTCTTTTCATTAAATGGTTTCAGCAGTCGTTTTTGGACAAGTGTGCCTCATAGAATCAGAAATATAGATATTTTAAAGTAATAAATCAGACAGTCTTAATGTTATGAGTTTATCATGCATGTTATATCCAAATGAGTATGAGAATGGAAACTGGAAGGTAATGCCTCAACTAAATTAATAGCTCTTTAATGGGATCATTGTGAGCAAAAAAAGGCTATGAAAAGTGTGTTTGTTGATCAGCTTGAATTTACACTGACAAAATTAGATGGCTCAAACCCCTCAGTGAGGTAAAATATTCAACAAAATAACAAGTATGTATTTATATTTACAGTGACAATGAATGGCACTCCTAGAAATTCTTGTGAACAAAATCAAACTGACATATATTCCCACTTGTATCTTAATGTTTTGAATTGTTAAGTTGTAAACAAAGCAATTCAGAGTAGTTTCATGTGAAATGCACTGTTTCAGAGAAATAGTCAGAATTGTTCACAGTGGTTTTGATAGAAACCAGACACAAACCTCACATTAAGCTATTATATGAAACGGTTATAAATAATGTTTGCTACTGCCTGATACGGTTTATGAAAGCTTTGAGAAGCTTTTGGTCTAAAATGTATTTTTCAAAATACATTTGTGGCAAAGAAGTACATGCAGATTGATGTGAGGTAAAATAGAACACAAATTAAGCTTTTTTCCCCTGATTTTCCAACATTACATAAAACTTAGAAGGCGTTTGTAGGTTGGTCATTTTGGATTGTAAATAAAATGGCTAGATTTGCATTGTAGACATTGTGATGCCTGGTTCCTATAACCACCACTGTAAAGGAATTAGAATCAGTAAGTGTTTCTACAATTACCCATTTCACATCGAAACACCGAATGAGTTCGTTTACATTTCAACGTTTAATTATGCAGGAATTTCGAAAAATCTGCGTAATTCCAACTAATCATCTGTGAGTTTATATTCTTTACCAAATGTATCAGTGATTCAGGAGAGCACTATGTGAGCAGTGAACATGGTCAATCCCGCCTCGGAGATTCTCGCTAATTCTCCAATTGGTTAATATCACATCAGCAGCGCCACGCTTTTGCCTCCATTGGCGCGTCTTATCCACCGGCCTCTGATGTAAACAGGAAAAGTCCTACACAGTTTAGCCAAGTTTTTCAGCTACATAGCTAGCTGATGGAGTCCCTAGCTAGAAGTAAACACAAGTGACCTTAAATAATCTAATTTCTTTTCTACTGATGTAAGGTAAGGAGTTAAACGAAATGATTATACTTCGGTAAAAACTGATTGATAGGTTAGTGGTCCGGCTGATCGAATATCTTACCTTTTACTGACGTGGTTAGTTATGCTAATGCGTTAGCCGAACGAGAAATGAAGTTACAATGCCTTTATTTGGAGCCGTTAGCACTTAGCTAGCTAACTAGTTTGACGAGGTTGAACACATTCGAAAGCGAAAGTTAGCTAGCTGGTTGCCTAAAATGCCCTCATTGTGTTTGACTAGTTTACTAATGTAGCCAGTACATCAGCGACACGCTAGCCAGCTAGCATGTTAGCCTGTAAACTTTAGGTAGAATAGGTCGACGCGTCGAAACTCGTTCCCAGCATGGCGTTTATAACTGTAGAGGCACAATGAAATATGCAAACAGTCAACTGTCCGTATCAGTGTGTTTTAAAATAGTTGGCTAAACCAGATATTTTCTCAATACTGTTTTTTACAAGTAACAGCTGAATCGTTACGTCGTTGTTACGTTACGTTGTCAGTCAGTTAGCTGCTGTCATCCCAGGCCAGCGACGGTCATTTAGTGTGACTCACCTTAGTGTGTCTAGTGTGACTCACTTTAGTGTGACATTTTTCTAAATATTACCTAACCATTGATAGGACGTCAGCTTCTTTGTTGCCAGTTTGGTTCCCTTGGCTTTAACATTACATCCGTAACACGCTTCAGTATTGTCACTGACTTTACTAGTTTTGTTTTAGTGAACATAGATGTGTAAAACTGCGCTCATACTTCTTATTGTTCAAATGTGTTTTAGTCAAGTGTGTGAAAAAGTTTGCCAAAGTCTGCCCTCAAAGAATTGTACTTCACTGCATTTTGTGTTATCTAGCATGTCTGTTTGTACATTTGCTTATTGAGCATATGTTATCAAGGGACTGGAAGTTCATCACTTGACATTCATTCAGACGGAAACTTGGAGAGGGACTTTCTGTCACGTCAATTGTCATATCAGTGTAAATATTCTATGAATCAAAACGGGGCAATCAAAGCAAGGCTATTGTAGCCTCTTTCATGCAGTAATTAGATTAGAAAATAGGTTGCAGCTTGACTGCATTTTCTAAACATCTGTTCACAACCCGAGAAGTCAAAATCTTGTGTCAATGTTTTTGTTTCCACGGTTACACCCCCCTCTTCCCCCACCAAGATGGACGACATCAATTTACACTACAGGTTCCTGAACTGGAGGCGTAGGATCAGAGAAATCAGGGAAGTGCGTGCTGTGCGTTATCAGGAGCGCTACAAACGCATGCTGAAGGATGGAGACACTCTGAGGTAGGTCTGACAAGTGGCCTGAACCTGTATATGCTGTCTAATTTTTGTTATTAAAGATCAACAGTGAAATTGCCACGTTCAAGATCTGTATATGTAATTTAATTACCAATGTTTTGGGCTCATTAGTCTCTTTTGTAATTACATGAAGCATATGGAGGATCAGTGTGTGTGTGGCTTGTTTTGTATTAATGTGTTACTAAAATGATAGTGCTTCATAAAAGAATTGTATTTGTTTATCTATTTATCATAGTAATTCAGTCCTTTCAATCCTCCTCTGATTTTTGTGTTTTGTCATGTTTGTCAGTCTGTGCCTTTAGCATTTATTTAAGGATTTTGAATGTCAGTGTCATCTGTCACTCTTTGTTTTTAAATGCCACAGTCAGAACTAGCCCCAGTGCTTATGTTTCTCTGGAAATGCTGGGGTTTGTCAGCGAGGTGGACTTGGGACTGAAAAGCATCATGTGTGCGTGCATTCGAGCCATCAGCTTCTACCAAAAACGCAAACAAGACTGCCTCTCTCAACCTCACTGATTGAAACAATTATAATCCCAGGGAACGTTATGGGCTGCTTGTTTTTTGGTCAGCAAAAGATGAAAGCACATTTGACGTATTGGAAAAAGCATCAGTCTTTGTGCAATATGGTGTTAGAATTGCACAAAACATTAAATGTTCTATTTTTTTGCACTCCTCTGATATTTGAGTCCTCTGATGAGGATTCACTGTCTCTGTCATATTGAATTACAAATGACTTGTATGTACAGTTGCAGGAATGCTTGTGATCCTTTTAGAATTATAATTAAATGCAGTTTAATCTAACAAACATAACATTTTACAGTGCATTATCTTTTTTGAACAAAAAGTTTAAAAGATCAAGCTCACGGTTGTATAAAACATGAATTTCTAGCATAATGACCAGTTGAAAAGAGGCTGTGCTGCCATATTAAAAAATTAAATTACCTGCAGTTTTGATTGCCTGCTGTCCACAGAGGAATTCTGTGCAGCATGGCCTGGTCAAAAGAAAAAAGGCCTTGAGAAGAAAAGTCTTTGAAAACGTTACAAAGTGTTTCTAAAAAATTGAGCCTTCACCAGTCAGCTGTCAGACAAATGTTTTACAAATGGAACAAATTCAGAAACCACTTAAAATCCTTCAACAACTGACGAATAGCCATCAAATGCCAAAGGATTCCAGGCATCTCTTACACCTTATAACATCTGTGTCCATGAGTCTGGCATAAGGAAAACACTGAACAATAGTGATGTTCATGGGAGGTTACCAGGGAGGAAATTTGTGCTTCCCATAAAAAAAATTGCTACTCATTTAAGTCAGCTAAAGACTGCTTAGATGTAGGACCTGATTGATATTAAACCTCTGTAGCAGATGTGGATACAGATTTCAAGGGGCTAAACATTCTGATAACTGATAATATTGGTCAGAATAATTTTAAATGGTCAGCGCTCACATTTTTAAAAACTCAAGTTAACGACAAAACTTAGTTTTATATAAATATTGCAGTGTTGGGCATGGAGCAGAATTATTTGTGTTTTTGGTTTCTGTTAATTTTCCCTTTTTTGTAAGTTTTTAGAAAAAGGTAGTTTTATGTCTTTATTTCATTTACTTTTACCATCTGTCTCACTCTCTTAGTGAATGCACTGTGTAGTTTTCTTTACCATTAGCTTGTGAATTTATAGCCAGCCGTCAACATCAATGTATGTAATCAAAAATTTTTTCTGTAATTTTCTCCATTTTAATGTTTTGTGTTGTACAGTTGAGGTAGGACAGTACATATTGGCTTGATTTTAGCCACAGAGAATGCAAGTAAACGCTTCTTTGAGTGTCCCCATACTTCTTTTTCACAGGCTATGATACCTTTTTATTGACATTTTAATTCACATCGGATTAATATAACCATTTCTACGACTTAATTTAAACGGCGCCACAGTTTTTACTGATTTGGAAGCACACAGTGTGTAAAAATAACTGACATGATGAATTCGCATGGGACTAAAATCACTGAAAAACACTGGTAAAAATAACATCCCCCAACCTTTCGATGTTATACTAATCCCATTCAAAAAATGACATAGGCCTAAAACTTAAAAGAGGTTCACAGGCTTATTCTAACAACGCAGCAGGTCAGGTTATATTTAAGTGGCGATAGAGACAGCTTTGTGACTCTTAAAAACAACATATTCTGGAATTAGATGATGCTATGTAAGTATGTGAGAAACACTGATGCATTTTTAATATGAGGGTGGTAATTCCTCCCAAACCTGACTGAATTCATGTTAGGTTGTTAGAGGATGATCATTGTAGAAACACGGACTGTTGTCAATCTTACTGGCTATTTCTTTGACAGGATATAAGTACCTATAGCAACAGTGCTTTATATTAAGAGTTTCTAAATGAGTTTCTTTCTACTTCCCTGCTGTAGTTACCAAGGGAACTCTGATGAGGTTGGCTGCTATGTGGCTTCACGGCCCTTGTCAAAGGGAAACTGCTACTTTGAGGTAGGTGGCACGTCAGGATTGAGAGACAATGCCAATGCAGATGTTAAATTAATTAATGGTGTTATTCTGTTGCTTTGCTGCTTTTGTTGAGAAATTCAGTGACAGTACTGTGCTGAAATCAACTTGCAGTAGCCTCTGTAAGGTTTTTTTTTTGGGGGGGCTACTTTCTACACTTGGTTTATTTTCAAGATTGATTCCAGGTTCCTTTTATGCAAAACCAAAACCCCTGTTTTGACAGCAGTGCAAACAAATTATGATATTTCCAGATGGAAACAGATTTGAAATGAAAATTGAGCTTGTAAATCACATAATAATGAATATCCTGCCACAAGCTTTTTTATCCTTTCTGAAAATTGTTTTCCCTTGTCTTCATGTAAAAAGAGTCTAGATATCTTCCGTTAGAGTCATGGAACACAGGCCACAGGTTTTTCTGTAAACTTTAAAACGTGGTTCGGCAGGACACATCATCAGAACACCAACTAAATAAGCCATAGTCACACACTCTCCTGTCCACTATGTGCTGTTTGCTCAGAGTTGCTTTAGGCTGCCATAAAACAAAACATCATCACAGTACTTGAAGACGCTTTCATGACACATATTACAATATTTCGTTTTTCAGAGATTTGAATACCATTTGGTATGGCCAAATTTCAATAGCAAAACAGTAGTGCCATATTTTAAAAAGGCTGTGAAAAACTCTTGAGTACAAAAGTTTTTTTTTTGTTTTTTTTTGTTTTTTAAATTTTATTTAGTCTTTTTAAAAGCAAAAGGAGGGAAAAACAAACAAAAGGTAAAAATAAATTGTTAAACAAGATTGTTATAATGGCCTGACATCCAGTCAACTACTTGTTACCATGCAGTTTATAAAGTTACTATGCATTGGTTGTTGTTGTTATTTTTTTTACTACAGCTGTTCTTAGAGGTCAACTGAGCACAAATCAGAAAACTATACTTTAGTCTTTACTTGTTTTATTTATCTCATGTTTACTTTCTCATAAATTGGACTAAATCTTTACCAAAGAAAAAAACGTGGAGTGTATGTTACATAGGAAGATATTTCAATGAGAAGCTTTTGTTGAAGTGTAGAAGACCAAGACAGTCAGGTACAGATTTGTTTTAGTCTGAAATTTATGTAGAACATGTTGATTTCTGTGGAGTGTCTGCCTTTTGACCTTGTTATGTTAAGCAGCTGAATTTTCACAAATTAGGCAAAATACTTAAAAATAACTGTAAGGGACATTGGTTTCTGAACATTTTCAGTCACCTTTTTTCCACTTCTCTTGAGTTTTCTTGTCTGAGACAATGTTTAAAAACCTCCAGCAGTGGTGCTGTGCCACACACAAACTGCCATGCTCCTGCCATGTCATTGTCACTGCTGACTTGAGAATGGTCCACCACTCATATAATATCTCATCAGCAGCAATCCTGCGGTATAAGAAATGTGTGGGTGGGGTAATAATTAAAATGTTGAAGTGGATTTATTGAGATTGTCTTGTTTTGTCAGCTTACAGTTTAACAAAATGAGATGGATTTAACATTAATCTATTATTCAGATATATCAAATATTTCATTTTTGACTAAAGCTTACAAAGTACAACAGTAAAATTAGTCATATGAAACATGACTGCTATTAAAAATGTTAAATGTTGGTTGGATAGACACTGGCACAGAATACGAAATCTTGGCATAAATAACAGAAATAGGAGACAAAGTGACCTGACACCAAATGAGTTTTTTTGGTCAAATACAAAAAAATCTTTACTGTACCTTTTAGGCCTTTGGACAAGTAGGTTAATGATGCATGCAGTTGTGCAGTGCTCCAGAAGTACTGACACCCATAAAAAATACTCATGCTCATATGTATTGGGACATCCAAGCAAGGGCTTGAAAAACAACTAAGTTCAGTTTTTGCAACTCTCCAGAACATATTGACGAGCTGAGGAAGGTGTACAAGCTTTACCTGTCCTGAAACATTTGCCATAAAATACAGTTTGGGAGAAAGAAGATCCAAGTGATTTAATACGGGAAAGTCTGTGAGTTTGGGCTGTAAATTAGGTTTTGGGAGAGGGCATGCAGGGTGTGATTTATGGATCTGGGCTGAGGCCGTCTGGATGAGAGGCAGCTGCTGCCGGGCTGTGGGCTGCTGGCAGCACAGCCTGGTTTGATGGACTTCCTCTCCTGGGCATTGGACCTGGAAAGTAACACCCTGTCCATTATCCTGCTGTGCTGTACATACATGTGGCCCAGCGCTCAGCCCCACTCAACTCAGTTCATATACTGTCTGTCAGAAGTTTTCAAAAATTGTGATAAATGAGCGTGCTTGCTATAACTTAACAGCATTTGATGTTAAATAGTAACCAGGTTAATTCTGAGAAAAACTATATCGGCATGTGCACATGCAAAAAAAAAAAAAATCATAAAAATCTCACTTAGCAGCTGTAACTGCTCAACTGCTCAGTAATGCTTGTTTGTATTATTGAATTAAATATTTCATTTAGATTTAGGACATTTAGTGTCTGCTACATTGTAATTCTAGTAATATTATTATTTTAATTAGTAATGGATTGAAATTAAAATGACCAAAACCAAATACACTAGGACACACTAGGCTGAAAACCGAAACTACAAATGGGAAAAAAGTGAAAATAGATAAAAACTGTTAAACCTACTAAAATTATTACAGTATGTAGGCTATATTATATGCCTACAAAATCCTGTGTCCTCGACCAAAAACAGTTGGTCATCCAAGGGAGTTAATTCCATTATTTCTTAAATTATACTTAGCGCATTGACACTGTTGTTTGTAACTTTTTCATCATTTAAAACTAATTACAAATAGTGTTGGCATACTAGCTGGGACTTTTCTTTCTTCTGTCTGTTGTTTGCTGTACACTATGTATTAATCTGGATGTCTTGTTTTCTTTTATCAAACCTCAGGTGGAGAAGTTCTTTGGTATTGTATCCACTATTAACACTTACTGTGAACAGAAATTATTAATGCCTTGTCTAATATCCTTGTCTAATGTACCGGGAAATAGTTGTACGTGGCCAATGCTTTCATGCATCCTTTTGCTCCCACTTAAAGTGTTTGAACTTGTCTTCTCTGATCACGTTACCTGAGGACGTTGTGCGTCAGTTACCTGAAGACGTTGTGCTGTACTGTATGTCTGTATGCCTCTGGTGGCCACTCGTCACAAATACTGTCACAGATAACGGTACTGATATTTATATATGCTGTAGGGGTGTCATGGTATGCATGTTAATATTCTTTTTTTGATATGGGGGTTGCGAGATGATTCATGCTATTAAATACATGATTTTATAGTTCTGTTTAACACAATCCATGATTTTTTTTAAAATCATAACAACAACGATAGCAACAACAACAAAAAAAAAAGAGAAAAAGAGATACTTTGTACTATCAGTTTGATTAGCCTACCTTGTATGGTTAGAAAGGGGGAGAAAGCAATCTTCCGTTTGAGTACAATAATTGATTGAACATTTACAGTGTGCAAACATTGCTCAACACTAGTAACAAATACCTGTGCTAATACCTCAAATATGCTGACTCGTTTGTGAAGACCTCACTCAAATGTTTCAGTTACCAGAGCATGGAGAAAACACAAGTTGCAGGAGCTTCTTCTCTCTAGGCATCCGCTTTTTGTATCGGTTCTGAACCGGCAAAACAAATAACTCGCTCCATAGGGATATTCGTAGCTTTCGATTTGCGCTGTTACTCTGTTGTAGAGAGTCTTGGACTTCACAGTGTGCTAGAAGTGATTGAACCACATTAGAAAATCCCCTTTCACTCATTTCAGCCAGAAAATAAGAGCCACACTTTTTATAGAAACACAAGATCCAATTGAAAGTTAACTTGTAGTGCTCAGTTTATTAATTTATGGTCTACACATTTTTGGTTTATTTTTATTATTATGATACACATTTTCTTGAACATAAATCTTGAACTTTTGTTTATGTTGTTGTTATTATTATTATTGTTATTATTATTTTTAAATTTTATGTCTTTTAAGAAAATGACTTGCACTTGTTATTCATTAATCTGTCATTGTTGTCTTATGGGGACAACAGTGGGAATTACAAAAAATGTTTTGAAAATTACAAAAAGTGAATAAATAAATGTAAAGTTATTTTAGCATTTGTTTTCTAGTATTGTAATGCAAAAATGACAATACGTGTCATATTGTGAAATTTGTGTATTGTTAGACCCCCAGTATGCGATATTTTGTTTCTCAGTATAAACCTGGTAAGACTGCAGTATGGTAACAATCCGTCAAAGCAAATATTGCAAACCAATATAATATTACAAAAGTTACAAAAAACTGACGAAGAGAAAGGCAAAGCTACGTGTCCTTAAATTTTTGACAGACGTGTAGTTATTGTCTTTTAGATATGCTGCATCACTTGATTTTCATCGTCGGATTACGGATGTACTGTATTTGCAGTATAGCTAGCAGTGTCTGGCTATTTTAAATGGTGTTACAGAACGCCCCAGAAGGGGAGAATCACACACAAGCCTTCATGCATGCTTCTTGAAGACATTCGGTCCTCAGAAACGAGTTTGACATTTTCAGCCATGACTTGAGTGGGATTGATTCTTCTGGGTGATGTAGGACATCTGATTGTGACGCACGTTTCTGAGAGAATCCCCTGGATCACGGGAGTGTGATTCCCGTAAAGGTCATGTGCCTAGCGGAATATGCGTCAGCGGCACGCTCAAGTTTCCTCGTTACACTTTCACAGGAGTTTCATTTCACCTCCTTTGGCCCCCAGGCAGCAGCCTGATCGCCCAAAACCCCTGCACATACGCTGCTGAACCTTTAGCTCTTTAAGCTCTTCCTCTTGTTTAAACAACCTCATTCACTCAAAGAAAAAAACCTCCACAGTGATCTAAAGCCGTCTGCTTTTTCAGGGAGCGTGTGTGTGAATCAATTTTGTCCTTAGTCAAGTGGAAATTTTCTCTATTAGCCTAATTGATTATTTTCTCTGGAAGTGTGGGACGGAATTCTTAGCTGCCGAGTTCACGGCAGGGTTCCCTTTTGAGGAATGGCATGTCTTCAGTGTTCATGGCACATTAAATTCACAGTAGGATGCTTGTAGAATGAACAGCAAACATTAATATTTAGGAAATGCTTTTAGGATTTACTGTAGCTTCGTAAAGCTTGGAGAGCAAATCCTCGAAAGAGTCAACAGGCGAGGGGTGGGAGGTGATGGGTGGACTTGGCTTTAAACCTGCAGGAACCTGAGGAGACTCTCTCAGGCTATGAATAAGCTTTGGCTCTGTGTGTAGGGTTTAGTTTGTAGAGCAGGAAGATGTGGATAGCCAACAGCTGTACACCAGCCATTCTACTGGAGATGGATACAAACATTAAGCCACGTGGACCAGAATCTTACCTGCTTTTCTGCTGTGGTCAAATGTCCTCATAAGCCATGAATTTCATGTTATTCTGATCTTTGTAAAGATCATTAATTAAGTATTGCATGGGAGGATGTTGTTAAATTAATCAAGAAGATTACTCAGAGAAGGATAAGAGTCTAATTAGGGTTAGTGATTGTGATTAGTGTCAATAGTCTCCAGTTGTTAGAGATCAAGAAGAAGAAGTTCAGAAGCAAGTTGAGTTGCGATTGTATGGTGCTCCTACTATGCACCTTGGTAGGGCGTGGTCGGGCGTATTGCACTGTTGTGATGTTTTGCATACAGGCAGTTAAGCAGTAGCTGGGAGGTCACATTCTTAATTGCAGGTTACTTGCCATGACTTCTTCCTCTGACTCAGTAGACCTGAGGTCTGTTATTCCTGGCAACCTTTCCCTCAAATGTACACAGCTGCTGGCGCTTTCTTAGATACCCCACCCATTCCCCCCTTGTCGTGTTAAAGTCATGTCAATAATATTGCTTATTAAGTCTCAAATTGAGGTCATGAGCGCTAGTGCTAATAATCTCCATCCAGTGGGTGTTAAGGTCATTTTCCAATTATTTTGGTAACATTCAATCACAATTTTGAATTTGTGACTTAAGTTGTTGAGCAGAGCCAACAGTCAAAAGGCAGCATTACCCAGCACAAAAAAATACATGAACAATTTTGCATGAATGGGCTGAAGTGTGTTTGCGGTCCTACAGGTGACCATAATGGACACGGGAGTCAGGGGGACGATTGCTGTGGGCTTGGTACCTCAGTACTACAAGCTTGACCATCAGCCTGGCTGGCTACCTCACTCCATAGCTTACCATGCTGACGACGGGAAGTAAGTTATACAAAACTTGCCATTTAGATTACCATTTAGAATTTTTGAAAGTGTTCAGTCAGTTTTTGGTTTTCTTTTCTTCCCTTAAATGATTAACCAGGTAGATAATAAGTAGTATAGGTAAATGTGAACGTCTTATATAAGTGCTTTTGGCTTTTACACCCTGTAATTTGATGGTGTTTTTGTTCTGCTGTTTTTCTGTTAATGAGAAACACTTCCTGCTTTCTCAGCCCCCACCTTCCAAATGAACAGCTAATCAGATGTTAGTGCTGAAGGTCTGCTGACTCTGTCTTTGCTGTCTTTTTCAGACTGTATAACGGCAACCCAGTTGGCCAGCAGTTTGGCCCCAAGTGTAACCGTGGTGATCGAATAGGCTGTGGAATCTATGCAGACACTTTTGATGCTGGACTAACAACTGTGTTTTTCACCAAGAACGGCAAAGAGGTGAGTCACTCTTGCTCACCACAAACATCTTCCATTTCTGAAACTGTTGTATGACAGATATATGTACATGAATGTAAACTGTGTCCACAGATAATTCTTATTAGCTGGCTGTCAGTTCACCTCAGCACAACACAGTAGTCATGTTGTTCTCGAACTATTTGTTCTTTTAGATGAGGGCTTCCTGGCTTTATTTTTCTTGTTCAGTGTTTCCTGTATGTGGCCTTCTTTGAAAAGGAACTTCACAGAAATGAACAGTAACTTCAAATGAATGAGGTTACGGCAGACTGTGAAGAAGTTATTTGGCGCTGGCATTTGTCCCATGTTGATATTCTCCCTGTGATGTAACAAACAAGCTATGCCGTTGTGCATTGTGGGTAAATGCTTGCTGTGAGAAAGTTCATAAACACTTCACTAATGTGATTGCAAATGTTTACATGCCATTAAATTCACTCAACCAATGGTGAGCTTCCATGCTGAAGCCATTTAATAAACCCATGCTTTCCATCGGGCAAGTTCAAGGCCGACAGAAATGTAGGCCTCATTTCACAGCAAGTTCTTCTACGGCCTACTTTCACATGACCAAGTGATCCGTAACTTGTAAATAACGGCCCTGTTATGACTTTTCGTTCTCCTTGATCATTAGAGTATTAATGACCTGCAAACAATTACAATGCACACATAGTTAACACAAGCAACGATGAAGTAAGCAACAGATTTTTGTTTGTTTTTCAATAGTTCATCTTTTTAGTGCAAATATTCTCTGCTTACTCAAAACCTGTGTGTGTGTGTGTGTGCGGTGGGGGGTGGTTGGTGCAGGTCGGCTCTGTGGTGGTGCCAGTTGCTCCGGATGGACTCTTCCCCGCTATCGGGATGCACTCTTTGGGGGAGGAGGTGCGGCTAGACCTTCAGGCTGAGTGGGGCAGAGAGGAAGAAGACAGTGTGATGATGGTTGACAGCCATGAGGACGAGTGGGGCCGTCTCTATGATGTCAGAGTCAGCGGAACGGTAAGGCAACAGCGCCATTCTCTAGTTCCCTAAAAGTGCAAGGTGTACTTGGGTTGATGGGTTTCTTAGGATGAAAAAATAACAAAAACGTTGCATTGTTCTCTTTCCAAAAAATAAATGATGATTAATAGTTAATCGTGATTTAATGATTATCAATTCAAATATATTACTGAAGTTACACAGGAAATGTTGCTATTGCCGAATTTGATCCTCCCGATTTTGAAAGAGTGGTCTTGCAATACTGTGATTAAGGCTGCGTCTCAAATATGTGAATTATTTACTGGCCCCAGGATAGTGAGTTAGTGTTTTACCAAACCAGAGTGAATTATGAAAGAACTGGGCCTGAGATTTCTTCTTGGCTGCCTGTGCACACATAGTTTACAGCATCTCCACTCTTGCGAAAAGCACCTGGAGGGCTAGTATTACAGAGGAAGGCGCGCTGTGCTTGGCATGTGTGTTTTTTCGCACAAGATTCCTTTATGACAAAATGGAAGAGAATTGTGTGTGACAGTGGCGACAATATTCACCCATAATTCTCCAGAGTAAGTGCGGCAGGCAACATGCAGTTGTGCTTAGATGGTTCATTTAGCCCAACTTTAGCTCACAGATGTGTTTCTAGAAAGACAGGCTCTGCTCGCTCTTATTCAAGATTCAAGAGTTTCATGTCCTGAGACCACATCACTTGCCAGAGGCCTATGGAGAATGAGGTGTTATGGTGGTTGGAGGGAGGGCCATTGAGTGCGAGGTGTTCAGAGTCCCAGTGGCCTGGGGGAAGAAACTGTTTCGTAATCTTGTGGTCATTGATTTCACACTCCTATATCGTCTACCAGATAGGAGAAGTGTGAAGAGATTGTGCTGGGGGTGAGTTTTGTCCTTGATGATCTTTTGGCCCCTTCTAAGGACCCTGGAATGGGAAATGTCCTGTAGTGGTGAGAGCGCCATTCCTGAGATTGCCTGGGTTGTCCTGACCACCCATTGTAAATACTGTATGCCCAGTCCTCTTTTCTTGTCTGAGTGACATTACGAACCAATAGAATAAGACCAGTTTTGTAAATGAGAGGTAGATGAGGAACATTTCTGCAAAGGTTAAAGAATCTCTATATATTACAAAAGTTCTAAACCAATCAAAGGTTTTTCCTAAAACTGTACATCCAAGCTAATAATTGTTTAGGAATTT
The DNA here is from genome assembly GCF_904425465.1 of Colossoma macropomum. Classification (NCBI taxonomy): domain Eukaryota; kingdom Metazoa; phylum Chordata; class Actinopteri; order Characiformes; family Serrasalmidae; genus Colossoma; species Colossoma macropomum. Next base: position 34,435,557 of record NW_023494802.1, on the reverse strand, counting down.
TTAAGAGTAAAAAGTTGAATTCAATGTGTTAGAAACATAGTTTTAGACCTAGTTGGTCTTTTTCTCCTTGTATAAATCCGGTCCTAGGATTTGTAACCTGGGGCCTTAAATGCATTCTGGCTTTGACCTGCCATTGAGAGGGAGAGAGAGGCCTTTACCTGCATGCCTCAGTGTAGTTAACACTTCTACCCAGAGATGATAAAGGCATGTTTTGACAGGCATTGAGAGTTTGGGCACAGAAAATAGAGGACCGACTGTCCTGAAGTTCATTTTTCACACTAGTCACTATTGAGTAGAATAATAACAAAAGCGTTTTGTTTGAAGGGTGGTCTGACAGTGTTGATCCAACAGTCAGTGTTATCATAGTTATAAACAGGTTATTTATAGTGGATAAGTCGCATCATGCTGGTTTGACAGTGATCTCTGACTGAGTTCTCAGCCTGTAATGCTGGCCCATGATCAGTTATTGTGTCCTGACCAGAGTCATTTATACATCTATATACTCATGCAGTAAAGCCTAATTTGCAAGGCTGGGTACTGGTTGAATTGTTTTCAACGGCTAACTTAAATTTCACTAAAATGCTGATTTCTATTATGTATCTTCTTTACAAGAGACTTGTAATTTGTTAGTATGATAGAGCATAACATCTATATCTGTGCTTTTAAATATGGTGGCAGGATGACTCCCTCTGGTACAAGCTCTGACTGGGTGTTTTAGACGTTTGTCATTTTTATTTGTCGGTTTAAATAATCATCATCATCATCATCTTTAACTGCTTAATCCAGATAGAGTCATGGTAGCAGTTGGGAGAACAGAGAATTCCAGGCGACCCTGGCCCCCGCAACATCCTCCAGCTCATTCCGGGGGACCCCGAGCCGCTCCCAGGCCAACTTAGAGATATAATCCCTCCAGTGGATCCTAGGACCACCCCAGGGTCTCGTCCTAGTAGGCCATGCCTGGTAAACCCCTGTCCAGGGAGCATCCTGATCGAACACCCGAACCACCTCACCTGGCTCCTCTTAATGTGGAGGAGTAGCGACTCTACTCCGGGCTCCTCCCAGATAACCGAGCTCCTCACTCTGTCAAGTAGAATGTAGCCTGCCACCCTGCGAAGAAAACTAATTTCGGCTGCTTGTACTTGTGATCTCATTCTTTCGGTCATTGGCCACAGCTCATGACCATAAGTGAGGGCTGGGATGTAGACAGTAAGTGCATTATTGCTGCTGCCTGTCCCAGCTTGCGGCCGATCTCACGATCCCGCCTCCCATCACTCGTGAACAAGACCCCGAGATACTTAAACTCCTCCACCGGTGGCAGGTCCTTTCCCCTTACCTGGAGTGGACATGCCATCCTTTACCGGGCTAGGACCATGGACTTGGAGGTGCTGCTCCACATACCAACCGCTTCACACTCCGTTCCAGTGAGCTCTGGAGGCATCCATGCGATCCAGCCAAAAGGACAACATCATCCGCAAATAGCAGAGACGCCACTCTCCTTCCCTTCAGACCTCGGCTTCACCTTGATGAACAGGAGTGAAGACAAGGCACAAACTTGGTGGAGTCCAGCACTCACACTGAACGAGCTTGACGTAATGCCGAATATACAAACACAACTCTCACTCTGGTAGTACAGAGATTGAATGGCCTGGAGTAGCGGCCCCGGCACCCCACAGTCCCGAAGGACCTCCCACAGGATATCTTGGGGAACACCACCCCGGTCTGCCATTCCAAGGGTACTGTTCCCGAGGTCCATGCAACATTGCAGAGGCGTGTCAGCCACGACAGCCCCACAGCATCCAGAGCCTTAAGCATTTCCGGACGAATTTCATCCACCCCTGGTGCCTTGCCACTGAGGAACTTGCCAACTACCTCAGTGACCTCCACCAGGAAAATGGAGTCTGACATGCCAGAAACCTCTGGCCATGACACCTGTGAGGGAGGCATGTCTTTCGGGTTAAGGAGTTCCTCAAAGTGCTCCTTCCACCGACCAGCAATATTCTCATTTGAAGTCAGAGTTTCTCCACCCCCACTGAGTACAGCTTGGGTGAAGCCACCCCGACCACTCCTGAGTTGTCAGATGGTTGTCCAGAACCTCCTTGAAGCCAACCGAAAGTCTTGTTCTATGGCCTCGCCGAACTCCTCCCATGACCTGGATTTTGCTTCAGCCACTGTTTAAAGAGCAGCTTCACCCTAAGACCTTTTTTTCATTAACAGCTGAAATGCATTGCTTTGTGATAATAAAATGTACCAGACTTGCTTGAAATGTGAACACATCTTTCAAAACTGTAAAAATAACATTTTTTATCTTGGCCAGTTCCATCTCTGCAGCGTCCCTCTGGGTCAACTCTGCTATAGGCACGGATGTTGTGTCTTCGTACCAGAGTACGATGACATGTCACATTGTGCAAATTAGTCAACCAATTTGCATACTCAACTCGTGACGTCTGCTTGTTACTATGTCAGCATTTCGTCTGTACAGCTTTTCTTGAACTTATTTCTTTGTTTTATCGAATATGGAACTTGCTGAACAGATAATTAGATGGAAGCTGTTAGTGTTTAAGGGAGTGTTCTACCATTCTAATGTCTCTCCTGCTCACTGTTAATAATATTCTGGCACTACGTTAACTCTTCAGCGGTTTGAGTCAGTGACTCATACTATTAAGGCCCAAGACACATTATCTGATCAGAAACATTTCCCCCATCGAAGACAGGGATCGTAGTGGAGAACAATCTTCAGCCTTGGAAGACCTCTCGGGTGCAAAGGTACTATTTGATTCTGTCACTCTCCATATTTTCTGGTCGCTAACCTCAGTGCCCCTCCCAGTGGGCCCCTCCCATTTTTGAGCATTTTTTCAAAGATGAGCTAGGGATAGAGTTAGCTGAAAATAGTGAGTTGTAGTTACTCTTTAAATAATATCCAATAGGATTGTTACACATCAAAGAGGCTATTGTTAAGGGTGGAATACTGTAGTAATTGATTACAGCTGATTTAGCTGGATGACATGCGTATGCTAGGCAAACAGGCAAAGATGTTTCAGCTCTGTGGAGTCTAGGAGACAGTTCTGGTTGGACTTTAAGTCTCCATAGCCAACAGATGGGCAAACTTTCTTTAATAACTGTACGATGCAGCATCTCTTTTCTGGTGTATCAACTTTGGTGCAGTAATGTTTTCATAGAGGACGGCTTATGTTTGGTGAACAGTACAGTAAATGGCCCTTCTGTTGTTCTCATTGCAGTTGTGTTCCCGTGAGAGCTTCAACCTATGTCTGCCACTGAAATATGTTGTTTGCATTCTGTATTTGTGTTTTGTTCGAATTTTAATCATGCTGAGTGGTGTGATGGATGTCAGTTTTAATTATACACTTACACCAGAATGGTAGGGGAAAACCTGCAGAAAGTGACGAACTACAAAAAAATCTCCAGTATTCCCACTCAGAGATGACTCAGAGCTCCCATACAGGCTTAATGAGTTCTGTGTCTACTGCTTTAATAATTTACATACCTCACTCCCCCCTCTGCCCCTGACTCTTCTCCTCTCGCCCACTGTCATGGAAAAAGAGGTGTGAACTGCCTTCAAAAAACTAAATAAGAAGAAAGTTGCAGGTCCTGCTGTGTTCAGCAATTGTGCCTCTCAGCTGGCAGCAGCATATACTGCTGTTTTCAACAGCTCCTGTGCTCTTTGTAAAGTGCTGCAATGCTTTAAAGTGACTAAACCAAGGTATCAATAGTTTCAGACCTATTGACCTAACTTGAGTGGTTATTAAGGTGTTACCTTGGGCTACCTTCTCTAATATATCCGTTAGACTACTCGGCTAACTGGTCTGTGAAAGATGACATCAGCCTGGTCCTGCTCTACGAACATTGCTTTACCTAAAAGCACCAAACACCTGAGTGTTTCCTGTTTGTAGACTTCCATACGATCAGATCTTTTCAATAAAGTGTACATGTAGGCATGGACAAATTAAATGTGTCCTAATCCCAGCCATATGCCAGTGGCTGCAGAATTACTGGTTATGCAGGCCTTAGAAACCGCCATAGGGCGACATAAAAAAAACATGGTAGTTTTGTAAAATTGTGTTTTTATACATCATCGCAATAGATGGCAAAGTAAGACCAGCTTTCATCAGAGCAGTTAAAATTTAATAATTTTTATTCAAAGTATTTTAAAGTCGGCCTACGCAGTACCTGTATTTGGTGTGGTTAGTACTTTTTAGTAAACAAAAACAATTGTGCCCAGCCCTTTGTAACTGGGTAATTTGTAGTATCTAACTGCGTCATGTACATATAAAGATAAAACTAAAAAATAAAGTCAACATTTAACATTAGGCTTTACATTGTATTGATAATGTGGCTTTACTGAGGCTTCAGGTGTTCAAGTAAAGTCTGTCAGAAGAGATACAAGGATAGTCAGTTTTGTGAGCTGTATTGGAATGGTTTGGCCAATTGTTGGAGCACATGTAGCACTTAAGTCATTTTCTGTGTTTATGGTGATCTGCTTTTGTTTTACTGGTATCTTTTTCCAGGGCCAAAAGATTTCCATTCATTAGAAGAGGATCTCTTACAACAGCAAGCAATATGTTTGCAACTGGCTGTGTATTCTTTGTGTTCTCTTTAGTGTTAATGGCCTGAAGTGTTAATTGATCTTGGTTTATTTGAAGCAGTAATCTTTTCAATAGCCATCAGGTAAAAGTTAAGGATCATTGCCTCAGAATGCATTTTAATGCAGTGTGTCCAACAACCTGCCTATATTTTACATGATAAATATACTTGATAGATTCTTGTACCATCACCTTGGTGTAGATAATTTGGTTTGCTATGCTCAACCCTTCTGACTGGTATGTATTTTATGAGGTGGATTGGAGGAGGGCTTAGTTGCAGAATGCACATAATATTGAGTTCCTGCCCTCTGTGGAGCCTAGGCGTTTGTTTGCTCTGTTTACTTTCATTGTCTGTGGGATGGACACTCCTGTGTAGATAAGCGAGCACTGCATCCTAAGTCAGCGCTAACTGTCATCATAGCTGTCTAGGTCGACCCCAAACACTCACATTCTTTTTTTGTTTATATTCTGCATATAGGCATCTCTCAGATAATAACTGGGGAATAATTATGTGTCACATTTTGTTATCTGGGTCTGATTTCTAATCTCCTTCTTTGAACCAGCATCTTGGTTCTGAAGCAAAGATATCTGGCTCTACTGGAAGTGCCTCAAAGGCAGTGTGAAGATGCCTTTTGACATAATTTGACATATCAGTGCTTTTTGACGTATTTTGAAATATCAGTGCCTTGCCACCTCAAGGGCAATGATTCTTTATATTTGAATTGAGCGATATTTTCACATGAAGTGACATTGACATTCATTCCCAAAAACAAAGATATTTTGAGTGCAGAGTTGCTGACACTCATGCTTAATTTCATTTTTAGGTTTTATGCATCATACAGCTAACCACAGATTGTTTAATTTTGTGTCTGTGGTCTTGATAAGGAATGATGTGTTTTAAATTTAAACTCGCAGGGTCAGAGAGTGGAGAAGCATTAACACTGAGGGCCTCAGCTGTTTCTGTCCAAATTTAATGAGTGGTGCTGGTAATGATGGTCACGTCATTAGTGTTGAGACATTACCCAAAACGCATTTTGACCTAACTACCATACCTAGAGCTGTTGCTGTTCTGTGGTGTTAAACGCAAGATAAGTAGACTCAGGTCATTTAATAGTTTTTTTTTTGCTCCCCCGCTGTACTGTTTGTATTATGAGGAGGCGTTTGGCTGGCGCCGGTGTGTACGTGCCGCTCCATGCGAACACAAGGCAGAGATCCCTGTGCCTGTTGCCACAGCAGCGGCTGTGCCCGGCCGTTTAATCCCTCTGTGCTGTGGAGCGGGCAGACTCCACCTGGGCCTCTATCTCTCTCTTTTCTTTTCTTGTACACAGCCAGCCACCAGACACAGATTTATACAATCCTATATACATTCACAAACATACACCCACAAGCACAAACCTTCGCACCCATGACAATTGAAGTGATACACAGTTTTCCCTTTTACTCTAAATGTAGTCAATCATTTTTGACATATTTGGTGTGCAAGGTTTGTTTGTTTAGTTTTGTACTCTCACGGAGTAATGGTGGCTTAAATCTTACCAGTTAGCATCATACAAACTGCATGCCTAAATAATCACACGTCTGAAACCCTGTTCATTTGTTAGTACATAGCTAAAAACAGTAGTAGCAGCCATGTTGAAAACTAATTTTTCTATGTTTCTGTTAGGGATCCACTGATTTGGCAATTGTGGGCTTATGCCAATATATTTTTCCTATTCAGATGCCAATACATAAACATTTTAAAAATGTAGAAATTCATACTACTTCTGTAATGCTAATCCAGGTGATTAGCATTACAGAGAAATATAACGTTCATTTTAATAGAGTTACAAATGCAGGAAAGTGAATAATATTCAGATATTTTAGCATAGTAGCTTAGTGCCATCGTAACGTTCTGCTCTTCCATCAGTCCAGTGATGTTTTTTTCAAAGCAGTTATCTGCCAATACCGATGTCTACTATTACCAATAACGATTACAAATCAGTGCGGTTGGAGGCAAGTGTTTGATACGCTCAATGGCGAAACGTATGTGGACAACTGATCACACCATTATAAGCTTGCTGGACTTCTATTTTTGAAACCATTGGCTTTAATATGGAGGTGACCCACCCTTTGCGGCTGGAACATTCTCCATCCTTTTGGGATTTTGGAATGTGTCTGGGGGAATATATGCCCTTTCAGTCAAAAGAGCATTTGGTCAGGCACTAACGCAGGAAGCAAAGGAGCTGAGGTCTGGGCTCTGTGCAGGCCACTGGAGTTCTTCCATACGAGACTCATCAAACCATGTATTTATGGAGCTCACACTAGAAGAGGAAAGGGTGTTCTTGAAACTGTTGCCACAAAGTAGTAAGCATATAATTGTCTAAAATGTTTTTGTATGATGTAGCATTAATATTAACCTTCACTGAAAAAAGAGCATTATTCCTCCTCCACCAAACTTTACTGTTGGTACTATGCATTCCCATAGGTAGCGTTCTCCTGGTACCCACCAGACTCTGATTAATCCATCAGACTGCCAGATAGTGAAGCATGTTTCATCAGAGAGCACACTTCCAGTGCTCAATCGTTCAGTGGCGGCATGCTTTACACCACTCTAGCCAACACTTGGCATTGTGCATAGTGATCTTAATCTTGTGTGCAGCTGCTCAGCCGTGGATACGCATTTCATGAAGCTCTCGACGCACAGCCCTTGTGCTGATGTTGCTTCCAGAGGCAGAGCTTTGTAGTGTGTGATTCAGCAGAGGTTTGGTGGTATACCACTTCATGGCTGAGCTTCTGAAAATAATGGAAACTGTAATAAAGGCAAAAGGTGAGCACATTAAATATTGATCATTTTAATATTGTAATAAGTTGTTCAGGCTGCTGTGCAATGATGCTGACAAAAGAAAAACTAAAATGAATGAAGGATTGTCTCAGATTTTTGCACGATACTATAGATACACAGTCAACTTTCCAGTATCCAAAATTAATTGGAGTAGTTGCCTGGTCTTTTTCACAAATGTAGAGCGTTAGAAGCTTAGCCCATATGTGTCAGCACTGAGGTTAGCAACGGCCAGCAGATGCAGTGACTTGGAGAGTCAGTGGCGGCAGATGTGTATCATGCTGCTGCAGTGGTTCTTGCACCCGCTCAGCCTGCTGATTTATTGCAATCCTGGTCACACCCGTGTGGCGAAAGCTCTCACCACACTGGCTCTCTGAGCACAGTGCTGGGGCCACAAGATGCTTACTGTACACTTTTTCTAACAATTAAATTTCTATGAGAATTAAATCACTGTGGCAACTCTATTGGGATTACAGTAACACTAACCACTGTTGGCTAGCCTGCATAGCATATAAATATGCTAACGCAAATGGGATGTTGTTTTGTGTGCCTGGGCTGTTTCGCCTCCTTTCCATGTAGTGACCTTTCAAAGACCCTTCTCTTTATTTTCTGTTGAGTCCGCACCCATTTGAAGATTAAAGATGGTGTCTTCCATGCACGGACAATGAGCTGGCTCCTTCAGTCAAACAGGGTTCATCATTTTCCTGTAAACCCTCTGATTCCTTTTGAAACTCTACCAAAGGGTGAGAGCTGTGGAACAATCTTTTGAGTTCTCTCTTCTCTAGGAACACGAGCGTGTGAGAAAAAAGGAAATGCAGACTTTATCGCTCACAGGGTGAGGCCTGGTAACCTGCTTTAACAAGAGATTTCCACTGTGGGTGTGACTGTTTCTGCCCTGTTCATGATGGAAAGTGAGATGACACTAAAGAAAAATGAGTCAAGATTCTGGTTTGGGCCATGTAGGGTTGACAAAAATCATATTCATGATTGCTTGCAGTTGTAGTTGGCAGTGATCAAAACATTCCAGCCTATTCAGTGTACAGAGCTCTCCTGGAATGCCCATGATTTTCGTGGACTGTGTGAACACTTATGGTACAGTATGGTACAGTAAGTATATAAAATTGCATTTAGAAAAAAAATTCCCGTATTCATGTGCATTTCATAAATCTTGCTGAGTGTGGAAATTGTCAGTGTACAATAACTAAGGCTTTACACAGTTAAGTACTCATAGAAATCAAAAAAGAGATGGCTTTTGTGTCCTGAATAGGTGTGCTTACAGTTTTATGTAAATATAAAGGTGATCTCTCTATGATGATGTCATGATGATTAGTCCAAGGCAATGGAAAGCGTAGAATTATTCTCTCCTGCAAGATTGTTGTTTTGGAAGTTTTCTCTACAGAAATGATTTGTATTTTTGGAAAGACATCTAAAAATTCTCCGAAGAGGAGTCTGAAGCATTTTCTTCATGTGAAGAACTTCTTTGGAAAGCATCACAAAGACTTCCACAGCTAATGCTAGAGTTCATTTGTTACTCAGTATCATAAAATGATTAGGTGCTGCCACGTTGGAGAAATACAGCGATGAGCAGTAGAGCGTTGGAGGCAGGAAGAACCTGCAACTGCTAGCAGTTATGGTCCTCTAATCACGTGAGGAAAGATTTTATATTGTGTACCACTGAGCTGGATGCAAAAGCAAGTGGAGTAAGAAGTTTTAGTTATAAAACAAGTCTCCTTTTTGACTGCTTCCAGAATTGTCTCAAGAAAGAAAATCAGTCCAGGGGCTGAGATCATATCTGCTTTGTTGTCATGGTAACTTTAGTTAAGACAACAGTTCTTAAACATCCTAAGGTGCCAAAATATCCTAAATATTTTCTTAACTTTAAGACAACCCCAAAGCTGTCTTAACTTGTGTTTTAATCATCTGTTTCTGTTGTTTTATGCAGTGATAGGCAGCATAGCTCACTATAAGAAGCATAATCACGTTAATGTTCCATTTTTTTTTAACAGCGTTTAAAAGCCCCATAAGCTACAGACACGATCTTCACCGTCCCCTCTTATTACCTTTGTGTGTTAATGTTGATGAAAACTCGTCAGATAAAATATTACAGGGATGGTGGTGAATAATGAGCAGACAGAGCAGAACGTGTGTCTGTTTATTAGGAGGAATAACATTAGCATGCTCGGCTGAAGTGTTTGGGAAGTGAAACTGAAAGTGGAGAGCAGCGGCACTCTAATAAACAGCATGAAGCGTTGTCACAACATTATTAACTTTCAGTTTATTGCGCTTTAGTTTTATTTGACTTTTTTACCTCAGTAACGGTAGCTAACATTAGCTGTCTGGCTAACTAACTTGATTACGTGTTTACGTTTCAGCTGTGTGCATATAGTCGGTTGTTAGGTAAAAGACGTGACAGTTGATTGTCGACTTCAAGTCGAGTAAGTTAAAATTTCCTAACTTGAGATAAGATGCTGTAAGATAAGATTCCTAAATAAAGATAAGATTTGCTTCTGTAATACGAATTTATGAAAAATCTTATCTTGACCTTGCAAATCTTAAGTTAAGACAAAAAGATAGGAAGCTTCTGTAATATGGCCCCTGGTCTCTAGAGTTCATCTGCACCGTTGGCTGTGTACTTTTTCAGCTTAAGCAAACCCTTGGAGCCTAGTCTAAACTTTTTTTCCGAGAGCCAGATTAGACAAAATACCTGAGGGCCAAAATATTATTCACAAAAGATTAGAAAAAAAAGTAGAATTTGAAAAATACCGTATAGAGCAGTTAATCGAACCAAGCACCTTGCTAGTGATTGATTCTAAGAATTTGACGATGACCATTAAATGTGTACAGATCTGCCGCCAGTGGAGTCAGCATGTAGAATCTGAGCTTTCTGTGTGCTACTGTGGTTCTTATCACTGTATAAAAAATGCATGCGACTTGTTTTATTGTTGGATTGCTCATTCAGAGCAACTTGGATCAGTAAGCGCTTGTAACAAATTATTAATTTGTTTAATTGGTGTAACAACAAAACATGACTGATGTATTACGTATTCAAGCATTTACTTGTTCAAAAATATAATTTGTGAGACAAACTAGATAAAAATCTCAATTTTTGTTTTTGTTAGATCATGTTATTTACATATCAAATAATGCAACAACAGTCTTCAGAAATCACTTAATTACAGAAGTAGAGCAGATTAAACAGCTTAAATCGCCACATTTTTAAAGGGTTACTATTTACTGAACTGCCGAATTTGCTCTGATAAGAAGTTGGTGCTGTAAGATCCAGGTAGCTTGCAGTTGCTTTACTTCCCCTGCCCTCTCCTCCCCTAAATATTTTTTTGTAACATACTTTGTTTCATGTCTATTGATATTAAATTCATTACAGTCTTTTGACATATACATTTGTTGGGGGTGTCAATGAAAAAATTGTGAAATTTTGATTTTACCCAAATTGCTGAATGTTAATGCTTTATGGCTGTTGTCTTGACTAAAAAGAGGAATGGCTAAAATCTGTCCACGGGCTGTGTTTAGCCAGACCCTGGACAGCCATGCTTTAGGTCTTTGATAACACAAACGTCTCCTGTAATAGCATTGGCTCATCATCAGCGGCTTATTGAACCATGTAGTTTTCACCCATGTAGTTCTAGAGTTTTAGAGGACATACTGCTCCCAATAACTGCATACCCAGCTTACTTATAGCCTCAAACATGCATAAATGATTACCTTTCTGTAAGATGTCCAAAACATCATACATCCGTCCACTATTTTTTGGACAGAAGCATTATTACTGTTGGGCAGCATCTCTGCAGGAATAATAAGAGTGGCTGTACAGGCAATATTAAAAGGTAGTAAAAACCTCCACAAGAAAAGTAATAGATAAGATCTCAGAGCACAGCCCCCCCTTGTTTTGATCTGACCGTCTGCTGAGAAGTGCAAAATGATCACCTAAGCCATTAAAAAATTCCCTGTGCTTTTCATGCCTAATCAGCACTGTAGGTCTAGATTAAAACTGTTGTCCTTTACTTGATGCCTTATATGTGTATTTAAGCCTTGCAGGAGTTTTTTTTGTGTGTTTTTTTTAGAGTGTCACTTTTTGCTGGTTTACTTTACTGGTTGTTGATGTGCATTTGCTAAGGAACTTTAGAAATATTTTGGAACTCCTTGGAAACCTTGAGTGGCAGTTGTATCTGGCACATAAGACAGCATGAAAATGTTCCATCAAGCCTCTTAATGGAAGATTGTGTCAATTAGATTGAAGTGCCTCTCCTTCAGAGTGCAGAGACATGCATGGTTCCAGCAGAAGCTCCATTTAACTCTTGTTTTAATGGCATGAGCTGTCTGTATCGTTTCCATCGCAATCAATCACAGGGTGATGGTAGATGAAAACACGTTCTGCAGGCCAAGAGTGACTGACAGGCAGGACTCACATTGCACAAATGACAGAAGTACTCGTGTTGATGGATGCGTGCCAGACAGTCTCCTCCTCACCTCTTACAGCTTTTTGAGATGCTCCAGAAACTAGGAAGGCTGTTCAGAGCTCTGCACCTGTTGCCTGGGCAGCAGGTCAACAAAACAAGCAGAAAACCCCCACGCAGGGCCATGGATGAAAGTGGTCGGATCTGTCAGCGCCATCACCAGAGCGTGCTGGGAGTTGTTGGGAGCCACTGGGAGTGGCCAGCCTCCCCCTGTTACTCAGGATCGAGTAGGCAGGAAGGTGTGACTTGTGCAATTTTACCTCTGCCTTCAGAATGGAGCAGGCAACTGGTCCTGGCATGAAGAGTGAGGAGGTGGATGAGAATCTAAAGAGCCAAGAAGAACAAGAACCAACAACAGCAGCAGCACCAGTAGCAGGATCTTAAAAAAAACAAAACGAAAGAATCCCACAGTCGATACCCACTGATGGAAATCAACAGCCAAGTGCATGCGTTATAAATCCTGCTTGATCCTCTAGAGATAAGAATAGAATCCTTTTTTGAATTATGAAAAGTATTGGGGGATGGAACTCAAGAAGAATACTTTTGGTGTATGTAGATATGTCAGCACTGATTAATATAAATGTTTTGCTTAGTAGAAACACTGCCCAAAAGGGTACCACCTTTTGTGCTATTGTTGCTTGACAGTGCTGTGCTGGTTTGAATCCTAGCTATGCCATGTGCTATCCTTGACCGGGTTTCTCAAAACTATTGACGAGGACCAACAGATCAGCAAGCCTCAGTGGAAAGTAGTAAAATAAATTCAGGGTTAGAGACTGTGACCTGTTTAGACCAATGCTGTATTTGGCTTTTTTGGTATATGTCTGCTATAGAGCTAGAACAAAAATATGGGCTATCACGATTCTGTAGTGTATGGTTTTATGAGCTTCTTCATCACTCTCTGAGGCTGTCTGCCTGTCTGTCTGTCAGACTGTCTGAGCAGCATTCAATCTCTGGAGTAAACAAGGATGCCAGGTGTTGTAAATGGCATCAGAGGATTGTTTCCATTGTTCGGGCACATGGTGATTTTGACATTGCAAACGGAAATTTTGGGGCAATTAATGAAGACTGCTTAAAATCTGAAAGTAATTACAGTGGTGTGTTGTGGATTAGATTAAGCGCCTTTGTTCTGGAGAGAAATGAGGTAAAAGATGGACTGTGTCCTGCAATCTCAGATAATCTCAGAAGGTGTACAGCAGTCCAGTCACAGTTACAGTGAGTTGTGCTTTCTTGTGAGTAGGTCAGATGCAAAAAGCAAAGAGATGACTTTACAGTACTCTAATTTTTCACATTTAGTTCGTAGTCAGAATCATTTGAAAATTAGCTTGCTCAGTAAATGTTTTTTGAAGTTAGGTGAGGCCAATAAATGCCACCACCTCACCTGCCTCACGTGGCTGCACCCATGTTCTTCTCTGAGCTTATTAGAATGGTCAACCTTTTCTCCTCTTAAGTCAACGTATTACAGCAGCATCTCTATGCACACACCTATAAACATGGAAACAAACATGGAAAAAGTTACTCAAAAAGATCACTCATCTGGTAGACATACTTCTCAAAAGAGGACACACCTATTGTACAATTGGTGCCTAGCAGAGCAGTGCAGGATTGAATTCTATCTGGAGCATGTTCCATCTGTGACTCTTTGAAACTTTGATTTCTAGAGAAGTACAGTGACAACTGTTGTAGTGATCATTGTGTAGCAATGGATTGGATCCTCCTTCTAATGGTTAAGATAACATTTTGATGCAATCAAAAAACTGGGTCTAAGACAGTATGTACATGGTCACTTGAGAGTTTTGGACTTAAAACTAAGGTGACTCCTCTAGTACAGAAACAGCTGGACTGGCAGGCTTTATATCATTTGCAGGGGTTTTGTCTTGGTCTTTTCATTTGTAGTGGGCAATATCGAAGCCAGTGTAACCCCTTAATTGGGAACTGCTATAAATATGTGATAAATAAATTAATGTTTTAATGTAAATATGTACCAGTTTGCCTCTGTCTGCTATAGTTTTATGGTTTAACGTAGGTTCATCTAATTCATACACTGCCACCTTAGCCAAACAGAGGTTAACATGGGATTCTATATATTTTTTTTTCCTCCAGGCATAAGTTCCTAATACCTGTCATTTGTATAAATTAAACGATCTAGACTTTTACTTACTGTGCTAGAAATATTAGCAACTGTGTTACTTATAACCATACTGAACTTGCAAGTCTCACGTGTGTTCGGTTACCCGTAATTCTTTTGATATGTGTCTCCTCAGCTGCTGGAGTATGTAGGGAAGGGGAAAAGCATCATGGATGTGGGGCTGGCTCAGGCTCGGCAGCCGCTCTGCACACGGAGCCACTATTTTGAGGTGGAGATTGTGGACCCTGGAGAGAAATGCTACATTGCCTTGGGCCTTGCTCGAAGAGTAAGTGAAGCCTTACCGTTATTTATATGTAGTTATATGTTTAGTTTATGATGATGAAATATTGCTGGAAGTTTAGAGAGAATAAAGTGTTAAAATTAAACGTTTTCCAAAGACATTTGAACTTGTAAAAAGTTTATTTTAAGTAATTTAAAGAACAAAGCAAGTTGCCTTTCTGTCTAAAATGAGGATTTTTTTTCAGCAAAAGAAGATACATGGTCAGGTCATTTAAAATATTCAGTGCCTCTCTTGGGACTGCACATATTGGCTCTGTATGATAGAATATAATGCAGGGTCCATTTTTGCCTGCATCAAGGTAGCGCACATACATGAGTCACATCCTTATTGCGGTTCACCTCTTGCTCTTTCCTTGACGAAAGATGGTCAGAGGAAAAGAATAATCAGCATTGTCTGTAAAGCATGTGGAGTGTTTAGAGCAGAAACCTTTTTTTTCAATAGCATAATCAAAGGAGTGTTCTGACCTACAAAACAATGAAAGAAAAATACTCTTTCTTAGTACACAACTGACTTTTATTTGTGGATATCCCTGGCTCTGCTTCACTCTGCCTTCTTTGTGTTAACCATGACAAACTTACTGTCCCTACCTTGTTATATTGTTATGAATGTAATAAAGTGCAGTAAATGTGTGACAGAGACCGGTGCACAGCTTCCACATCTCCTTGTCTTTTGTCTTGGACAGTCATACCAGGAGCTTGGATAATTACTCTCAGGTCTGCAACCACAGACGGTAAACAGACTTGTCAGGCAGAGGGTTGAGCAAGGCCACTGCCTTGTCGTCCTCTGAGGGGAATAAAGGGAAGTGGGAACGGTAGGGGAGGTTTATCAACGATACTGTTACTTCCACTGGAACGTTGTGGTCCTTGTGCATCTGTGTTTCGTTACACAACGTTTACGGCAAAGGCCAACAAAGGTGGTAAAGCAGGTAATTGCAGGGCTGCTTAATTACTGTTTACTTGCGTTGGATGTCAGGCTTCTCACAGCATCCTGTGTCTGAGAGACTGTGGCATGTACGCTTGCAAGCTGGAAGTTCACTTGTCCCAGAGAGAGTCATAGCTGGCCTTTTCAGTTGCCTACTCACCTCTTGTACTGGCAGAACTGAAGGGGAAACCCAGTGCAGAGTTGGCAGTCCTGAAAGTGCCGCTTCACAGAAGAACAGGCTGTTTTATCAGTCTGATTCAGATGGCTATGATTTCAACCCTCTAGATGTCAATAACGGAGAGTAAGTTATATTGAAAATGTTATTTTAGCAATGTGTGCTTAAAGCATTAGAGGTTTATCACTTTGTCCACTTCAGCTCCTCTTCCAGTTGATAAAGATTTTACAGCTCTTTATTATCTACTTTAGGCATATTAGAAGTTGAAATAATATGCAGCAACCCCTGGATTTGGTTGGAGTTCTAAAGGCAGATTTGGCTCATTCTCTAGCTCATGCAATGGATGTGCATAGATTACATTCTTGAGATTGCTAATGTGTTTTCCTGAGTTCAGTATGAGTTTGTTTGAATGTGTAGAGGCACATGGGGGCTGAGGTGAAGGTAGAAGGCTGTTATCTGAGATCAGTGAACCCTCACCCCGCTGGCTGAAGACTGCGCTACCGAGCTGCTTCAGCTTTAGCCTGAATCCCCCCCACCCCGTGTGCCGCCAACAGCTCGTTTGCAGCTCTGGAGCACTTCTGCTTGCATCCGGAATACACACCGGTTGCTAGGATACAGGACAAAGGTCTGCATGACCCTAATGAGAGGCGGCGGCGTGTCCCGGTGGCCGGTGCCCCAGCAGCCACAGCCGAATCAATGGCCTCGTCCCTTATCGGCCTCTGGCCTTCCCGACCTGAGCCGGCCCTTTCCTCTCTTCCCTTCCGGCTGCACCACTTCAGCTGACTCTACAACAGTTCCCATGGAATGTGCGTGTGTGTGTGTGCGTGTGTGTGTACACATTTTGTTATAGCTGGTGGACAAAATAAGAGCAAATATGGCTTTATTACTTTCAGTTGTTCAGTAACATTTATTTTCATTGTGTGAACGCAGAGTTCACACGAACCCGAACATGAAAGTCTTATGACCACAGGGCAAACATGAAAATAGAGTGAACCAAGTTTCATCACCGAAGCCAAATGAGAGTAACAGTGGCTACATGTTCCAACTCCTCTGCGATTGTAGCCCTTTCGCTCTCATTTCGCTGTTATATGTAATTTTGAGGAGCACTATAGTGTGCCAATTTGCTGTTGTTAGATTGCGGGTTGTTGATTTATCCACAGTTCTCCAGTGTAGTCTACTCAAGATGCCTTCCAGTGCTTTAGTTACCGGTTTTACTGACATTGCTGCACCAGTGTGTGTGTGTATATGTGTATGTTTTGCTTGGAAGCAATACTGCAGACTCAATGTACTTTGGTGATAAACAGATTCACAAAGGCAGTAGCTGTATTTGAACGACAGGACTAGAGCAACAGAATCAAGTTTCAGTGTGCAAGCAGCTGGGCTTTAGGCTGTTTAAGCTGGAACTAGTTTGAAGGGTCGTTAATTAATATTAGTGGCATTGATAGTGTGTCATGTTAGCTCATTAATGTCTGCATATGTGAATTAATCCTGAAAAATGATCGCTGGTGTTAATAAGTGTGGTGTAGTTTACGATTAAGTTAATTGGTAGTATCATGAAATGCCTGTAGACTGCATCTTGCGATTTGGCATTCAAGTTGAACAACTCAAATATCATAGAACATGTCGCTGCGGCTTTAAGATGCACTAATCATATTTGTCTCATAATCTTTCTTTTAATATGTTCTTTTAGTGTGTTTCCATGTCCACATCAATCTGTTACACAATTTCAGTACATTCTGTGTCAGCACAAGACAGCCCTTGTGTTTGTATTTTATCGTGGTCATTTTTGTTAAACAGATAAAACCGTGTTGCAGCCTTCAACAGCCTGGACTCCTTGCCTCATGAAACAGGGGCTTAGCTCAGCTTCATGAGGGCTTAAAAGATTTCCATGTTGAGGTTACATCGAAGTTAATAAAAACAAATATTGTTTTTAAAAGCCTAATAATAGGAAGGAAGGCTACAAAAACAGTAGCTTATTGACTGACTTTACAGGAAATTTTTGCCTTTTTTATTATTTTTACATGAAGTGATTTATATGCTGTAAGTGCACAGTTTATTAAATCTAGAGCAAAAACCAAACCATACCAAAAACAAGATTAGCTTGCAAGTTTCTGAGCAGAAACTCAAGCAAGTTTATTTTGTCTGATTTAAGCAGGCTTCTTTGTGTGTTACCATATAGCCTGCTGTGCTGAAACAGGTTATTGCAGAATGGAGCAGTCTCTCAGTCAGTATTTGCAGGTGTTTTTCAGGAATCGTGCTCACTGTGTGCTTTTTTTGTTTTTTGTTTAAAGCAGGTCTTGCTTAGCTTGTAGCTCTTATTAGATGTGTGTTTCACTTAAAACAGACCAATTACAGTCAAATCTTAATCAGCTGTCTAGCCCCCTAAACATGCGTTCAGAATAAAACAAGACAATTTGCAGTATCCTCGAGTCTCTTGAAAAGAATGCCTCACTATTTGACCGTTTTCTATTTGTGGATACACTACAATTCAAGAACAATTTATTAACACATGATTCAGACATGAGCTCAGATTCAGCCTGTTGTATTGCAGGATACCACAACACCAGATACTGAAGATTTTCTTTGCAAGTACGTTTCAAACATCAACAGCTTCGTAGACAACATCCGTGCCCTGTGCCCATGCAAAACTTCAAGGTTCTTCTTTTTGGCAGCACTGTTAGGTTGAAGAAAGTGACTTCATTTCTAGTGTTTAATTATTTCTACATCTTTTTATTAAAAATTCATGACTTTTCTGATGAATGTGGGACAATATGCTGAATCCTGTTGTTAAAATATAGCTAATAGTGAGGCCAGGCTAGTGACAGCCATGGCAAATTGGTATGCCCTTCTTCAAACGGCTAATAGCTATAGATAAGGAACATCTTTAAGTCAGTCAAAATGCTGAATTGCTGTTGCAGAGTGTGCAGGATGCAAAGCCAGTCTTATCACATGCTATTGAAAGCATTTGAAAAAATGTGGTTGTCTGCTATTGGTAACCTAAATATCAATGAAAACACACAGTTGTAAGGACTTAGAAATGTATGTTCAGAAGCCAGATGATTTTAAGAATTTTGACTTTTTCAACCAGTGTGAAATCTAGAACTCTGAACCACTACAAAAGACAACCCGGGCTAACAAGAAACTTTGCAGCGACTAGAAAGAGAGCCTATTTTATGAAGTTACAAAATGTAAGAACATTTGCCTAAGTAAAGTTACCTGTAATGTACTAATGTAAATTCATTTTGCATTCGTAAGGTGACCTTGTAGACACCAGTCACAAAAAACAGATATTCTAATAGTATGCTCCAGCAACTACAGTGGCTAGTTCTGCATTTCTGATGTTTTGACTGCAAGAAAGAAGGGTGTTGGTGTGGATAGACCATGTATGTAATGGCACCGTGATAGTTCCCTCTCTGATTGATAAAGACAAAATGACATTTACAGACTGTTTTTTTCCAGGCTTTTTCTTTGAAATGACTTTGATAATAAAGATGGTGCTATTTTTCATAGCTCTGGTATGATGCAGCACTATGTTTTATAAAAGACAGCTAACTGTAACCGTTCCTCTGTGACATGAGCTGCTTGTGCCCTAATATTTTTTGTAGTTATCGCACACTCAGGTCAAAAACATATTTGATAGTACACAGTTCATTTCATTTTAGACATGCTTCTCTTGCAACACCCCAATAAAAAGTTATTTAGATCAGATTGAATATCCATGTATTAAAAAAAACGTCCTCCATATCTTTGTGTGTGCACACTTCTTTACTTAGAACTCTTTAAGTGCATCTGGACACACACACACACACACACACACATATATGTGTATATATGTGTATATATATGTATGTATGTGTGTGTGTGTGTGTGTGTGTGTGTGCGCGTGTCCAGATGCACTTAGAGAGTTCTAAGCAAAGAAGTGCGATGTATATCGCACAAATATGTCGATGATAACTTTATAGGAGAAGGAAAAAACCTACTTTACTTTTAATATCAATGGAACAAGACTAGTCCAGTCATCATGACATTTACACACAATGAAAAGGGTACAAAAATGACAAAACGACAAAAATGGAGATACAAGGTTTTCTTCAGACAACAGTGATATGTGTGTGTGTTTGTGTGTGTGTACATATATATATATATATATATATATATATATATATATATATATATATATGTGTGTGTGTGTGTGTGTGTGTGTATATGTATGTATGTATGTATGTATGTATGTATATAAGCTCAGAGTGCCCTTTAGACCATAACATCCTGCTGCTTTTCAGAAACACAATACTAAGACCAGCAGAGGCCAGGGAATTTGTCTCCAGTTGAATTTGATGTTTATAATTCAACAGTGACGAGAGGTTGGCACAAAGGAATCTTTTCACACTCCTACCCTACCCTCATTGTGGCGGTCGGGGGCCCGTACCTTACTCTCCCTCGCTTATCTCTGTGCTAAATTTGTAGCTGGGAGATGGGCATCAACCTCCATCAGCAGCCTCTCGGCCACTTGTTGATTTTGCCACAGTGTGGAAATGCAGGCTGCTCAAATAACGCAGATAAAATGCCCCAGTGGATCAGATAGGACTGTGCCATTGACACAAGCTCTACTGTTTGTGTTCCTTGGAAGCATGATGCCTCCCTTTAATGGCTTTTGCAGCCTAGTTGGAGGGTAGATACTCTCTGCTTGGATATTTCTCTCTGTCAAGCAGTGGAGAGGGTTAATTGAAAGCTTTTCTTTAAGCCCTACAACGGTTATGTGTTTTCTTTTCCTATGCTACCAGCATGCTTGATTGACACGATAATGTGCTCTGTGTAATATTATTGTTAAGTGCCTGTGCTTGTGTGTGTGTTTGTGTACGTAACATGATCTGGAACACAGATGCAATCGAGCAGATGTATGGAATGTGCAAACATTCATCACACTGTCAGGAACCCAGACATAAAACTCATACAAAATGAAATTACGTATGAAAATGATTAATTTTGACATGTATAATCTCCCAAGACTGCTTCCTATTGTCCCTGCATGCTTGTCAGGTTTGCCTGAGGTATCATCACCTAAATCCTCTTTTGCAAATTATTCTTATGCTCAGCTTCATGCCCTAATCCTAACACCCCAAAGAATGCTTACGTTGAGATGGTTCTTAACTGTACCCAGAGGATGGAAATAAGGGAATGGATAGTTAAGCATATCATCCATCTTGTTAAGGCTGGGGTCTGTGGCTTTTTTAGCAAGACAGTAAATCCATCAGCTTTTACTCCACTGGTCACTGACCTCGTCTCTATTCCTAATTAGATAAACAGATCAAACAACACCTCAGCGCAACACTGTTGTCAGCCACGTTCTTTTATGAACCTGAACCAAGACAATTTCCTGAAGACATAAGGAAACGTAATCCTGGAGATGAGCTTACGAAAACCAGGTCTTGTGGTTACAGAGTGGAGAATGAGGATTTGGCTAAAGCAGAGAGCGTAACTCACATAGTTGTGTCGCTTCTCCTTTCCTTGTCTCCCATCCTCTCTGGCGCTACACTGCCCCCATCCCCCCACTGCCCAGCAGTGTTGCTGCTTTCTGAGAAATGGTAGGGTTTCCTGTCATTATGACGACTTGAAACAAGGGACAAAATTGAAGAATATTAAACAAATGGCATCCGTAATAAATAATGAACAACATAAAAGAAGTAGAAAAAAGCAGTAAGGCATTGAAACTGCTCTTTTTAATATTTTACTAACTTATGGAGAACACTCTCTGCACTCACATTTACTACAAGGGAAGCGTTTCATTGGAGAAGAGTGGGCTTTGTCAGAAAAGTGCCTCTGTACAACTGTTAGTAAAGTACTATTTGTAGTTTTGTTTCTTATCTGTGTCTTTCAGTATCGGTGTGCGAAGCACAGTGACTACAGGGATCGCATTTGAGGTTACTGCTTCCAAGGAGGTCCCATGTGGAGTTTTATGTCTTTTCAGAATCTTTCGTTTGGCTGGTTGTGCTGTAGTTGAATGTTCTCTAAAGCTAGACATACACCCTGTAATTTTTAAACATTGGGCCTCATTCACCAATTGTTCTTAAGAAGAAATTTCCTCCTAAAACACACTTAAGCAGTTTTCATCAAGATTCTCCACTCTTACTGGGGAAGCAGTCGTGATTGTGTTTAAAACTGGCTAAAATCACACAGTGTAGGGCTGGCGGGAATATCCCAAGGTGGAATGTTTAACATGATCAGCAACTTTGTGCCTGACTGTCACAGAATCAGTTAAGACTTCTCTGTGAGCAGAGCCTCCTTCACTGCCTTTATTTGTTAGCATGGCAGTGTACACTTGGCCTACATCAAAGCTGGTATCCAAATGTTGGTTTTGGTGAATTTTTATGAGTACGAGTAAATGAGCACTGCATAGGCCCAATACCTGATACCAATATCGGTATTGATGCTTCCCTATTTACATTTAATGTATGTCTTCAATGATATTGAGACTGCAGCTCTGGCTCCACAGGATGCAGCTGTGGCTCCCCAGGGTGAAAAAGGTCCACTGTTTAATTTTCCTTCAGATCCTGATAGGACTATCCCCATAAATCACACCATTAAGGAATGAATGCTCAATCTGTGTGTTCAGACATTAGGAAGAGATGAAACATTTGAGGAATGAATAAGGGTTGCATATTACTTGTGCAGGTGCTTTGGTTGTCTCCCCTTATGGAGACACAAAAATGCGAAAACACATTTCATATAATTAACTCTGACTCATTCTCTGATCTTATCAACAACAAAAAAAAAGGAACAAATTGGCCGCTCTGAATGTTTGTGCTGGCGTGGCATGGCTACATACAAAAGACGTATCCTGTGCAATGTGACAATACTCTGGCAATCCGTTCCCCAAAAACCCAAAACACACAAGTGTAACACAGTAATTGTTCTATGTCTTTAGTGTTGAAGTATGAGTAATTAAAGTGATGTGGAAGTGTTGAGTGAGATGTTTTGATTTTAATGATCTTGTACATTTACCATATTAAAGGCTTTCATAGAGCATATAAATAAGGGTTCAGTGGTCATGCTGAAGGAATCCGTAATAAGAAAGCATAATGTTTTTTTTTTCTTCTTCTTTTTATTTCTTTTTCAGGACTACCCAAAGAACAGACACCCTGGCTGGAGCAGAGGCTCAGTAGCATATCATGCAGGTGCGTATCTTTACCTTCTTTTTGTGTACTGCAGTAGTCCAAAGTTTTTCGTAAACCATTGTACAACAAAAATGTCCTAAAATGTTCTATGAATGACGTTCTGTTAGCACAGCAACGACCTTCGGAAGCAAGACCTTCTGCCATAAACATTAATGAATCAGATAACATTTTTTGTGATGGGAAGTTTTAAATGCACAAAAATATTTGGTAGCTCATGTCCTATGTTGGCCCTAATATGTTGACTATCTTTGAACAGCAATACAAGGTAGCACTTTTTCTTTGCTTTGGATGTGCTTGCTAAATAGATAAGCCATGGTAAGTTTTAGCCATATTATTATTTTTAACAAGAAGCGATTTATAGACTGATAATGTACTATTTATTTAACCTACAGCAAGAATTACCAAAGTTAACCTACAAGTTTCTGACCAGGAAACATATTTTCTCCTGTTTAAGAAGGCTTCTCAGTGGTGTTACTGTGTTACTTGCCATGCTGAAATGGGTTATCGAAGAAAAGTGCAGCGAATGTGGATTCAGAAGGTCCTCAGCTTTAAGTTAGGGTTTTGCACAGCCTCATGGCACCTGTCATCTGTCTTTACACACTAAAAACGTGCTCAGATAGTGTGCTCGCGGCGCATATACGTAAATATTAGGGATGCATGACAACAACAGTCGTATCACTATATTGGCAACATTTAGATGTGAGTGATATTTCAAAATAATATTTGATGACATATTTATTGTGCTCCGGAAAAGCAGAATGTTTAAGTATCACTAAGCTACTGTACTAAAATATTTGCATTTTAGTCACATATGTGCATTGGTATCAGCATTAGCAGATGTTTACATTTTTACAAAATATATCAGCGTTGGTACACAATTCCCATATTGGTGATTCTTTAATAAATATTCTTCTTGTAGAAAATATATATTTCTTTTTATTTTCTTATTTTATTTTAAAACATATTTATTAATAATAAGTAATAATTTCTTATTGTTGTTCTTAATAATTTTATAAATGTTCTTTATTTATTTAGTTAGTCATTTGGAAAGTGACTTTCATTTGCCTGCTGCCATACCTAAAAAGCTCCACCCCAGGCCACGATTATTAATATGGCTAGCGTGTGCAATCAGATGATGCCGTATTGCGTATGATTTTACAAGCCTACTGGTCAGCTGTAACTGTTAGGCCTGGGCGATTTCTAAAAGCAGTTAGCACTATAATTTCTAGTTGAAAAAAATCTGGATTATTGATATCGCCTGAACCCGCCCTGTGAACCCCACATGCCCGTGAAACACATAGATATGGTCCGCTGCAGCTTTCACCTACTTTCAGTTGTGTATATGCTTTTTTTGAACATTAACTGTTCTAATGAAAATCTGAAACTACATATTGAGTAACCCAATAACTTTGGAAACCTTTTCTTCACCTTTTCTTATAATAGATGTTACTGCAAACACATTCACGAGCATTCACAAGCTTTTTCTGATTGTAGATTTCTTCAGTAGGTTCCTCTGCTGGAGAAACTTCAGACTGCAAGTGTTTTTCATGGCCACGTGCTTTCATCATTAAGAACAAGGCGTTTTCTGTCCACACAGCAGCGTTTTAATAATTCAGCTAATGCAGTGTTTTAACAGTAAAAGTGAATAAAACATTATGTGAACGTACCATTCAGTACTATTTATTACCTTTTTTTCTGAGAACACCGGCCATAGATGGGGATCAGAAGGGCTTTCTCTCCAGGTTAGAGCAAACTTAGAGTAATATCCAGTCATTTTAGCTCATTTTTTTCTTTTACTGCAGTGTGTCACTTTGAAGAAAAGCATAAGTTAACGTCAAGCAAGAAGGGGAAGCTGTGTGTAAAGCTCGCATTACAGTGCATACCAGAGAGAACCAGACAGCTTCTTAACAATCTCCTTCTTCTCTCTCTCTCTCTCTCTCTCTCTCTCTCTCTCTCTCACACACACACACACACACACACACACACACACACACACACACACACACACACACACACACACACAGGAAAAAAACCTCACTGTTGGGGTGTGCACTTGCACACTTCCTAAATGTGAACCCCAATTTCCCAACATGTTGTAGCAATTTCAAAAAATGTTTATATGTTTATATGTTCAGCTGCAGTAATTTTCAGGGTTTATTTCTACAGGGCATCTTATTGTGAAGCCTTCTTTCCTTGTGTTGATGCTTAGTTCAGAAAGAAAGCATCAGTTTTATCATTCAAAGAAGTTTGAGATAGCGAGGCTGAGAGCAAAAGAAGAAACGTTCTATGTGTGAAGCAAGGCTGGAGTCAAATACAGCCTTAAATAGGTGGTGAACAGCTGATTAACTGCTGTGTAACTGCTCATCGCCCAGGCCTAATAACTATTGAGAATGCCCTCAGGCACTGCCACACATAAAAAACAATTAGTAATCAAGACAAACAAATCTTTTTGGTACTGTAGTGTTTACACCCTTTTTTTTTCTTTTTTAGAACCGGCTTTATCTAAAACTGTAAATCTGCTCAATAATCTGCTCCTGTTTCATGTGCCTGTGCTCATCCATGGATTACATTGAATTCCTGTTAGGGGCTTTTGAGTGTGGTCAGGAGCCTCAGGGCTGCCATGTATCTTTGAATCTGTGAGCTCTATGTCTGCAGCTCACCGAAGGCCTGATAGCAGGCTTCAGAAGATGGAAGATGGAAGGCTGATTAGCAAGGGAAACGGGGCTTCTGAAGACCTGGAGAGGATAAAAAGCGCTATCTTAGCCTGCAGCCTCCCATCTCCACACAGTAGAGAAAGGCAGTTCCGCTATATCAGATAGAGTTGAGTAACCATGCACAGTTGGCCCCACGTGAAGACAGCCACTTCTGTGCTATCCCTCCACACATCTGTCATGGCACCAAGGCTTTGTGCTGAGGGGATTAGCCTGCCTAGGATGACCCACTATATCTCCATGACCAGACTGGGCCTGGATGCAGGAGCTTGATGTGGTGAAACATTCCAAGTGCTGGCTAGTGGTGTAAATCTGACAATAATTTGGATTGTTCATGATTCTTCAGGAGATGACTGAATGCATCATGAAAACTAAAACGATATAGACAATACATGAAGCTTTTATTACGTTTGTGAATAACCAGAGAGTTTTATTTCAGTCAAAAATAAACATGTGCATACTTATAAATGATACTTATCGTGCAAAATCAATGTAGTTGAATCCCCACCTTCAGCTTGATGGATCACAACGCATCAATGTGTTTTTATGCCCCAGCTTGTGAAGGTGCTGGTTTTAATTAAGCGCTGTGCACTGTGGCTGGTGCGGTGCGTCCCCCTGCAGCGACCTATGTGGCACAGACTCAGGGCTCTGCCACTCACTGGGGGTTTTGTGGTTTCCCGCAGCTCCTGGCCTCAGAGCTGGAGAAGGCCGCAAAAATGTGAGCGCCCCAGCACAGCTCCCATTAATCTTATTTGTTTGTGAGGTGAATGATGGATGTGGTTTTCCATGCATTGCGCGAGGTTTGCTTTACCATGCCTGAGTTCAAATGCAGGAGTGTGCTCATGGTTCCACAGTTCCAGCAGATGCCTCTGCATGGTTTCTTCAGCATCAGTGCTAACTCCTACATCAGCACATGAGAGCTCAGAGAATCTTAATGCACTAGCATGGTGGAAATGGCACAAAACTCTGTGTGCTGAAAAACACTTCGCTAGCAATGAGCAGCTGTGTAGCTTCATTTTTGCCTCTTTTATCATTTGTTTACAAGTCGTGTTAGTGGTTTGTGTGGTCTAAACTCATGTAACAGCCCTTTAATTACACAAACACAAACTTGCGGTACATTTTTGTCTGACAACAAATGCAGCAAGAGACTGATGTAGCAAATGTGAGTGGTACCTTTCCTCCAGTCATGAAATCCGATCGCCGGAGACGCATTTAAGAACCATGGAAGTGCTAGGTGTGAACAGCTACACATCTTGCTGTCCAATTATGATCAGATCACTTGAGATGCATGTTAATACCAAGCGTGAACAAGGCCTGTGTTTCTTGTGCATAAGAATCAGGTAGTGATTCTATTGATGTTAATGTCTGACAGCTTTTTTTTTTTTCAGGGATATGTTGGTGAAAAATCACATTTACACAGTTTCCCTTCAACCAAAATGTAGTTGATGGACCAAGACCAAGAAATTGTTCCTGAAAATAACCTAAAATATCAGTCCTGTTTTTTTAACTGTCTTCATATTTTTTGGATTTGATTTACCGATTCTGCCTGCTTTTAGGAGAATGTGACTTGTTACTGGTGCTAGTCTGTACCCTCAGTGAGTATTTTTACAATATCAATTACATGAATGTGATGGCATTAATCCCTTGATATCATAGGCTTATTGTAAGGCGTATTATTCTGTAACTATATGGACCACAGTGCAGACTGGCTTAGTTTTAATTAATAGGAGTGTGTAGTAAAAGTTTGGACGCGTAGGATTTTACCCATCAAACCTGTGCTTTGCTTCAGGTTGCCATATCCTCCCTGCTCCTCCACTATTATTGTTCCCTATGCTATGAAGGAGCTTGCCTGCTTATCACATCCATCAAGCCATGGCTGTTTGTTATTGGGAGGCTTCTTGAGGAGGCTGCTTCTGGGATGCTTCACAGTGCCATGTTTATGGCGCGTGTCTCCTGAAGGAGCTTTGGCAAGGTCACAGCAGTGGTCTAGATGAGGAGGCCATGCCTCATTAAGGTACCCCGATGTATATGAAGCCCCCATCTGTGAGACTGGTACTGTCTTATACAGACCCCTGGGGCAAAGCCCTCACTGGGATCAATCCAAACCGTCTGTTGTTTTATCACGTACCTGCTCTTCTTCTGTGCTGGTACGTGATTCCTGTCCATAATAAAAGAAGCTTTATGAGTTTGGGGTTTGAGGTTTTCATCTGAAAAAGATGTTGTGTAGTAAAGCAGTAATGTCTTATCAGATAGTGGTAGCTAAACATTTTGGGAGGGGCACTTTTCTCCTCAGAGTGTTATACAACTCCTGACTCTGCCAAGTGGGCCAGAACTTTTGGCATTCCCCAAACTGCTTGATTTAAGTATTGTAAAATCCACCATTACTCCAGAGAAATGCAGGTGCGCAACCAGCCCCTTGGCCAGTGGTACGCACAGTAATTTTTACAATGGGTACAACCTCAAACAGTGTTTCCCACAGTTCTGAAATAAACCTGGGGTAGCATTGTAGGGTAAATTAATATATACAGATATGCACGAGTATGCAGAATTGAACAACAAATGTTGATGCACAAACAGATATTATATCACATGCTACGTGAAGTGTGACCATTTTTATACATAACAATATGAATATCTTGGCATTGGGTGGCTGTGTATCTGTGTGTGGGAAAAACTGTTAACTTGTCCTTATTTGGCAGGCAAAGGACTTTAAAATCATTAATGATTTTGTTTTCAATAGCCTTTTACCTCTAATTTTTCACAAGTATTACATTTTGAATGAATGTAGCCAGGGTGTTCGGTGTGCCAGGAGTATTTGAGAGGTCTTTTGTTGAAAACAAATTCGTTTTTGACCATATTCCGCAGGCATGATAAGCATTTGTCAAGGGCTCCAGAACGCCCTGTATCTTGTACTAAACGTACTTGCGGACCTCTGCCCCTGGTTTTGCTCTTTAGTCCGAAGGACCATAAAATTATTCGCCTTGTTTATGGAAGCATTGGAGTCAGCAGCATCCCGGCGGAGATGTCTTCTCTCGTCTTTTCCAGACAGGGCTCTGGGAAATGGCCTGTCGTACGAGGAAAGCCCTGTGCATTCTCTGGTGTACCGTTTCCTATCTGCTCAGGTGCCAGAAGGCCTAAAAGTGTTCCAGCAGGCCGAGAAAGCACGCCCAAGCACCCCTCTCCACCACTTGCCCCCCTCATCTATTTTTAGCCATCTTCCTCTCCCACACTGGTTGTGGTGTTTGCTGAGTGTGTGGTGTTGTGACAGGGCCCCGCATGGGAGCCTTAATGATACAGTGTCTCCATCGCCCTCCCCGTATTCAGATAGAGATTGTTTAAACAGTATCCTGAGCCGGGGACGGGTCCCATGACAACTCCACAAATATTTACCCGCCACGCAGTGCAATAGGCTTTTTTTCTGCAGGCTACCTTTTCAGTGTCTCTCTTACACTCCCTCTTTTATTGTTGTTGTTGCCTCATCTTGGCATCTTTTCTTTGGTTTTGTTTTCCGCCAGAGCGCTCAAATAAAAGAGCGGGGAAGAAGTTTAGATAGAGAGGAGAGAGCTATGTTTTGTTTTGACCTGTCAGTCTCTGCATCAAGAGCATAACAAGTTCTGGGATCATTAAGAGCTGAACACGAGCGGAATGTTCTAGCAGTACAGGGACGTTTAAGTTCAGACAAGGTCTCAACGTGGAGGAGCAGGTGCGGAAAACCACTGGCTCTGGCATTGTCTCTTTCTCTTGCAAGTTTCTTTGCAACTTCTCAGATGCATTTGTGTCTTATGAATAGTATCTAGGGTTGTACAACATGTTTCCCTAATTGTCATTGCGACATCTGATTTTGCAGTAATGATTTCACAGAAGTGTGCAGTGATCCTCTTTCCAATCACTGAACATTTTCTTGTGTGCTTTGAGCATCCTGGCAAATCACAAATCTGCTTTGACTGTTTTGAATGAATCAAGGCATTCACATTATCAAAAAACATAAACATATATAATGCAGGCCAGACTGTAACCAAGTCACATCTACAATTCACTTTGATAAATTGTGGGGTTTATATTGCAGTTGTAATATGTAGCAATATAACTGCAGTATGATATTTTGTGCATATCCTAACCAAAACACTGAACTACCTTACTTTACTCTCTACACACAATTTTTCTCTTAATAGAGTCATAATTATCTGCATTAGAAATGCTTTATCTAGGTAAATGTTTGAATACTTTTTTTTGTTTTACATCACACATCACAAAAAAAAACTTTTCTGTTGTTCAGCCCTTGTACTTTCTAGTTTTAGCAGATAGGGGATCTTTCTTCCATAGCCAGGGCCTCGAGTGGGTCATTGTAAATTGAGAATAGGTCTGTAAAATTGCATTGGTAGCCTGTAGCCATGAAGTCACTTCAGTCTGCCGTATATGTGCTGTCAGTGAAGTTCTGTCTTCAGAATAAATGTTAGTTGTATAGGCCTGCTGGTGCTGTACATAAAATAAAATATAATGCCCTGCTGAAACTCATAGCTTGACAGTATAATCTGTCTGTGTCACACACTAAATTACTCTTCAGGGCCTTGGTTTAAGCTACGCCAAGCATCAGCTGTGCAAAGAAATTATTAATGCTATCCTAGTTTTCCAGAGAACTTTAGCCTTTATAAGACAAATGGTGGGCAAGAAATTCCTTTGAGTTTCAAACACTGCCACAGTCAGCCATGGCCTTATAGGCCTTTTGAACGTAAGACCGTAGACTGGACTGCACTTTGACCTGAAACTGTGTAATTGATAGATAAAACTAGTATTTTGTTGTTGTACATGATGTAGAAGCATAAAATTAACCAATACTAGGTTGCTTGGTTTGTGTCACTGTCTCCAATAGATGATGGAAAGATCTTCCATGGAAGTGGAGTTGGAGATCCGTTTGGGCCTCGCTGCTTTGAAGGGGATATCATGGGCTGTGGGATCATGTTCCCGCGTGACTATGAAGGTAAGATTCCTCCCAGACTTCATGTTTAATATAGGGCTGTTGATATATTTTTTTTTATCTACTTAACTGAACAATTACAAACCATGCCTTATAAAGATTCCATAGATACACTAGAGACTTGAGACATAAAAAGCCTTTCAAAAATTCTGTAGAGAAACTAGAGACTTTAAAAATACTTTAAAGATACATAAAGTATACATAAAAGGTATAAAAACACTGACAAAACTGCATATAATTGGGTGTGTCATTTTTTTTTCTCTTAATAAGAGAGCAGTAGGAAAATTTAAAAATATGGTTTTAAAAATATTATTTATTCTGACAACTAATTATTGGCAAATCACTGAGAAAGTAAATTTTAATCTTTTTCAATTGAGTTATCAAGTTTAACTGATTGATCATAACAGTCTTAGTTTAATAGTGTGCTTACCTTATCCAGTATGGAGATCTTTATAGTTGAGGGTAATTCAACTGTTTGAATGAAACATGCTGCAGAGATGTGCCAGTATGCTGGCTAGAGCTGATGAGGGTTGTCAAATTGTGGCAGTTTTCCAGAATTCTCCAGTTTCTTAGTAATTCATGGTCAGTGTGCAGAAATTCATAATGTTTAATGAATAGTACTCCTAGAGGAGCTTAATGGAAGCTAAAATAAAGATCATACTGAGCCTTCCTATTTTTAATTGTTAGCCATGTTAGCATTTCTGTGTAAAGTATTCCTGTAGTGTGTGTTTAATTGTGTTCAGCTGATATATTTTTTTCTCTTTCAGATGAAGTTGATGATGGGGAAGCAGCGGATGAACGCCCCAAGCCGGGCCGTGTACAGAACTTTCTGTACCTGTATGATGAGGACGAGGAGGAAGAGGGAGATGACGCAGATCAGGAGCAGGAAGGCAGGAAAGTTATGGTAAGCGGTTCTGACGTTCATGCTGACTCCAGTCCTTGGACTACACAAGAGCTAGGACAATATAAAAAGGTTACAGTACGATAATCATAAGCCCTTTCTGAGCGTGATTAGTTTTACCTGGGGAAGTAGTGTAATTTAAGTAATTACTGATGAGATCAGTGATTTTAATCCAGTATGAACTTGGAATGGCTGTAGTTTTTGCAAGTCTGATTAATAATTATAGGGCAAATGGCCTTCTGTAATATTGCGGAACTCGCTCTGTAATAGTAATATAATAAAACCTGCTAATAGACGTGACTGTAATGTGATGCGGTCTTGTAATGCCAATGTGAATATTTGGACTGTATGTGGTGATTTGGGGAAATTACACAGATACTTTGTCCCATACAAATTGGCAAGTCAAAGCCCACAAATTACCTTACATTTATTGAGTATGTTTATGCTCTGATGAAAGTAATGTATCTTAATGAAGTTGTTTTTATATCTAGGTCATGCATTTTATTGATGCATTTTATAAATATCTGTTACAGTTTTAATGCCATTTTTGCTTAATATAGTGAATTAATGAATTACCCGTTAATTAATTATTTATTCCTAGCTAAATATCATTTACTGGCAAGCTGGTAAACTGCTTCTTTGTCTTGCCTGTCTCAAACATACACACCCACGCCCATCCAAAGACCCACAGGCAAATGCTTCTTTTAAAAGGTTTGCTTTACATTTGTTGCTGTAGCAGTTGGCCATCTGACAGAGATCCCTGTGTTTTTTCGCTTTTGATGACTGCGTGTGACCCAGACTCTTTCATCATCATGGGCAGTGGTGTTTTTTAAAAGCATAATCATCCATATTTCTTTTTTATAACAACTGCTCCCTGACAGGCACTCATTTGTCACTGCAAAACCTCAAATCCTTAATTTGACAGCTACATAAATTAATCGTCATGGTCTTTGTTAGATGCTGCTTCAAATGTAGGCTGGAGTTGGTTGCACACAACTTTGTTTAAGTCAGCAATGTTTTCCCGTAGCAAAGGGCAGAGTTTTATGTGCCAGTTCTGAGCATGCACTCTCCGAGTGCTTTTCATTTCCATGGGTGTGAAAATTGAGCAGTGCCAGTCTTATTCATGGGGGATTTTGGACGAGCACTTGACCACAGAGCCTTTCAGCTTTGCCCACTGGGAAAGGGTTATCACGTGCCTTGCCACACTTTCACAAGAATATTGATTGGTGCACTAGGTTTGGCAGTGCGTTGCTGCTTGATGGTAAAAAGCTGCAAGAAAAAGAAAAACAGCACTCTGTTTGGAACATTTGCACATTTTTATCATCATTGTGCTCTAAACACATTGCAAAGGCTTGTGATAACAGAACGGATCAAATTACTTCTACAGATCTCCAGTACAGAGTGACATTAAGAGCCGTGCTTAACATCAGAGCAGTGGCGTGGTCCTATAGAGCCTGCCAAATTCTTTTAATTTTCTATTAATATTAGCCTGTTTTACAGTGTGCTATACTACAGTCCCCAGCATGCACTGCTACGTAATGTGTGTTTTGAGCCCACTCTCCCCAACAGCAATCTATAGGACAGCAGTTATGCCACAAAAAGAAAAGATGGCAGATGTGAAGTTCAAGCAAGCAGAAAGGTTTAAAAACCTACCTACTATTTTAGAGGTTTAAGTTATCTGTAGCCATATATGCTAGACGTTTATTTTATTTTGCTGAATAAAATAATAAACAATGGCCAGCTCAGGTCATAGCATGTTAATAATGAAATCAAACGTAAGTGTTCTCTGGCCCACGGATTTATTACAATTTTTTAAAATGGTCCTTTTAGTGGTTCAGTTTGACACCCCTAATGTACATACATGTTCACAACTGAAAATCTATGCTTTCCATTACTACTAGCCTGTAAAACTTTAAACTGGTTGACTACTCTCTCTGCACTGTGTTGTGTAAAACATGGCAAGTAGTTGTGGCAAGTGTTACAACAAACTTGCATCATCATGGAGATGTTTCAAAATAGGAGATTTTAAGGTGTTTCATACATATTTGTGTTGGTAAGCCTATATAAGAAAAATACTGTAAGGGAAATGCTGACTCTTTTTCTAACACCATAACAATTAGTGATGCAATGGATATCAATTAATAATCAAAAGAATACAAATATTTGGAAACAGTAAAGCCATTAAAAAACGTTTTATGATACTTCATAACATAATGCTTTAAAGAAAATACAGCTCTGCTTTCTGGAAACAAACTTTTGTGTATCAAGCTAAATGCAAGCTAGTAGGTAGTCTTTTGTTCTGCACAATGTGACAAGCCTTAAGAGCAAGATACAGTCTCAAATGTAGTTGTAAGACACTTTGGTGTTACCAGCACATAATTTCCTGGTGAGTACTGAGTCATGGCAGTGCTCACCAGGAAATGGCAGGTCAGCTTTTTGTTGTAGCAATGTTTTTACACTGACCCAAAGAATCGCCTGCTCCCACTTACCAGTTGTTCTTCTCACTGTTCGACAAAACTGTTCAGACTCTCTGGCGACAGTCAGAAGAAGCTTGCAAGAGTTCCGCACTACTGTTTTAGAGCTTAAATTTGAGTCAGTAATGTCAGTCTTAGCCACTTTCAGTCCCAATAAGCTTCTTGCTGCACCAGATAGCTAGCACGGTCTGAGTTACATTTAATACCAAGAATAAATGAGGGCCTGCTGGCTAGTGATGTTTCAAAAGTTGCTGTTTCCTCTGTACTCCTGCATCTCTCTGTGGCTGTGTTGCCAGATTGGGTCAGATCCCTTGGATTACCACTTGCTATTAAAAAAATAATTGTTTATTAGTGATGATGTTAATGTTGATCAGTACCTAGTACCATTTGTTAGACTTCATTGAAAGACATAAACAAAACAAGAAAATTAATAGAATGTTTGCACTGGTACAAAAAAAAACAAAAGAATAATAATAAAAAATGTGGTTTCACCAAATTTTAAGGAAATGTATTTTCTTATTAGAAAAGAATATTCTAATATTCGAGATGATATTCAATAGAATTTTCAAAAATGTATGTCCATATCATGCAGCCATGCAGCAAATGAATACAAATGTATTAACATACCTGGCAAACAAAAACAGATTTCAATTTTGTTTCTTAAAAGTACTTTAGTTAATCAGAGTAAAAGGGTGATTGGCGAATAATAGCAAGTAAACCTTGAGAGAGCTTTTTGAGCCAAAGAATGAAGCACAGAATCTTTTGTTTATGTATGTCTAATACATAGGGCTTGAGACACAGCTTTTATAACTAAGCTCTGTCTGCTCTAAAAGACAGCTGTTGTTGGCTACGTCTCAAGCCCTGTGGCTCTGAAAATGTTGACTCACTGTTGCCCCCTGTGTGCACCTGGTAGGTTTTCTTCACCCGGAATGGCAAGATAATTGGGAAGAGGGAAGTCATGGTGCCAGCAGGGGGCTTCTACCCCACCATTGGCATGCTCAGCAGCGGGGAGAAGGTGAAAGTGGACCTGCATCCTCTCAGTGGCTGACAAGACAGCAGGTGCAGCCAATCTGGTGTCAGCACCTTATGCCACGAGCCAGTCTGCAGGCTTTCAGTTGTCTGTCGCTTAAAGCAGAACCACAAGGTTAGATTGGACAGATTGAGATTGAATCAGAATCTGCAAATCGATTTAATGTTATTTTTTTTCTTATTCATGGGTGAAAACAGACACTGTAGGAGGAGGTGAATGCTTTTCATATCAATTGCCATGGCCCCAAAAACAGCGAAAGCATGATTTCCACTTAAACACAGACAACAGTTGCCTCTGATATCATCTTTAGATCTTTGTCTGAGTTCAGACAGAGGTCTATGTTCTTTGTTCTTTGTTGACGGTTCTGTATGAAACCAAACCATATTTGACTAACGAGAGAATTAACAGATTGTATGAAGATTTTTTTTCTGTAAAATGCATAGACCATATGTTACTATATATTTTTAACGTGCTTGTACATAATGTAAATTTATATGGGCTGCTGTACAAAAGATGCCACAGAAAGTAACAAAGAATCACTTCAGGAAAATGTTGAATGAATGCATGAATGAATGAATGAATGAATGAATGAATGCAGGGGGTGAATGGGCAGAGGTTGGCATTTCGGTTTAAAATAGCATGCATTCAAGGGGCAGTCACGTCCCTGAGCATCGTCTTCACACTCCCATTCACTGCCGCAAACTCCCCCTCCCCTCAGCCAATCCTAAAGCTAGTGACATTTCCGTCCTTTTTTTGTTCTTTATTTCTGAATGTCAGAGTTAATCATGTGCCACTTTGTTATCTCTTCTGCCTGAAATGAGGGCTAAGGTTGGAGGAAATTGACGTTTTGCTTCCAGTGATGCACATTTTACTCGGCTGCTATGAAGCAAAATTCAGCAAATCCAGGCAAGTGAGAGAGGTTTCATTTCTCTAGGCTGGTATAGCTACACAAATATGCAATTCAGTGCAAATCAGTTAATGAAAAACCTCAATCAGTTCTAAGCTATAGTCTTAACCTTGCATCAGGTTGTACCCCAACAACCCTCCCTCCCCCAGTCCTCATGATCACTTTATTACTTCAGTTTAGCTATTCCGGTTCACTGATGCCACAAGCACTTTAGGGCAGATTGATTTGAAGCTGTGTGTACCTAAACGTATGGAGGAGAGAGGAATAGAGCTGTGAGTTTATGTATGTTTGTATTGAAGAATGTTGGAGATGGGGTGGTGGTGAAATTAGAAATTCTGTTCCAACCATTTGAACGAATGCCATTTTGCACCTTCAGACCAATCTGCAAACTTGACACAGTAATAATGTTCAGCCTGCTTTGTCTTTTTCTTGTGATAGTCACACAAAAATTAGATGTATTTTTTCATACTGTTCAATGCCAAAATTGTCGCATTTCGTCAGCTTGTGTCTAGCACCCTCAACCCATCTCACAAAAAGAGAATTTGATTAATTGTCTTGCATATCAATCATTGAAGGATTACATTAAACTACATCTGTCTGGCAGTGTTTGCTTCACTTTGTGGTGGTTCAGATTTTTTCTTCCTCATACTGAGAATATAAGATACCGAGAATCTACATATGGACGTCAGGCCTAAAATTCAGTCTCCAAAAAAGGTAAGACAACAGTAACAGATCACATTTACATGGACATTGATCAAGTTTAAGACTTTGATCAGTATGTTTCTGTAGAGTCACTAATTCGGGACCCTTTTTGGATAAGAGACTCCAGGCAGAGCATGCTTGTATGACTTAATTTTAGCAATGAAAACTCAACAGTCTCTTCAGTTTCCATTCAGTATTTCCTTTTGCAGGTTCTATAAAATGAAATACTCATATATGCATATAAGCGAAAGTTTTCCTGATGTGCTGACATGAATACACATCTTCTAAAGCTTCTATGCTGTCCATAATATGAAAAACACCTGACTGGACCATTATGTATAATAAAATAAAAAAAAACTCATAAATGAGCACTGTGCAGGGAAGCCAAAACCAAATACCTCTTGTCAGTTCAGATTGTGCAAGAAGCAGACAGTCAAGTGGTCTTCTTCTGCAGAATACTTCAAATTCTAATGTTGGAATGTGGCTGGTCAGTGTGTTTGGCAAATCATGGATGACTGATATGGCCATGAACGCTGCTGCTATGTGGGATCTCTCTGTGTTATAAATGAAGAAATCTTTAATTGTGGCATGCACTGTTTTGGAAACATATGGTCTTGACAACTATAAAGTTATTATTTCCATATGGGTTTTTGGGGTCCAGCATTTCAGTGAGATTCCGTTTCATAATTATAACCCCATATCCAAGATTGAGATTTATCTTCTACAGAACCATGATCAGACAGAATTATGCACTCTGCGTATGAACAGAATGTGTGTAACTGTACAGTGAATAAAGAGGTCACATTCCACTGAGCATTTGTAGCGCAAGCCGTGTTAGTTATGGTTGGCTTAGCGCACTTTAGGAATGCGAGTTTAATCATTTCCTTCAAAGACATACGTTTTATATATATACACATATACACACAGGCATAATATTTTGACCACCTCCTTGTTTCTACGCTCATTGTCCATTTTATCAGCTCCACTTACTATATAGGTGCACTATGTAGTTCTACAATTACAGACTGTAGTCCATCTGCTTCTCTGCATACTTTGTTAGCCCTCTTTTACCCTGTTCTTCAGTGGTCAGGACCCCCATGGACCCTCACAGAGCAGGTACTATTTGGGTGGTGGATCATTCTCAACATTGATGTGGTGGTGGTGTGTTAGTGTGTGTTGTGCTGGTCTGAGTGGATCAGACACAGCAGTGCTGCTGGAGTTTTTAAACACCTCCGTCACTGCTGGACTGAGAATAGTCCACCAACCAAAAATATCCAGCCTGCAGCGTCCTGTGGACAGTGAGTGGACACAGTGTTTAAAAACTCCAGCAGCACTGCTGTGTCTGATCCACTTGTACCAGCGCAACACACACTAACAACACCACCACCACATCCGTGTTACTGCAGCGCTGAGAATGATCCACCACCCAAATAGTACCTGCTCTGTGAGGGTCCATGGGGGTCCTGACCACTGAAGAACAGGGTAAAAGGGTTAGTATGCAGAGAAACAGATGGACTACAGTCTGTAATTGTAGAACTACAAAGTGCACCTATATAGTAAGTGGAGCTGATAAAATGGACAATGAGCGTAGAAACAAGGAGGTGGTCATAACGTTATGCCTGATCGGGGTGTGCGTGATTATATAAATATATATATATATAAATTAGATAAATAAGATAGATCAGGGCCCATACACAAGACCTACTCATTACTCAAAGTGGGGTCACTTTTTTTTGTTGAGGCTTAAAGACTACAAAGGCCTGTTCCTGTCAATGCAGTCACAGTAAATAAGAGCAGAATCTGATCCTAGATCAGCACAAGCTTAGTGAATACAGGGCCAGGTCAAAAAGTTTAAAATGGTGAAATATAACATTTTCACAATTTTACCCTTACCCCAAATATGTAATCGGTCAAGACATGGTGCATCCACAGCAATGCTACTTTTGTACTGTTGTGCAGTGGAGCTTAAACAGATGCCTCTGATGCTGTCTTTAGATCTTTCTGTCTGAATTCAAATAGAGCCCTGTGTCTTGGAGCTTTGATGATAATGTAGCTAATAAGCATTGGAAGCTGACAGCCTTATACCCACATATTAACACACTGGCCAAATGGCTGAAAACAGTAGTGGCAGCAGCAGCGGTAATTTCAAAGCCCGAGTTGTGTCTGTGCTTTTGATATTTTTCTAGATATAACTGCATGTCAGATATTACTTAGCACATGTTCATGGTTTAAGGTACATTTGTGATAGGCTTTGCAAAATGCTGAATGGTGGGGTAACCAACAGGCATTACTTATTAATTATATTTGCCTCATACATGATATGGCCAACCACAACTAATCAGTGGGTTTGGCTATTTCAGGCACAACCATTGCTAATAAGGGCATAAAATCAAGCATAAGCCATGCAGTCTTTATAGACATTGTGGCAACAGAATGGGTCGCACTGAACAGCGCAGACACCTAGTTCTACTGAAG
The DNA here is from genome assembly GCF_904425465.1 of Colossoma macropomum. NCBI lineage: Eukaryota > Metazoa > Chordata > Actinopteri > Characiformes > Serrasalmidae > Colossoma > Colossoma macropomum. Next base: position 34,396,797 of record NW_023494802.1, on the reverse strand, counting down.
GGGATACAGCATACAATGGCAGAACTGTATTCCTTTAACTTCATAACAACAGCGTGGGGAAGGCCCATTACTGTTTCAGCATGACAGCACCCTACTGCACAAAGCATTGTGCATACAGGAATGGTTTCGGAAGAATATGACTGGCCTGCACAGAGCCCAGACCTCAACCCCCATCCATCACCTTTGAGTTGAATTGGAAAGACTGTGAGCGAGGCCCTTTCGCCAAACACCAGTGCCTGACCTCACTAATGCTGTTGTGGCTGAATGGAAGTGAATCCCCACAGCCACGTTCCAAAATTTAGTAGAAAGCCTTTCCAAAAGAAGGGATGCTGTCAGAGCACCAAAAAAGGGACCAATTCCATATTTGTGCACATGGTTTAAGAATGAAATGTTTAACAAGCACGCATGGCTATAATGTTCAGGTGTCCATGTACTTTTATCCATGTAGAGCAGCTACAGTGCAAAACTAAAGAAGCAAATGTACAGCAACAAACATGCTGGTAAAAAACAAAGAAACAGTTATACATTAAATATTTATTGAACAACAGTGTTGCAGGAAATTTGGTCCTCAGATAAAAAATATCAAATGTGCAATTGAAAAGTTTAAAAGTAACTGATTCTAGGTTGACATACACAAATAGTGCACACAATTTTTCATTACAGCAAGTAAAGACCACTTGCGTCCCACAGTATTTCTACGCACCTAACTAAAACGCAAACGTCTTTGTTTTTGGAGAATAAATTTCCTTTCCAAATCCAAACTCTGTGCAAATGTAATACACCACTCTTCAGCACATGTAGCAGTTGAATAACCACAAAGTCTTAGTTGATGAAAAAACAAAAAGAACCTTGCATATGAACCACAATGAACGACCTTAACAAGTATTGTAGTAACAGTAGGCTGTTTTCTATATATCTACTGCTTTTTTATTCAGGACTGTGCAGCACCATCTAAAACCAACTAATAGGCAACATGATAAAAGCCCCTACAAAATAGGTTTTGACTAGAACACCATAAAAGTGGCATGAAGCATGCATTTATAATATACAAAAAAAGAAAATAAAAGACAAACAAAGATATACATGTAAAAAGTACCAAATGCATCAGTGTTCCTGGAAACTGTGCTTGTCCATCTATTTCATGTGTTGGTTGCATATAACGTGGCCCTAAAAACCTTTGTGGATGGCCAAATGATTATTGAGGGTTTCTGTATATGTTGACTTACATTCAAATACACAGGCACAAAAAAGAAAGCTCAGGACAAAGAGCCTAATTGCACAGTGTGCGAGACTGGCACACTTTAGACGATACACATCTAATAATATGTGGTTTCCCACACCCATATTAGGTCAGCTTACAGGTTTAATTGTGAATCAGCATTGGCATCACAGTTTAATCCGAGACTAGCCTTAAAGGCATAGTTTAGTGAAAAATCTAATTTATATATGTTTTTCTCTTATCCAAATGTAGTTGTTTGCACAGTTGGTGGGGAACAAGGTCCCACTGCTTATTTGCTAAATTAGACTTGTAACTCTGGTGCAAAACTAAAGAACCAAACTTTAGGCATGTTATGGCTGATTGGACTACATTATGGATAAGGAGAAGTTTAGATTTTTCTACTAGTTGTTTTGTTTTTGTTTTTTTTTACTATTCCTTTAATCCACGTCTGGGAAAATGTCCTATTGTGCTTTGGACAGAAAGACAATGAAAAATGCTGACCCCCTTCTCGTCAGTGGAATTGAATAGACTGGTTTGGTTTTGATCTTTTATTGGAAACGTGAGTCAGGAACAATCAATCTTCTTCCTCCTCATCGTAATGACGATTCCTTCTGATCAGCTCCTCCACCGACTCGTCAGCCTGGTCTTCCTCTCCTTCCCAGAATCCCACGTCCTGAGAGCATTTCTGCTGCTCTGATTCAGATCCGGAGCCTGGCTCTGATTCACTTAGGGGTGAAGAAGGGGGCGTGATATCCAGTGAAGTACTTTGGCATGTTAAAGATGCTGGCTCCTCTTCTTCCTGTTGGCCATCTTTCTCCTCTGTAACATCCTCTTCCTCTTGTTCTCCTCTGTCCATTTCTTCCTCATTGTTCTTGTCCTCCTCTTCCTGTTCAGCCACTACTTCCTCTTCGTCCTGTGCGGGACTGGCCAGTTCAACCATAGGGTCTTCAGCACTCAGGGGAGAGTCTGTGGTTGTCATTTCGTCTTCAAATAGGAACCCTTTCGTTACTGGTTGAACATTAGGCTGAATGACTGGAGAGGCGGAGTTAGTGATCAAGAATGGCCGGCTGCGTTCTTTGAGGGAGGAGCTTCTGCCGAGGCAGGACAGCTCTGCTTTCTCAGGGCTGATTGGGGAAGAGTCGCCCTCTGGTGGCCATTTTGGGAGAATGGGACGGATGGCACCCTCAACCGAGGCCCTAGGTGAACCTTCCTCACCTTCATCTGTCCTTGGAGGCCAGGAAATCTTTAGCCGGCCAGTTTCCACTGGTTTCTCCACCCACTCTGATGCAGACTGGGCCCGTGTCTCTAAAGTGGCAGCAAGTATGTTGACCTTCTCCAGGGGAGACTCTTCTACTGTAGGACTGACTGTGCTTTCCTTTGGGACATCCTTCGTCTGCTCCTCTAACTCATCTCCCCGTGCCTCCCACAGCTCCTTGTGAGGCCGGTGACCGAAGCCCTCATCGTAGTTGCCCTTTGCCTTAAACAACTGGCAGAAGTGGGGCTTGCAGTAGACATTGCTGTGCAGAGAGGCGTAGTTCCCAATACTGACCAGCAGAGGGCACAAAAAGCACGATTTGAGAAAAGAGAACGACGAGAGAAATGCGGCAATAAATCACTGGGAAAACTATACACAGAGTGACACATCAAAAAAGCAAAGACTGACTTCAAACATAAAATGATCAAGACCTCTGAGCTCTGTGACATTAAGTTTGATTATAAAATCTGTCTCATTTCACTCACCTCAGTTTGGTGTTGCAGTGGGCACAGCGGAAGCATGTGTTGTGATAGATTTGCTGATTGGCTACTAGGCGCTCCAAGGGATACACGGTCTTCAGGCACATCACGCAGGTCTCACGCACAGGCAGGCGGAACTTCTGAACACACATAAAAATAAGTTTCAGCATGTTCAAAATCCTTTAATCCTTTTTATATGAAATTATCTAGAAGATTCTACTTAAGATTCAACAAAAACCATACTTTCTTCACACAGTGGTAAAAATAAGTAGAAATCTGCAATATCGTGAGCTGTTAACTAATCAAACTAAGAAATCTTGATCACCTTGAAAGCTTTACTTTGGCCTTGGTCAGGAGTAGTCGCAGTAGGGCCTGGTTAGAGAGAAAAGCCATCACTGAGCAATACCAAACTGAGGCCACTAGAAGGAGCCAGTGGACTTGGAACACATTATTCGTTGTTAAAATTCATGCTCAACTCCTTAAACTGCAGTAGTATTCAGTTATTAATCTTAGGATATATTATTCATAAACTACTATGAAGTATTTGGTAATTACTATTAAAAAGTACTACAATAAGTTACCTAGTTATGAGACAGAGTAATTGAAGTGTGGGCGATATACGGGTGCCTTAGATTTTAAAACAATTAAGCATTAAATCACCCGTTACCAAAATCCTGCTCCCAGAAAGGAGCATGAGATTTCCCTAGAGGTTCCAATAGTACAATACTGAAGAACACACTCACGCATCACCCACTGGGATTACAATCACTAGTAGAAGCATAAATGCCTTTGAGTCTGCAGAGGCTACCAATGAGTGCTGAATTGTGTCTCACCATTGCTCTCTGCTGATGAACCCTTTCTGCTGTTGGGTTCAGAGGTTGAGATCTGTTGAACAGAGATACTGAGTAAAGCAGTAGCAATAGTGTCCCCTACAGGCAAAACAGAATATTCGCCCATCAGTTGCACATTAAGGTCATTATGAACGTACCACATCCCTTGAAGCTGGAGGGACATTCTCCTTCTGTTTCACACTGGAGCTGCATAACTCCATGTCCAGTTCACTCTGCACATGAGGAGAAACAAAACATAGTAAAGTTCACAGTAAAACCACTTAAATGAGTGGTACCTTTTTCAGAAAAAAGGTGCCACTGAGTAAAAAGGGTCCCTAAAAGATGCAGACCAATGAAACCACATATTAGTGCTTACACATCAATTAGACAGACCTCTTAGAATTTAGCAGAGGCTTTTGAACTATGCGAGATTCAATGGTTTAGAGCTACAGCTGGTTGTTACTATTGTCATTAATTCTGAGCCAATGTAGCCCTTGTCTCCGCCTCAGATGCTTCGCTCACACATACATGCAACATCAAGGATTTTCAGTTGCATTCTGATTGGCTATCTGCACTTCAATGCACTGATTTCATCACTCTAACTGAAAACAAATTTATTGTTTTATTAAAGTTACATACTGGCCTGAATCAGTAGCAAGCGAGTTTCCTTTTTCGTAAAAGGATATAGTTGCTGGATTAAAAGTAGTAAAGTTGACAATATTAAAATATATTTAAAAGATATTTTAATTATTACACTCCTGAGGTGTTTTGAAACACCGTTTTGAACATTTCCTGCTCTTGTGTCATGTAAAAACAATGGTCCCTTCACATGTCAGTCAAATGGCCCCTTTCTGTCAAAGTAGGTGTTTGTTGGCCATGTTAATTGACGAAAGCTACCAGAAAAGGTAGCTTTCAAATGAAATCACCACACTTTGAAATAAATCACCACACTTGGGCTGTTTCTAAGGTACATCTACCCTATACTCACTGCCAATTTTTTCAGGTACATCTACCATGTAAGTTCACTTTGCAAGGCCATCTCTTGTCTCTTTTATTATTGGATTGGAACCACCAAACAACCATCCCAGACCAGATATTTGGGTGGCGGACAATCCTTGGCACACTAACACTGTAGTCAAATTGTAACGTGCTGCACTGGCATAAGCATCAGTACAAGGTTATTAGCAACTCAATGCAAATAGAAGTGTGTGATGTGAAAGAAAAATAGTAAATCTGACAGCAGGACACTCACAGGAGTGGAAGAAGGGACATCTACTTTAGACACAGCTGCCTGATAGAGAGCCATTCTGTCCCTGAGAGGAGTAGTCTCCACCATTGCATCAAAACCTCCTGAGAGACACAGAAAAGAGACATTGAGAAAGACACAAGGTCAGGTCATGAATGAAAAACAAGCATTTCCACCAAAAGTACTAGATCACTTTAAGCCTGCCATCAGCACTTTCCACTGCTCCCTTGAACTCTCTCTCACTGACAGCTCTGGCCAAAAGGAAATGACACGTAATTCAAGACTTCAATAATTCACCCATTATCTAAGTACTGAGTTTCAGTACATAGTGTTTTGGGATGTTTTGCAGTACCTTTGTCTCCAAGTTCCATTTTCTCAGGGCCACTTCCTCCTGTTTTCACTTGCTCCACAGATACCTGCAGAGACAAAACAGAGCTAGATTAGCATAGAGACAGGACAAGGACTGCGATGAACTGCGTAAATCTTTCACAGTATTTGTTGATATATGAATATAAAGAATAAGACTGTAGAATCTCTATAGTAAAACATTTGTACTCTATGAATGGAAGGAATTTTCTTTCAGCAATCTAGATCCACATGAGAGAAGGAGATAGCATGAAAAGATGGTAAACACTCAGGTGTATCGTGTAGTATTAAATATGTAGGGATAAACAATGTAAACAAATTCCCTCTTACCCCAAATATACTCATTCAACCAAGACATGACAAAAATGGTCAGAAGGACTGTGCTTAGCAAAAACAGCAGTAGCAGTCATCCTGAAGCTTGAATTTTTCTGCTCTTTTTGTATTTGTTTTTTTAGATAACGGTAACGGTACAGTGTCAGAAACCATATAAACAAGTCCATTTCAAATTATTTAACACTGTTTGTAATTTTAGCCTTCCAGCACCAGTGGAAAACTTTAAAATGCAAACTCTATACACCAAACATCTGGGTTTGCAGACCACAGTTGGGGTAAAGAGAAAATTGTCATAACAGTAGCTATGACAAAGCACCATGCTTGTGCAAAGTGTCTGCTGTCCTACAGCCACTCCATGACGTTAAAGAGGTGGTAAAAGCTTCTCCAGAACTGACCCTGACTCTGCAATGTCCTGCCAGCCTCTTGTTTTTTTCCTGCCGTTAATAATCCACTAATGAGCTCAGAGCGACGGAAGCATGGCTAGACACCACCGTCTGGCCACATACACCGTGGCCACTGCCAGAGCCACCAGCAATCCCGCTAAACCTCAGCCTGCCCCTACAGCTGGGCCTGCTGCGAGGACACCAGACAGGGCCTGCAGAGGACAACACAGCTGCAGAAACCATTGGATTAGTCTGCTCTCTTTGGTTTAGCAAAGGGGTGAGGAATATGACGTTATTATTATGATACATTGTATCAAAACATGCTTTTCTGAGTATATTATGGATACTGTCTATACTGACAGAACATTATTCTTTTTAGAATTTTTTAAAAAGACATTTAAACCAATATAGAAAGCTTGTAAACCACAACAGCCAGTGTAAAGTAACAAAAAATGCAAAGCAACAATTAGCTCACTGGATGCCATTCTATTTTATTAATTTGATTTTTTACAAATTGTCTTGATGTTTTCTTTTTTTTTTTGTTCTTACTGAGTGTATTGCTGCAAACTCAAGTTTTTCATATGACTCTTAAAATGTGGCACTACTCTACTTTGTCCATTCTGTCTTGCCAACCTCTAAATAACTGTGATATACATCATATATTGTGAAAATGTGTTCAAATATCATAATGCCATATTTTTGCAATATCACCCACTTTCAATTTGGCATTGTGTTGCTTTAAGAGGAAACAACATTCAGGTCAAGGGTACTCCAAGGCCAGCGTCGGGAACTGCCAAACGCTAAACAGTGTTCATAAAATGCACTTTCTTTCAGGTTCACTAATTATGCAGACGTGAACCCTACTACTAGTTAATATTTGAATCCCAACCATGGAGTCATGACTGGGGGTCCCGAAAGACTGGCTGCATTCTCATCAGAATGGATGGGTGCCAGGCCCCCCCCTCACCTCCTTTGCTAAGAGGAACCACAGGCCAGTCACACTTCTCTATGACTGTGTGACAGATTTGCATATTGCTGCCCACTGAACATGGTGAGCTTTTCCTTAATCATTTTTATAATGTCCATAACACATAATCCAGAATCAGAATCATTTGATTAGTACAAGACGTACAACTGTCAAGGTGTCAGTATAAAATCCAGTAATAATATATTAAATGTGGAAAACATAGTATAAATGTACAATAGCTAATACATAAATTTCAGGGGAAGCCTGCAAAAGACCCATCACACTGTGAATTAACTCCTACTATGTTTTAACATTAAAACTGAAATATAAAAACGTGTCTTTATATGGCCTTTATAACTTTTTTGACTGCTTTACATTTTAAAACAAGACAACTTTGGATGTGCTATTTTTTAATTACTGCACAACAGAAACACTGCTCAAACAGAACAGCCCCTAGTGATGCTAGCAATTTAATGGTTTAAACTGACAATGCAGCAAAACAAACTTAAACTGACTACTAATAAAATTTAAAAGCACTGCAGAAGTCTTGAAGCTGAACTGAACTGCCCATACTATTCAACTTACAGTGCAAGAGATACATTGCTCACAATAGCCAAATATTCAAAATTTCCTCACTGGCAAGTCGATGGTTTGAGTTGACTAGGTAATAAAACAGTCTCCAACCTGACTCCTGTCATCATCAAACCACTGCTCAAATTGCCATAGTCTCAAGCAGGTATTACTCAGCCAAAGCTCCCTAATTATGTCTTACCTATTAAAAGAGTCTTCAATCCAGTTTAAATTTGATTCCTGGAGCCGCGCAGAGCCGTGCGTGAGTGTATGAGTGTCTGTCCAATGCCTGACTGTACTCACATCCCCAGATTAGAGATGGGGAGCTTGTCTGTGTTTTGTTGGCAGGAGGATGAAAAGGGGGTTGGGATGGGCCCCGAGCAGCTGGTGCAGCCTTTAACTACAGGGAGGGGGGTTAAAACGGTCTTGTTCCAGCCCTCCGTGGATTAGCCATCAGTTGGAGAGGCGGGGAGGCGAGCAGCCAGGCCTGCGGTTACAGTCTCCAGACTGAGTGCTGACACCAGGGGAGCAGGAGGCAAATGTAGCACAAAGGCCCCAAGGGGGTGGTAGCATAGACAAAGGCCTCTTACGCTAATCCAACATACAAAAGAGTCAGAGCATCTGAGACAGGCTGGCCATGACTGCATCCAAAAAGGAAACAGGGGAGCCCAGGAACACTTTCAGTTTTTTGTTCCATCAAAGCAGAGATTCAGTCAAAGCTAGAAGAAACAACTGCTGAGGTTTAAAGGAATCATTTGCAAAAAAAACAAATTTTACCCATTGTAGACAACTGGCCAAGACATGTTTGTTGTCCCAAATTTGGTTCTTGAGTTTTGCACTGGAGCTACAAGGCAAATGTGGCTCAGAAGTAATGGACGTTTAATGGATTTAAATTGTGCAAACTGCATGTCAATCATCACACACTAGCCTCAAACTACATTTTGTTAAGTAATATTAAACTGATCCTCTTAGCTGGTTACTGATACTATACGTCATACTGTTATCTACAAAAATGGACAAAAGTGCAGATGAAATTCAGGTGGCTGCTAGTAGTTTTTAGCTATGCAGTGTCCTACATTTAAGGTAAGGTGAAAACTTTGAAGGGACCAATATTTTAGCTGAACTGTTTATTTAAAGAATTTGAAAATGAAAGACTAGGTAAACACAGGCTCCTCACATGCAGTATAATCAGATAAATGAGTGACTTTCAAGCTACCTGAGCTTGTGCTTTGTCATCATCATATAACATCTGATTCATCAGGAATCTCACAAAGAAGCCAATCACTGCAGAGCAATCACAGCCACCCAACAAGCCCTTTCAAGAAAGAGCATATGGCTGAAATCTAATCAAAAGCACAACCTGTCTCATAATGACCACCCTTGCCAGAAGCTCATAAGGTGGTTAATTTCTCAGAGCAAGCCATTCAATCTCGATCTCTCTCTCCAGAAAAAAAGTATGCAGAGGAAGGAGAGGGAAGGGGACAGTTCAGTGAAAAATCTAATTTGCCCTATTTGGTGTCTAAAGTTTGGTCCTTTAGTTCTGTACTGGAACAACAAAGTCATTGTAGCTAGGGTATGAATATGGATATTTTTGCTCATATTTTGTCTGTATTTTTCATTGCTTAAGCAATTGTGTGATGATTTAGTTTGCATAGTGCTAATTGGTGGAATATACGGTTTCATTACATTAACCTCCAGAGCAAAACTAAAGATGCAAACTTTGGACACCAAGCATGCCTTGGCTGATTAACTACATTTGGGGCAAGGAGAAAACTGTGTACCATAATTTTTGCTGAACTATTCCTTTCATTCTGTCCGCTCAATCTCTCTGCCTCATGACCTTCCCTCCAGCTAACGCAGGAGAAGCCGGGCTTTGAAAAGAGCTGTGCTGAGGAAGGGCCTGTGCCTCTCAGCCCTGCTGTGGTCATGTGGAGCCTTATCCCATGACATCACCCCAGGGAGCAGTGCATTGTGCAGCTAGGCGTAGAGTGACCATGACCTCTGGTCAGGTGATGAGCAGGGGGTGCTGAGGCCATGCAAGGGCAGGAGGGATGCTTAGTCAGGCCTTAATAGCAGCTCCAGGAATGTGTTCTTTCAGTGCCTCCATATGGAGGAAATCAAGACCATCTCACCTTTCAAAGGCAGCAGGGCTGGGAAGGATATGCGAATATAGGGGAAAGAACACAAAAGGGAACATATGCACATATACAGATGGCAAAAAATTAAGATTCAAAGCTCAAAACACCACCCCTAACAACAATAAAATCAAAACCACCACTGTGTGATTGGGCTCAATGATTAATATAATTTTAAACTGGATTTTAACGCACCATTCACTCCCCAGTCTATATATGGAAATTAAGCTGCAAAAATGATTTGGATCGTTTATGTGAGGCCACACAAATCCATAATATATATGCATATCCACCTATTCAGCGTACAGCAGTTTGGCCCCCTCATTTACGCTGAAGTTACAAAGAGTGTTTCACCCTGTACTGCATTTTGAATGAGGCCCAATCAGAACAAAGCTCAGTTACATACATCAGTCTTAAGGCCTGAGCACCTAAAGCAGCCTGTTTAATTCTAAGGCATAAAGAGAGGTTGGATGGTCATGTAAAAGTAAATTATGGCTGTTTTGAGTACATATACCCACATAAATGTTAAGTGGTACTTAAGTAAAATAAAAATGTGGGATATGAGCCCATTAAAAGTTTGTAATGTTTTAGACAGAATGTAATTATGAGGCCCAGTCTAAGATTCAAAAAATAGTTTGGGAGAAAATCAAATTTACAGTTTCTCCCTTAATGTAATCCCAAATGTAGTTGATCAGTCAGGACATGTTTGGTGTCGAAGTTCAATTCTTCAGTTTTGTACTGGAGCTACAAATTGAATGCAGTTAACAAGTAATGGAAGTTTATATCCCACCAATTTCCACTTTACAAACTGCAGTCTGAATCATCACCCACTGTTCCTGAAATATGTTAAGCTGATTCGGTGGTTTCTGACACTGTATGACATCTTGTTTTCTACAAGTATGAACTAAATTCAGGCATTAAGATGTACAGTACTACTGCCTCTAATCTTATTCTTGCTTTTGCATCCATATTCTCTTCTTTTCTCCTTTACAGTCTTCCTCCCACCCTCCCTATCTCTGTCTCTCTTTTTCTCATTACCACATGAGAAACTGGCCACGAGTGCCCTCACAACCCTGCGAAGAGACAAAGAGCCACTGTCTCTGGTTATGGCCCTTTTTATTTTGAACACATAACCTTTTGAGAGTTAGTAGCAATGAGATTAAAGAATGCAGATGAAAAGAAGTCTACACACAAAAGTTCCTTCTTTCCCACACAGGCTGGTAAAACATCAAATATATAAGCCAGCACTGTGAATGATTCCACACATTTGATGTTTAGAAACATCTAACAGCTTTGAGGATCTGGACTGGATTCAGTTTAGTACAACAATTCCAGCAGCAGTTGTACAACAAATGTAAAAGCAATCATGTGCAATACGCATTCACTGAGGGGCTGCAGGATCTTGTGAACAAAATGGTTCCTTTTAGGAGGTTAAGTTATAGGTATAAACTCTCTTGATCAAACTGTAAAAGTGCTGCTTGAAATATTTTTCCATAACAATTCAGTAACTGTTACAACTGGGTCCTAGAGTCCATTGTATGAGCCATTTGCTCATTCAGAAAAAAGGGGCATATTTATGACTTCATGATGATAGGACATGTGACTGGCACCATGACAAGCCTCTTTAAAAGTCAACAAACATATTTACCTAGTTATTGAGGTGATTTGAATCTTGGTATCAAGGACCTCTCAATACGCACAACACTGACCAGTTATGAAACACACACTCTCAAACATATAACACACTCATATACTACCATAGTGTTCTTTCAACAGATACATACAAATTTGATAGATAAACATATAATTAGGGATGCACAATATCAGGATCACATCAGTATAAGCTGATAATTGCATAAAAAGTGATCTCTGTCAGACAGATGTTTATATTTCAAACCGGTATTTGACGTTACGTTTACTGGAAGTACTGAATGCTTAGATGACGCCAAGCTACTGTTGGAAAATGTCAGTGGCATTTGTAAACCTACTAAAAACCTACTAAAAATGTTATATTTTTCCAAAATGCTGATCCAGGTGCATTTGGTCCAAATATCTCCTTTTAAAAAATGTTTATATATCAGCATTGGCAGATATATACATGAAAAATATCAGATATGGGCATCAGCCCACAATTCCCTTATTTTTGCATCCCCCAACAGAAGACTTACAATTTCTTTTAAACTCAAATGGTTTTTCCTTCCTTTGCTTCATGATTTCTTGAGGAACTTGCCACGACAAAATCTTTGAAAGGTGACTATAGTAAAATCCAGCCTCTACCTCACTGGTCTATTATCTGTGTGGTGTGACTGGACGACAACCCCCGAAAAAAAGAGACATGACATTTATTTATCATGGCCATAAAAATGACTGAAGATTATCTACCCACCTTGTTCTCAAACATCATTTTGAGACTGCTGAGAGGTATGCTGGGTTTGTCACTTGGTGTGCTGGATACTTCTGCTGCCTCTGGACTCTCTGTATCTTCTTGCACCCACTCTTCCATAGCTGGCTCTCTGGGGCTCTGAGGTGGTTCTTGACTAACCTGGTCTTGCGTGTCTATATCGATATCTGCAGCTTTTGATAGAGTCTTTTTGTAGGCAGAGCCTACAGAATTTTGTGGAGTGTCTGTAGATGGGTCCTTAACTTGGTCCTGAATCCTGGGCTGCAGGGCTGTAGGCTCAGGGGAGAGAGGCTGTTGGGCCTCCCACCGTTTCTTCAGAACACTGAGGTTGCCACTGCGCAGGGCAGGGGCTACACCCTCCCCAGACTGGAAGCATAAGCGATTCTTTATTAGAATTGATTTATTCAATGTAGTGTAGCCTTCAGGACATGAAAGCATTTTTTCCTTCTCAGATAGCATACTGTTACCGTTGCAACAAAACTTTCTATGTCCAAAATGGTAACTTTATAGTAGAAGGAAAAACATCCTTAACTTTAACGTACGTTATGTAGTACACATGTTTAATGTACGTTGATTTCCAAAGTAATTTCAGATCCTTTCTATTGGTCTACGCGTCATGAAATGTTCATACAATGTTAATAGCTGCTGTAGTTTTCAAATGTTTAATAAAAAAAAAACTAAAAAGCTGAGATACAATAATTTGATATGACAGAGACAATATACATTAGTCTGAATAAGACAAAAAGAGACCACAATTTTAATTTTACTAAAATGATATACCAATATATTAGCTTAATGTGAGTGCATTTCAATAAACACATATAATCAAAAAAGATTACAGAAAAGCATTGACAAGTGAAAGTATCTAAAAATCTCGGCATTCTTCATTGAGATTGCAGACATGGGTCAGACAACAAACTTAGAGAAAAAAAAAAAAACTGTCATTCTATAACTGTGTTCCCTTAGAAACTGGGAACAGAGAAAGGAAAACAGTTTTAGTTACATGCTCTAAAATATTTCTTCTGCATAAAGTAAATTAGTACCAGGGGACAGTATGATCTGGTTAGTATGTTAGAAACAAGGACAGTAAAAGAAGAAAACCTGGTGAATTGAGCAGCTCCCTCAGCTCCCTGTGCAGGTGGAAGTGAAAGAAAGCTGTCCCAGATGTGAACTGTTAGGAATTATCAGCCCACCCCCCTTATGGTACGGGAGGAGAACTAGGAAGAGGGAAAAGGGGAGTGGAGGAGAGACACAGAAAGACAGGGAGAATGGAGGAAAAAGAGGCATTGAAAAGCAAAGAAGAGCCAATACATGAAAAGTGAAAGTCTGAAACATTTGCTGAAGAAGGAGCTAATAAGAAAATTTGATTGTTATTTTAAAACAAAGATGCACACATATTTACATTTACCGCATTTGGCAGACATTTTTAACCAGAGCGAAATTTTTAATCATGTTAGAGGTAGGTGGGTGTAGCTTTAGGAGTCTTTCCCAAGGACTCTTGCTGGTATAGTGCCCGGGCGGGGTATTGAACCCCAGTCTGCAGAATATTACAGAATTGCGTCAGGGGAAAATTGTGTAAATTTTATATACTGCTTCAAAATTTTTCTTCCACATATAATAACACTACAAGACAATCAGCGTGTGCCTCCAAAGTATCACAAACAAGCCGCCATTCACTTTTTTAGAGACTTTTCACAGTTGATGCCAAAATAGCTCAAACCCATTATCACATAATATTCCATACTTAGACAATACTAGATAATTTTCAGGTTCACTCTTGAGGCCAAACCCAGTTGATCCCTCAGTATTCAAAGCAAACTGGCAGAGGCTCTGCTCTCTGCCAGAGAAACAAAGAACCCACCTATAATAAACCACTGAACCATACAAGCTTCTACTACATGAGCCCCAAAAACACTCACATTAGTCTCATGGGAGAACTCTACTACAGGCCACGTATGTCTGCCTGCTTAAATAAGGACCTGCTTAAATAGCATTGTGGAACCAAAATAAAACCCTTCAAAAGTCTGGCAATATCTTGTCAAGAGAGTTTAATTTTCTCACTGTTACTTCTCAGTAAAGTAAGGAAAATACCTCCATTTTGTTAACAGACTTGTGCGTGTTTTCCAACACCCAACTTTATGCCGAGTCTTAACTGGCATGAAGAGCAGGTTTTTCCTAAGTATTGACTGAATGAATGAATGAATGAAAATCCCCCTTTTGCCCCAAAGGTGGTTTAAACAGCTAAAAGGTGGATTAAAAAGGGGAGAAAACATGTGGGCTTTGGCATTATTCCCAAGGTAGTACTTTTGTCAGTTTTCTCGTTTTGCAAAAGGTTACTGTAACAAACTTGTTTATTTAATTTATTTTGAAAAGTAAGGTGTTACCAAACTTTTGAGTGATAAAAGGAACAGAACAAGAGAAAATATGTTCCTTCCTGCTCTTATGCTCAAGCGTCTTCTGGCTGACCTCAGGTGTCCTGACCTCCCTGTCTCCAAGGCAAAAGTAAATAAAATTAAAAATAAAACAATAACCCTGTCATCACTATTGCAACATTAACGGGAAACTGTATTAGCTCTAGGAGTTTAATAATATACCGCAGTACAATCCCCAGTGATAATCGTACTGCTTCAAATCAAATTATTGTTTGACAACTGTGTATAATTACTGTTTTTTAATAATTAAGTCTTTAATAAGACTACTGCTATAGTCTCCCTGCACACACCAGGAAAACAGTTATATTGTACTGTAATTATAATTAACAGTAAAAAACAGTGCTGTTGATTTCATATTGATTAAAACTGTACTTGATTTTATTGGTGTTATAAAAGACTCAAAGACTAAAAATATGATATTGAAATTTAAAAGGTCTATTAGTGCTTTTTAATCAGCTTCTGAATATTTTAACAATGTTATGAGTGAAAATGTATAATAATTTTGTTTACTGGCTTTGTCCCATCTTTAACTAGCTAACTAAAGACCATTTCCCACACTGACTGAACTGGAAGATGTTAAGAAACGTATTGTCTCACATTCAAACATTTAAAACATACATCAGTTAATGATCTAGCTTTGGCTGAAGACTGTTTCACAAACGCCTTCTTTTCCTGCTACCTGCTTATTTCCAGTGGAGAGTCATTCTCTGCCTCTTCAGATCAGCTACTGCAGTCTTGTCTTTATGCTGATAAAGATCCTGGGCCTACATGCCAATCAGTTTCTTCTCTTCAGCTACACCAGCTGTGTTTTCCATGCTATGAGGCTCTGCATAAAATATCTGGAGCTGTTCAACTACAGGGGACTTACCTGCAGATTAAGGAGTCTAAATAGGGATTAAGTTGACTAGCCACTAACTGCAGTGTGTGGCTGGGAAGGAAACAACACGTGTGAGCCTGTCTGTTTGCTCACGGCATGACTGAATGTATACTTGCACTACAGTTCAAAAGTTCAGAATCAATCTTGTCAGTGATATAAGGCCATACTGGTTGCAGATAAACATAAACTAATTCTAATATGCTAGTGCAACTTCACAGGTTTTCATATCAATCAATAGGAAGCTTGGAAGCTGTGATAAACAAGTGTAAAATTCTAGTCCATCCAGGATGATGAACAGAGCTGTCAATAGTAACTGAGAAAGCTGTACGAACAATTAAGTTAAAATTAACATCTAGAACTCCTGGTAAGACATGATCAAATCCTGAGGCAGATAACTTGACAAAAATGACTAAATAGATAAAGTACATTATTCACTGAGCAACACTGTTATTCGCAAAATTAGAGTTACTGAATAAAACATCTAAAAATATCTTTTTAGGGATTTTGGGTTTTGTTTATGTGCATGTTTGTACACAAAAAATACAATTATTAAAAAAAAAAAAAAGTAAAAAGATATGTTTTTTTGTGTGCATGGTTAGGGGTTGAGAAAATGCTATAGCATTCTGATGCATGTTTTAGATGGATGAGACCAAATGAATCATTTATGCTGAAACATTAGTTGTTGCATGACGACATCTGAGAATTAACGTGGTTTCCCACTGAACAGAACGTGCTGTCCAGAATGCCCATTTTGCTTCTAATTCTAGGAGGTGAAATCACAGACACTCACTTTTTTCTTGTCCGAGTTGATCTCCTCTGCTGCCTTCTGGTACCTGCAGAGAAATAGTTAGGTGGTATATGGTTAGAATAGAATCAACATAGAAAGCAAAATTTTGGTGCTCTTTACAATCCTGTACACATCAGCTACTGAAAACAGATTAACCAGTGGCACTGAGGAGTGCATTTCATAATATCTAATCATCTAAGCAAATTATCCAAGTTTAGAAGATAAGGAGATTTGTAGCTCACATAAAAGTGGCTGCCAAAAACCCTTTTATATAGAACAACAGTGGCCTCAGGTGGTGCAAAATGGCAGTGTAAAGGGGACAAATGACTAAAATGTGGTCGATTTGTAATAGAAAGCTGCCACTATTGACTCTACTTATTATTTTGATGAAAAATGGAGTTGCAGGCCAAACAATTAAAACAGACTTAGATAGTCCAAAAATACTTAGTTTAAAAAGCTTAGTGGGCAAATAATGAATATAAATATTTCTTACTGTAAGAAATAACAGCACAAGAAATTAAATTATGGATTATCATCATTCCTAACTAATCATTACTTATTCATTCAGATAGTAACCGAAGGTAATTTTTTAACTGTGACGGGTACCAAATTTCTCCACAATTTATTCATGGCCAAATCCCACCAATTCTTCCTCTATTCTAAAGTAATACCGTTTCATATGGACTCTGTACCACTGACACACTGGTGAAACAAGTTTGTTATGTTAAAGTGGAATGTAATGCAGAAACAGGCATAATTATCAGGTATGACAGTCTGCTGGCCAGAACGGTGAAGGATGGAAAAAGAAAGATTAGCACAGACCTAACAACATAATCACAGCTAAAGCAGAGATGGCCCAGAGTTCTTCATACAGCTTAATTGAATTTACATGATTTTGCCTTATTTCAAATGTAGTCAAGGTCTCTTCTTTAGCTTCACGCCTGACCTAAGCAGGTGTTCAGATCTTTTTAAACTATCTAAGGCACATTTCTTTTCATCGTTGTCTATTGAGCAACCGAAGGCACTCCTCTGTGGAATATGCTGTCAACTTTTGAGCTGAGCGGCATGAAAAAGCAGCATACGTCGTTCCAGCTGCTCAACCACCATCAAGAATACCTTCTCTAGTCACTCAACCAACACGACAGAAAAGCTGGTTTAGTCTAGTTTTTAGAACACAACTGACTGTATTCGTACTTTTTTTCTTGGTCATCTTTTATATGTGTTCTGTTACAAAAATATTTTTTACATGTTCTATCTATTGTTACAGTTTCTAAATGTTTATCTACAGTCTTTCATATTCTCTAAAATTGCTGTCTTGTGTTTACCTACATGTCAATTAAATGTGTTAGCCTGCCTCTTAAGCACATCCTGTTTCTTTTTAAGCACAAGACACACCATGCTTAAGGGCCGTTTTCCTCTGAGATCCACTTATAAGGTTTGTGTGGTATATATCAAAAACATTCATAATTGTATATTATATAATATAATAATATATAACTAACTGCTGTAGGCTGAATAGCTGGATATATATAATACATTGGGTTTTGTGACAACGAAAAATCAGCGAATTCAAAACAAGCTGATTTTGCAGCACTGTTTCCATTTATTGGCTGTGGAGGGAACGGTACAATGTTTGCATGCTACATCAAACTCTTTAATTAAAAAGAATAATAATAATAATAAAATTGGGTTTTATGTGATCTTAGGCGTGGTCCAAAAGTCCCCTAATGTAGCTAACAAGTATTGGAACGCCCCACCAATTAGCAAACTGTATGTTTTAAATCATCCCATACTTCAAACCTCAAACTGTGTCAAGCGGTTATCTGAAATAGACTGGTAGATAAAAATGAACAAAAGTAGAGAAATAATTCAGTGTTCAAGAATGCTGCTATAACTGTTTTTGTCTATGCAACTTGCCTTTGTCCATTTTTATAAATAACAGCATGGTAAACGACAAGGACTTTTTTGAAGGTCCCACTTTCAAAAACAGAAGCAAACAAAAGTGAAATTAAGCTGGATACTATTTTAGAGTAAGGCTGCAAGAAGATTCAGTGTAAGCAAAAGTGAAAATAAGAGCCAGTCTGCTCATGCTGATGGGGAGTCAAAAAGCAAAATGCAGCCAAACAGATAGTGATAGAGTTGTGCATGGATGGGCATGTGCTTTCAGATAAGCATGCAAGTACGTACTTAGAGAAGCGCTCAGCTATAGCTGTGTTCTTGCCCCGTGCTCCCACAATGGACAGCTCTTTGGCTGTGACGCGCAGGGACTGGGAGGCCCACTGTCTTCTGTCGAAAGAGCTGACTGCCATCGCTGATTCTGAGGCTGGAAGGAAGAAAGAAAACATCAGCAAATAAAGTCTTGTACGGCCTCCTTGTGTCCATGAAAAAGTCAAAACAGGTTGTTTTAACTTATTTATCATATTTAGATTATGTGGGCTGGGAGTGAGGTATGTTTTGAAGCTTAGTTAATGTTCACATAAAAAAAAAACAAAAAAAAAACTATTAAGTGTCTAAAGATACTGTTCATGAGAGTTTGTGTTGTTTGTAACTGTTTCGTGTTGATACTTTATTTTACAATTTTGTACATTTATACTTGAAATGTAACTGCTATGTACATGTATTGTTCAGTCATCAAACCTGGGAAACTGATAAGGATGATGAAGTATTTACTTTCGTTCTTTGTTACTCAAAAAGCTTTTGGCAGCAAAATTTAAAATAAAGCCTCTATGACACAAAGGGACCTGATTTGACTTGTCTTGACAACATAGAGAAAACAGAGAATTTTATGGGAACATTACTTTCTTCCTCTTACCCAGGAAATGAATCATTGTTCTGATTCGGCTCCAAACACCTGCTGCTCACCTGGGGTTCCGTCACCCACTCTCTCACGAGCTATGACCTACTTTAGATAGGAGTCAGTCAGGTGTCACTCGTACCTCAGGGCATGGCGTCTGAGCCCGTACTTGGTGAGAAATAGTGGCGAAACAGACTGGCTGAAAGCAAGTGGAAACTTGCATGAAAACTTAACCTGCAGACTGACTTACAGGTGAGATCTTCTTTCTAAATCAGCAGCAAGAGTGGAAAAATCTTAATGGAAAATGGAAAACACTGCATGATGCATTCACAGGAGAAGTGTGTCAAGATACAGGCAGGTATGTATGTATTCTCTTCATGACTACTGCCTTACTGACTACGGTCTCAGCAGCTATTGCTTGTCTAATTACTGATTCAATACTTTACTGAGTACTCGGGATGTAAAACTAACGTAAAGGTGGTAATTTAACTGCATTAATTCAGCAATGTTAGAATCAATTATAGCAATAATAAACATAGTATGTGCTCATTTTTGAATAAAATTCAATTCTTAGCAATTTTCAAACAATTTTCAATTGTTCCAACTGCCTAGCTCCTTTAGTTAGCCCAATTCAGCAACAGAGGTATCCACATAGATGGAACCAAGCCCTGGGGGGAATTT
Source organism: Colossoma macropomum (assembly GCF_904425465.1). NCBI lineage: Eukaryota > Metazoa > Chordata > Actinopteri > Characiformes > Serrasalmidae > Colossoma > Colossoma macropomum. The sequence continues at coordinate 34,377,042 of NW_023494802.1, read as the reverse complement.
TTACTTTTTGGACCTGAATTACCCACGTCTGCTCATATTATCTTATATCAATAGTCACCAACCCCGTTCCTGGAGATCTACCTTCCTGCAGACTTCAGCTCCAACCCTAAATTGACCCCATCTGATCAATCTAATTACTGCCTTAAGAAGTCCTTGATTAGCTGAATTAGGTGTATTATATTTGGGTTAAAGGTGAAAGGAAGGCAGATCTCCAGGAGGAGGGCTGGTGACTACTGCTGATGACAACTACTGCCTCACAGAACATACTTACTGTCTTACAGACTTATTGCTTCACTTACTGCTACCACCTACAAACTGCTGTCTGACTACTGAGGTACTGAGGCTATAATTCTAAGTCTAGGCTAAAATAGCATATGAGCGATAAAGCAAATTCCTGACCCAGTATCATTACCACATACTGCACTAATGCCATGTGTAAAGAAGTTCACCGTCTTGCTGTAGATAACGGTGTACTTGAAGAGAATTGTGTGTCACTCAGACAGAAGCATGGCAAGCCCTGACACAGCAGCTGACTCACGCTGTCAATTCTAAGCTCATTGTGACTCATTGTAGCACAATATAAAAGCTATTCAAGTTTGGACTACAGTGAGTTTAAGGCCCTCAAAAGTTTTTGTAATGTCATGTTTTTTTGTCCCCACTTCCTTAAGGGGAGTTGCTGTGTAAGCATTTTATTCAGGTAAACTTCAGCAACACCACCTTAGCTCTTACTCTGTACTATCTGGCCTGATCTTCAGTCAGTCCTCATAAACAAAACACTGTAGCAGTCAACAAGACAAGGCAAGATAAGAGAAGTCTGAAATGGGCCCATAATCATAATTCCATATATTGTAAAAACCAAGGGCACTATACAGAACACTACTATAAAGAACAGAAATTGTAATTCAAGCAAATGATTTGTGAACAGTTAAATGGGTTTACTCATCACTCTGTGGTAACAGTCACACTGCCTGCTTTCACCACCACTATGAAATGGGAGACTCCAAAAGTACTACACTACAGAGTGAAAGGGGACGTGATGAGTGAAAAAAAATGAGTGAACCGTGTCCCATGACACATGGAAAGGCAGCTCTATTGAGAAGTGCTGGCTCACTGAGGCCCTTGGCTTACAGGATATGATTCAGATCCTGCTACATCCAAAACTCCCCCCACACAAAACCCTGAGAGGTCAAAGGTCAGCATCTTAAGCCATCAAATTCAACACAGGGGTTTTCCAGACGTGCTGAAGACGGATGCTTTGCTAGCCAGTCATCCTGCTACGGTAATTCATAAAATTTCACAGCTAAAGTAGTGTGGCTGGTCCACCATATCATTCTGCTGTAATGACAGGATGCATTGGGTCAACAAAACCACACCAACAGCACATCATGATATGACAGTCCCCCAACATCCCAGAGAAAGACTCATCCTGCTGCCTTCCTCCATGTCCCACACTTGCAAAGCAAAGACACAATGTGTCCCATCTTTTGTTGGTGACAAAGACATTAAATGTCAGTTAAACAAAAAAGTGAGATGTTACAATTAAGAAGAACTACATTCAAAACAGAGCTGAGAAGCAGTGGAAAAAAATATTAACACACAACAGAAAAAAATTCTGAGGATGTTATTCATGTTGACATTAGCCTATTAATTTACTCATTTTCATGAATATCACCAGGGGTTATTTCACAAAGCAGGATTTACCAGCAAGCTTGGTAATTTAAGCCAAAAGCAAGCACTATCCAATAGAAACACCCCTTTGCTCTCCACTTATTAGACTGGTCTGACTTTGGACTTTAGTTATCTTGCTAACTGAGAATACTTTGTAAAATGCAGGAGAGATAGTTGCTTGTCCTGTACTACTATCAACTGACAGTACAAAACAGGCATGACAAATAATGACTTGCTCCACAAGAGTACATACCTTAAACAAGTGCACTGGGTAGTTGGTCAATCCTCCTCTTGTTGTCAAATGCTTGAAATATGTAGGTTTTAGGTTGTTTCCTTCACTGATTGCAGGCTGCTGCTGTCCTCCACCGTGTGTGAGCTCAGTCTGAGCGGTTTTTGGCTATTACACACTGTGTGAGCGTGTATGTGTGGGAGGGTGAAATACTGTGGCTCCTCTCAGCCAATGAGGATACAGCTGTCTTTCACCTAGCAGGTAAAGCTTCATCCATTCAAAGCATGCATCATCACCCCCATCTTTTCAGACACTATCAGCGTGGCCAATCAGGGTGACTCAACTCCAGACTCCCTTGGTGGACTGGGAATAACCCTCACAGTTCCTGGAAATAGCATTTAGTCTCCACTTCCTTCTAAATGAAATCATAAATCTGAAAACAAGCACAAATCACAATTCTTGAGAAACTTAATGGAAAAAATCTTTTGACTTTGTAAAGTAGGTTAAGTTTATGTAGAGTTCATTTTATGTCCTAATATGAAGAAACAAAGACCATGGAACACTATTGTCCAGAGGAAAGAATTGAAGTTAAGGGGAAACCCAGAAATCAAAGTGTAGCTGTTGCTGAAAGAGTGCAAAGAAAAGTGCCACAATACTTGTACTAAACTGCCTCAGCCAAAAATCAGTTTTTTCTCCTTTTTTGTCCTTGCCCTTTACGTAATCAAATGATATTTGCTTTTTTGAGTTGGCTAATGCATCTAAAAAGTAACTGAAACCTATAGCCACTAGTTTAGAATTATGTAAATTGAATAAATCACCACCCATCATTGTTATACATAAAAATGAACAAAAAGTAGGGACAAAATTCAGGCTTCCACTGCTAATATTGTTTGTTGTACACTGTGCATGTACCAGTTTATATAAACAAAAGTATGTAAAATACCACATAAGTATGTCTGTTTGAAAACGTTAAGGCTAGCGTGTGGTTTGGATATGCAGTTTGCATGATGCTAGTTAGTGGGGTGTGACCTTCTATTACTTGTTACATTAGCCTTGTAACTCCAGTGGAAAACTGAAAGAGGAAAACTTTGAACACCAAACAGGTCTTGGCCAACTAACTGCATTTGGGATAAAGGGAAAACAGAGTAAATTTGCTTCTGGCTGAAGCACTGCATTAGACAGTTGAAGCTTAAACAGATTTGAACTGTTAAGTAGTGCAGACATGCACAATAACCATCCCATGGCAAAGCTTTTGGGGGATAGCCTATTCTGTCTTGGCCAACAGTGCTGTCTACATGAATGTCTCATCACCATAATCCTAATCACATGGATGGCTTGTGTGAGGGTGGGCTTGGCACTACATGCCTTGAGCTAACTTCTCTCGACACAGAAGCACATCTTAAAAGGGGATTTAGAGCTCTGGCGCAGTACTTCACACTGTTTAAGGTGGAGCCCAGTGAACATTTTGTATGGGGCAAACATTCTGAACGAAGAAAAACATCTGGCTGAAAATCATTTTTTCCACTATTTTGGCCTTACTTCACATTCAATCAGTCAAGACATGTTTAGAGTCTTTGCTTCTCACGGGTTTTGCAATGGACCTATGAGGCTAACTTAGCCAGCACCAGTTTGTCTGAACCATAGATATACATACCTAGATGCCGCATTGCCTGTTGTTCTCTATCTGAGGCGATACGTCTGAACGTCTGCCACGTTGGAGCGGTCAAAATCCGCGTGTGAACAAATTCACTTACATTGAGAGATGAATCTCAGGATTAAATCATCCACAACTTCCTTATTACTCAACCGATTTTCACCAAATTTGTTTTGTTATAATCCTCAGACATAGATAAATGTACAGACTGCTCTCGGTAGCTGTCATTTCTTTAATAACTGATTGTGATAATTAGCCGGACCTGCAGGTAAGTATTCAGTGTGCACCTGATGTTAAAACCTGAGTTTAGCGCGAGAAACATAATCCCACAACCAGCAAATCCATCAATGTGTGAATCACTTCTGATCTGAATACACATAAAAATAAAATAAACCCCCCCAAAACACAGTAAGAAGGACGAAACTAATGTTGGCTTCCTATTCACCAGCTTCTTGTTCAAGTTCTCCCGTTCCACCTTAAATGGTGCAGCTGTCACTTTCTGGTGCCTGAAGCTGCACCATTTAAGGTGGAACGGGAAAATTCGAACAAGAAGCTGGCTGATGCACCATTTAAGGTGGAACGGGAAAATTTCAACAAGAAGCTGGCAAATAAGAAGCTAACTTCAGGTTCTTGTAAGAAGGTGCTTAAGTTGATCTATTATGAATATCACGGATTAATGCTATAATTTACCTAGCTACAAAACATTAACCATCACTGTAAATAAATATCTACTGCACACAGTTAAGATCCCCTGAATAGACTATTAAATGAAATAAGCTTAATATAAAACCAGAGGAAAAACAATCACATCAACAGGTTCTCTGTGCTTCACCAACCACACGGCCATATCTACACAAACATCACACAAACAATACACATCACACAAACATTAGCATGGATCGCTGTGTTCCCTTCCATTATATAATCATAGCCCACTTTCTGAGTGCAATATTCTTGAAATAGTGTAATTTTGGACAGTATCTTTCTTAAACTGCTGCTCTGTAATGCTGTAATGCTGTCCAGCAGCGATGTAGACCGTCATAAAAAGGTGGCGGCGTTGACGTGCCTGGCTGGACCCAATGCGGCATCTAGGTATGTATGTCTATGGTCTGAACGACATGCCTAAAACATCACACAGCTGAACACATGTAATCTCAAACAGACTTACTTGTGTGGTTTCTGAAACTATATGACAGGGGTGCCCAATCCTGGTCCTGGGGATCTACCACCCTGGAGAGTTCAGATCCCACAAACTTGGTTCTAGTTTTCAGATCCTCCCTGAAGGCCTTCGTTACCTGGATCAGGTGTGTTAGGCTAGGGTTGGAGCTAAACTCCACGATACACATTATGTAACAATATTTTTTTGACATCTGATAAGTTGGAACACTGTATAAGTTGGAATACTGAACTCAGCAATGCTACAGTTTAAAAAATGCTATCAAAAACTATTAATCCAATTATCTGTACTGAACATTTCACACACTGTGCTCCACAAAATCCAGGTAACTAGGACTAATGATAGTCTCTTTTTAATCAAACAAGCAGTTGGAAAGTATTTTTAATATTGCCCTATCCATGATATTTTCAGAAAAGCATACTGTGACATACTGTGATGTAATTTATCACAATAACAATAAATATCTATATTACACCGATCAGGCATAACATTATGACCACCTCCTTGTTTCTGCTCTCATTGTCCATTTTATCAGCTCCACTTACTACATAGGTGCACTTTGTAGTTCTGCAATTACAGACTGTAGTCCATCTGCTTCTCTGCATAATTTATTTGCCCCCTTTTACCCTGTTCTTCAATGGTCAAGACTCCCATGGACCCTCACAGAGCAGGTACTATTTGGGTGGTGGATCATTCTCAGCACTGCAGTAACACTAATGTGGCGGTGGTGTGTTAGTGTGTGTTGTGCTGGTCTGAGCGGATCAGACACAGCAGTGCTGCTGGAGTTTTTAAACACCTCAGTGTCACTGCTGGACTGAGAATAGTCCACCAACCAAAAATATCCAGCCAACAGCGTCCTGTGGGCAGTGTCCTGTGACCACTGATGAAGGACTAGAGGATGACCAACACAAACTGTGCAGCAGCAGATGAGCTATCGTCTCTGACTTTACAACTACAAGGTGGACAGTGAGTGGACACAGTTTAAAAACTCCAGCAACACTGCTGTGTCTGATCCACTCAGACCAGCACAACACACCACCACCACGTCAGTGTTACTGCAGTGCTGAGAATGATCCACCACCCAAATAATACCTGCTCTGTGGTGGTCCATGGGGTCCTGACCACTGAAGAACAGGGTAAAAGGGGGCTAACAAAGTATGCAGAGAAGCAGATGGACTACAGTCTGTAATTGTAGAACTACAAAGTGCACCTATATAGTAAGTGGAGCTGATAAAATGGACAATGAGAGTAGAAACAAGGAGGTGGTCATAATGTTATACCTGATCGGTGTATAACAATAAATAATGGCTAGATTTGTTAGAGGACTGATCTAATTCATTCTTCTTTTCCCAATATCCCATCAAGCATTTTCAGCTGATATTGTCCCAATACCAATATCCAAAGATACCATTATACTATCTCTACTTGTCACTGAACTATTCATTTATTAATGCATGTTTACATCAAGTTTACCCAAAATAGCAGGCCTACTGCAGCACTTCCTGAGGAACTCATTACGTTCAACACACAAACAAATATTTACAAGGCTGTAAGTTTAACTGGTCCTCTAGGGATGGTAAATAACTCAGCATGGCTGGATTCAAACTGATCTTCCCACGGAGACTTGCCCCACAGAGTCATATAACCACATGGGACTGGACTGCAGACATCAGTGTTTGTAAAACATTTACTATTGATCTTCTATGTGTACACTATCTGAAACATATCATGCCTAGTACTCTTTTAGGTTACTTAACTCATGGAGGTCAGTTTAAACACCATTCGACCTACTCCTAAGTCTCAGGAACCCATAATACATGTTCATAACACACTCCTGTCTCTACCAAAGCATTCAAAGCAGCCACTGACCTGTAAAATCAGCTCAATAAGGCACGACAAAATGTTCAGGTACAGTAAAGCCTAAACTAAATCACAACCGCTCCTCCCTCATCTTCTCCCGCCCACTCAGTGGGCTCTTCCTGGAAGAACATTGTGAAATGAGCATGAAGGAAAAAAGGTTTTCATCTTGCCTCCCCACAATTCTGGAAACAAAGCAGCCAAGAGACGCCAGACGGTTTCAAGCTGTAAACTGTCAGAGGTACTTGGAGGCTGCTCAGTAGGAATGGCAGCAGTGTTGTGACTGGAAGGCTGCTGGTTTAAACACTGCAATACTGAATAAGGCGTGTTGGAGCAAGAAAAAACGCAAATACATGCAGTGCAGATGAAGGGACACAGGACCTGGAAAGAGTGCACTGGGCTACAGGTTCTAATCACAGGTGTACATGTGAGAGACCTAGACTGAAGCGAGGTTGCCTGGTCACTATGTTGGTACTCCATTACCGTGCCGTAAAATCACTGATTGTCTACGGATATACTCAATTTATAAAATGCATTTTACAAAACCATGTGCCGCATTTTCCTGCATCAATACCAAATTTAAGGGTTCAGCTTGTAAGGCTATCTGGTCCATTACTTCATTGAGTAACTGACCAGCGGTGGATGTGTTCAATTTTGCTGAAGCACTACAATGCATTTCTAGTTAAGTCTTTGACTAGGCCTACTGCTTTTGAGTTTAATTAAAAAAAAAGTATGCCACAGTATATCATGAAACTATATTATATTATACATTTTTGTATTACAGTACATATTAGTTTTCTAATGTCTTATTTTGCTTAAATGAAAAACACCTGGGTGATTATGCAGCACTGGAGTGACTGCTGAGAACTACCAGGGTTTCTAATATGTATACCTATTTGTCTAGCATGGGACCTGCTTTAACAATCAGCACTGGTAAATCTGACTTTAAGTAAAGGCACTTTAATGTTAAAGTTCCCCTAGGGGTGCTGCAGCCTCTACAGGCATTCACTGTACAGTACTGCAGTTATATTGCTACATATTGCTATTGAGATTCACCTAGCAGTATATTAAAAACATAGTGAATCAATAGAGTGACACAGATAAAGACTGCCTAGCATTATTTTAACCAAAATAATTGACCTTGCTGAACTGCTTGATACTTCTAAACACCCACAAAAATACTTATCTGGAACTGTAGTCAGGATGTTCACATCATGCATGTAACTCACACATTTGCACTAAAGATTAACAAACGATATACTGTACAGCACTAGTACAGCTGTGTGGAGCTGAATTTTTCTGAATCTAGCCACTTCATACAGATGGAAAACACTTGACCTAACAGTGCTACAGTCCAGGTTCTTTCCAGCATATTCTGAGTCATGTCTGGGAGAAACGGAACCCTATCAAGGAAGTAAACGTCCGTCTGAAACAACTTCACCTTTCCCTTAAAGCCCCAGGCCTCTGGAACTGCTTATTTCCTTCAAGTCTGTTAACTAAAAAACATAGCACAGTAACATCATGTACATTTAACTGGCCATCATTTACTGTTTTACTCTTTACTTAGGGACAAAGACAGACAAGGAAAAAAAGTATGAGGTTTGTAATGACAATCCTGTTGCATATATATTTAAATATACAGTACAATTACAATGTTTGAACAAACAAGCTGTGCTGACCCCATGTGCGAGAGGCTAGACATTTAATTCATGAAGCGCTACTGCAATATCCTGTCATCTACAGTACATAAAGCCTTTCAGTGTTTTTGCTCCACGATTATTGAAAATGCAGACCCTTTCCTTTACTTATGTTGCTTGTTACACATGGCTACAATGATGGATGAATGAACGAAAAGAAATGCACATCTACCTGTAGTCATCTACACTCATGTTGAGAAGAGCCACCAAATCCATAAGTGATGGATTTATTTATATTTCCATTCACTTCATAGATAGAATAAGAGTCCAATTTTAGTTTGGTGTTATAGTTTCAATTTGAGACTAACATGATCCTCTTCCAAAAATCAATGATAAAAGATATCCCTTAAACTGCAGTATGGGCACAAATTAACCTTCTGTCATGTACTGTGTGACCCATCTTTTTGTTAGTTATCCCATGTCCTGTGCAGCCTTTGTCCCTTAACAAGCTTTATGTCATCTGGTAAGTTGTTCAAAACACTGGTTCATAAATCTATAGCTACAGCAACAACTATGTAGCAAAATATTAAATGTTAGAAATCAGTGTGCAGCTGATCCTAAACTGCATGGACTTTACATGCTGGTTTACCTAATGTTACGGCACCAGTGTGGTGACCGTAGTGCTCCCCCTGCTGGGCTGGTCCGCCTTGCGTCAAAGGTGCTGCTCCATTGGCTGAAATCACCCGCGTCGTTCCCTACGTCGATTATACGAATATCACAGATGAAATGGTTTGACAAATTATTCCACAAGGGAAAATAGTGGTCAATCTGAAAACAAGTTTTCTTTCTTTGGGGATTATTTTACCTTAGAACACTCATATCATTCTACCATGAATGGATTAAAATAAACTGATTAAAATACATTTTAAACCAAAAAATAGAAAAAAAACTACTGTTGAACAATGTCTCAGACATCAGAGCGTATTCCTAACCATTTAAAATAATAATTTCCTGTGAGTGAGCTTTTAGAGGTGGAGGTCTGGTTCCTAATACCACCACTGTGAACAATACTAGCTCTGAAAGTTTAGCTAGAACGGAGCTTTTCATACCAAACCACTCTGGATGATTTTCTTGACGTTAACCTTTTAATTATGCAGAAATTATGAAAAATCGGTGGAGTTCCCCTTTAAATAGCAGCACATATCTAGCTGGCCAACACTAATTGATACGAAGACTGGGGCACTCCCAGGGCTGCTTAATTTCAAGGGGGACCTTCTGAATAAGGTATAGTTAGGATGAAAGTTAGCTAACCAAAGAGCCTGTATCCACCATTAACCTACTTGATATTACATACAGGTAAACGTTACTTGCAGCCACTGTTCCCGCATCATTAGTAAGATTTAACCTCCCTCACAAAGAGGGGATTTCACGGGAGTACGTTATCTAGCTAACAAGCTAGTTAAACACCAAAAGCTGAATAGCTAACTAGCCGCTTCCACTAAATACGGTCTTAAATAATGAGCTGATGATATAACGTTACTTAAATGTCACAGCTGCAGTAGCTAAACAGGAAATTAATGGCATATACTAGATGGTATGACGTCAGGGCGGACCAGCTGGGCAGGGGTCAGCTGGGTCATCTCAGTGGACCAACGCTAACATGCTAACTTACTGCTTGTTGGCTAAATTAGATGTTACCAAGCAAAGGTAGACCGTCATTCGCTGTCGAGATTTGCTCGCTATCAGATCACTCTGCTTAAAACACCTAAAGAAAAATAATAGCTATCGTCGTCAGTGCTATCCTAACGTCACCTCATTAAGGAACAACACAACATACCACATACGCACGTTAAAAAACATAAACTAAGGTTATACAGATATACATAATTATAAGTCTATTAATAAACACTAATATACCTCGGAATATTTTCTTCACCTGTACTGACTGAAACGGTCGTTGAACTGAGCTCGTGCTGACCTGATGACTTTCCGTTGAGTTTTAAATTTGAAACTAGTTAGTGTGATGGTGCGCGAGGGGTGCAGAGCAAATGGATTAATCGTTGATACATTAACCAGCATCAGGGAAAAAATCATACATACTCTACTGAGGGAATACGTTTAAACTGTGTGTTTAGTGAACTGACCTACTACTCTGACCTTTACAATTAAACATTGTTTTAATCGTGATGAAGGACCGGCTGGATACGCTTCTCCTCTGTGGTGGAAGAGTCCGGCGCATTAATACTTCCGATTCCAATGTTTCCTTTTTAAAAAAGTCAGTCCTCACATAACAATAACGACGGTGTTTTCTTTGTGCAGTAAGCTAAATGTAAATCTTTTTTATTAAACTGAATGTATCTTTGCTGAAAATGTGAAAAAAAGTAAATAAATGTGTAGAATTGGAACTACTTTTCCTTCCGCCCTTTCTCGCTCTGCTGCCGACAAACACGAGCTCAGACAGATCTGTTTCAGAGTTCACCCCAGTAAAGAGGTCAGTTAATGTGGCAATTTACTTAATAATATTAGGTTTTTATGTCCACATACTGGTTTTCCTTGCAGAAGTCACAGTGAAATGCCCATTTTATGTGCACAAGAACACTTTTAAAAGTATCAGTGAGCCACTGGTATCGTGATTTTTGCAATTAGTGCTATTGCCCTTCCCTACTGCGTAGCCCTAGTGCTGTTTCACCTATGTTTGTTATGTTTCTGCTATTTTCCAGAACATTTGCAACAAACTGTATTTTTATATGCTCAGCAAGTGGTGGGGACAAAATGAGGCACTCAAAGTGGCGTGGCATCCATATCCCCAATGAACTGTTTTAGTCAGAATCAGTCTTTATTTTAATATAGTTTACATATGATATAGTTGAACTCTTGTACACGTTTGTTTCACATAAAATAAAGGTTTTGGTTCAATCTATGGAGCCTATCCTCCGTCCTGTTGGTGGCAGCAGAGAGCTAGCAGGCCAGTCACATTGCACGTCATCAGAAGAGGAAAAACCAAAACAAACGAAAAGCGCCCTTCGTACAGATCGCAGCAGCAGTTTAGTCACTTGAAGTCGTCGCTGAATTGTATGTACATATTTAAACAATCGTATGTCCAGACGTTACATATATTCTCAAAATAATGATCTAAAGATCAGCAGTTGTAGCTCCGTGAAACCGTTTGGGCTACAACATATTATGTTCTGCGGAGGTAAACTAGGTTAGCTTCCGTTTATTTACATATTACAGTAAACACTGTTTTTAAAAGATGGATAGTACCTGCTCTGTGAGGGTCCATAGGGGTCCTGACCACTGAAGAACAGGGTAAAAGGGGGCTAACAAAGTATTCAGAGAAGCAGATGGACTACAGTCTGTAATTGTAGAACTACAAAGTGCACCTATATAGTAAGTGGAGCTGATAAAATGGACAATGAGCGTAGAAACAAGGAGGTGGTCATAATGTTATGCTTGATCGGTATATATATATATATATATATATATATATATATATATATATATATATAAGGAAATCTACTGAAAATTGTTCATAGTGGTGGAAGCACACGTCTGAAGGGTTTAATAATTCCTCTAAAAGCTCTCTAGCAGAAAGTTATTTCATAAAATGGCTACAAATACGTGGCCTGATTCCTGAGACATTGTTTTATGAAAGGTTTTGGCCTAAACCCACTTTTAAAAATACATTAAAGGTGGAGAGGTACATGCAGGGTGTTGTTAGGCAAAATAGTCCTCTTTTTCACAGACTTACTACTATTGTCCTGTTGTCAACATAACATGTAAAAACTTAGAGGACAAGTGGAGGCTCATTGGTCATTATAGACAGCAAATATAATAGGTATATTTACGTTGTAGACATCACAACCCTTGGTTCCTGTCACCACCACTGTAAAGAAATCAGAGCTGGTTTCTCTAAAATGTATCAGTTCACTTCAAACTGCTCTTGACTTTGTTTTCATTTCAGTAATTGAATTACACAGAAATTTAGAAAAATAGATGGATTTCCCCTTTAGACCATCAGTGGCTCAAGATCCTCGCAGCGCACACAGAATATTTTTAAGGTGCTTTTTAAATACTGCAATCTTTTGTCATACATGTGCACTAATGTCCTGCATTCTGTGCCTCTATACAAAGAAACAACAAATGTTGGAATGCAGTAGTACTTGCCCCATACATCATTATGCACAAAGATGGGAAAATGAGTAGGTTGTGTGTTAGATATGATTAACAAAAACATCACTTAGATAATTTGAATACAAACTGGAGATGACTATTAGAGTATTTCACAAGGACTTCTGAGTTAGCCAGATAACTTGAGCCCAAAGATGAGGACTGTCCTACTGGACAGTCAGTAGTTCTAGTACTATACACTAGGTTAGCTCTCCTCCAAAAAGCTTGACTTTTAGGCTAGGTTGTCTGGCTAACTGAAAAATCCTTCTTTTTCCCCATGAACTAGAATCCTCATCAAAGGCCAGTCTTCCTTGCTGAAGGGGAATTTCACAGATTTTTCAAAATTTCTGAATTCAGAATTCAATCATTGAGATGTAAACAGTCATTAAGAGTGTTTGATGTGAAATGATGCACTGAAACCAACCCAGATGTCTTTACAATACGGGGTGATAGAAATGAGGGGTTGCAATGTCTATGACACAAATATAGCCATTTTAATTACCATTATCCAAAACCTATTTGTGTCTTATGAGTTTTTATATGTAATGTTAATTAGGGTAAAATTGAAGTAAATTGCAAAAAATTAGTTACCTTTGGGTAATATTTTTGCCTTTCAATGCTCTGCATGTACCTCTCTGCCATTAATAAGTTTTAAAAATATGATTTAGGCCAATCATGAAAATGTGGTAAAACCACATCTCAGGCATCAGGCAATGAGTGAGGCTGCTTTTAGACGCATTAAACCTTTTGGACATCTGGTTCCTATTATCACCACTGTGAACAATTCTGACACTTTATGTTTCTCTGGAATGGAGCTGGTGCAGGAATGTTCAAGATCTGTTTTCAATAAGTACTGACCAGAGTTAGGAAGTGGAAAAAAACAAACAATAATAAAAAGAAGTTATAAATCAATTAAGAAGATCAGAGATCTGAAGATACGGAAAGTGTACACAGCTTTTTAAGGATCTCATAACACAGTAGGATGGTACAAAGATCATTGGATAATGTAATAATTGACTAAAAATGTAATTGGAAGGGGTTACGTCACTGGTCTCTAGACAAACTAAGAATTGGAACATGCTGAAAAATGATTGGCCATCTATAACATAATTGTTGGATCTAATACTGTAAATGGCATCAAATCTTCTAGAAAATTTGAGCTTGTGTTTACATGCAAAAGGTTAAATGCTGACAAGCAGTACAATTCATATATATAGAAGCAGTTCCAGATAGCCTTAGAAAACTAGGGCTAAATTTGTTCATATAGAGAAGTGCAAGCATCTGGATCTCATTCCAAAGTGACCTGTACAAATATGATCAAAATGATCAAACATACATAGGATTCAAATCAGATCTGACTAATATCCGAATCATATCCCTTAAAATCATTTTGACTCATAGTTCTTTTATAGTTAACGATTTACAGAAAACACGATTAATACCCATTGATTTGATCTAAACTTTAGCAATCAATCAACCTATAACTGGATCAGTTAACCACCTCAGAGCCACATCAGACCAGGAGTGTTTCACATCAAACCACTCTGAATGACTTTATTTACATCTAAACAATTTAATGATGCAGATATTTTTAAAAAATGGTGGACTTCACCTTTAAACAAATAAACTAACTTTGACTACCCAATAGTGGTGATGCATTGATTTCAGAATGTTAGAATCAATTTTAATTGATTGGAATATTCAACAGTATGCACTGATTTTTGTCTGCATTGTGTAAGTAGTTCATCCCGTTATATTGTTGTTTCACAATGCGATGAATCGTTTCCTAAAACTGAAATCAAAATGTTTTGAGGTCAGAGATTTTCATCCCTACAAACCAAGTGTCACAGATTTGTAAAATGTTAAAGTACCTTTAAAAATGATAAATAGTGTAAACTGTTCTTTATGTTTCTGCTTTTTAACAGGTGAGCTGGAGAAACGCATCTCCTGACCATTCCAAAAGAACATAAGGAACGATGGATGAAGATCCAGCAGGTGGCACTAGGATCATACAGAAGTTTAAGCCTCAGCTCATAGATGCTCTGTGTGGAGATGCAGACTTTGTGCTCCAGCATTGCCATTCGCTCCGCTTACTGTCCAAGAGAGAGTATGAGCACGTCAAAGCCACTGCTGTCCCGTCTGAGAAAGTGCGGGACATCCTGGATTTTGTGATGACAAAAAACAGCAAATGTGTTCAGAGCTTCCTGGATCTCTTAAAGAAGAATGAAATGCAAGAGACGTTTCAAAAACTGGGCTTCCTCAAAAAGCTGCCTCAGAGCAAACCACAGACTGCAGGTAACCACATCAACCATTGTCATGTGAAGCCTCAAAAAAGAATTCCAAAAGGAATAGTGAAATGTAAAATAAATTTAAACGATTTTAAATATGTTTGACTTTCAGAGAAGAAGAAGACAAAAAGAAAAGGAAATCTGCCAGCAGAAGAAGTGCCACTAAAGCAGCCACGCAAAACCAGTGAGAACCAGTTTTCGAGTACAAGATTTACTTTTTAAAAGAAAATCCCCATTAGTTCAAAACTAGACTTTCTGGATTTTGGATAATAAAAAATATTCTTGCTACTTGCTATAGATCTTTCTGTGAGATGTACACTGTCGTTCAAATTTGAAATCAGTTGTCATGTTAACAATTTTTGTTATATTCTTACAGTTATAACTTATTGAATATAGATTTATATGTAATAAACTAGACCCCAAATGTATTTTTAGTATTTGTATTAATATTCCAGATGTGTTATTCATTATTTCATGCATTTTGGGAACAAATTCTGGATTTCATATATTAATTTTATTATAACTTCATTTTTGATGCTATATGGTCATTTTAAATTAATCTATAGCACTGATCATCATTTTGGATGCTTCTATCAACATCAACATCAACATTTTCAATTAAATAAGACCAATTTTGTTGCAGGAAAAAGTTGTAAATGGTTCTAATAAGTCAGTTCTGTGCAACATCACAAATTTCAAATAATCTATTGGATGCTACGAAGCTGTAGGAAAAAAATGTAGATGTGTCCAAAATGATAAACAGATTTGTCGACTATAAGTGAGAAAGTTGTGTAAGTTCAGAATGTCAAATTTTTCAAAAAAGGTGGGTTTCATTTAATACTTTCTTGTTGATCCCAAAATATATGAAATCTAAAACTACCTATTGGTGTCTAGTTCAAAACATTTAAATCTACATTGCATAAGTTATCATTGTATATGAAAAAACATCAATTAATTGTATTCAATTCCAAACCTTTGAACTTTAGTTAATCTGCATCCACATTTGGTTTTATTTCGTTGAAAGCTTTCCAAATATTTGAACAGAGATGTTTGCAGTCTCTGTAACATGGTGTTCTTTCCCTCAGGCAGTGGAATGGTGACGGAGAAGCAGCTGATGCTGGTGGCTCGCCACATCGGCAGCAGTTGGAAGGAGGTGGGCAGGGCGGTCCTAGAGATCTCCACCACCAGACTGGAGCAGATTATGGAGGAAAACCCCCGCAACCTCAGAGAATGTGTGTTCACCATGCTGCGAGACTGGACCATGCGTGAGAGGGAGAAGGCCACAGCGGACCGCCTTCACTCCCTTCTCACTCAGGAAGAGAACGCAGTGGTCCCTGGGAGCATAGACTTCCTGCTGGAAGGCAACTGAGCTGCCATGCCACTCCCAGATCAGCTAGATCAGGATAGGAGGAAAGTAAGGGTGCTGCATGGGTTAGTGTTCTGGGTTGTAAATCTTTAGAAAACGATTCAGTGCCTTCAGTGAACTCTCAGATTTCAGCACTGTTCGGTTTGTCTGTGATTCCTTAGAAACGATTCAGTGCATCATAAACTTAGGCTACATTCACATTACAAGCTTCATTGCTCAAATCCGATCTCTCTGACACAATGGTTTACACTCGTTTAGGTAAGTGATTTAAATCTGTCGTTAATGTGAACGGAGGGGGCAGTCATGGGCTGGAGAAACCAGCCTTGTGACCAGAAGGTCGCCGGTTCGGTCCCCTGTGCCGACAGTATGTGACTGAAGTGCCCTTGAGCAAGGCACCTAACCCCCAACTGCTCCCTGGGCGCTACGGACAGGGCTGCCCACTGCTCCGGGCAAGTGTGCTCGGCGCCCCCTAGTGTGTGTGCGTGTTCACTAGTGTATAGTGTTTCACTGCATGGATGGGTCAAAATGCGGAGGTCATTTAATTTAATTTAATTTAGGACCGGCGTCCTGAAATGATCCCCATGCGCACATCCTACTCAGTAATGTCACGTGAATAAATCACGAGCATCATGAGCAAACAAACTAACGAGCAGAATGAGCCTTCGCTGTGAAGACAGTTAACTCTGAAAAGCTCTCAGCTGTTCATTATTAGGGCAAGATGAAGGCGGAAAAGGTGAGATGTGCTGCTTTTCCACCCTTTACAGGCTTTAACTTCTGTTCAGTGCTGCTGCCATGGTGACGCTGAATGATGGCACACGCGCAGTGGAAAAAATGCACATGAATTCCAATCTGAACGTTCACATTAAGGTCGCATGGCCACAAATCAGATACGTATCCGATCTAAGACCACATATGAAAGTGGCTGAGGTCGGATTTGAAAAGATCAGATTTGCGACTCCACACAGCCCTGAAAACATCAGATCTGAATCACATTAGAGCAAAAAAATCCGATTTGTGCCACTTCAACCTGGTAATGTGAATGTAGCCTTAAATTTCATCTCAATTTAAGTATGATTCTTTATGAAATGGTGCAGTGCATTTGTGAATTTTTTCTTTTTTTTTTTTTTAACCGCTATACGGGTTTGACTACAGCTCTTTAAGAAGTGATTCAATGCATCAAAAATTCTCTTATTTCATTAGTATTCAGTATGCTTCTTTAGGAAATGATTCAGTGTGTCATAAAAACTCAAAGTTCACTTTGTTTCGGTTCAACTTTGATGCTCTAGGAAATGATTCAATGCATCTTAAACTTCAGCACCATTCAGTTTAACTGTTTTTCTTTAGAAGGCGATTCAGTGTGTCATAAAAACTCTCAAATTGCATCATTTATATTCAGTTTGAAGATGATTCTTTAAGAAATGATTCAGTGAATTATGAAATCATGAATCACCACTGTGGGATTCAATTAGATTATTTTGATAGTGCTATATATTTATATATATTTATATATACATACACTACTTATTTTCACTCAGAAAACCAACAATCAGTTAACCATAAAATTTAAGCCAAATAGAAAAAAGAATAGACATTTCTATTAGATGCCCAACACACCAAATCCTGCCTCATGAAATCCCCCTCAGGGACTTTTGTGCATTAAATCAGTCTTAGAGAATGGGAAACAAAGTCTGGGAATTTTTTGTATCTGTTGTTTTTATCTGTTTTTGTTTTATCTGTTTTATATCTGCATGGGTAAACTATGTGGTAAACATGTCTACAGTTGCCTCAGTGGTATAAGAGCACTGAAGGATCTTTTAGAGTTTAGAAGAGTGCACTGTTAGCTGGAATTTTTCTTTATTCCTACCAGGAATATTTTGTCTGCTCTGCATAACTTTTCATGTGGGTTTCGCTACATTCTGTAATGCACTTTGTGTATTTTTATATCTATAAGAACATTTTTACTTGCTGTTCAAAAGATTGTGTATTAATTGTGTTAATCTCTTTTTGTATTAAGTGTGTTCATCTCTTTAAAGCAATATTCTTGGTATGGAAAGCATGTGCTTATTTTCTCAAATCAATGGAATTCTAATGCGGTCCATTTATTTAAAAAAAAAAAAAGAAGCAAAATAGATTCATGATCATCTTATGATTTGGTTTTTATTCGTAAAGAGAGGAAATACCAAAACTTCTTAAAGCAGCTTACTCTGAGGAGTTTGGCACATTTCCAAATGCAAACTAAGCCTGTTTTTGCACTATATTATACTGTAACTAGATTTTTTTCATTTTTTGGAGCATGGAGAACAATCACAGCATTCCAGTTACTATCTGTAAGTAATGTTAATATAAAGATAAAACTAGATTTAATGTGTTTTTTTTTTTGTTTTTTTTTAACAGTGTGGCTAGGGTTGGTTTCCCACATGCGGATTAAGGCATTTTCTGCAGTAATGTTGGAGGCTGTCTAATTAAAACTGCTTTGATTGTGGTATTTGTCCAATTAAAACTCCTCTTGCTTTACAACTGGGAGACTTAGCTGTAACAGCTAAGCTTTTTCTCAGAGAAGCCCTGGCGTGAGAAACGGGGAGGGTTTAAAGGGATGGCTTTTATGTTCCAACTTAAACAGTTATCTAGTGGTTCTATGGTGACCTTTGTTCTCTCGGCAAGTATCACGTTGTTTCACCCTGATGCATTTTCACCCTGGTGTTTCACCCTTGTTCACCCTTGTACTGTGAGCCAAGTAATCAGCTGGGAGGAGGGGTTTTGTACTATTCCGTTGCACCGTCATCAACTTGCTAGCGCTGCCTGACAGCATGGAATATTTTCATTCCAAGGCTGTTTAACATGCTTTTTCCTTCTCGTCGAGCTTCTGTGGGTAGAAACTTGCCATTAACATCAGTTACTTCCATTTTGAGTTATCATTTTTCACATTCATCGTTTCTTCTCACTTATTGATTTCCCCCTACTTGTTTCTTTATTTATTTTTCTCTTTTTTTGGCCTTGGGTCGGTTTTAAGTCAATAGGAAAAAAAGCATTTTGGTTAATTATTGTCATAGTGGTGAAAAGGACTGGAAGTTAACCAGTAACAGTTTTATCAGATTTTACAACATAATTTAGATTTTTGTCAGATTTACAATATTGTATTTATTAGTTTATGAGCTGATGCTTTAACAACTGTAGCCTCTACTTGAAGCATAATTTCCTCTAAAATAAGGAATATTATTCGCCTGGGCTTGAGTTCTTTTTAAAGTAGTTATGTGTTGAGACTTTTGAGGCTTTATATGTATTTGCTATAGCTTAATATATGACTTAAATGTGACTCTTCTCACCAGATTGTGTATAGAAAACCTTCACTGGCAAAAATGCCTTAGAGCTTATATTGTTGTTTTTACACCCCATTAAATATTTCATTTATTGCTATACAAAGCATATTACACTATAAAAAGTGGCTCGTCAGATCTACTTAAAAAATTACTTCATATGGTAACAAGTTAATTAACTAGTTTTATTCAACCTAAATAAATACTTGAATGATTCTTTCAATCAGTGTAGTTTTTTAAGTTGAATAAAACTAGTTCAATTGCTTGTTACCACTTTAAGTAATTTTTTACGTAGATCTGACGAGCCACTTTTTACAGTGTATGGCATTGTTGTTTTGATCCTTGCATGAAGATTCAGTCCAATATGATGGACTCATTCGTTGTGAATATTGCAAAACCCTGCCTTAGTAAAATTAGTAGGGAATTGTTTCACACTGAAATGTTTCCTTAAAGGGGAATTCCGATGATTCTTCAAAATTTCTGTACAATTCACTTATTAAATGTAAACACAGTCATTCAGAGTGGTTTGGTGTGAAATGCTCTGTTCTTGAGAAATTTTCCAAATCAGACTTGTTCACAGTGGTGGTGATAGGAACCAGATGTCTCAAGCATTTAATGCCTCTAAACGCTCCCTCACAGAAAATTATTACACAAAGTGATGACAATTACGCTGCCTGATGCCTAAGACTTTTTTTTTGATAGTTCTGAGATCAGGTTTTTAGCACAAAACATGTTTTTGTATATCCATGCATGGTGTAACAGTACATCCAGGCCACTGTAAGGCAAAGTAGTCCCCCTATTAGATTTTAAATAGTAGATTTACTACCATTTTATCATCATTAGCATTGCATATAAAAACTCATGGTTATACGTGGTTACTATCACTAAAACTGTCAATACATTTCTCTACAATAAACCTTTTACACCAAACCACCCTGAATGATATAGTTTATATCTTAACCACTGAAATATGCAGGAAGTTTAAAAAATCGGTGCAATTCCATCTAATGGGACAATCAATGATGAACCAAAACCAGTAAAACCCCAAACAGCCAGACAGGGTGTGTTATAAATTAGTTTTTAGTGACTTTAGTGACAGAGAACAACAGAAAGAAGTTATAGATCAAGGCATGAGACCAAAGATCTGAAGATCAGGGCAATTTACAGTGCATTTTAAGGGCCTCATGAAAATAGTAATCAACTAAAAATGTGATTAAAAGGGGTTACATCACTGGTCTGCAGATAAAATGCGTTTTTGAACTAACTGAAGCCTGGTTGGCTATCAAAGTAATTGGAACTGATGCCTTGTGGAAGCTTTTAGTTTTATACTTACAGGCGAAATTAACGCTGACATTTGGCAGAATCAAATGTAAGGTTGAAACAGGGCCCAGAATAAAAGTTCAAATTTGATCAGATAAGAGAAGTTAGAGCATCTGGGACTGTCTCAAAATTCGGAACTCAAAACTCTCGACTCTTTAAACTGTTCAGTCAGAATACACTTCAAAACATTCAAATATGATCAGTATAATCAAATATAGATATCACCAGCTAGTTAACCATACATTAGAAGTTATTGGATGGTTGATTCATAAAACATTAATGCCACATGCTTCATACAAATAATCATTGATAATCAACTATCACAGAAAAGTTAATGATTTCTTCAAAATGTTACCATAACAGGATACAAATCAGATTTAAGTAATAGCTGAATCATTTGCCTAAAATCATCATTTTAACTCCTTACTCATTTATAGTTAATGGTTTACAAAAATGCTAATAGCCATTGATTTGATTTTGACTTTAGCAGTTTATCAACCTATCCTGAATCAATTAACCACTATCTCAAACCATTTCAGATCACACCTCAGTGTGTACAGGGAAACAAAACATGCCAATACAGTCTGAATAGACCTATCAGTTTTCCCAGAAAGCTCTCCATGAGACATGAGCCACTGATAGTGACAGTCCTAGACAGACCCTCACATAGAGCTCATTTGAAGAATGCAACACTTCTGGCAATTCATTGCTGTTGGTACAGAAGCTTGTATGTCCATTTTTGATTCATTTGCTATCAGTTAAAAAATACCAGCTGTTCTTTATACTGTGTCAAAACTTCATAATCAATAGAAATGATTTCACATAAAATCAAATTGTATTAACTCGTGTCGAAGTATTAGAACGTTTATTGCTTCTCCTGTAAAGTTATACAAAGATGGTTATTTAAGGGTTCTTTAGGAATGGTTCTATTTAGAACTGTTTATTCTTAGATAGTTCTTTACATGATGTAATAGTTCTTCAGATTGATGGAGAATGTGCTGTAGATTTTTGAAAAGGGTTCTTCTACTATTACAATGTCAAACTTGTAACAATAGAAGAACCCTTTTTGATGCTGTATAGAACCCTTTTCAAAAAGGTTCTATGTAAAACCATAGACAACATATTCTCCATCAGTCTGAAGAATGCTTTCATGATGCAGAAAACCCTTTGGTCATGCAAAAGGTTCTTTGAGTGTCAATGGTTCTATATAGAACCATTTTCTTTACTAAAGAACCTTTGAGGAACCACCTTTTTGAGAGTGTTGTAACCAGAAAAGAAGCCTTTTTGGTGCTATATAGAACCATTTTCAAAAGGGTTCTATATAGAGCCAAACACATTTTCCATCAAACTAACTGGAGAACATGTAAGCATGAAATGGTTCGGTTCTAAATAGACCTCGTGGTTGCTATTACTAAAGAACCCTTGGAGAGCCATTCTTTCTAATAGCATACCTTTGTGGAGATACGAGATTTTGCCCTGACAGAGAGGATATTTATATGTATGTAATTAAGTAAGTAAAGTTTTTTCACTGTAAGATAAAACTATCCTGACTGTTGAGAAATGTTAGCGTTGCAAACAGGCTTATATAACTATAGCGTGGAAACAAATGTTAAAGATCCCATCACAGAGAAGTAGCGTCTCCCGCTACAGCGCATTTCTGCACTTTCCACGGTTCACATTGTTAAGATGGGCTATAATTTGCCCGCAATCCTAATTCAGTGCTATGTTTAGACAACTGCCTTTCTGAGCTATAGCTCGGCGGCTGTCACACTCCAGCCTCTCTCGTCCAATCACACGCTGGTGCGTCCACGCTCCTCACTTCTGATTGGCCCGCGGATCGCCTTAAATCAGACTCCAAAATATCAGGTTACGTATGGGCTCTGTGAAGTTAGCAGGCTACACAGTGGAGCACAGCAATGAGCACAACTGTTACCAAAGGTGAGAAACAGCCTGGCTGGCTTTGATAAGTGCTACTGTGGGACATGCGGATATTTTCCAGAGTGATGCGGCAGAAAAAGGTGGAAACTTTTTTTTGTCTGGTAAAATGCGTTGTAACTAATACAGCGGTGAATAGCTTTAGCCTTTATATGTGGGTTGACTTTAGCCGCGACTGTAAAAAAGTAGGGCGGAGAAGAAGGAACTACATTTCCAGACACAGCAGAGCTGCTAACTGGAACAGCACGATGTCAAGTGAACCTAGTAACCCTCCGCGGTAGCGCCGCGGGATGCAGACGCTGTCCGTGCTGAGGTTTTTATGGGAAGATTTTTTAATGGAAAACGTTTCACGTCGACTAAAACAGCCACGTTAGTTTGTAAAACGCTGTATAAGTTGCAGGGAGCTCCGTGCGGGCTTTTCTCAACGTGGCGGTTCCGCCCCATATCGGGTGGCTCTGGTGAAGAGGGGCGCATAATGAACGGAGAAAGTGAATGGGGGAGGGGCCAGGATGAAGGGGGCAGAGGCCCAAAGGCTCCATAATCTTTTATGGATAGTTGGGATCTTGTGGAGGTCCCGCCTCAGAGCTGATGTGGCCCATTTTAAGGCTGGTCCTGGATCAGCTGCCCTGAGGTTGACCACTGCTAAAGAGAGAATGCACTGAAAACTGATCTCAGATCAGTGGGGAAAAGGGCAGCTTTGGATGTAGGGATGTTCTAGCTTGTTTTAATGTAATTCTGTTGGCTGCTTATTTATCTGTGACTAAAGAATAAAATTATTTTTAAACATTTATTTATGGATTTATTCATTCTCCAAATCTCTTAGAGTGCAGGATGAATAATGGGGTGAATGGTCATTATGGTGAAACTGAGGTGGACCGTTCGGAGGGTGAGCTGTTCGTCTCCGAGGCTTTCAAAATAATCTTGGAGGAGGCAGTTCACAAGGCCACAGATGTGAAGGAGAAGGTACCATATTGCATGCTGTGGCTTTCAGTTATTATGTTGTTTTTTGGTAAACGGGATGCAAAATGTTGGACAAAATGATGAGATATGGGTGCATCTGCGTTTACAGGTGTGTGACTGGAAGGATCCAGAGGAGCTGAGGGCTCTGATGGACCTGGAGCTGGGAGAGCATGGAGAATCTCACCAGCAGCTGCTGCAGAGAGTCCGCGATGTTGCCAGATACAGTGTCAAAACAAGTAAGTGGCCTTCAAGACAGGCCAGATCACTTTGAAGAACCAAATCTCAAATGTCTAACTTCTTCCTGTGGAATGCGCTATATGGTTACTCAAAAACATCCCTCAAACTGTATTAGGATTACTTTATGTATTACTTCCAGCAAAAGTAATCTAACTACTCATTACATCTACAATTCTCTATAAAACCCATGCAAATCTGCACCACCTGGAAAGAACAAGCAAAAAACTTATTATTAATTTAGAAAGAAATTACAGTCAATCATTTATCCATCAGCTTAATATTAGCAGGATTAGATACAATAAAGTTGCACAGTCAGCTGGCACAGGTAACACAGTGTGCCCAAATTACACATTTAAATGTACCTATTATGGATTTAAATCCAAATTTGCTATTGCTGCCTTATAGACATGTGTATAACATGCAAAACAAAATTCTTATTACGTCAGTAACTGCAATGTTATTAAAAAAGTTTCAACTATAACGTGTTACGCTAAAAAAGTAATTAAATTACTGAAACTCATTACTTTGTATCATGTTAGCCCCAGCACTGACTATTGAGATGCCTGTCTAATAAGGAGCCATTTGGTATTCGGCTGAAATCGACAGCTTTTTCCTCCTCCACAGATCACCCTCGCTTCTTCAATCAGCTGTTTTCTGGAGTGGATTACTACGCCCTGACCGGGCGCCTCCTCACGGAGACACTCAACACCAGCCAGTAAGTGTGGCATAGTTGGCACAGTACACAAGAAAGATAAAAACATTGTTACCAGCAGCCTCAGAGGCAGATACACCCTGTAGGCCTGAAGTAGAGGATCTTTTATGATGCGCCTCCCAGTCTGAGTGCTGGTTTAACCCAGCGACTGCCCTGTTACATAAACAACAATCAGTCTGACCTCTGATTCTCCAAAACAGCACAATAAGGACAAGTCATTTTGCACTATTTCTCAATGCTGTGACGCTTTTAAGAAACCAGGCTTTGTTTTATGAAGAAGCCTTTATTCTGAGTTAATGTTATTTATTCCAAACTGTACTAGGACATTTTTTATAAAGTTAAGCTTTTTTTTTTTAGAAATTGTACCCTAGAAATAAAGAAAGAATAATATATGCATTAAAAATAATCTGTGCATTAATAAATATAGATGCACAGGCTAATTTTCATTGTATTCCAAACTTTCATTGAGGTTCAGTTCTTATATGGTGTAGAATCACCAAAATGTGGCATGAAGTTGTTGTCTATCTGCAATGTAGCTCAGAAATTTTCCATTAAACCTTGTATCAATGATTGTCAGATCAGTGCACTGCCTCAAGGTTATCAAATACGCTCATGTGACATCATTCAAAACTGGCCTCACATACCTGAAACACTTGAAACACTTGTGCCATGCTAAAGTAGATGTATTTAGTCATGATACTGGAACATACCCAAAATGTACATTCTGAGATTCAGAGATAAACATCATTTAAACTGAGAGAACATAATTTTAAAGATAAACTTTTGAGAATTTCATTGCATACATGTGTAGCACCATTGCCAAGATGCGACTCCAAGGGTCACTGCCTAATAGTCCAGGGTGGAATATTACTTCAAAGCAAGTCTGTCCATCCCTGTCTGGGAAAGCTGTAAAGCTGGATTCTTAGAGATAACTCATGTTTAACAGCATGTTTATTACATTATTCATTTACACACAAGCAAGTTTATTTACAGTACTGTGCAAACGTCTTTGGCCAGCTGAGAAAATTATAATGAAAGTTATACTTTTTCAGAGAAAAACTCTTAAACGTGAATTCCAGCAATGCAGTTTCTGCCCATTTCAGTTGTTGACACATTCATTCAGAAGAATTTGATGTGAAATGCTGCACTGTGTAGAAAATTATCGACTCAAGATTTCTTCACAGTGGTGGTGATATGAACCGGTGATTGCGGTGTCTGCAACACAAATACAGCATTTTATTTCGTATCTAAAGACCAGTGAACCTACACGTGTCTTCTGAGTTTTTATATGTAATGTTGATGATGGTAAAAAATACGAAATCTGAAAAATACATTTTGCCTAACAACGCCCTGCATGTTCCTTTCCACCATGAATGAATAAAAAACAGTTTTAAAAGTTTCAGGCCAAAGCCTTCTCAAAACTGTTCTCAAAACAATATATCAGGTAACAGGCAACACATTGGCAATCATTTCATGCAATAACGTTCTGTGATGTAGCTTTTAGAGGAAATAAATACTTCAGGTCTGGTTCCCATGACCACCACTATGAACAATTCTGACTCTGTAAATTTCTAAGAAGCATTTCACATCAAACCACTCTGAATGACTTTGTTTACATCTTAATGATTTAATTATGCAGAAATTCTGAAATTTTGAAAAATCAGTGTGTTTTCTTAACCATAATTAACCATGTGCTACCTTGTGTTGACTTAACCGTGCTTAACCACGGTTAATCATGCTTACTATGCTTATGGTGGAACTGAACAAATCCATGCAATGATTAAAACTGTAACAAGTAGAGGAACTGGATAACAACAAACTAACATCACTGAAAACAAAAAAACAATTACACAATTTTCTTGGCTGGCCAAGACTTTTGCCCAAAACTGTGTTCCATTGGCTAATGGCTATCTTACATTCTTTGCAATGTAGCCACATTCAGATTCATCCTGTACAAATCACCTGCAGGTACACCTATGAAGTGGCTCCAGTGTTTGTGCTAATGGAGGATGTAGTTCTCCGCAAACTGCGCTCCTTGGTGGGCTGGTCAGAGGGGGATGGCATCTTCTGCCCTGGAGGTTCTGTATCTAACATGTATGCCATGAATGTGGCCCGCTACTGGGCTTTCCCGCAGGTCAAAACACAGGGCCTGTGGACTGTCCCGCGTCTGGCTGTGTTCACTTCACAGGAGGTAAAAATAAAAACATTGTTTCTGTTGACAAGAACGTTCTTAAAATTAGCACCAAGTTTCAATTCAGATCAATTTTATTTTAATTATTTGACAGTTAAGCAAAAAAATTAATTACATTTTTCCCTTACCTTAAATCTAGTTGATCATCCAATACATGTTTGGTGTCCAAAGTTTGCTTCTTCAGTTTTTTGTACTTCTTTAGTTTAGCTACAAGGTTAACGAAGTTACTTGTTCACAAGTAAAGGAAGCTTTACCCACCTTTTAGCATCATGCAAACTGCATGACTAAGTTGTCACCAGTGGCAGTGTTATACATATTTCACTCACTTTTGTCACTTGGCCTCCCAAAATGACCACTCAAATGTACTTTTAACATGAAAATCTCATTGATAAATAAACCATACACCATATTACATTATATATGAAATATTACATAAATACAACTAGTTGTGCAACTTTGAAAGTGGCTCAATAAATCTAAACACATAAGTGTCAGAACAATAGAAAGAAATCGCAAAAAAAGTTGGAGTTGGAATTTTGGGCACCACTGGCCAAACTACATATTTTGTTTGATTTTTGAAGTGGAAAAAAGTACAACACAATCTCTGCAGCAAACAAAACTAAAAAATACTTCTTTTTTGACAATATTACTAGACAGTTACTTTATGGTTGATTAACTTAAAAATGTTAGACCTTTTTTAAAAAAAATCCAATTTTGGACTATCAGAATTGTTGTAAGGAATTGTCAGCTGATGACAATTCCAGAGCGAGATAAATTCTCTGACTCTTCATACCTTGTTCTTACACCCAAAAACCCTTGGCTCTTCTAAGCAGCTGGTTATCTGAAAATGAAACTAATTGATGCTTTCAAAGTAGGGGAAGGCTTTCAAAGTGCTCACATTTTCCACTGTTTGGAATGTCATTAAGAAATGGCAGTTAACCCCTTATATTCCCAGTCTTATTACATACTAAGGTTTGTTATTCAGGAACTACAGGGACTTCAGTGCAAACTGGCTGAGCTATTCTTAGGTTATAGAAGTGTATAATAATACTGCGGGACTGCTGGAGGGCCCTGTCCATGTAAGGGGTTAAGTGGAAGAAAGTGGAAAGCAAGATCTGGATGACCAGAAAAACTGTGGAAAAACAATGGAGTCTACTAAGTATCAGCAAATTCTGAAAGCAAATGTGACACATTCAGTCAAGAAACTGAAACTAAAAAGTGTCGCTTCAACAACAGGACAGTGATCCAAAACGTACTTCAAAATCCAACATGAACCACTTCAAGAAGTGCAAGCTAAGCTTCTAGAATGTCTTTCACAGTTGCCTGAATCTGAAAATCTGTGAGTAGATTTTAAACATGCTGCACACACAAAACGGCTCAAAAATATCACAGAACTAGAAGTGTTCTGCGGAAGAATGAATAAAATTTCTAAAACACAAAGAGAAAGACCTCTGTGAAATCTGCCAAAGGGTGTGCTAACTTGCTATGGTGTCCAGACTTTTGCACATCTCACAATCACTATTGTTTATGTTTCTTTTAAGTTAATCAAATGGAAAGTATCTGTGCATTAACATTAATGTTGTGTTGTGTTTTCTTCTTTTCACCTCACGAATCAACAAAATTTGTGAAATGGCCAGGGGTGCTCAAACTTTTATATACATGTTGGATATGCTGCTTCTTTGTGCACAGCAAGTTTAGATTTTTGCCTAGTTAAAAGTTTTATGTATTTCAGTTTTAGTTTTTCTTTTTCTTAGGTTACTTAACTAACGCCTTATAGCTATGGTTAGTGCTTTGTTGCATTTCGGTTGTGGGAGTGAAATTCAAAATTTGGCCCACCAGCAATTTCTCATGTGCATCCAAAACGGCAGGTCTAGTGCCGCTAATGCTCATCTTAAACCACATCAAACAGAACTATAAAAAGTATAAAAATAAATAAACATGTGGACGAAATTCAGACTTCAAAGTGGCTGCCACTGTCCATTTTTGTCATTTTTTTGATAACAGGACGTCACATAGCGGGAGAAACCACATCAATATGTATGAAGTATCTTATGATTTAGGCATGCAGTTTGCATTAGACTCATTGGTGGGACTTTTTAGATATATTAGCCTCATAGCTGCTGTCCAACTTCTCCAATACATTTAGGGTAAGGGGAAAATTGTGTAAATTTGATATTTTGCCAAACTATTGCTTTAATAAGAAGTCAAATTATGGAGCAAATAAAGTTGCAATCTACTTTTACTTTCAGAGTCACTACTCGATGAAAAAGTCTGCTGCGTTCCTTGGCATTGGGACAGAAAACATTTACCATGTGAAAGTGGATGAAAGGTACAATAGCCTCAGCAAGGCCTTTGCTGGTCATGTCTGCATATGCCCACGTCACCTGTAGCCTTCACTTCATCCTTCTCTAACCTCTCTGTACCCACAGTGGCAGAATGATCCCAGAGGACCTTGAAGCTAAAATTGTTCATGCCAAATCACAAGTATATGCATTATCCTTCCAACAGACTTCTTTGTGACACATTCACGCATTTGATTCACGCTTTAGAATTTAGCATGAAAATCTGGAACTGAGAAACACTAAAAACTAAAACTTTAATATTTTAGCTAGTTTTGTTATGTTCCACATTTTTGTAATGTCTGGTGTATGTCTGGGATGTTAGCTTCTGACTGGACCTTCTCTTTGTCCTGCAGGGTGCAGTGCCATTCTTTGTCAATGCCACGGCTGGTACCACTGTGCAGGGAGCCTTTGACCCCCTGGACCGAATAGCTGACATCAGCGAGAGGAACGGAATGTGGATGCATGTGGATGTAAGTGCCTGAGCACTTATTTATGACTTCAAAGGAAGTCATGTTACGTAAAAAGACCTGGAACAAAAGAACAAGACGTGCATGGGCACTAGTGTGAAGTAATGTCACTGAATATATAGTACCTTGAATTGACATAACTTCCTTGTTACAGATATATTCTTATGTAAGCTCAGCGTATTGATTCCATTGCCTGTCTGAACTGGCCTGGAGCAGAAGTCAAATTCCTAGAAAGATCTTTATCAGATAAGCCAGCCTTGTCCTGATAGTTGTCTTCTTCTCAATCTGTTCCACAGGCCGCTTGGGGAGGAAGTGTGGTGTTTTCCAAGAAACACAAGCATCTGATTGCAGGAATTGAAAGGTATCTAGATCACATATGCACGTACACTGGCCACACATCTAACTTGTAGGCCCACCTTGCTGATTACTTTAGCTCATCAGCTCATCTTTATTTTATGCACAGTTTGTGTTTTCTATCCTCTGGCCTCTCGTTGAATTGTCACACTTGGCTGGATATTTTAGGTTGGACCACACTTAAGGGCCACATGGTAGGGCCAACCTACCATGTCCATGTCACTGTTTGAGCTTAAAATATTGATCCGAACTAGTAGTAATTTATATCCCTAAAATGAACTATATCAAATATATCAACTAAAATGTCTGATGGTTTTAGTACGTAACACAGTATATGTTTTTAAATATAACCATTTTAGATGCTTAAGAAAACCTTTTTTGTAGGTTAACAGTGGCTTACTATTCAGGGATGTCCCTTCCTGTTTTAATAAGAAACATTTTTAACAACCAAAGTAAATCTGACATAGTTTTATTGTGCAAAATAGTAAAAACAATATGTATATTGCTGCTGTCAGAACAAAACCTTGTATCTCTAAAATGACAACTTTACAGGAGAAGAAAAAAATATATTTTACTTTTAATATAAGTCAGAGGAAGCAGACTTTTTTCCAAGTAATTTTGGGCCATTTTCTTTGGTTCATTCATTGTGAAATTGACACACAATGTAAAGGGCAACAGGCATTTTTAAATGATGTCAAAAACTGAAAAACTGCAAAAATGGACATACAAGGTTTTGTTCCGATAGCAGCGACATAAACCTATGTCTGGCTCTTGTTTGGCAGCTTTATGATTGAATTTTCTGTGAACCCTTAAATAGAGTAACAGTTATATTCTAGGATGTATAGAGGTGCCAAAATGTAACTGCAACACTATTTAAGGTGGAACGAGAAATTTGAAGAAGAAGCCAACTTTATCAAAATTTTCAAGTCATTTGTTTCATACATGCATCCCATATCGCCCCTCTGACCATTAGACAGTGCTGGAATTTAGAAAATATAACAGTCATTTGTGCTATCTGTACCAGCTGTTCTACGGCTTGTTGTGGCAATAAGCCATAGAACAGCATGTTAGATACTGGTATAACCGTTCTGACAAAACTTATACCTGAGGACGTCATTTCAACCCATTACTAACAAACCTACATGAGGTTTGGACATAATTTTCCAAATATGTGTCAGACTCAGGTTCATATTTCATGTTCGGGTTTGACAGAGTTTACACTGCATTTCTCCCTGCTTTAGTTTTTTTCCCTACTTCATTCTTCTACTATCATTACCTTAAAACAGTTTTTAATCTGGCTTCAATGCTGGAGTCACATACTTGTGTTGTTGCAGCAAATCGTTTCAGGAAAGTAAAGTTTAGTGCAAGGACGTTTACTTTGGCTAAAAAGAAAAAAGTTATATATGTTCGTTATATTATACATGTTCTTTATATATAATTTATTGAACATATGAAACATTCTTCTTAGCTAAACAAAGTCAACTCTATTTCTTTACATAGGAGTTTTAGGATTAAACAAATGAAGGCTATATCTGCGCCACACAGCGTAAGAAAAGCACATTATGAAAAGTTTATCCAGACTAAAAAACTTTAGGATGTTGTTCAAAAGAATGACGAATCCGTCAAGTTACAGCAGGATTTAAACTTAAATTTGGCTGGGTCATTATTTTATTATAACACATCCCTTTATATTGTCTTGTATTTTATTAATTCATGACCTAATGACAGATATTATTGTCACTACACGGTAACTAGAACTGGTGCTATTCAGGTTTTACTCTGCATTTTTGGACCCAGTTTGGGTCAGTTTTGGTCAGAGTTTTGCTATACTCTGGTCAGTTTCGGACTCAAAACTTTTGGTAGTTCGGCTCAAGTCGGGTTCGGACAAAATTTTGTCAGGCTTGGGTTGGGTTTGGACTCAAAATGTGCTATTGTGTGTTGGGCTGAATCAGAGAGACAATTCTTGGGATGTTTTCTGGTTCAGATGAATACTTAAGTCCCAAATAAAGCTTTAGTCACTGCTATGTTGAGAATGGGCCCCCCAAATAATATTTGGTCACCAGTGGCCCTGTGGTCAGAAATTAACCTGTGATGAATGGGGTAAAGGAAGCCTGACCTATTTTGCATGACAACAGATCAGAACAGTGTAACTGTACACCTATAAAATTAACAAACAAGTTTGCCCTTATAACGTGGAGCTCAGTAGCTGAGTGGTTGA
Source organism: Colossoma macropomum (assembly GCF_904425465.1). Lineage (NCBI taxonomy): Eukaryota > Metazoa > Chordata > Actinopteri > Characiformes > Serrasalmidae > Colossoma > Colossoma macropomum. The sequence goes on along the minus strand of NW_023494802.1, from coordinate 34,344,946 downwards.
ACATTGTAGGTGCTTGTAATAAAGTAGATATTAAGAACAGAACTGACCAAAAAGTCCCTGCCTGAGAAAATGAAAGGTTTAAGTTAGCTGTGCTAAAGCATGATTTCTGACAGCGATGGACGTAAAACAAGAGCCAGCTTTAACCCTGTTTTCTTTTTTCTCGCATCTTCAGGGCAAACTCTTTCACCTGGAATCCACATAAAATGCTGATGACTGGGCTTCAGTGCTCTGTTATTCTGATGAGAGACACAACGGTACGGGCCTGTGGCCCATGCTATCAAAACAGTTATTTCATTGTTTTTCATTGTCATTTCTGATCAATATTAAATGTACAATATTACAGTATGGTTACTGATTGTGAAGATATTACATAAAGTCCAGGGTTCCTATAACTCTTACAGAGTTAAACATTATCAGATTTTCCTCTGGAGGTGTATATTAACTGTAGAGATTTGCAGTGAGCATACATTAACTCGCCTGATAGAACTGGCATTTACACATTTCAAGGTACACTATATGGACAAAAGTACGATAGGGTTGAGGTCAGGGCTCTGTGTGGGCCAGTCAAGTACCTTTACATGCTTCTCTATCTGGCAGTCTGATGGACAAGTCCGGGTTCGGTGAATGCCAGGAGAACGTTACCTGCCTGACTACATTATGCCAACTGTAAAGTTTGGTGGAGGAGGGATACTGTTATGGGGTTGTTTTTCAGGGGTTGGCCTAAACCCCTTAGATCCAGTGTAGGGAAGTCTTAATGCTTCAGCAGACCAAGACATTTTGGACAATTGTGTGCTTCCAACTTTGTGGGAACCGTTTGGGGAAGAACCTTTTCTGTTCCAGCATGACTGAGCCCCAGTGCACAAAGCAAGGTCCATAAAGGCATGGCTGGGTGAGTTTTGTGTGGGACAACTTGACTGGCCCTCACAGAGCCCTGACCTCATCCCCATCAAACACCTTCGGGATGAACTAGAACGGAGATTGTGAGCCAGGCCCTCTCGTCAACGTCAGTATCTGACCTCAATAGTCTTCTGGATGAATGAGCAAAAATTCCCACAAGCACACTCCAAAATCAGTAGAAAGCTTCCCAGTAGAGTGGAAGCTGTTGTAGCTGCAAAGGGGGGACCAACTTCATATTAATGCTTATGGATTTAGAATGGGATGTGGTAAAAGCTTCTGTAGGTGTCCCAGTACTTTTGTACATATAGTGTACCACTCACAGTTGATTGTGGACTTGTTGCGATGGTGGCATCCTATTACAGGACCACGCTCAATTTCAGTAAGCTCTTTAGAATGACCCATTCTTTTACAATGTGTGTAAAGGCAGACTGCATGGCTAGGTGCTTGATTTTACACACCTGTGGCAATGGGACTGAAAGAAAAAAAAACTGAATTCAATGATTAAGAGGTGTCTCAATAATTGTGTCTATACAGTGTATGTCCAGAGAATTTTTTCAAAACTCTTATATATCCCTTTTCTCACACCAGAACCTGCTGATGCGCTGTCACTGTGCCAATGCTACATACTTGTTCCAGCAAGACAAGTTCTATGATATGAGCCTGGACACCGGGGACAAGTCCATCCAGTGTGGACGCAAAGTGGACTGTCTGAAACTGTGGCTCATGTGGAAGGCAATAGGTGCTCAGGGCCTAGCCAACCGTGTTGACAGGGCTTTTGACAGTACAAGGTAGATAATGTGTTACTTGTGCACCAACAAACAAAACTCCATTTGCTTCTCTGGAAAATTCCTCTTATAGACATAGTACCAGATGTGAGGTCCACATATGCAGGAAGACACTTATTGATTAGTTGCAATTAATGATTAGCTGCAATTAGTAAGCCACCAATAATTGTGTTTGCTCATTTAAAATTGCACAAAGGTATGTACTTGGCAGTTACTACCACTGTATGTGAAATTTTGCCCAAAGAAAGAAAAGTAAAATTATTAAAAGCAACAAAACCCAATTCTGAACAGCCACTGACAAAACCCTCACTTCTAACGATTGGAAAGCAAAGCATTAAGGTGTTCTACAATTACAAGTTAGGGTAGGAATATTTCTTTAAACAAATGTAGTCAATGACCAGAATATTGATGTCCCTTATACTATGAAAATGTCCCTTACAACATGAAAGATCTGTAGAGAAAAGCTCTTTCCCATTGAGTGCAACTTAGTTCTGCTTCTTTACTTAGCTTTGTAGGTCATAATTAAATTTGTCCCAAAATAAATATCAAGATATTAAAGTAAAAAACGCTAGGCTTTAGAGTCATACATTCATGACTGTATGTGAATTAAAATAATCAATGTAAAATTAATGGGTTACAAGTGTTTATGTAGCTAACTACATAAATAGTTACATAGCTAAGTAGGTATGCAGCTATGTGCTAGTGGGGCCTGTCTTGCTAACTGTAAACATAATCAGTCATAGTACTTCAGGCTAAACTACACTATTACATTGTGAAATTGTCAATTTATTTTATACTCTTTCCTTCCTGTCTGTTGCAGGTATTTTGTTGAGAAGCTGAAGAAAAGAGAAGGTTTTCAGCTTGTCTCTGAGGTGACATATTGAAGATATCACTCCCACTCAGATGGCAACAAACATGTTCATTCATATTTGAATGTTGTATTGATATGCTTCCTTTTTGGACTCCCCCACAGCCTCAGTTTGTGAACGTATGCTTTTGGTTTATACCACCCAGCCTGAGAGGGAAGGAGAACAGTGCAGATTACAAGGAGAAATTGGCAAAGGTTTGTCCACTACATTTGTCCAGTATTAAATCAATGAAGCCACATGAGTTTACATAGCTTAATAAATCTGACTAACAGAAGTAACATTTCTTTTGGATAAAAAAAATACCAAGTCTCATGTTATGCCAATTCTTCACCACCAGGTGGCTCCAATCCTTAAGGAACGCATGGTGAAGAAGGGCTCTATGATGGTGGGTTACCAGCCTCTGGATAGTCGGGTCAACTTTTTCCGCATGGTCATCCTTTCACCCCAGCTGAACCACAGTGACTTGGATTTCTTTCTCGATGAGTTAGAGAGGCTCGGCAATGACCTATAACTGCGCCGTGGGTGCTGCTGGTCATTCGCTCTTCAACATCCATTAATGCTGCGCTATATATGTATGTCATGTAGTTGATTTATGTGTGTTACTGCTTGGTGGAACAAATGCTTGGACCCACACTGTCCTTTTGTCGATAAGATCGGGGACCACTGAGAACACCTAAATGAAGGCTGTGTTGCTACAGAAGAATGCTGGTGCTCCTTTCACTGATCCCCTTCTATGTTCAACCCTCATTTCTTTCTGTGCAAGTATTTTCCAGTCTGTGTCTCTATCTTTTGAGTCTATACTAATTTTCTGTACTGCTCTGCATATTTAATTTTGTTATTGTTTTTTTTTTCAGCCAGTTTCTGCCATATTCTGGTTAAATCCACATTATGTGATGTGCAGGTTTAGACTAGACTTGCTTTTAGGCCTATATCAATCATTCTCCAATGTGTCCTTTTTTCCATCCATACTCTTTTTGCATTTTATCTTATTTCATCTGTCCATTACTATAGGTCTTACAAAAATAAAATGTAGCAGGTAAGTTTATATTAATTTTCTAAGACTTTGCTTCAGAAGGATAAAGTGAAGCTTTTCTTTGTCATTATAGCTCACTGTGCAACAGTAATGACAAAAATGCTGTTTGGTCAGCAAAATTAAAGTTGTGCTTGATCATGCTAGTGTTGCACTGGCCAGTCTTAATGAAGAAGCATTCATTAGTACTTGTTTAGATTAGAGAAGGCTTGAACTGATCACTTTAGTTTTTATGGATCTGCTAGGACTTAACAAAATAGATTCTAGCTGCTAGAACTTTAAACCCACTATAAAGTGTTATATATGTCCAAGATGGTGTCTTATAAACATGAGATTTTGATATATAAAAATGCATCCTTGATAACTGAGTCCTTCCATTTTAAATTTACTTAACTGTCATCCAGGCTACTTTAATTCTTACAGTGTAAATCACAGATACAGTTGTCTTAGTGAGAAGCACAATGGGCACAAAATGCTACTGAATTGTTTAGGCTGAGATATCATGCCTGTGGATAAGGTAATTTGTCACTTTTCATTTTTAATGCATTGTAATTACTGCTGTCAACATGTCATACTGACAATAAAATCATTTGTAAATCCATCATATGTTTTTTGGGCTCTTTGCTGTGTGTACTGGGTGTTTGTAGCCTGGAACAACTTTTAAAAGGCAGGAATGAAGGCCTACTAACAGAGAATATTATGGTTGTATGTGTGGTACACATTCCAACTTGAACGTGGTTTGGAGCTACTAAACAGATTTTAAGACATTAAAGCTCTTATCAGATTATTTCAGACAGATATTGTTTGGTTTGATGGTATAGTGTTGCCGAAATGTAATCGTATACATCATAGAAATCTTAACGTGATCGGTCTCCCATAGAAATGTTGTTACCAGAGCCAGTTTAAGGGGAGCCTGGCCTTTTCATATGACAGCTAAACACCAGAGGGCACTGGGGGTGAGTCCTCAATGAACGGGGTTGAATGGCTAAATGGCTAAAAACGAAAAATAAACTTGTTTCTAACCATTTGTGTGGGGCCTTCCTTTAATTTTAGAAAGTAAAAGGATGTATTTTCTTAAAAAACAAAAGAAAACTTACCCATATATTTCCTTCTTACAGCAAACAGTTTCTGGGCAGTAGGATGCTAACATTACTGCTACTCAGTGCTCATTTGTTAGCATTACTGCTACTGAGTGCTGATTTGTCAAACGGAGCAGCTCATTGGCTGAGTGAAGTGTTTCGGGCTCACTGATGTCATGACATGAGACACCGTTATAAAGTCCTATAACTGGAGTTCATAACCGCCCAAAAACATAACAGCGGTGTTAACATGTTTTATGCTGCTCCGTGTTCAGGAAATGAATAAATTTTCCATATAAAAACGTTTTTAGCATTTATAAACTCAAATGCTCCATAGTAACCCATTCATTTTAAAATCGCCCAGGAGCGCCATCTAGCGTTACACTATTGAGTGGCAATTCTCCTCACTACAAATTCGGTGGGATGCTCACATTAAATGTGAAGCGTTTGAGCTGCACGAACGTTATTTGATCTATATGTCACACACACAAGTCAAACACACACCTGCACACAAACACACGGGTCAAACACACACCTACACACACAGGTCAAACACAGTCCTCCCATAGCAGAGCAGAATGATTCTGTCAAAATGAAGGTTCCCTGAACTGTTATCACCTTGTACGACTCAAAGCTGAAAAATAACAAATATATAAAGACAAACCAGAAGGTTTTAAAAGCTGAAAGCACACAGATATGTATACATACATATATATGTATACATACATACATTTTGGGAGGGAGCGCCCTCTAGCGTTTGAGAAAACCGGAAGACATTGGTAATTCTCCTCTCTACAAGTTCTCTGATAAAGTGTTAATTAAACTGGTTAAATTATACTGGTTTTACTGGTCAGCGCCCCCTGCCGGACCGGAGGAAACGAGTCACTCGCCGTCTCCAGGTCACGTGCTTTGCTCTCCCCTGAGAGCACTTCCGGTAGCGTTTCCTGTGTTTGTAAACTGGGGAAAAAAAATTGGGAGTCCGAGGAGAGAAATCGCGCAGAAAGAGAAGAGAAGGTAAAGCGGGCCGAGCGGGTCTTTACGGAGCTGAGTGAGACTGAGTTATTTAACCTGAAGCCCAGTCGGTAAACACGCGACTGAGGGCTGTTTAATACGGGCCGCTGGAGTGAAGCGCACCGCCCCGCTGCGGCTCCGAGGCTCAAGTCGGCTGCTTTTTCGGTTTTTCCCGTTCCACCTTAAATGGTGCAGCAGTTATCATTATAACGCATGAGGCGTCCGAGTGTAACTGCTGCTCCATTTAAGGTGGAACGGGGAAATTCGAACAAGAATCTGGAGAACAAGGCGCTGAACTCAGCCTCGTCCTGCTGCTGTGTTGATTGAACAGATGGTGAATGGAGTTTAGCTTAGCATCAGGCTAACGAGCTCTACAGCACTTTAACGTTAGTGTATCCAGCGATGCTTGGCTGAATCTTCTATACTGAGCACACAGTTCTGTTGGGTTTCATTATTTCAGCGTGCCAGAAACCTGAAGAGGCAAAGTGCATAGTAATACTATTAACCATAATATATAGAGAGGAACTCCACCGATGTCTTCACATTTATTTAAGATGTAAACAAAGTCATTCAGAGTGGTCTGGTGTGAAATGCTCTGTTCTAGAGAAACTTACATAGTCAGAATTGTTCACAGTGTTGGTGATAGGAACCAGACGTCTGAAGAGTGTGTCCCTCTCAAAGCTCCCTCACAGAAAGCTATTACATGAAATGGTTATGAATATGCTGCCTGATGCCGTGACACAGAATTGGACAGTTTTGTGATAAACTTTTGGCTTAATATATATTTTGAATCATTTATTTTAATCTATACATGGCCGAGGGGTGCATCCAAGGCATTGTAAGGCAAAATAGTTCCCAAAGAAAAGTTTTTCAGTTTTATGACCATTTTGCCTTTATCAACATTACATCTAAAAGCTCACAAGACTCAGGTATGTTCTCTGGAGGTTTTGGATAGTATATAAAATGCCTGTATTTGTGTTGTAGACATTGGGACCTCTGGTTCCTATCAGCACCGCTGTAAAGAAATCTGAGTCGGTAAGATTCTCTACAATGAAACATTTCACATCAAACCACTGTGAATGACTCAGTTTACCATCTCAAGAACTGGATTGTTCAGAAATTCTGAAAAAGTGGTAGAATTCCTCTTTACGTATTCACATAACTAGTGCTGGGCGATATTGATCAAACTCAGTACCACAGTATTTTGTGAATATATCACTGTATTAAACAGCATTTAAGCTTTCATTAATAAAGTTAAGGGCTTTCTGAGTAGTGCTGTAGCACTCTAAAAGAAAAAACTGACAATGCTTTTAATTGTTTTTATTGGACTGCACATTTCCAGAAAGAAAACATGCTATTTTTTATTTTTATGGAACGATATGCTTTGTAGTAATAGGAGAATTCCACTGATTTTTCAACATTTCTGCATAATTCAGTCATTGAGGTGTAAACAGATTCATTGAGAGTGATTTGACATGAAATGGTTCACTTGAAGAGAAGCTTACCGACTTACAGTGGTGGTGATAGCAATGTCCACAGCGCATATATAGCCATTTTATTTGCTATCCAACTAGACAATTTTAAAAGCCTAAAGCATAAATGATAAATGATTTATGCTTTATATAATTCCTAAATATATAGCCACCTTACAAAAAGTTTAATTTGTAGTGTTGATGATAAAATAGTGCTAAATCTGGGGGAAAAAAAGGTTTTTTAGGGTCCTTTCACTGCCACTCTGAACAATTCTGACTGGACGTTAATCTAGAATGGCACATTTCACATCAAATCACTCTGTCACTTTGTGTACATCGTAAAGGTTTAATTATACAGTATTTTTTTATCATTGGAGTTCTCGTTTAACTACCAGGTTCTGGATATGTAAAGTACACAAAACCGAAACAAACCACGTGACTTGAACATCACTTTTTATGTCATGAACATGATGCTCATTATCTATCAAATATACTGATAAACACGTTGATAAAACTGAGAAGCAATAGCAGCATTGTGATATGTAAATATCACATTATACTGGTATAGATGATATATAACCCAGCACTATATAACACCTTTCATACGTTGAAGAGTGTCCGCACAGTTTGAAATAGAGCAAACACTGCGTTCAAGTATATCAATACAACATATTTTGTCATAGTTTTAAATACACCATTTGCTGAAAAGTAAAACATTTTTCTCAGTAAAAACTTTATCTACGTATTTGTAGCCAAGTAGCTCGACACACTTTTATAAGCGCTTACCAATTGTGACTGTCATTTTTAATCACCTGTACACATTTCATTGCTTTTGAATTTTTGTGTTGAACAGTTCCCTCCATTGAGTCTTATTTGTTTATTTTTTATTTAATCATGCTTCATCTGATTATTTCTACACTGTGTGGCTGCTGTATTTGACTTTGTTGGATGGCTGCTGTTAATTGTGGCTTTCCTCATTGCTTTCTGTCATTACAATACAGCAGGTTTAGCGGGATTGGTATCTATGAAGTAGGGGTGGGCATCTTCAGGCACCTTGCAATTGGATTTTTTTCGATTTCAATTTAGGGTGTGATTAGAAAACGATTCTTTATGCATCTTGATGCAGCTCATGATTTGTCATCAATAGGCTTTGCTGCAGCTTAGAACTACTTTATATTAAATTTTTGGCTTACGCACTTTCTTCACATTAATTTATTTACATTTTTCTTGAAAAGCACATAGTAAATACTATAATAATGAGGCCGCTTTTTGACAGCTGTTTCCCTGCTTGTTCTTCAAATGAAGCGTGACTTACATGCTTATAACCTATAAGAAACTTCAGAATGCTTCATGAGCTGTACTCATGTAAATGAGCGAGTACTAGGTATTTTCCATTGCTTTAGGACTGCTCTAAAATTCAGCTGTAGATGGCTGTGGAAAAACATAAAGTACTATATTTTCATAAATTTACAACTCAGCTGGGCCACCGGGATACTTAAGCTGCAATTTACTTAAAATGCTGAGAATTTTTGATGCGAAATGGTTTATTATAGAGAAAATTACTGGCTGTTTTACTGACTTTTTTTTTTTTTACAGTGGGGGTAACAGAAACCAGAGTCTTGCAATGTCTACAACAAATTTTTTTTTACTATTTTATTTACTATTCAGAATGACCAGAGAGCCTACATGTATCTTATGCGTTTTAATATGTAATGCTAATAATGCTAAAATAGTGTTAAACCTGAAAAAGTACATTTTCTTTGTGTACTGTTTGCTTTACAATGCCCTGTTTGTACCATTTCACATCAAACCACTATGTTTGACTGTTTACATCTTGACACTTTAATTAAGCAGAAATGTTAAAAAATCAATGGAATTCCTTATAAAACAAAAAGTCCAATTATAATGTTTAGTAAATCAATTCGGAATCTTTCAAGAGAAAATTATGATGCATCTAAGAATCGATTTTTTTCCCACCCCTACCATGAAGGCATCTCAAAGTAAGTTTATTAGAACCAGAAGTGATCCTTGAACACACTTGCTTTGAGAACTTTGATACAGAAGACCCTGAAATCGTCAGGCCTAAATCTAAAGATGCCTTTCTATGAGGGACTGTGGGAGAAAGAGCAAATGCCTGATTCTAGCATGTAAATGTTTTGATTTGTTGTCTAAAGCTGAGCTTCTGGGGGCTTCTTAGACTAATATGGGTGGACATTTTCTTGGCCTTACATCACCCCCCCCTCTGTTTTTAGGCTTGCGCCCCTGATGATTGTGGCTTGTGTGGTATCTGTTCATTCTCTCTACCCAGTGTGAAGCTCTCTGTCCCCCAACACACGCACACACTCTCATCCCTGCGATGTCACAACTTTCCAGCAACTCAGTCCGAGAGCACATGAAATGGGTCAGTGTTTGTTTTCCCCCTTATTTGCATTTGTTTCAGTTTCATATCTTTGCGTTCAGAGCTTAAGTCTTTTGTTCCTGTCACATGCTTCCACTGCTAGTCCTGTGGTGCCAAAATGTGCTTCATGTTCACATCCGCTCCTAATCTGTTTGTGACCTCTGCATACATTCTCAAATTCACCCTTAACCTCTGACTTAAACAACCCCCCAACTGGAAGTCAGCAAAATCAATTCTGTTCAACCTGACAAATCAATATTAGCAGTGGTCAGAAAAAAAAGGGAAATTAGGAAATGTCGATGGCTCAGATTACTTTAACACTTGTGTTTGTGTATGCAGGCTGGGTTGCTGGGCTGTGAGGCAGTGCTCTCCAGTATGGCTTTGATGCAGGCCAGTTCCACACCCAGCCATAAAAAGATGGCCACTCCATTGGGCCAGGGTCAGAGAGACAACCACAGCCACAGCCACGGGCATAACCACAACCACAACCAGAACCAAAACCACAACCAGAACCACAGCCAGGATGCCCATAGTCACCACAGCCACATGGTCCTGCCCTCTGGAGTCAGCTGCCCACCAATGGTAAGCTTGGCTCTGTTGCCACCATTTTCATGGAATCACAGAGGATTTTATGGAATTTGCCAGAGGAGGTCCGGTAATGTAATCTGCGCTTAATTTGACTGGCCCATTTGTACTGGATAAAGGATCTGTGTAATTTCCCCAAACAGACTGTATCAAAACATTACCACAGAGAGATTCCTGTCAGTGTTATGCAACACGTGGCACACTTCCATACAGTAACACCACCCAACAAAATAGAAATTGCATTGCCTTCTATAGGTATTTTGGAGATTCTTTCTCCTTGTAATTTAGCCATCGACAAAAATGGAAGTCTTGTCATAAACTTTCCTCCCAGATTTACTCCCATTGCGCTGTTATTACCATAACATATAAAACTCAGAAGTTTCAGAAGAATCTAATAGATTTCATTTGTTCGTGCTTGCAGCTCATTAATAAGGATGGAGAGTTCCACTCTTCCAGGCTGCTGGAGGAGAAGGACATGCAGTCCAGCCAGAACCTGCAGCCAAAGAAGAAGAACAGAAAGACAGGAACGCCTACCAAAGTGAGAGAAAAAGCACAGGCAAGTAACCAGCCTGTCTGCGTGATTGCATGCTTCTTTGCATGAATTTATTCGAAGTTCCATTGTCAAGTGTGTGTATGTTTCTTCCTTTTTGAATTTTATGTTTTTGTGTTTGTATGTATACAGGTGGAGATGCCCGATCCCAGCGATGACAGCTCCCTCAACTCCCAAGTCCAAAAGAACTTCATCTGTGAGCACTGCTATGGAGCATTCCGGAGTAGTTACCACCTGAAACGGCACATTCTCACCCATACAGGTGTGCTTTTCAACGTTAACAGACTCCTGCTTTCATGCAGCACAAATTCAGATGTAAAAGCAGAAAAGTTAAAAGGCAAGCACCTGCGCTGAGAGCCAAAGCTGCTTGAATCCAGCATTTCTTCTAAAAGTAGTGGTATTAATAAGGTGTTTGTCCCCTTTTTGCTGCAGTAAGTCTCTACTCTTCTGAGAGGGCTTTACAGTAGATGTTGGAACATTGTTGTGAGGATTTGATTGTATTCAGCCACAAGAACATTAGCGAGGTCAGGTACTGAAGTTGTCACTCCAACTCATCACAAAGGTATTGGATGGAGTGCCATCACTCCAGAGAACCCAGTTCCACTTCTCCACACCACAGTGCTGGGGAAATGCACCCCAAAGCTCATGTGGAGCAGCCCATCCTATTCTTTTCAATAGAAATTATACATGCTGTGCAGTGGAACACCTGTATCAGTCATGGGTGTACCTTAAATTAGCTGAATTAATTCAGATGACCTTGCTAAGGTCACAGGTGTTCAGACAGTGTCCTACATCAAAAAGTGCACATATACATATACACTATATAGACAAAAGTATTGGGACAGACCTCCTTATTATTGAGTTCAGGTGTTACAGCTATACCCATTGCTAACAGGTGTATAAAATTAAGCGCATAACCTTGGGGGTTTGGCAAATGCCAGGAGAACATTACATGCCTGACTTCATTGTGCCAACTGTAAAGTTTGTGGAAGAGGGATAATGCTATGAAGTTGTTTTTCAGGGGTTGGCCTAAACCCCTTAGTTCCAGTGAAAGGAAATCTTAATGCTTCAGCAGACCAAGACCTTTTGGACAATTCTATGCTTTCAACTTTGTGGGAACAGTTTGTGGGAACAGTTTTTTTCCAGCATGACTGAGCCCCAGTGCACAAAGCAAGGTCCATTAAGGCATGGTTGGGTGAGTTTGGTGTGGAAGAACTTGTCAATGTAACAAGCTCCGCTCACTTGCTGCACAGCCAGCAGTTCATTCTCCAGCTCCTTACACAGACCACAATGTAATCTTAAAAGTATCAGGGGGTACAGTTGTCTCTTGTTTTTATTATGCCTCACTGTATAAATTTATGTTTTGTATGTAGGAGAGAAGCCTTTTGGGTGTGATATGTGCGACATGCGGTTTATTCAGCGCTATCACCTGGAGAGACACAAGCGTGTACACAGTGGAGAGAAGCCTTATCAGTGTGACCGCTGTCAGCAGGTCAGTAACTCGCACACAAGATACCAATCTCCTGGCGTACACTGAGAGAACTGACTGTAATCATTGTAATCATCAAATAGTAAGAATGTCCAGAAAAGTTTTATAAACTTGTATAGATTGTTACCCCAGTCCTGATTAGAGTTGATTAAAATTGCCCCAGTCCTGGTCCAGTATTTATTTTTTCACAGCTAATACAGCCACACAGTGCACAGTTCAGGTGGAATAACATTATTAAAAACAATTTCAGTAAGATAGCAGCTGTGCTGCTTGTTATTTTAAAATGCTATCACATTTTTATGTATATGGACCATTCCGCAGAGTAAAAAAAAAAACAACTTTTAAAAAAACAGTATTTAAGTATTCAGTCCTTAGATATTTACAAGGATTATGTTATGATCTATTTAATCTATTTAAACTCAAGACATTAATTGAGATAATAATGAGCCAAATATATACAAAATCATAATTTATAAGGTGCTTTCCATTTGGAGATGGCTGTCCCAAACCCTAACCCCTAAAATTCAACTTGTAAAAAAATGCATTTATTCATTCATTCATTCATCCATTCATTTATATTTTTATTCATTTTTAAAGATTTATTGATTGCTTTTAAAGTAAAGTAGAAACATTTAAGTTTACCATGAGTTTCATTTTAAAATAAAAAAAATAGATATTCAAAAGAATTGTCATTACTAAAACAGTCACCACTGGAACATTTGGTAAAGTGTTGGTAGCGTTGTTTTTGTCAGTGACAAAATGGAATTTTCAGTCATTTATTTTCTTAAAATAAAAATAACTAAGGTATTAGTAAGGTATTAGGTCACTCAAAGCAAAAGGATTATAGTCAGTTAAAAGTCCGAAACGGGTTTTGAACTCTTTGAACCAGTTCAGCAGAAATGATGCACATATCTGCCCGGTACCGCTGATACCGATGCAGATACATAAACATTTATGGAATGTAGACATTGGGACGAGATCCACCTAGACCAGGTTGGAATGAAAACATGCAACCACACCGACTTTGATAAGATTGAACACCTCTGACATAGACTAACAGTGCAGAGACATATAACATTTAGCACAGTAGCCCAGCGCCACCTGAACACAATGAATACATCATCATCAAATATCAGTTTAAAACCTAAACACATGTCTAATCTGCCTGTAACAATATGACTCCAAAATCATTGTGACTCCTTATTAAAATCAGTTGGTTTTTAGATTGTCCATAGTGTGATACTTAACTGATACTTTTTTGGGACTGTTTTTTTTTTTTATGTGAAAAAGCATCTGCACACTCAAATCTGTGTAAATCTGACTAATTCTTTACTGTTTTATGTGTTTACTTTCAGCTGCTCTAACATGAGCAAACTACTGCTTTTCTCAGTGCTGTAGACATGCACTCTAATTTTACATGCAGTTGGTTTAGCTTTGTTTTTACTAAAGGCATCTAGCCTAACCGCAGTCAAAACACTGGCAAGTTTACATTTTCTACTTCAAAATAGTTCCACACTGCAAACATTTCAACTGCTTGTTAGCTTCTGAAAATGTACCTCAGTGCTACAGGTTGTGGAAAATGTCTGTTTATGTCACCTCTATGACAGCGGCATAAACACAGCACATTGGGGTAAAATAGCCTGAACAAGGCATTGAAATTAGATCAAGCTTTCAGACTGGACCTGGCTCCAATACTAATTAGAAGTGTAACAACACACTCAGCCCATGAATAGATTCGATTTTCCGTACTGGGTTCATGATTTGATATTTTCACAATATTTTGAACAAAATTCAAATGAAGAATTATGAGTATTAGTCTTGTTGTTGCACAACTTATTAATAACATTTGAACTGGGGGGCAGAAGCTATCGACCAGTGAAAATGCATGAAATGGCAAAATTAATCCATCGTCACAATGCACACTGCCACATTTTTGCATCTCACTGTCACAATGTCATGATGCATTATTACACCTCTAATACTAGTCTTTCAAACCAGAATGGGACATCCTGATGAAATAGTATTTTAAAGAGTTAGTGCTAGTGTTGTAGCCAAAAGTGAGACCTGGACAGACTCCTCGTCTAGCTCTGATCAGACTGTAGTCTTCTGCTTCAAATAACCAGTGTTCGTCTTTCTTTCTTTCTCTTTCTCTGTCACTCGTCCTCCTTCTCTCCCACCCACAGAACTTCTCTAGGACGGACCGGTTGTTGCGGCACCGGCGGCTGTGTGCTGTAGGCATTGCTAAGGAGGAGAACCAGTCGTGCTGTGAGGGCCGCTCTTACTCACAGGACCCCCCTCAGCACACAGCATCCTGGAGCCCCCTACAGGCCAACAGCAGCAACAGCAGGCTGGCTGTGTGAAGCTCTGTGCTCTGATGGAAGCCTCTGGTCAGCCAGCTCAGTCGGAGAGGAGTGGACTCAATGCAGCCACCTGGGGGCGCTCTACTGTGCCAGACTGATCCCAGAGTTTCTGGCAAAGACTCCATCTCCAGCCCCGCTCCAACCAGGTCAATATTCAGCCACAGACGGTGGAAGTGTTTTTTTGTATTGTTTTGACTTGGGCGGAGGGGGATCTTTTTGTATTGTTCTTTTTAAAGTAGATGGTACTGACCCTGGAAGGGTTGGAGTAGTTTGTTATACTGCACAGGCAATAATGAGTTCAGTTAGCAAGTAGAGGATCAGTGAGATGGGGTTATTACTACTACATCCTTTGATAGTTCAAGTGACAGGATAGAGAATGATTGACACACATAACACAGCCAGTTAAATGTGTTGAATTGCATTTGGGATGTCACAAGAATAATATCTTTGAACAGGTTCGGGGGCTTCAGCCATCGTCACATGTGGCCTTGAAATTGTCAGAACTAAAACTTGCTCCAACCTTTTGTGGCACATGTCTGCAGCAAGATAACCAGTAGTGCAAGGAGGTGCTAACCAGTGTAAAACTAACTAATACAACAGCTGAAGGGTTGTTATCCATTCTGATCATTTGAATTTTTCCAAACCAGTGCAAACAGATTTGGACAACCTGGCCCTTAAAGATGTGGTTCAGTGAAAATTCAAATTTACACAGTTTTCCACTGTGGCGTCCAAGTTTTGCTGCATTAGTTTAGCTCTGTGGCTGTGTTGCTAGCAAACACTAGAAGTCAGTAGTCACCCAAATCTTTTCCGTAAATACATCCCCAGAGCATGTCTCAACCCTCTCAAACCTCATTGAGATTTTCATTAAGGTTGCGCACGTGACTTGCTGTAAATTATAAATATGAGGTTGAAGTTTTACGTTGTCCTAAACTACTTTAACAATCTGCACAGCCTTAATGAAGACCTAGATGCAGTTTGAGCGAGTTAGAAGTTTTAGGGATGTAATTACGGAAAAAGATTTGGGTGATTAATGACTTCTGGTGTTTAGCAGTGTTAGCCCCGTAGCTCCAGCGCTAAACTAAAGAAGGAAAATTTGGACACTAAACATGTCTCGTCTGACATGGTAAGTGGAAATTGGTGTCCATTAGATTTTCAGTCAACCATTCCTTTTAACAGTGTAAGTGGCAAGAGTTTTGCATCCAGCTACAAGAGTACGAGACTGCATGGACAGATGTGATCTGGAAATGAGAACACATGTCTGGGGACAACTGTCAAACTTTTGGAGCTAGGGGACAGCCCCTCTAAAACCTGCCCCCAAATTCCTCTAGTCACTGCTCATTTAACGTCAAGTATAAGCAATAATACCAGCAAAACAAACTAGCTAGAGAAACTGTTTATTTTTACAGCATGTAATGTGTTTGCCATGCACTCGTCTACATGCATAATTGGAGTTTTTGAGGGGATTTTTCAGCCATGCTTATGTTGACGTCCATGGAATAACGACAGGCTTGTTTGTCAAATAGTGCTGACGAGCCCACCTACTTTGACCTCCACCTTTACGAGGAGTTGGATTAGTTTACAAATTTCGCACTCTGTTTGTTCGCACCATAATAAGCCTATATTTCCATCCACATTTAGCCCAAGATTTCTCATGGCTGTCCCCGGACGTTCTCGTTACAAGATCCTGTCTGGTCCAGCGAATGATGAATCAGTTATGATCAACACTTTTGTAGCCCTAGCAGTTTGAAAGCCACTGATTCATACAAATGCTATCAGATGAGAAGCAAACAAAAAGTCAGATTGCAATAATGCTTATGTTGTTTGAGGGACTTTTCTACCTTCTAGGGTACATCTAGGAAATTAATACATACTGGTGCAGGTCATACATTCATTGAAAAGGTCATGAAAGGCATTTGTGTTTATCCTTTGCAATTTTTATGTGCTTATGAACTGTTCGTTTATGGATACTACTTGTCTTATAAACAAGTCAGATCCAGGTTGGAAATGGATCATTCAGTGACTGGATCAGTTTTTACTAGGTCTTGTATTTCTGACAGTGCGTCTTAAGAACTGTAATTGGACTCAAAAACACTGGATCGATTTGGGCCAAACAGTATGTGCTTTTAACACTTAGTCATAGTCATTTTTTATATCTGAACCTATTACAGACTTTGAGAACACAGACTACATGCAGTTTTCATCTGCTGAATTATTAAGTTAATATATTTTTTTATTTTTGCATTTTCCAAGACATTTTCTGTAGTTATAGTTTTTAGGCTGCTGCAGGTGTTTAAACTGGTAGTCTCGATAGTCCTGCCCCCTTTTGTAATAAGTAGGTTTGCATGAAGTTCAGTTCCTCAAAATGTATACTGTATTGTGATTGTTAAAAGAGAGAAGAAAGTATTTTTTGGAACCATTACTATTATTTTTTTGGTTTGTATTTTTTATCATGCTCAAACATGCACACTAAACTTTCTTACCCAGCTAGACATGTAGTGAATGGAGATATAGGGCCTCAAACACCAATAAATTGATTTCTTTTACAAGAAACATTTGCTTTCTTTTGCCTCTGTTAGCATTTGAAGACAGAAGGTCATACATAGGCCTATGTAGTTTTTGTTGACATGCTGTACTGTGTACTGCCACCAGGTGGCACCTCGTGCCCAATTCTTGTGGCAAAGTCTAATTGTATCAAAAGTACCGACTGCAAATGTTTGGCTTTTTAACCTCTAAAAAGGGTGTCATGAGTTTGCGATGATTTGTTGGCTATTACAGCGCTTACGACACGCCCAGCTGACCCACTGCAGTGGCCGTGAGAAGCATCTTAGGGTCCGGCGTTGTTCGTAATGACAAGAGGGTAATGAGGTTATTTCAAGGCTGCGCAAGCCAGCGGAGGGCACTGCACTACTTAGTGAAGTCATGTCTCCATCTCCAAGCTTCTGACCACGTTAAGGTGAACTAGAGTGGGTGAGATGGCAAACATAACGTCACAATTCTTTAATACCTTTTCATGATACACAGTATGCATTACAATATGTTTTAATTCAACATATGTGAAAATGACTAATAAGGAATTGTAATAAGAATCTGCTGGTGGAAATAGTAATAAGACCAGATGATGCCATAATGGGCTGATACCCAATCAACTACGCAATGCGAAGCCCTCAGAAAGTCTACACTGGAAACGTTAAAGGGGAATTCCAGTGATTTTTCACAATTTCTGCTTAATTCAGTGGTTGAGTTGTACATACTTTTATTGTGAAAAAACGGTTCATTTATAGAGACGTACTGACTCAGATTTCTTTACAGTGGTGCTGATATGAACCAGGGGTCGCCATGTCTAGCTACAATGCAAATATAGCCATTTTATTTACAATCCAAAACCACCACTGAACCTTCATGTTTCTTCTGAGTTAATATGTATAATGTTGATGATGTTGGGGATTATTGTGCCTTAGAACACCCTTCATGTATCCATCCGCCATGGATGTATGAAAAATAAACTGATTAAAATACATTTTGACAAAACGTAAACAAACTTTTCAGCTAATAGCTTGAGAGAACTAGCTACAGGTGTGTAACATGAATAAAAGTAAAGTAAGTGGCTCACAGGAGATTCTAAAAATTATACTACTAACTGAATCCTTTAGCAGGCTAGCAAAAATGGGAGAAACGGTATTCCAGCTCTCTTTTCTCCACCTCATGGTTAGTTTGTCCTCAACCGTTTTTGGCTAGTTAGCCGTGGCTCGACCCCATTGGTATCCAAAAGGCGGCTGGCTTAACTGCAGCATCTAAGTTGGACTTGATCCATGCAGTTGTTGAGTGCTGTAGAAGGACTGGCAGTACCAACAGTAAACTCAGAAACGCGTACTGGTGTAATTTATCATGACAATGATTACATATCGTCATATTGCACACCGCTAATGTGGACTAGGTAGATTTTTAACTACTGATCGCTGGAACAGTGAAGGGCCGCTTTCCCGGACATGGATTTCCCAGTCTTGGACTAAATTCCAGTGTCAGTGGTGAATCACCTTTTAGAATGTCTTTTACATCTAGCTTTAGGCTTTCCTAAACTCACAGTTTCACTCTTTAAAATAAAGGTGCCTGATAGAAGAAGCACTTTTGGATACTTAAAAAGAAAAAATTTGGTTCTTCAAAAAGGTTCTTCACACTCACACATGACATTCATAAAAAGCTTCCCTAAAAACACCCATTAAAAGTTTTTAGGAAATTTTTGTAAATGAGATGTGTGAGCGAAGAACCCTTTACATATTGTTAAGGTTCTAGGAAGAACCTTCAAATTGGTCTATGAATGTGCATTACAGAAATGTTCTTTAAACCTTTGAAAGGTTATTCATACTCACAAATCTCCTTTTCAAGCATGGTTCTTTAAGGAACCTGAAGTGGTTCCTTTATGGCATCACTCAAAGGACCCCTTTATGTACAGTACCTTCCATAAATATTGGCACCCCTGGTAATTATGAGCAAAATAAGCTGTAAAAAATATTTTTATTTACTTATTCTTTTGATCTTTCATTCAAAATATTAGCAAAATCTAGCCTTTATTTCATTTTATAATGAAAAAATTGAAAGGAAATATCTAAAAAGCATCTACAACAATGTTATGAAATGAAGATTTTTATTAAATCTATAGGTGTCACAAGAAATTCCTATGAGTAAAATCTAACTGAAGTATATTTCCACTCATATTTTATGTTTTTAAGTTCACCTGAGCGATTAGGAACACTTAAATGGTCAGCCATGACTTCCTAATTCACTGGGGAATATGTATGAGATGAAACACAGGCCAAATGCCCTCAGTCACCCATCACTATGAGAAAGACCAGAGAGTACAGCAGTGATGTGTGACAAAAGTTGTTGAGTAGCAGTGGCACAAATCAGGAAATGGCTACAAGAAAATAGCAAAAGAGTTGAAAATGTGCATTTCCACTATCAGAGCAATAATTAAGAAATTCAAAACAACTGGAGATGTTAAGAATCTGCCGTGAAGAGGACGTATGTCTCTACTGACCCCATGCACAGTGAGGAGGCTGGTTCAAGTGCACAAAGAATCTCCAGGGATCACAAATGGGGAACTGCAGAGATTAGTTAGGTCTTGGGGTCACAGCGTCTCCCAAACCACAATCCAAAACCATCTATAACAGTTGTGGTCAGAAGGTTAGACCTAAACTCTATAGAAAACCTGAGGCATGAGCTGAAGAGGAGAGTCCACAGTGTGGACCTCCGAATCTGAAGGATCTTTACATTAAGTAAACGTTCTTCACACTAACAAATTTGTGAGGTTCTTCACACACAAGACTCATTTTCACATATGGTTCTTTAAGGAACTTAAAGCGGTTCTTCAACAGCAACGTTCAAAGAACCATTTGTGGCACTTCTCTTTTTTAAATAGTGTGGCTTTGTATAAACTGATATCCTACTGGAGCATCAGCTATGATGTTCAGCAGAAATGTGTTAGAAAACTAGATAAACGAATGCAGGGTAAAGAGCAGTCTGGCTCTGCGGGGTTTCAGAGGGGATTATGGATGGTTTCTGCCCGGGTTAGTAGCTCTGATTTACTGTGCGTGTGGACAGGGAGCATTTACTGCAGTCTCTCCTTAATGATGAACACAGTGATGGGGTCGAGAGAACGTGGGGGTTGGGGAGATTCCTAGACAACCAGACCAGTCATGTAACGCTGGAATGTCCAATTCCAGTGCCAAGCAGAGCCTATCACAGCACTGCACAATTCACCTTCAGCTGATCGTAGTTTGGCTTTGGTTAGGCCAGCTGACCTGCTTGAAGAACTGAATCAGATGCGCAAAAGCAGCAGCACTCAGTGTTCTAATACACTGATCATATTTCTATGGCCTGGCAGAATGCCTGGGGATTTGGAGAAGCATTCAATGCTAGGGTGCACATCAGGAACACTTTGCATGGACATTGACTGGCCCATAGCTCCACTTGTAACTCATCCAGTACTGCTAATTAAGGCCTTTGGGATTGCTAGATTAGGGTTGGAACTAATGTTTAACCACATGGCACAGTGGTACTGTCAATGTCAAAATCCATATTGTATTAATTTCCATTTTCTTGCTTTTGGTGAGTAGTAAAAGTTGCTATTCCAATGCAATTATGAATCAAATCAAAGTAGCCAGAGTTTTATCTGCAATATAAGAGTTCCAGACAGTAGTGGTCATAGGAACCAGAGGTCACAATGTCTTCCATGTATATATAGCCATTTTATTTACTATCCAAAGCCACCAGTGAACCCATGTCTTCTGAGTCTTTTATGATGGTAAAATAGTGGAAAATCAGACAAAAATGTTTTCGTTTGGGACTAATAGTAATAAATCCACATTCTTTAGGCCAAAAGCTCAAAACTATCATAAAACAATGTCTCAGACATCATGCAGTGTATTCCTAACCACTTAAAGGCGCAGTATTCGGTTCTAGAGAATGATTGTTTATATTTGAACTCAATAGCAAAACAACTACACCACTCCCTTCAGAAGCTCCGCCCCCCAAATTGGACGAGCATTGTCAAGGCTAGGCGAAAGTTACTGGGCTGGCAAACTTATTTTTAGGTCTGGCCTTTAAAACCCGGACAAATTGTACGGACAAATACCATGATATAATGTTAGAGTGAACAACCACACAGCAAGTATTGTAATTAATATTAGCTGGGGTGTGCATTAGCAAAGTGTTGCTACAATTGCTGCTGTGAAGCTAACCAGTCGCTGTCACAAATATTAGCAAATGGGACAAAACAATATACTGACTTCTGTGAAACAGCAAAAATAAGTTAATTAAGTCAACTCTCAATGAAGGGAAAGTCCGCTACTGTAAAACCTAAAATGATAGTTTAAAAGTCAGAGGTACTGGCAGAGAACTTACCACTCTGTAATGTCTTCTGAGTTTCTCAAACGCTAGAAGGCGCTCCAGAGCAAGTCCAAAATGAAAGGGGTAAGATGGAGCATTTGAGCAAAATCATAGTTTGTAAATGCTTAAACATTTCTAAGATAAAAGAATACATTCACTTCCTGGACACAGAACAAACCCGGACCACATCCGGCATTTAGATGCGGCCCACATACCACATGGAATGACGGCACAGAAGTGGGCCAGATGCGGTTGCCAGAACCCAGCCTGTTTACTGCCATTACAGGGCCACATCTCAGCCACCCAAAAACCACCAGTGCCAGAACTGACCCACCACTTAAAACCATTAGTACAAAAACCAGGTCATTACAACAACTGCCCTCTTGGGTGGGAATGCTGCACAGTGCCATGAGGCTCAGAAAAAGGGGGTGTTTCCCACTCTTGGACTACCAGCTGCAGATGGCTATGGTGTTAATGAGATTTGAACTCATGATTTTTTGAGGAAGGAACAAGTGTTTATCCCATTGCACTACCCAGCTACTTCCTTTTACAAGCCTACATGTCCTACATGTTTACTACACTGTAAAAAAGATGTGCTTAATTTAAAATAAATAATTTTAAGTAGCCACAAATCATTGTAAACTAAATCTGAATTAAACTGCAAACTGATATGTAGTAGTGTTCCTAGTAGGCAGATTGTGTTGAATTACCTAAAATTAGCATTTTAACCCAGCATTTCTCTTTGTTGAAATAAGAAATAAAATGTCACAAAAGCTAAAACATTTTAGGTTGGGTTTTTTACAGTGTACTGTGCCATATATAGCCAAGATCTGAACGTAAACTATGCTCCCTCACAGTCCTGTTAATCCCTGTTTAAAATATAAATGATTATCATGTAGCTCATGTCAGCAATGGCAATGTTTGCCAGAAGTGGCCCAGATCTGTTTTGAGGCATGTGGGCCATCCGAGCATTTTAATATGTGGGCCACTTTTGGCTCACATGTAGTTAGCCAGTGCCGACCATGGGCCAGCAGTGCCATATCTCTGCCAGAGGTGGCCCCGCATGCTATCTGGGAAGGACAAATGGCTCTTTCTAACATTTTGGTTGCCAATCTGCTCTAAAAGCTCCCTCACAGAACGTTTTTTACATGAAATAGCCCAACATGGCTGCAGTGGGAGAGACATTCCTTGTGATAAGTTGCTGTGGTTCAGTCAAAGATGTGCACGTGCTATTTGTGCTGTTCTGTGTTGGGCTGTGGGGAGGTTTATGTGAGTTTACTCTCTTTCACAGAGCAGAAATGTTTGGGTACAAGTGACCTGCCTGCTATCTCGACCGTTCCAGCCTGAGCGGCGGTTCTTCAATACTGCCTGTTGAATGAAAGAGCATCAGCCTTTAAAGCGCCATGTTTCGGGTCTTTCTTGCTGGCGTCACGATATTTTTAGACTCTATTCATGGCGGAGGGGTTCGTGCAAGGCGTTGTGAGGCAAAGTAGTCCTTAGAAAAATTATTTTGTCAGATTTACCATAATTACCATCATCAGTATTACATGTAAAAACTCAGAGGACACGTGTCGGTTCACCGGTGGTTTTGGTTAGTAAATGTAATGACTGTATTTGTGTTGTAGACATGGCGACCCATTTCACATCAAACACCTCTCTTTACACCTCAGCTACTATGCAGAAATTTGGAAAAGCGGGTGGAATTCCCCTTCAGACACGGGGATATGAGTGAATGTAATTGGTTAGTAAATCTCCTCCTGCTACGTTCTCGTTAATAAATGATTCGGCGGCTGCCGCAGACCGCGCGCGCCCGCCCGTCCGTCACGCTCTTGCCGGCGCGCGCGCCCGTCTCCGCCTTCATTAGCGCTGATATTTAAGCACGCGCATTAAAATTTCACTCCCGTCTCGCGGAGCGCAGCTGCGCGCGCTCGCCTAAGTATTAACACGGCCTCGCTGCAAAATGACGAGAATGAAATATTGATAAAGCGCCTCGTGTTCCTTATGAAAGCTCCGGGCTAAAGCGTGACTACCATGAGAGCAGTTAGTTGAGTGCGGAAGACGCTGGTGAGGGGCCTGGATCTAAATGTGCCACTCTGTTCTTTATAGCAACGCTACAGGCACAGTCCGCGAGGAGCGAGGGAACAGTCACTGTCCACTTTATTAGAAACACCTTCCGCTCACTGGCCACTTTATGAGGTGCAGGTCCGCACAGCCTGCAGCCTAGGGCTGGGCAATATGACAGTATTTATCGTCATCATAATAAATTACATCACGATATGTCACGATGGTTTTCTGAGCATGTTGTGGATATTGTGAGTACTTAAAATCACTTCCCAACTGGATGTTTAATTAAAAAGACCCTAATTAGTTCTGTTTTATTTGGCAATGTTGAATACAAGTAATTGGGTTCATAGTTTTTGATGGTATTTTTAAAATGCGCCGCTACTTTGTCTGTTCTAACTTATCAGATGTCAGAAAAAATAAATATCATGACACATTGTGCATCATGAAGTATTGTGATATTACATTTTGCCATATCACGGCCAGTCATTCATCACTGGTCAGCGTCTGACCACAGGACGTTGACCAAATATTGTTTGGGTGGTGGAGCGTTCTCAAAATAGCAGTGACACTGACATGGTAACAGGATAGTGTTGCTGGGGTTTTTACAGGGCTAGGCCAAAAATGTCCAGCCAAAAGCAGTGACGTGGTCACTGATGAAGGGCGAGAGGATGACAGACACAAACTGCGCATAGAAAATGATCCAATGAGACCATTGTGTCTAACTCTGTACACCAGCAAGAGCTACAAGGTGGGGGTTTCTAATAAAGTGGCCAGTGACTGTATATGTAGCTCCACAAAAATGAGCTATTGGAGTAATTACAGGGGGGCCTACTCTCAGTAAGGAAGGCTTGTAATGTCTTGCTGTGTGTTATGAATAAAGATTTTCTTCACTAGGAGCCAAATTAATCAGAGTCGTAAACCTACAGGCTGGTACAAGACTTGGTCAGAGGAGAAAGGAAAGGAGCTCTAAAGGCAAACATCTAAGGGTGGAAAGAGTAGAGAGCATCACTACTTAAGGGTGAATTTCACTGCTTTTTCTGCTTTTCTGCGTAATGAAGATGTAAACAGAGTCATTCAGAGTGGTTTGATGTGTAATGCCACGTTGTAGAGAGAGACATTTTTTGATAATGTGAAAGTTTTTTTGTTCAGTTTGTTCAAGTAATAGATTTTACTCATCATTACTCATATTGTACTGTATGGCTCTATCTGTGTATGGGCAGCTCTCGCTGTGTGTGTCTGTGAGTGACCTTGAGTATGGGGCAACGAGGTGTTTTGGCGTGTGCCGAAAAGGCCTCATCAAAGTCTGTGGCCCGGAAATGCACACACACAGTGAGATTCTGTTTGTACCATGAAAAATATTAAAAATCTCTTTGAAAAGGAAAAGCACATACACAGCAGAGACTTAACTGAAACCACATAAGTTTAAATTAATAGATAAAGTTCATAAAGCTCAAAGACCTAGGTCTGAGTGTGGCCTTGGCCTATTATTATTTAATACATCACTTCTTGGCTTGGAAATATAGGAAGAAATTTTGATAAGAAAAAGGATGACGTTAATAATGACGTGAATAATGATGTGTAAAGCGATGTACAGAATCGATCTAGGGTTTGGAAATCAGGGTGTTCAAGGTGACCATGACATATTGGAGATATAACTGTGGGTTTTTGTGGGGTTGGTCTGTTGCAGCCTGGAGCAACTCAGGTTAACGCTTGTATTTGTGGGGCCTTAATCTTTATTAAAATATTGAACCTTTTCTCTTTCTTTTCATGGTGTTTAATTGTTTTCTGTTTTGTATTTGGTGAAGTTTTATTTTTGAATTAGAAGAATGCTGTTTTTCTACAACACTAGAAAAAGTCAGCATTGTTCACAGTGGTAGTGATAGGAACCAGATGTCTGATGAGGTTAATGCGTTAAAAAGCTTCCTAGCAGAAAGATTTTACATGAAATGGTAATGAATGCACTGCCTGAAGCCCAAGACATTGTTCTTCAATAGTTTTGAGAGTAGATTTTGGCCTAAAAGTATTTTTTATGTCCATTAGTGGCAGAGAGGTACACACGCGGCACTGTTGTTGCGATTGTTAGCATTGCTAAGAAATTTGGCTATGCTTGTTGTAAATCACTTGTGGTTTTCAGTCTGTTGCACATATCAATTAAATATCGCTTGTTTCTATGCTCATTGTCCATTTTATCAGCTCCACTTACTATATAGGTGCAGTTTGTAGTTTTACAGTTACACACTGTAGTCCATCTGTTTCTCTGTATACTTTGTTCGCCCCCTTTTGTCCTGTTCTTCAATGGTCAGGACCCCCACAGGACCACCACAAAGCAGGTATTATTTGGGTGGTGGATCATTCTCAGCACTGCAGTGACACTGACGTCGTGGTGGTGTGTTAGTGTGTGTTGCGCTGGTACGAGTGGATCAGATCAGTTTTTAAACACCTCATTGTCACTGCTGGACTGAGAATAGTCCACCAACCAAAAATATCCAGCCTGCAATGTCCTGTGGGCAGCGTCCTGTGACCACAGATGAAGGACTAGAGGATGACCAACACAAACTGTGCAGCAACAGATGAGCTATCGTCTCTGACTTTACATCTACAAGGTGGACTGACAAGGTAGGAGTGTCTAATAGAGTGGACAGTGAGTGGACACAGTGTTTAAAACTCCAGCGGCACTGCTGTGAATGATCCACCACCCAAATAATACCTGCTCTGTGGTGGTCCTGTGGGGGTCCTGACCATTAAAGAACAGGGTAAAAGGTAGCTAACAAAGTCATCTCGCTACAGTCTGTAACTGTAGAACTACAAAGTGCTCTTATATGGTAAGTGGAGCTGATAAAATGGACAATGAGTGTAGATACAAGAAGGTGGTATATGTAATAGCTTTATGATAAATAAAGAGCTGCTGTACTGTTTTAAAACAACTAAATAAAAATAAAATAGTAAGAACAAAAAATATAGTAGCTATTTAATATCACATCAGCTAGCTAATAAACTAAAGGAGAACTATTATGATTTAATAACACTGAAAAGGGTACTGTTGTGAGGAAGAATGGACTGTATCTGGTGGTGAATTTAGGAGCTTGTGATTTAATTTTTTTCTCTAATGCTCCATTTTGTCATTCACTTTGACACAAAACAGTAGTAAGGAAACACAGGTAAGGACAGTAAGCCCTGAGCAAGATTAATTATCCAGCCTCAATTCTCTCTTGTACTGGAAGAGCCCCTGTCACCAACACCACATGGGACACTGGGGGATTAAAGACAGATTCTGCAAGCTCCTCACGACCTTATCCAAATAATTCATACATATTCATGCAAAATTTAAAACACTCCCGTTAGCAGCTGTACGGTTTTACCGTATTAAGAACCCGCATACAGTGCAAAAATAAACCTCTGAAATGATGAATGACACCCTTTTCTTTCCATTCTTATGTATGAAACAAAACTGATTAATAAGAACAGTCTTGTGTTAACTTAGCATCACAAGTTAACAATTCAACTATCATGTATGTCATCAGTGTCAGAAACTACATCAGCAAGTCTGTTTAAGATTACTTTAGAACATGACCTATAGTATATGAGAATTTAGGTTCTTAATGCGGGTTCTTAATGCGGTATTGTTCTGTATAGCCCCAACATTGGTTCTGCTATTGGTATGATGCCAAGCTTGTAACAACAGAAGAACCCTTTTTAGTGCAATATAGAACCATGTACAACACATTCTCCATCAATCTGAAGAACCATTTCACCATGCAAAGAATCATTTGAGCTTGAAATGGTTCTGTATAGAACTTATGGGTCTAAATAGAACCATTGCCTTTACTAAAGAACCCTTGAAGAACCATCTTTTTTAAGAGTGCATGTGATTTTCAGGTGATGATAGGTATGTAACTTGCCGCAGAAGTCCAGTACAATGCCAAAGCTAAGCTTATTCCTCGAGAACATGTCCACTATTCATTCCAGTCATCTCTAGTAGTTTACTGACACTTAGATTAATAACTGGCTAATCACAGTGATTTATCTGTCCACTCAGGCTTTAGCAGGAACTTCAGTGTTTGTAAAGAAGCCATTTTTTGAGTTGTTCTTTAGAGTAAGTGTTTACATGATGTGTGCTGATTTTAAAATAGTTACTTAACAAGCAGTGATGGTGTTTCTTTGAAATATGGTATATATTTTTTAAATTTAGTGGGTAAGTAATCTAAAAGTATTCTCCTTGTAGAAAGTGATTTTAAAGAAAAGAAACAAAATATGACATGGACAGTGTTAATGGCACCCTTTCCTAAGATTTTGCTGCACACTCTTTAGCAGCAGTGACATCATCCAGTTGTTTTGGTAGCCATCTACAAGCTTCTTGCAGCTGTCTGCTGGTACATAGCTTCCTCACACTAGGCAGCACATTTCACTCTAAAATGCCTTTGCAATCTTCTGATTTCATCATTCCTTCAGTCTGGTTGAGGCCTCCAGTACCTGAGGCAGCAAAGCAGCCCACAACATTGTGGATCTACCACCACGTTGGACTGTAGGTAGCGTGTTCTTGTGCTTATCAGCTTCAGTTCATCTCCTATAAACAAATCGCTGGTCCGAACTGCCACAGAGCTGAACTGCCATTGATAATGTCATAATGGCCTTGGAGCTGATTGGCTGTCTTTTTGTGTTTTTTTTAGCTCCTCACTTCGCTGTTCATTCCTCGTGTTTTTATTCCTCCATCTTCGCACTGAAAGCAGTTGATTTGAATTGTTTTCGTTATTTAATAAATTTTAACTTATCTGAAGTTTTCTAAACCTCATGCCATAGGCTGATTGCTCTTCATTTTTCATCACCAGAAAGTCATTCTTTTATTCCTTTATTGTATTTTTCTTTCTTTCTTCTTTAAATTCTCAATTTCTTTCTGTTTCTCCCACAATTCATTCTTTTTCTTCTTTCCTTTTCTTTCTCCTTTCATACTTTCTTTTCTTTTTCATTTCTTTTTTGCTTCCTTCCCTCCTTTCTTTCTTCCTTCCTTCCTTCCTTTTTTCCTGCTTTAGTTTCTTTCCATTCAAAAACATGTAGTGTCAGAAACCACCCAAGAAAGTCTATTTTAGATTAACAACTTGACTTGTTTGACCCAAGTCTGTGATGATTTAGACATTCCAGTTTGCACAACACTAATTAGTGCCTTTTGTTCATTTGTTTCTACTACTTGTTAGCCACATTAGCCTCGCAGCTCCAGTGCGAAACTGAAGAAGCAAACTTCAGATGCTAAATATGTCTTGGCCGATTGATACCTTTGTGTTAAGTTTTGCCTGAAACATTGTTACATTGCTACTAGTATGAACAAGCTGAGCAGCCCCTCTGTGACAGAAACTCAAAACGTCAGGCCGGCTTGAGCTGACCAGCGCCTCATTGATAAGATTTATCTCGCTCAAGAGCCATCCACATTCCTAGTGACAGGACGAACGCCCCGGCGCCCTGCCAACAGCGTAAAAATCACTTTCCGAAAGAGGCATTTAGCCTCGACAGATACATTAACAGGCGGTGGCCCCGTGTCCCCCCCACATCAATCTACAGCTCGTTGGGACGTCCTGCAGTCCCACAGGCTCTCGCGCAGACTGTCAGGCCCAGCAGGAGACGCTCTCTCTCCCTTGGGCCAGATCAGGGGCCCGGGTGGCGGTGCCCCGAAACAGCACTCCTCTCCTTCCTGCTGGGTCATGACTTCTCTGTCATGTATACAAGCTGAAGTGTCTCGTGTTAAATTTGTTGGTTCACGAAAACATTCCGGCGTCCTCCAGGGACTCCGTTTTGAGGGCATGAGACTTGGTATTGGAAGTGGGCTTCAGTTCTTGAGATGAAGAGACCATCTAAGTCATGTTCGGTGGTTGCTTCTTTAGTGCTGCACTGAAGCTACAATGCTTATGTAGCTGACAAGCATTAGAACCTAATAGTTTAGCATTGTGCAAACCACAGGCCTAAATCATCTGTCACATTCCTCGAATATACATACATCAAGTAGTAAGCAATCTCAAACAGACTTGGCCGTGTGGTTTCTGACACGGTGACACTGTCTGACATACTGTTATCTGGGTCATTCCACCATTGCAGTGATAAATGGTTTCCTGCAAAATTGGAAGTCATGAAAATAAGCTCAAAGCAGAACTAAACCTCTGAAAGTTGATGTCTGTCTATTCTTTATTCTATTTTATTTTAGTGTTTTTAGTCATGTTGTGCCTAAACAAAACGGCATGTCACAACAGCGACTTTACATATACTGAAGTATTAATTTTTATATGAAACAAAAAATGTGATGTTTGGGTTTCAGTTTAAATTGCAAAAATGCATTAAAATTGTCTGTCCTATGTTAAAATTATTTAAAATATATAAAGATATTTCCGCATCTGAAGTCCTAAGATTTTGTCAGTGTCAGCGGTGTTACAGAAACATAACACTTCATTAGAACAAAACAAAACAGGAAGGTCTTTTTAAATAGTGTATTGTTTGGATATCTCAAAGAAAGAAAGACTGATCAAAAGTCCACAGTTAGTGAAATCTCTTTTTTATATTTCTGATAAATTCACAAAACATCATGTCAGTGGTGTTACTTGTTAATTGAAATCAAATAACAAAATGGATCAATTGTTGTAATTTTCTCTGATTTAAGTAATTTTGTCACTGGTGTTACTGTCAGTAGTGTTATAACTTCACAGATGTCGTTCAATATAACATCATAATGATAGATTAACCTACCTATTATAATGGACAATGGCAAATGTATAGTAAAAACAGCAATGTCAGCCAACTCAAATTTTGCCTGTAATTTTGTCTTCTGTCATAAACTACTTTTAGCTGTACCACCTCTGGCATTCAATTATTAAGTTTCTTTTAAAGAACAGTCTTGTTTTCCCCAGCACAGTTTATAACATATGTATCTTATGAAGTTATTTTGATTACATGCCTAATTAGTTTTGCTCCAATTATGCATCATGTCTTCTTAATTGGTTCTGGTTCTAAATTATACACTGGACATTTTTTTGCCTGGATTTGTGTGCATCATGGGTTTAACAATTTTATTACCAAAATATGATTTCAGGTCCCAAACTGTGAACTGTTTATGCAGTTGTTTTTCATGGGACAGACCCTTTTGCTAATGAAACTAATAAAAGGAGCATTTAGGCCTCCCCAACCTTCCATAAGCACCCGGTGGGCAACAAAGCTGCACCTCCGTTCCTGGAGCGTTTCTGCGGAGGCTTGCTTTTGTTCGCAAGAATGCGGCACTGCGAGAGTGCAACTACACAATCTACCACCGACGGAGAGACGCAGGGGCTGGCAGATTCGCTGCCAAGCACGTCCTGAGGCCTAATGCGCCTCTCTAGACATTACGCAATTACTTTTGACAAGGGTGTCATCTCACAGGTGTCATCTCTCTTGGATGACTATAATTCACAATATATGGGCCTCAGTCAGTCTTCCTTTGCATGGCTACAGTTTAAAATGCTGCTGCATGGATATGTTGATCAGCTAAGATTGGCTTCCATCATGTTTTAGCATTAACCTCACAGATCTAGTAGAAAACTAAAGTTTTAAGTAATTTCAGAGATGAATTTCTGACACTATCTGACAGTGTTAAAAAGTGGCTATAAGCTTCCATTACCTATTAGCTACATTAGCCTCTTAGCTCCAGTGTGCAAAACTAATGAAGGAAACTTCAGACATCAAGCAATCTTACCAAACTTTACCCCAGATGTAGTCGATCAGCAAAGACATGTTTAGTGTCCAAAGTTTGCTTCTTTAGTTTAGCGCTGGAGCTATGAGGCTAATGTTGCTAACACTAGAAGTCAATAGTCACCCAAATCTTTTTCATTAAGACATCCTCAAAACTTCTCTCAACCCACCCAAACTGCATCCAGATGTTCTTTGATGAAGAAAATGCATAAAACTTTACAGTTTAGCTGAATGCAGTGATCTGTCATTTTAGTAAAAAAAACTGTTAGGCCAAAATCTTTTCTCAAAACAATCGTAAAACAATGTTGCACACATCTGCAATATCTTTCTGTGTGGTAGCTTTTAGGGATATTGTTTGCTTCAGATGTCTGTTTTCTGTCACCACAATTCTGACTTGGCAAGTTTCTCTAGAAAAGAGTGTTTCATATCAAAGCATTCTGAATGACTTTGTTTACATCTTAATGACTCAATTATGCAGAAATTTTGAAAAATCTTTAAAATGACTTTCCATGTAAAACTGACTTAATCTATTTACTTCAGGGGAAGGTCTTTCTATGACTCTCCCCCCTCTTTCTCTCACTCTCCCTCTTTCTCCTCTCTCTCTCTCTCTTTCAGCAATTTTCCACATGAGCAGGCCAAGAGGAGACCGAACCAAGGCGTGCTCCGATTCAGACGATCCGCATGGCGTGTGAATCCTTGGGCTTTTGACGGAGAGCGCCGGCCTTGCTATTCACCCTGAGACGTTTTCACGGGTCATGGCCGTGACAAGGGTTCATGCGGGCCGCTGAAGAGCTCTGAGGGATTAGCTGTCAGCCTGATGGGGCTGATGGACAGATAAGAGCCAAGAGCAGGTAGGCTCCGCCAGGGCCCGTGCAGACACTATAGGCCAAAGTGACTTTGGCAGTTTGCCTCTGTTGATCAACTCCGCGATACGCTGATTTATAAGTGGCCGTTAGGAGTGCTTTGAAGAGATATGAGTCATATGCTACTTCACTGATCTTAGGGGCAACGCAAGGGCAGGAGGGATAAACGGTGCTTCAGGATCCATATTCATAAAGAATCTCACAGTAGGAGCACTAATCTAGGATCAGGGTCTTCCTCCGTTTTATCTGTGAACCCAGTCCCATAAATAGCTCCTAGATCAGCAGGCTTTCCGAAACACTTTATGAATCCCAGGCCTGATCTAAGAAGATACCCCTATGATGTCCTAACAGAAGGCCTTACTTCAGGGTTGTACTGAGGGTACTTACTGAATATCTGCGAGATCTGATAATAAAAGAGGGATACAAAAAGCAGATACCAGCTTTGCACTTGGTACATCTGTTAATTGAAATGTGCTCTTTCCCAACAGTATAAATTATGTCAGACATGAGCAACGTGCCTTTGAAATGTGACTGTTTTCATTTTAAATGGCTCATAAATCAGAAACCTTTATTACTTTGGGACCTAAACCTAATTGGTAAAGGGGCACCATGATATGAGTAATAAATACCAAAATTCGAAAGATCTGTTGTACTTTAGTGTGGAGATATAGAGGGCCAAAGTTGCACACACTGTTGGCACTTTCTGAACATCTATGAGATGTAAGAGCTGATAATAAAAGAGCAAAAGAAATGGGCTGGATAAGGCCAACTTTTGCTTATTTCTAGGGAATTTTCAAAGATACCGTTCAAACCGCTCATCTTTCAAGTTAAATTGCAGTGCAGTTACACACACACACACACACACACACACACACACACACTCAAGCACGTTCTCTTTTTCTCTCTCTCACACACACACACACACTCACAGATAGAAAGATAGAGTGAAGATTTATGTGACAGTCAACTAATTGCATGCTGCCATTTGTCTTGAGGAAGCGGCACCTGATCCACTCTTGTGCGGTTTAAAAACTAAACCGCAAGAAACATACCTACCAAATACAACAGCCATTTACTGCATGTTCATCACAACAAAGCTTTAAGGTTTCAGACCTACACTGAATATCTGACGCATTCTAATAAAACAAATGATACACAGTAATATGTTAACAATGAAAACAAGTCTAATATGCATATACATACTTATACATAAATATAAAGCTGATTCACCTTATGCAGGGCTTGATAACTAGCTTTGAAGGTGTGCAAAGCAGGGAAGACACTGCTGCACAGTGGTGGAACACTCTCAACAGTGACAGGGACAGTGTCCATCCCATCAGACACTACAGAGACAAACACAGGAGGAAATGCTGTACGACAATTTTCACAAATAGCAGATTACTGCTAGAAATCATTTCTTAACTTTAGAGCTGTCGTGATTATTGGATTAAACTCCATATTAAAAAGATAATCAATTAACATTTACCTTCTTGATGAGCTGGCAGTGATTACTTGGCAGTTTGCATGATGCTGACGATGCATATTATAAATTCCTCCACTGCTCTCTCTTACAGTAAGAAACAGAGCTAAATGGACACCAACTGATTTATACGCATTTTTAAAACTTTTTAATGAAGTCTTTTAAAGCGTCTTTTTCCTCTGACATATTTTGGAATATTTGAACTGCTATAGATGGTTTGTTATTGTTCAA